>NC_137156.1:21012939-21754879 GCF_951394435.1 Stenella coeruleoalba | reverse complement strand
CCCACTTTTCAATTGGGTTTTTTTTGTTGTTGTTGTTATTGAGTTGTATGAGCTGTTTGTACATTTTGGAAATTAAGCCCTTGTCTGTCACATCATTTGGAAATATTTTCTCCCATTCTGTAGGTTGTCTTTTCATTTTGTTTATGGTTTCCTTTGCTATGTAAAAAAAGCTTATACATTTGATTAGGTCCCATTTGTTTACTTTTGCTTTTATTTCTATCGCCTTGGGAGACTGACTTACAGAAAACATTGCTACGATTTATGTCAGAGAATGTTTTGTCTAGGTTCTCTTGTAGGAGCTTTACGGTATCATGTCTTATATTTAAGTCTTTAAGCCATTTTGAGTTTATTTTTGTGTATGGTGTGAGTCAGTGTTCTAAATTCAATGATTTACATGTGGCTGTCCAGCTTTGCCAACACGACTTGCTGAAGAGACTGTCTTTTCCCCATTGTATATTCTTGCCTCCTTTGTCAAGATTAATTGACTTAGGTTGTGTGGGTTTACTTCTGGGCTATTTGCATTAAGTCTTCCAGTATAATGTTGAATGGAAGTGAGAAGAGACATCTTTGTCCTACTCCTCATCTTAGCAGGAAAGCATCTAGTGTTTTTACCATTAAGTATGATGTTAAGCTGTAGTTTTGGTAGATTTTTTTTTTGAAGCTACTGCTTATCTTTTATTATTATTATTTATTTATTTATTTTTGCTGTGTTGGGTTTTCATTGCTGCACATGGGCTTTCTCTAGTTGTGGTGAGTGGGGGCTACTCTTCGTTGTGGTGTATGGGCTTCTCGTTGCAGTGGCTGCTCTTGTTGTGGAGCATGCGCTCTAGGCGCACTGGCTTCAGTAGTTGTGGCTCACGGGCTCTAGAGTGCAGGTTCAGTAGTTGTGGCACGTGGGCTCAGTTGCTCTGCGGCATGTGGGATCTTTCCGGACCAGGGCTCGAACCTGTGTCCCCTGCATTGGCAGGTGGATTATTAACCACTGGTGCCACCAGGGAAGTCTTTGGTAGATGTTCTTTATCAAGTTGAGGAAGTTCCTCTCCATCCCTAGTTTGCTGAGAATTTTTATTATGAAAGGGTGTTAGATTTTGTTAAATGCTTTTTCTGCACCTATTGATATGATTATATATTTTTTCTTCTTTAGCCTATTGATGTGATGGATTACATTAACTGATTTTTAAATGGTGAACCAACCTTGCATACCTGGGATAAATCCCACTTGGTCATGTTGTATAATTCTTTTTATACATTGTTGGATTCAATTTACTAATATTTTGTTGCATATTTTTGCATCTATTCATGAAATATATTGGTCTGTAGTTTTCCTTTCAAGTAATGTCTTTGCATAGTTTTGGTATTGGGGTAATTCTAGCCTTACAGAATGAATTAGGAAGGATTCCCTCTGCCTCTATTATCTGTTAAGAAATAATATTTATAAAATTTCTACTGAAATGTTTGGTAGAATTTACCAGTGAACCCACCTGCACTGGTGCTGTTTTGGAAGATTATTAATTATTGATTCAATTTCTTTAATAGATAAAGGCCAATCAGATGATCTACTTATCCTTGTTGGGGTTTTGGTAGATTGTGCCTGTGATTATTGTGATTTATAATAAGAGAAATATATTTGGTCTTTCTCCTCATTCCTGGTACTAGGCTCCTAAAAACCTTGGAATTTCCTCAATGTTGAGATCTTTTATGTTAATGGGGTGACTTTTGGAAAGCATCTAAGGATTGGGGCTTTGTTGTCAGTGGAGCTAACCACGTGTCTAAATTAAATTTTAGGAAGTTCTTATGTATTTAAATATCGTGTCTGGCTTTGGTTTTGTTAATTTCTCCTGCAACCCTAATTACAAATATTTTAGATCTGTATTCTCTGTCTCTTACCCTTTTCCTATATAATCCATCCTTTTTGTCCTTTTTGTGCTTCATTCTAGATATTTTCTTCTCAACTATGTAGTTCACTCATTTTTTCTTCAGCTGTTTCATCTGCTGCTATATGCATCCACAAATTCTTTGTTTTTGTTTTTCAATTTCAGAATTTCCATTTAGTTCTTTTCATTGTTCCCCATTTTTTGTTAAAATTCTTATCTTTCATTTCTGAACATTGTACGTATTATTTTAAAATCTGTGCCCAGTAACTCAAATTCTGAATTCCCAGTAGAAATGTTTCTACTCTCAATTGCTTCTGTTGACTTTTCTTTGCATTATTTGTCTTCTCTTGTGCCTAGTTTAAAAAAAGTTTTCACAAAATTGTTTGTAAAAATAACTTGAGAGCTAATAGACTATTACGTCCTTACAGAGAGGATTTCCTGGTACCTGAGGACACTAGCATTATGGAATCACTTAAATCCAACTGTAGAAATTGAGAAATTCAAAAGCTGAGCTGCAGCCCCCTGGGTGAGCCTGTCTGTGTGTGGTTCACGCTTATTTTTAGAGTGTGGTCATCTGGGGTCCCACACACCAAAGGGAAGGAATTTACCAGCACTAACCCTCACCTTGGCAGTCCCCAGAATCCAATTTTGGTGTCTCCAGGCCAATGTCAGGACCTATGCACTCGGTACACTCCCTTTCTGGGATGATGTTCTTAGGTAGAAGGGAAAAACCTTTAATTTTCCCCTTTATCCACAACATGGTCTGATATGTAGCTTTTAATCACACTGTATTTTATTTTTTCAGTATTTTTAAAAGTATTTATTTTTGGCTGTGCCAGGTCCTAGTTGCAGCATGCAGGATCTTTGTTGTGGCATGTGGGGTCTTTTAGTTGCAGCACGTGGGCTTCTTAGTTGCGGCATGCGAACACTTAGGTGTGCCATGTGGGATCTAGTTCCCTGACCAGGGATTGAACCCAGGCCCCCTGCATTTGGAGCACAGAGTCTTATCCTCTGGACTACCAGGTAAGTCCCTAACCACATTGTATTTTAAATAGTAGAATCAGTTTGCTTCAACAGACCCTGAGAAGTCAGGCATTATTCTTGAAATTGAAGTTTCTTTATTCTATCTTGGAGATTCACCTCACCCCATCCTCATCAGATGAGAGGGTGCCTGGCTGATTGGGATATCTGCTGCTCTTAGGAACCCACACAGAAAAGGTGATATCATGATCATGTAAGGCACCAGATAGATCTCTTAGTTCCCAAGGAACAGGAACCATTACCTGCTAGTAAAATTGACATAGTGCCTAACCTATGACCCAGCAATTTCATTCCTGCATATGTTTTCCAGAAAAACTCTCAAAGGTGTTCAGACCAAGACTTTATAATAAGGAGTTGGTTAAAAGCCTAAATGTATAAAATTGAAAGTAAGGCCACACACAGACCAATGATTATGACGCACCATGAAATGAGTTTGTAATCAATCCCCACTGAGCACCCAAGGTCATTTCTTGACCAGGTCTGGGAAGAGGGCAGATCCTATAGCAAACGATTAGAGATCTCTCTTCAGGCTGAATAGATACCAACCCATAAACAGAGCCCTTCAAGCAGTCATTCAACAGCATGTGTCACAAGCCTTCTCTGCGTCAGTCAATACTTTATATATTGGAGACCCAAAGATGAATGAGGTAAATACGGTCTGTGTTCAGCATATCACATGTACACATGGCCCACCCACATTTCACCATCTTTTTTTTTTTTTAACAAAGGATAGGAAATTTTGTGAAATGATTTACCAAAACACAGATATTTGCTGCATTTCCCAGATATACTAACACGATAAAAAGGGATCACTAATCATTAGAGAAATGCAAATCAAAACTATAATGAGGTATCACCTCACACAGGTCAGAATGGCCATCATAAAAAAATCTACAAACAATAAATGCTGGAGGGGGTGTGGAGAAAAGGGAACCCTCTTGCACTGTTGGTGGGAATGTAAATTGATACAGCCTCTATGGAGAACAGTATGGAGGTTCCTTAAGAAACGAAAAGTAGAACTACCATACGACCCAGCAATTCCACTACTGGGCATATACCCTGAGAAAACTGTAATACAAAAAGAGTCGTGTACCACAATGTTCATTGCAGCACTATTTACAATAGCCAGGACATGGAAGCAACCTAAGTGTCCATCGACAGATGAATGGATAAAGAAGATGTGGCACATATATACAATGGAATATTACTCAGCCATAAAAAGAAACAAAATTGAATTATTTGTAGTGAGGTGGATGGACCTAGAGTCTGTCATACAGAGTGACGTTAAGTCAGAAGAGAAAAACAAATACCGTATGCTAACACATACATACAGAATCTAAAAAAAAAAACCGGTTCTGACGAACCTAGGGGCAGGACAGGAATAAAGACGCAGACGTAGAGAACAGAGTTGAGGACACAGGGAGGGGGAAGGGTAAGCTGGGACGAAGTGAGAGAGTGGCATGGACATATATACACCACCAAATATATACACCACCAAGATAGCTAGCTAGTGGGAAACAGCAGCACAGCACAGTGAGATCAGCTCGGTGCTTTGTGACCACCTAGAGGGGTGGGAAGGGAGGATGGGAGGCAGACAGAGGGAGGGGATATGGGGATATATGTATACGTATAGCTGACTCACTTTGTTATACAGCAGAAACTAACACACCATTGTAAAGCAATTATACGCCAATAAAGATGTTTAAAAAAAAAAAGTAAAAGGGTGTAAGTCTGGTAGAAGCGTATACCCGTTGCATCCCAGGAATCAATGTCAAAATCATTCTTAGAAAAAGTATTTAATTAGCATCATGAATTCCAAACAAAAAATAAATGTTATAAATAATATTTGGATTATCCAAGGTTGTGGTTAGTTTTAAAGACATCCCCCTACTCTCTCTACATTTACTGTAGAAAATGAAAAGCTAACTGTGCCAAAGACAGTTAAATATCCACTGAGATCTGTCACAGGAATCTGTTTTAATTCAGCTTTACCCAAAGTGACCTGACAAAGTCTCTCTGGTAATACTTGTCTAACTGCATAAAATGATGCCAGTTAAAGTGATTTTTTGCAATTGGGTTTTTTCTTAGTGGTGACATTTGATGTTGAAAAGTTCTATGTTATACCTCTACCACATATTTGACTACTGAGGTTCATTTTTGTTGTGTATCCTCTGATGTTTAGTAAAAGATGAGTTCAAGAGATTTTCCCACACCTGTCCCAGTCATAAGGCTTCTCTCCAGTGTGGATCCTGATGTTTGATAAGATCTGAACTTTTTTATTCTTTCTTTCTTTTTGATGGGGGTGGGGGGCAGTTAAAGTGTGGAGTCCTACTGGACTGCCAGGGAATTCCTGATAAGATATGAACTTTGACTGAAGGCTTTCCTACATTATTTACCCTTAAAGAGCCTTCCCCCACAAGGAATCTTTGCTACACTTTAAGAGTTGAGCTAACGCTGAAAGCGTCCCCACAGTGGTCATATATACATAGCGTTTTGTTCCAGTATGGATTTTCCAATGTGTAAGATTGAGCTTTTAAGTGAAGGCCTTCCCACATTTTAATATTTATGGAGTTTCTCTCTAGCATGGGTTTTCTGGTAATTAAGTGCTGGCTTCCAAACGAAGGCCTTCCCCCACTCACTACATTCATAATGGTGCTTTCCATTGTGGGTTCTTTGGCGGGTGACCAGATTCGAAACACAATGAATCCTACAGTATTATACTCTTTACACCAATAAGTTTTCTCTTCAGTATGGATTCTCTGATGTTTAGCAATGCTATCAGAGAACTTAAAGGCTTTGCCACATTCATGACATAGATAAGGTTCCTGTCCAAAATGAATTTGCTTATGTTCAATGAGACTTGACCTCACAGAGAAGGCTTCTGACACTGAAGATATCCCCAAGGGTTCTCTGATGTCTAAGACCACTCCAGTGTCTGAAGGTTTTGCCACATTCTTTATTCTCATGAAACTCTTTTCAGGATGGCTTCTCTGTTGTTTATTGAGACTTGGGATTACACCGAAGGTCGTTCCTGGTTGAGGATCTATAGGGCTTTCTTTAAGTTTGGATGTGCTGGTGCTTGGTCAGGGTTGCTGGTGTACCAGGGTTTGTCTTATGAGGGAGGGATATTTTTGGTTTGGTGACTTCCACTCGCTTTACGAGTGGCTGCTTCTTTTATTACAGTTGAAGTTGGAAATTGTGCACAAGCTGAATGCAGAATTTCCCATGCCCACAGCATCGACAGGACTGAACTTCAGGGTGAATTCTCCCAGGTATCTTAGGCCTCTTTATCGGAGTGATATTCTCCATGGCTTGAGGCAATGTAAGTTGTGTGTCCTCAAAGGAGCTCCTCTCTCACTTGGGTAAATTATTCAGAAGTCCATGAACTTGTCCAGTGTGGAGCCCCTGATGATGTTCCCACTTAGTCTTCTGAACATCTCCCTTGTTTGTTAGACTTCTTCTGGAAAACTCTGCTTTGAAACAGACTCCTTATTTAAGGCCAGGAGTCACCATCTGAAAGAACAGGTTGATCATGAAATTGGCATCTTTTCCCCAGAGGCAGAAAGAGGAAGTCAAATGTAACATACATGAGAGTAGCCTACAGAGAGAAACTACATAAAACACAACTCTTTATGTGTGAAAGTTCTAAGTAAGAATACATACTTGCTTTTCCATTACTTTCTGCTCTTATCTTTAGTAATTGCTTCCTTCTGCTTTCTTGGGTTTATTTTCCTGTGCTTTAAGTTCTCAAAAGGGATATTTAGAGCATTTTTTTTTCACCTTTGCTTCTTTTCTGAATATAGCATCTATACTTTTAAATGAAATAATTTACCCTAAGGAGCCTGAAAAAGTACCGGGAACAGAATAGGTCTAAATAAATGGAAGCTACTCATTATTAGTATCATCACTAATGTAAAGCAGGAGAAGTAAAACAGAAAGGACTGGTGAGGAGACTCATTTGTGCAAGAGCTCCAATGAACATAACAATATATAAAGTAGCAGATTAAAGAAGAGGTCATCACATAACAAAGCATTTTACTATCTATTTGGAGAGATGATAAAAACCTCAAAGCTGTAAGGTGTATCAGAGAATATCTAGCCTGTCTCCTTATTTTTAAGGATGTAAAACTGAGGCCCAGCTAGGTGGCATTAGCCTAGGTAACAGGATTACTTAGAGGTAAAGATAGGTTGAGACCAAGGGCTCTTGAATTTCACCTTTAAAGTTTTTACCAGCATAACACACTGGCCCACTGTGGTGCATAAACAACCTTCAGATCAAAACTTTCATAATATAGCATAGTGGTTAAGAGAAAACATCGTCAAGTTGAACTTCTGGTTTCAATTCCTGGCTCTGCCATTTCCTAGCTGTCTCTGTTCCTCAATATTTTTAGCTGTAAAATGGGAATATAGTAGTATGTATCTCATTTCATTATTTTTTATTGAGAAAAATACACATGTAAGGTACTCAGAAAAAGCCCCAGCATAGGAAGCATTCAAAAAATATTGACCAATATGGTAGATCCACTATCTCAATGGTAAATTATATTACTTTTCTTAGTTATTCACTGTCCTCTTTGTAAGCTTTATTTTTCTCCACCCTATGGATAGTAAGCTTGGTGATTTGAACTGCTTTGACTAACGAAACGTAAGTGGAAATGACATATGCTCCTCCTGAACAGATGCTTTAAAAGCCATCATGTGGTCCTACCACTGTTTTTCTTTTGCCATAACAGCAGCATATTCAAGGTAGGAGCATTCTTCTAGCCTGGATTCTAGAGTGGTGAGAATGTGTTGCATTAGTCAGTTAACACAGGCAAAAATGAAAGTAACAGCCAAGCCTTTAATCACTTACTGCAATAGCATTAGCAAGAGGCCCAACAACAAAGAAGTGCTGGCTCCTGCAGTGTGTTATTCTTATCCATGCAACAGTGCCAGGCAGGGGTCAGCTGTATCAGCACAGGTGTGGGGACTGTGTCACTGCCAACACAGCACCAAACAAAAGGCTCCAGTCATTTTCTGGACCTGGAGGCCAGGGGAAGAAAGAGGGGAAAGGCTAGGATTGTAAAAGTACTAGTGCTGAGTCAGAGTGGAGAAAAGTGTCTTGCCTTATCAGGGTGAGAGAATCTTGAAGAGTTACTCGGGCAAGACCCCCAGTAAAAAGGGCCCCAAAAGGAGGTGCCTGGGCTAAGAGTACAGATATGCCTAAAAGCATGGCTGGCCAGGCGGTCTGAGTCTTTGACTGCAACTCCCTTCAGAGACTGCATGCGCTGGCTGTGCCTCAAAGCCTTGTGTAGGAGGGTAGCTTTACACCCATGAGGGATAAAGCCTTTGTAACTGCCTATGGTCAGGTCTGAAAAATCATACACATTGAAAACTTCCTTCTCCTCCCCCAGATGCACCATGATTTTCACGTTATTCCCACTGTACCTTCCTTCATTCCTTTTCACGTGGCTGAAGAACTCATTCTTTCTTCAAGATTTCATCCTCCTTCAAAGCTTTTCCAACCTTCTCATAAGTACTTGTTACACTTACAATGAAAAGCATTCGGTATAAATCCAATGGCTTTATCACTGTAATTATTATTTTCTATCTACTCCTTTCTCCCTGTCCGCAAATAGACTGTAAGTCTCTGGAGAGTAGGGTGCTTTTTTCATTTATCTTTGTATTCCTAGTAACTGACACAAGGCCCAACCTAAAATAGATAATCATTAATACCTTAATCTGAGCTTATAAGGAATAACCATATTACATATATCCTGATATCCTAACACTCAATTCTTCAGTAAATGAAATTTCTTTTTCCAGAATGTCTGTTCCTTCAAAGTGTTCAAAATACTCACCACTTACTGCTTAGGAATCACAGTTGTGCTGGTCTGGGTGGGATATGGCATCACTTCAGTGCTGATCCCAGAAGGGTGTGCTCCACCCAGACGACTCTGCCTGCAAACCACCATCCTATGAACAAACCAAGACAGCTGGGCCCAAAGAGGTAAATACTGAAAACAATGGCGATAACAACATAGACAGGGGGTGACAGGGAAGTCTCTCCAGAGCAGAGCAGGGGGAAACCACAGTGTCCTTCAATTGCCAAAGACAGGAAAAAGTAGGGCAGAGAATTAACACCTTCAACCCAGCATAGCACAGTCAACTTCCTGGTGCTTCTTTGAGGCCCTTCACTGCCTGCAAGTACGTGCCTTACTTTCTCTAACATGCCTCATGCCCTGATTGAGGTCCTATCTCCTCAATTTGAGCTGCAGAACCATGACATTCTCTACCTTCAGGCCCCATGTCCAGGCCTAAAGTTACCTGAGTAGTGTGGTAAGCACCATCTCAATAACAGAGACTTCATGATGTGCTTTTTAACATGCGTCTGTGACCTCAGTGTTTGAGGGCACAAGTTAGCTTAAGCTACCTGGAATCCAGTGTGCCTTATAGCTGACTTGTTTGAATTGCTGATGAGAATTCAGGGAAACTGTGCATCCTTTGCAACACAGAGTCTTACTCTGAAGTGAATACCACTTCAACTTCCCACAAAGTGTTCCCTCCTACTTGTCCACAGTGTGGACCAAAGCAATCTGCAATTTCTATCAATTTGGTGCTCACCTTGAACCTCGAATTACTAAGTTTCAGGGATCAAAAGGATTTCAGGCCCATTACCCAGGAGTAAGAAATCACTACTAAAATAGAAAAATAATAACAAAGTAATTTTAAAGTCCAGATTTCCTTTGAGTTTCATATGTGCAGAGAATACAGAGTTTGAGTTTTAGGCCTGGGGATAGTTAGGAAGTTAGGCTATAGTCTGGTGAACAGCTCTACTGGGATTTCCACAGATATAACAAAGACATTTCTCTAACTGAATTCATTAACTTTCTACCACCTCCCAAATCTGAGCTCTCCTGGTTGATTACAGATATCAAGTTTCACATAGTCACTCAGATAGATCGTTGTTTTTTTTTATTGGAGTATAGTTGCTTTACAATGTTGGGTTAGTTTCTGCTGTACAACGAAATGAATCAGCTACATGTGTATATATATCCCCTCCTTCCCACCCCCACCCCATCCCACCCATCTAGGTCACCACAGAGCACCAAGCTGAGCTCCCTGCACTATACAGTAGGTTCCTACTAGCCATGTTTTACACCATGGCAGTGCACATATGTCAATCCCAATCTCCAAATTCATCCCCCCACCCCCGTGTCTACACCTCTGTTCTCTACGTCTGCATCTCTATTCTCAAACAGATCGTTGAAAGCCATCCTAAGACTAATGCCAACCCCAACTCAACAACAGTTCCCCAGGCTTGTTCCATTCTCATACCTCTGAGTCTTTGCATATGCCACATTACACTTTGAGAAACACTGAATGCAAGGGTCGGAAGCACCTGACACTCTTTTGAGAGGTTTTTGGTTTAGGAAGCTCAGTTAAGTTCTGGGGTTTATTGGATTATTAAGTCCAAAAGGCCTGGGGCTTATAATTAACCTTTTTAAAAAAATTAATCTATTTTTATGTATTTATTTGGCTGCGCTGGGTCTTGGCTGCAGCAAATGGGATCTTCGTTGCAGCATGCGGGATCTTTAGTTGGGCATTCGAACTCTTAGTTGCGGCATGTGGGATCTAGTTCCCTGACCAGGGATCGAACCTGGGCCACCTGCGTTGGGAATGCGGAGTCTTAGCCAGGCCTGGGGCTTTAACTAAGCAAGAATAACCTTGAAGAGGGAATTCCCTGGCGGTTCAGTGGTTAGGACTCAGCCCCTTCACTGCAGAGGGCCCGAGTTTGATCCCTGGTTGGGGAACTAAGATCCTGCAAGCCGCATGGCATGGTCAAAAAAAAAAAAAAAAAAAAAGAATAACTTTGAAGAATTATCAGTTGGGATTCCTAGCCAAAAAGAGAGTATGCCTTCTGCCATGAGGTCACTAACTCATTTAACCGTCTCTAAGAGCATAGCAGTACATTAAAGCCAAAGAAATCAAGACCAATAGGTTAGTTATTTGCAGATTCAATGAGGACATGTAGTCCCTGTCTCACCAACCAACATTACTTCCAATTTCAAAATTTAATGTTTCACCTATAATACTGGTAGCAACAACAACAACAAAAGGCTTGCACATAAGAAAAGGAAAAATCATGTTTGAAATACTGAAGTTTGCTCTTACTAAACCATAACAAACTATATTATGCTATAATTTACCTTATGAGTAGTAAAACTGCATTCTCAGAAGTAGATGTGATCTTAGAGACTTAAGTCAATCATTACGATGATGGAGTCCTTTTTCATTGACTTCTCACTTCTTTGATAGTCCAAGAAACAAAGTGTCAATTAAAACATTAACTTTTACCATACCCTTCCTTTGGTGACAACTTCTGATATTAAAAAAAAAAGGCCTTTGTAATATCTTCACCATGTAAGTCACTGATGACACTTTCCTTTGGCATGTATTTTCTGGTGTTTAGTAAGATTAGAGCTCCCACGGAATGCTTTCCCACACTCGTCACACTCATACGGTTTCTCTCCAGTATGGATTCTCTGATGAAGAATAAGAGTTGAGATCTGGCTGAATGCTTTCCTGCATTCTCCACACTTATAGGGCTTTTCTCCAGAATGAATCCTCTGGTGATTAGTAAGGGCTGAGTTCACATAGAAGGCCTTCCCACACTCCTTACACTCATATGGCTTCTCTCCTGTGTGGATTCTCTGATGTTTGATGAGGTCTGAGTTCACGCTGAAGGCTTTCCTACACTCATCACATTCATAAGGTTTCTCACCAGAGTGGATTCTCTGATGTTTGATGAGGTCTGAGCTCACACTAAATGCTCTGCCACATTCATTACATTCATAGGGTTTCTCTCCATTGTGGATTCTCTGATGTATAATTAGGTGTGCCCTCACACTGAATGCTTTCCTACACTCATTACAAGTATAGGGTTTCTCACCAGTGTGGATTCTTTCATGCACACTGAGGGTTGAGCGTGCATTGAAGGCTTTTCCACAGTGATCACACTCATAGGGTTTCTCTCCAGTGTGGATTCTCCGATGTCGAACAAGGCTTGAGCTCTGGGCAAACTTCTTTCCACACTCACTGCATTTATACCATCTTTCTTCTTCAGGCTTGTCCACATGCCTTTCTAACTGGTCCTCATACTGAAAAGGTTTTTCATTCTCAGGAATCTGTAAAGTATCCCTATCATATATGCTGGGGACCTTCGGGTGTGGGTCCATCCTTACAAAAATCTTCCCTTCAGAATTGACACCTTGTTCATACCTTTGGCCTTGATTCCTGAAATAAAAAGACCTTTCAAATGTAATTTATTCCCTGATGCTAAAGCAATATGATGTAATAAAGACTAAACTAGGACTCTCAAACATGTTCCACAAACCCAGGACACACCGATCACACGGTGGCCAGATCAAATGTTTTTCTTCAGTCTGTACCACCACAGAACTATTGGAATGAACACCTGACTCAAATAACTATTTAAGTCTACCCTTTATAAAGGTATTTAAAGCACAAAATCTGGGATATAAGTGAGTATATAAAATAATAGATAGTTTCTACTTAAGACTTTTTATCAAATTTAATTAAATTGGGAAACAAGACAGGAGTTGCAGAGATTTGCAGATAACAGAGCAGATGAAGGAGCACAGGAATAGAGAAGGCAAAAAACCAGAAGTTCAACTGATAATGAATTAGTTTGGGAAAAATGACAATAACATTATCATTGTGTTTTATCACTCACACAAGTCCACACTATTTGGGTTGGAAGAGAGACATGGAGATAAAAGAAGCTCTGTCTACTGCTACCTCTACTATTGCTGCAGCTGATGTTGCTATGACAGACAGTATCTCAGCAACAGGGGTGCTTTGTCTTCTCTGGAACTGTGACAGAACAGACCCTTTATCTCTCCAAAGAAGGGTCCACTCCATCTTTATAATTCAGACCAATGTGTGGATAACTTGTTGGACTGCCCCCACTCTTTTATCCCCTGGGAACAAACTCAATTCTATCTCCAAACTTAATAAAACTTTTGCTTCAAACTCAAATTACACAAATTATCTCCCTCTGCCTTTTTCCATCTTACAAATTGTTTTATGTCTCAATAGTGATAAGTCAACACCCCCAAACCTCTAACCTCAGCATGGTAATGAGAAAAACATCAAATTTCAATTGAGTAACATTCTACAAAGAAACCTTAAAGTACTCCTCAAAACTGTCAAAGTCATCAAAAACAAGGAAAGTCTGAGAAACTGTCACAGTCAAGAGGAGCATATGGAGACATGACAATTAAATGTAATATGGTATGCTGGATGGGATCCTGGACTAGAAAAAAGAACATTAGGTAAAAATTAAGGAAGCGTGAATAAAGTATGGACTTTAATAATAATAGGCAATAGTAACTCAATAGTTGTGATAAGTATTCTATATAATGTAAGATGTTAATAACAGGGGAAACTGGGGACTTCCCTGGTGATCCAGTGGTTAAGAATTCATGCTTTCAATGCAGTGGGCACAGGTTTGATCCCTGGTTGGGAAACTACGATTTTACATGCCACGTGGTGCAGCCAAAAAAAAAAAAAAAGAAAGAAACTGGGTGTGGGGGATATAAGAACTCTCTGTACTACCTTCACAATTTTTCTGCTAATCCAAAATGCCCAGAGATCAGAAACTATTCTAAAAATTTTATTTAAAAATTTGTCTGTGTCTTTGAATAGGTAATATACAATTCAAAAGTCAAAATGGTCTCAAAAGATATATAAAAAGAAGACTTGTTTCCACCCTGATCCCCCCTCAGTTTGCCACCTCCATAGGTAATCAATTTTATTAGCTTCTTGTGTCTTTCCAATATTTCTTTATAGAAACATGTACTTTTAAAGCCTCTGATTTCCTTAATCCAGTTTCGAGCCCCACAGATCAGTCACAGGTTTACTTTCATATGGGCACTATACTCTCCATGGCTTACGAACTGTACCATTTCTAAGTGATGCTGTTCTATTCAGTTTCTCTGAACAGTAGCTCCTTGGCAACACTGAAAAAGGCTAACTCAGTGCACAGGTCACATGCAAATGAACGCTTGCCCAGAGTCCAGAAACATGGCTACCATGGAAGCATGTGGTGCAAGTCGCTTTGCCCTTAGCAAAACACAGAGAACGTCTAGTCCTACCCAAACCCCTTCTGGTCTGTAGCTTGCTCACTCTTGAATTAGCCTTTCCTGTGGCTGCCTCAATGTGCCTTCTTTTCCCTAATATATTCCCCTCACAGCCCCAAACTGCTGATACTGACTTTAGGCAACTACAAAGGACAATAAATACAGTATTTTTTCTGGATAAATTATCTTAAGGCTACAAATATGTATAAAGTTACCTTTCTGAGCTGTTATCAGATACCTTAAGATTTTTAATTCCAAAGAAAAGCTATCAAGAAGAAAGAGGGACATTTGCTTTCATCATTTAAACAGAAGAAAAAGGTTGGAGGCAGAGGGGAATGAGATATAGATACCAAAAGAAAGGAGTTTCCGTGAGTAGAGCATTCAGCTAAACTGATTTTTTCCTTTGAGGCAAAATGAAAATATTTCAAGAACAACTAAATAAAATTGCCAAGCGTCCGTCAGCTACTAAGGTTATCAGAACAAAGGAGAGCTGAGGGCACACGGCCAAGAGAAAAGAAAGTCTACTCCACCTCCCCACACCCGCCTGGAAATCGGCCCCGCCAGAAAAGCGATTGGGGAACTCGGGGGGTCTCTGGGGGAGTCGGCAACGCCAGTGTGGCAACGGCCCAGAGGAGAAGGAGGAGGGAAAGGACAGAAAAAGAAGCCGTGGGAAATGAGAAAGGAAAATATAGTAAAAGAGAAGGGAGGAGTGTGCAAAGAAGGCGGGGAAAGGGGAGAGGCGGCAGGGTGAGGGGAAGGAAAGGGTCGGGGAGCAAGGTAGAGGCGCAGGTGTGAGGCAACGAGGTGCGGCGCGTAGCAACCCTCTCCGCTGCTCTTCGCCCTACAGCTCACTCCAAACCCAAGGAGAATGACGCGAGAGGTCTCACCTGGAAAACCGTGATTTGATGAATAGACAGGTCGTTTGACGCCCGCACTGGCTCAGAGAGGTCGACTTCCGCGGAACCCCGCCCCAGGCACCTGGTGGTCCGCTCTGGGATCCTGGAGGCTTCCCTCTCAGTGGTTCATGAGCTGAGGCCCTGAAATGAGCAGAGTGGAAAGGATTCTATTTACACAGAAAAAGGCATTTTAGGCTTTTTAGCTCCTTTAATCCTGCAGGGCAGACGTTACAGTTATCCTCTCATATATAAGAAATCTAAGAAGCAGATAAGTTTTCTGAGGTTGGACAACTAATAAAAGCGCCGAGGTGGAATTTGAACCTAGATCTGTTACAGTCCCAACTCCTTCCATTTGCCTCCCAGCAGAACCAGCGAATGGTATCTCAAGGCTTAGGTCTTAGAAAGTAATCCCTATATTAATTTGTAAATTTAACACTATTCCAAAAAAATACGAACCTTTTAATAAGTAGATTTTAAAGTTCACATAGAAAACTAAACAAGCAAGACTCCGCCTGCGAAAACTGAAAAAGAAGGGCAATGAAGGGGCACTTGTCCTAAAGAATTTTAAACATATTATAAAGCCTCAATAATTAACAGTGTGGCACTGGTGAAGGAGATAAACAAATGATTCAGAATAGAAGGTTCAGAAATAGATGCAATCACAGGCAGAAATCTAGCATATAATAAAGGTAGCCAATCAGTAAGAAAAAGATGAATAGACTTTTTAATAAATGTATGCAGAGAACTGGGTAATCATCTGGAAAAATATTAAACTGGATTCCGACCTCACTCTGTACACTGGTAAATATTTCAAATAAATAGAAGTTGTAAATGTTATAAATGAAACCATACAAGTGCCAGAGGAAAACATGGGAGAAGTCTTTTATAACTTCAGAGCAGGAAGCCCTTTCTTTCTAATTAAGAACCAAAATCCAGAGGCCATAAATGAAAAGATTGATAAATTTGACCCCGCAAAGAATCCATACTCCAGCAAGGTAAAACAAAAAAACCCACTTAAGTCGAGTGAAAAACAAATAAAAAATGGAAAATATACTTACAACTTATAGCTCAGACAACAGACAGCAAAGGGAGAACTTCTGAATAATACAAATCATGGAATTGGCAAAGCTGAGCTGGATTCCCTATTGTTCCACCCTCATTTTGAACTTAACCAGATTGCTGAGCAGTCATAACCACGCAGTTATGCTGATCTCATTAAACAGAAGTTTAAGAAAAAAAAAAAGTGTCCTCAGGTCCCTTATATCCAGAACCTTCAGAAAACTACAGAATGTCAAAGTTTAACACCTAACAACACTCCTGTAGGGAGAAGGGTCCCTGTAATTGATATTTCAATAGTGTATTCCTGGCTAGGAGCTGCAGAGACAGTGGTTCTCCTTCTGCTGCCAGAGCTGACATTTATTAATAGATCACTTCTTGACTGTGTGCAAGAAATGGGACCTAGAAAAAATTAAACACGTGAAATTATGGGGAATCACTGTATAAACAAATAAATCAGCAGAGCAGGCCAAGTCCCAGGAAGGTAAGGAGAGGAAGAAATAATTACAACAAATATCTAGATAGCACTTCTTTTGTACCAGGTAATGTTCATGTAATGTAAAAGGCAGTTGCTTTTATCATCTTCATTTACAGACGAGGAAATGGAAGCACAGAGATTAAGTTATTTGGCTACTATCACAGTCTGACTTTAGACTTGCATACATAAAACGTAGGAAAAAAAAAAGAAGAATCATCACTAAGAGGCTGAAAGTTTTAAGATGACTTGATAATACCGCTCCTTTGCTGCCCTCTTGTCTAGGTTCATCCTACTCCCTCTTGAGGTCCTCCAGCTTAGTCACTTTCCCAAAGACCCTCTCACCTCTCCCCCCAATGCCACTCCCATTCCGAGACCTGGCATTCCTCATCAGAATAGTCAGGAACTGGACTCAGCCATTGTCAACCGAGCTGCTGGAGCCAGCTCAGAGCAGTTTTCCAGTAACAGAATCCTTGGAACCAGCAAAAGCAGGTCTTCTAAAAATGCATACATGCAGCTTTCTTGTTAATTGGAGAGTCTGCAATTCAGTAAGATTCCTCTTGAGGGCCTCCCTTTTCCAGAATACTTCTGTAAAAGAAACATTAATTTACTCAAAGAAAAAGCAGATTGCCACAGCTGTTACACTAATTACTGAGGGTAATGGGAGAAAAAAAAAGAAAAAGAAAGAAAGCCATGTCAAATAAGGGGCTAACTTTCAAAGAAGGGCTGTCAGATCACAAACTGGGATTAGCAGGCGTGGCCCTGTGCCACAGGAATCTCCTTGCCATTGCCTCGGAGCACTACTGGGAGAGGGCCTGGAGACGTGCGTCGGGAGAGAACAGCACCGCCGTTGCTGGTAGGCGGGTCTGCACACGTGTGGACGGAAAAGTTACTGCTAAAGGGGAAGGGCGATTATTTATTGCCAAGCTGAAATACAGAGGTGTATTCTGCATTCTAAAGGAAGTATGGGCACGAAACGCAGATGTGGAAGAGGAAACCTCTCCTAAATTTAGAGATCCTAATACTTCCACTCATTTGCAGTTTCTCCCTTTTGTTTGGAATGGCAAGCTGAGGGGTCTGGTGGGCATTGATTCCAAATGTACCAGGGGTACACGTTGCTAATGTGACTCAATAAATCTCTGAAGACCTCAGAAAGATAGGGGTTATAATCCCGAGAGAAGTAGTCCAAATGTGGATGGACTCCAGCAGCACTAAATCGCGAGAAAAACCCTTCCCTGGGAGGTTGCATCTGGGCTTAGCGCCCATCGTCCCAGGACTGCCTCTCGGGGCTCATGCCAACGCTCCACCCGGTCCGACCAAGGAGAAGGAATCCGAGGGGTTGCAGCTGAGCAACGCCCACCACGCCACCGCCCAAACGCAGAGGACCCTACTACTACAGCCCGAGCAGCAACCTGGTCCGAGAGCTCCCCGCGACCGGAAGTCCCTCTCAGCACTTCCGGGGCGGGGCCTAGCTTGTACCCAGACAGTCAGTTGTGGGGTCTGGGCAATACTGTCATTCCTGGGAGCTCCTCTGCCCCGAGTCTTTGAAAGACTCCGAATTCCTGCCTCACCCGTCACGAAGGTGATTTTTTGCTTCCTGATTTTACCCAGGGTAGGATCACCCTTGAATATTGGAATTTAAAGACACTGCAGCTGGGAAAGGGCAACATCTCCAGTCTGGGCCCTACAGGATTCCTAAAACTGACCCACAAGTCCCTAAGAGCTCTGGTCTTCATTATTAGTATTCTGAAGCCAATGCTGCACATCCTATGTGCTTTCTCCAAGATTAGGAACCAGACCTGAGAGGGCAGGACTTTCAAAAGGGCGGCGGTACTGCAAAATCCCTTGGACTACTCAGTCGTTTATTAAAGAATTTAACTCAAGACACCAGTCAGTATACTCGTTTGGACATACAAGCTGATGAAAGGAATAATTCCTAAAATGAAACACTACAAGTGGAGGCAATAAGTATGAATACATCCCATGGCACAGTATGAAACAAGAACATAAAACAAGGGTCATGACTAGCCAAAAAAGAAATAGGCAAAGCCTCAGCAAGCCTGGATTCTAGTTTCGCCTGTACCACTAACTTAATGGGTGACCTGGTGCAAGCCACATGGCCTCTCTGGACCTTCATTTACAGAATAACGGGCTGGAAAATGATCTCAAAAGTCACTTCCAGGGTTGAGAGTCCGCCTGACGATGCAGGGGACACGGGTTCGTGCCCCGGTCCGCGAAGATCCCACATGCCGCGGAGTGGATAGGCCCGTGAGCCATGGCCGCTAGGCCTGCGCGTCCGGAGCCTGTGTTCCGCAGCGGGAGGGGCCACATCAGTGAGAGGCCCGCGTACCGCAAAAAAAAAAAAAAAAGTCACTTCCAAACCTAGCATTCTATAGACTGTATGAGTAAACACAACAGATCAACACAGTTATTTCTTTGCTGTATTACATAAACTGATTTTTCTAACTCTGGGATTGTTACTCTTTAAACCTGTTGAAGGAAGTACCATTGAGTTACAAAAGGAGACTAGTTTTTTAAAAGTCTTCTTTTACACTACTCAATTTCCTAATTAACTAAATTTCCTACTAATATTTCCCCCTACATGTGTTTCTTAAGTAGGATTAACAGAGTATGTTAAAAACTTTTTAAGTGGGGATGTGTTTTAATACTTGGCAAACTTTGACAACGTTCTGGCTTGGGGTTTCCTTGGGAAGTTGAGTTATTCCTGTCTAGTGGCTGTCCAAGGGACTGTCGAGGGTCATGTGTTGTCCCCAAAGCTAAATCTTTGGTAAGTTGCAGGCCCCCTGCTAAAGAGATAGGCCCCAGTGTTTTACCTTGTATTTTATGTAATGAACCAAGATATAGAAGGCTAAAACTAGACTTGTACTCCTACAACATCTTCCACTTGGTATAAAGGATGGAGGCAGATTTGATGCTGAAAGCAATCTTAAAACATACAGGTATGTTGCTGTAAACTCCAAACGTTAAGGCTTTTTCTAATCTTACAAACTACAAAATATATAAACACTTAGGATTCTCATAAAGCTTGGTATAGCTAATTTTTCTAATTGTAAAAAAAATCTAGTATTTCATCTCTCTTCTTTTTCCTATTTACCTTAAATATATCTAGACCAGGGTTTCTCAACCTTGGCACTATTAAACATACGGAGTTTGATAACTCTTTTGTTGTGGGGGTTGTCCTGTGCACGCAGGATGTTTAGCAACATCTCCAGCCTTAACACTAGATGCCAGTGGTATCCCAGCCATCCACTAAAGGTACAACTGAAATTGTCTCCAGACATTGCCAGATTTCTCCAGTTGAGAACCACCAGTCTAACTTGAGATACAAAAGCCTATTCTCAAGCACTTTTGCAACGATAAACAGTAATCTTTAGAGTTTCCTATTTTCTTTCTTAACCAATAAATAACTCTGACCAAACAAACAGAAAGCTTCACATTTCAACTTTTCACACATACCCTCCTAAAGTTGAATTTTTTGGTCTTTAGTCTTAGGTACAGGCAGTTATTGATGTACAATGGAAATGGGTCTGTGCACAAAATAAGAAGAGACATATATCCTCAAAAGCAGTGTAAAATTTTCTGTATATAAAAAAATAATCCACACAATAATTCGACAAGCATTTATTAAACGCCTACTATGTGCTCAGCACTGTTCTAGGCACTAAGGGGTGCAAAGATACAAATGTAAAAGTTATTATTCCTGCCCTCAAGGAGCTTACAATTTAACTTGGGAAATAAATACAAATGTGAAACTACAATACAGAATGGTAGAAAATAATTACAAAACAACATATTAGTAACTGCATGGACCATAGTAAAAACTCAAAAGGATCAGTGCTGAGGCAGCACAGAATAAGGGAGGTCTCAGTGTGAGATGAAATCATCAGGGAGAGCTCATTCAGAAGATGTAATGGAAGCTAGGCTTTGAAGGGAGTAATGAACATGAGCTGGGGCCAAAGAGAAATCTAAGCAAAAGGAACAGCATGAGAAAGGCACAGAGGCAAGGGCTTATAAGACAACAGTGGAAGGTCACAGGAAGTTTAACCATGATAAATCAAGGTGAATATGCTAGACAGTAATGAAGCTGAGGCAGATTAAGTATGGAGGGCAAGGTAATGGAGAGCTTTGAACATCATTGCTCTGATAGGAATTATTTGCTGGGTGTTCTTGAGTGAAAATGAGATATCATGAAAATGGAGTTTGAGGAGGACCATCTTGGAAGCATACAAGGTGGGGATCTTGGGAGTAAGTAAACTGAAAAGAAAGAATTACAATAACCTGGGCCTCAGATGATATGGATCTGCAGAGAAGGATATGAAGGGATAGCAGAAACGTAAAAAAGTCCAGCCTCAAGGAGAAAACTGACTAAGAATTGGTACAACTTAGCAAGACTTTGGACATGAACGATGGAGACCAGAAAAAGACTAAAAGACCACTCTAAGATTGGGATAAGAAATATGAAGGGTAGTGAGTCTGTTCAGGGTAAAGATGTTAAGCAAAGATGCCTATTTAAAAGGAAAACAGGGGTTGGGGACAGAGTGATGAGTTCTGTTTTCAAATACCAAGTTGTATAGGTACCTGTGGAAAAGTTCACAGGTACCTACAGTACCTGTGGGAGACAGCCCACAGGGCAGGAAATATTAAGTTACTCAAATATAAGAAGGTAAGTGTAAACAATCACAATGGTTAAATAGGAGTATAGAAAAAGTAGTGAATAAAATTAAGACGTGGAGATTTTCTCAGTGGAGAGGAAGAAAAGACCAACAAAGAAAAGCTAAAAGTGAAGAAACTGACCAAAAAGGATCCCACAAGTCAAAGGAGAATCCCTGAGATGCAGGGGAAATTCCCAAGTATGAAATATAGATCTAGAAGGACAAGAACTAAGAAAAGGCATTAATATTTATCCACTGATGATTCTGAGGATATTTCAGTGGAATACAAAAGCCAACAAGGAGAAGTTTTAAGAATAGATTAATGAGGAAACGGGGTTTAATAATGGATGACATGTTTGAGAAACCATGAATGACAGAAGAATAAAATGGTAGTTGGAAATGAGCAGTAAAGTTGAAGCTTTTACACATTTTATGCTGTAGATGAACTTACTGGTGTCATCCTGACTGTCCATCTGCCTGGCCTAGGGCATGGATATTTCATTTCCCTCCACAATGCTACTTTCCCTGGGGCAGTTCAGAAAGAAATGTACTTGAATCTATAAGTTACTGCTTTGTCCTCCCAGTTTTTAAAAATGTTTTACTTCTTTAAACATGTTTTCCTTGCAGAATTTAGCTTTCTAGTACTACAAAGCATCAAAAGTATCAACATTTAAAGATGATATAATTATAAACCAAAATGGCATTTTCAACCAATTTTCCAGTAACTGTATGGATTTGCACTATAGTGCACATTTCCTCCCTCAGTAACCAGGAATACATAATTTTTTATTTTTTATTTTTTTGCGGTACGCGGGCCTCTCGCTGTTGTGGCCTCTCCTGTTGCGCAGCACAGGCTCCAGACACACAGGCTCAGCTGCCATGGCTCACGGGCCCAGCCGCTCCGCGGCATGTGGGATCTTCCCGGACTGGGGCACGAATCCATGTCCCCTGCATCGGCAGGCGGACTCTCAACCACTGCGCCACCAGGGAAGCCCAGGAATACATAATTTTTAAATGGCTGGCCAGGGTTAGGGTGTTCATTAGAGACACAGCAGACCAGCTGTCAGGAGCACAGGCTTGAGAATCAGACTATGTAGGTTAGAATCCCTGCTCTATCACTTACTAGTTGTGATCTTGATCAACTCATTCAGCTCTCTAAGCCTCAGTTTCCTCATCCATACAGTGGAGTATACAATATCTACCATAAGCATAAGAAATATGTAACACTGGGTTTGGCACATAGTGAGTGCTCAATAAATGTCAGCTATTATTATCTAGAGCCTCAGAACCAAGAGTAAAACTAACTGTTCCCATATGGGAATCAATCACTGCATTCTAGCACTGCCACCTTACTCAATGGAGAAAATCTTTGAAACCTAAGATGTCTCTACTAGGACTATGCTGGATCGCAACAGTTACGGAAGAACCACTTTATTACACCAGGTCCTAAAATGAAAAGCTGAGGATGGGAGAAGAAAGTACTGGTGAACAGTTCATTTCAGATTAAGAGCATAAAAACAGAATATGCAGGATAAAGGAACTTAGTGCATGTCACTCATAGTTAGGAGCAAAATAAGGTCATACAGAGTGATCAACAATATTCTAATGCTAAGAGTGAAAACAGGAGACCAAGAATGGGCTTCTACTTATGCCCCCAAAGAAACAATAGCCTTTTTCTACTGTCTTATACTACTTGGCTATCTCTATAGGTGTGCTGAATCAGCCTTGGTATATATCGTTCTTTCAAGTCATATTCTTTTCTCACATGCATCCCAGTAAAATAGTAATCTTTCTGGTCATATTTTCTTTAAATTTCTGCCAGATATTAGTAATTCTGAGATTTAAGTCTGGCTACACATTACTCTGAGTAGAGATGTTAACTGGTACATCTACAGTCATTTCAATATGGTACTCTGCTGAGAGCTTTCATTGGAATAGGAGACAACTGTTCCCCTAAACTATCAATACATGGGAGGAGTGTGTGTATACATGCACATGCACACACACACATACTCTCCCTCTGACAATGTACTCATCCTATGTAATATCTGTACACAGGTAGCATTTGCCTCAGGTAGAATTAGTATCTTAAGGACAATAAGGCACAACTAAAGTGGAGAGCAAGGATCTAGAGACAACTAGATTTATTTCTGGTTTCTTGTAATTTCAAGTACCAGGGAATTAGGAATAGTAATCTATAGGCCAAAAAGAGGGAGAGGGAGGAGGGAGGAGGGAGGGGGGAGGGGGGAGGGGGGAGGAGGGAGGAGGGAGGAGGGAGGAAGGAGGAGGGAAGACGGAGGAGGGAGGAGGGAGGAGGGAGGAGGGAGGAGGGAGGAGGGAAGATAAGAAAATAAAGGATACTGAAAAGCATTGTTTTGAAGAAGTTAACCAAGGAAACCAGGATGACGAATGACAAGTGGGTACCAATGGTTCAATGAAATAGATGTAGATAACCCTGATGTTATTAGTGGTCAATATGGGCCATACTGGGGTAGGGAAGGGATGTTATAGGGAAGGAATTTATGATCCAAAAGGTGGACCTCTATGATACCTGATTTTATAACTGATTTTTGAAAACATCAATCATAAAACAACATGATTAGAAAGCTGTCCCTGTTCATGATAGTCACAGTGTGAAATTTCATAATTTCTCTTGGAATTTTCATCACAATGTGTATCATTTTCTTCTGGATAGGATTAATGGAATTAATTCCAATTCTGACAGCTGATTTTGGAAACAGCCAAAAGTTATTCAATTCCAAATATGGTGAATAAGTGAGTAATCAAGTGGTCAAAAATGAGATGAAATTCAAGAGTAATAGAGTTTTCTTGTATGGTCTATTAAATAGGAACCTTGAGAATGTTCCAAATATCTAGAGGAGTGGTAGCACTTGGAATAATAGCACTACTGGAATAGCTAGAACTGCCCAATTTAAAGGACAACCCATATTTGGATTCTTCTGGAAGTTGTAGGTGTTACTTTAAACCAGCCTCATTACTTTATACAATATCCCCTGGTATACTGAAAGCTTCAAAGATGAAATATAGTGCTTGGTGATGATGAGTTTAATACTGTGTCTTTGCTGGATTACAGATGGAGTGCACCAGAATTCAGAAGAATGAGGAGCTGTGAAGTGAAGTATTCAACTGATTACCGCTGTAGATATGGCAAGAAAGAGATGAAGAATGAGGGAGGTGCTGAGGCCATCTAAGGAGATGGGTCCAGGGTAAAGACAAGAGTGTAGACCATCTAGTCAGGGGGTTTGTGCAGACCCCTGAGAGAGTGGTACCGTAATGGGCCAAAAGAGATGAGTATACATTCTTTGTAAGGATTTTTATGTCTTCTTCAAGCACCTGTCTCCTTTTTTTTCCCCATGTGATGCCTTAACGAGGATAGTGTAAACACCTATTTGTACCACAGTGTACAGTGGGAAGGTGGAAAGCAGAGTCAGAAGTCACCAAAAGGCACAACCATCCAAGCTCAAGAGCAGCGGGGCTGAGTCTCCACTCACCTCTTTCTCTGCATCATTCCCACAACCATCACTAATGCGTCCACTTCCTCGCTGACACAGGTACTGGGACTGGGAGTGGTGAAGGATACGTATGGATGCTCAATGACTCAGTGGAGTCAGTGAAGGTGATATATGAAGAAAAATGCTGGAGTGCTGTTAAAAATATAGCATTCTGAGTTTGCATGGGAATATGGATTTCCACTATCAGGAGCATTAGAATAAAATAAAATGCACACTTAAGCATAAATACATGAGATGTCTGTAAAAATTTCCCTAGAACTAGGATCTTAGAAAGCTAAATATAAGTCTCACACAGAGGCTGCTTCAAACTCTAAAGCAGCTTCTTAGGTCAGATTAGGAGCACAAGTGCACCTTTAGGGGAATAAATGGGAGAAGGGATCACAGATGGGAAGAAACAGAGGAACTAGGAGGAGTAGCCTCTCTCAAACCTATAGCTACTCACCAAAAAGACAAAGTTAAGTGCCTCAAGCCGTGACGAGCAACTTGCTCTAATGCTATTTTAAGCTTCTAAAGGATACCTTAGGCCATCAGGAGCTCCACTCCATCAGACACCTCCCAAGATAGTCAAGCTAATCAACCTGCATCAAGGCACTGTGCCCAAACTACTGAAGAGCTATTCTAACTTTGTCACCACTATCAATTCTGACCCTAGATAAGGTTGTAATGATGCTCAACTTCCTGCCTTTTTGTTACACTGAAAGACCTCTCACTAGCACATGGTTCCTCTAATGCTGAATAATGCCCAATCTATGACTAAAGTTTTTTCCTAAACTCCCGTGGATTCAGACTTTTCTCCACTGTGGATTCTCTGATGTCGAATGAGACTTGACCTCTGAATAAAGGCTTTCCCACACTCATTACATTGATAGGGCTTCTCCCCTGTGTGAATTCTCAGATGCTGAATGAGGCCAGTGTTCCCATTGAAAGCTTTCCCGCATTCTTTACATTTATAGGGTCTTTCTCCAGTGTGGATTCTCTGATGTTCAATAAGGCCTGACTTTTGACTGAAGGCCCTCCCACACTCATTGCATTTGTAGGGTTTCTCCCCAGTGTGGCTTCTCTGATGGCCAATAAGATGTGAGCTCCGCCTGAAGGTTTTCCCACACTCATCACACTCATAGGGCTTCTCCCCAGTGTGGATTCTCTGATGTCCGATGAGGTGTGAGCTATGACTGAAAGCTTTCCCACACTCATTACATTCATAGGGTCTCTCCCCACTGTGGATTCTCTGGTGCAGAATAAGGCCCGCACTCTGACTGAAAGCCTTCCCACACTGATTGCACTGATACGGCTTCTCCCCAGTATGGATTCTCTGGTGCAGGATCAGGCCTGTGTTTTGACTGAAGGCTTTACCACACTCCTTACAGTGGTAGCGTTTTACTTTGTTGTGGATATCCTGATGGGAAAGAAGGGCTGACCTGTAACTGAAGGCTTTACCACATACATTACACTGATAGGGTTTCTCCCCAGTGTGGATTCTCCAGTGGCGAACAAGACCTGAACTCTGAGCAAAGCTCTTCCCACATTCATCACATTTATGTCGTCTCTCTTGGGTGGGATTTCCCCGCTGCCTCTCTAATGTGCCCAGAAGGTCTCGGGCTTCTCCATGCTCAAGACCCCCGATAACATCCCCGTTGCATTTGGCAGCTGTCTCTCCATGTGGTTGGATTCCAGTAGATATTACCTGTTTTGAAGCTAATTCCCTGTTCTCATTCCTGGTCTCACCACCTGGAATAAAAATGTAATAAACATCAAGCCAACGTCACTTCCTATACTCTATGTTAGGAGAAAGAAATCAAAGATGGGGGAAAGGAATATACACTTGGAACAGCTACAAGTAAACGCAAAGCTCCCACCTGTCTCTGAAATGCCTTTGTTAATATGGGGAGAAAGGAGCAGGGTCAAACAGAAGTACCACACACCAACTGGGGAAGAACTGCCATCAAAAAATAGGGTTGATGGGGCTTCCCTGGTGGCGCAGTGGTTGAGAGTTCACCTGCCGATGCAGGGGACACGGGTTCGTGCCCCGGTCCGGGAGGATCCCACGTGCCGCAGAGCGGCTGGGCCCGTGAGCCATGGCCGTTGAGCCTGCGCGTCCGGAGCCTGTGCTCCACAATGGGAGAGGCCACAACAGTGAGAGGCCTGCATACCGCAAAAAAAAAAAAAAAAAAAATAGGGTTGATGGAAGGAGGACTAAAGTAGAGAAGGGATCAACTGCGGAGAAGTGGAAGTTAGGGAGTGGGAAGGAATATGGAACTACGAAAAGACCTAATGAGTGGAAAAGGAATGAAAAAGTCCCAGTCATTAAAAGGGAGGAGCACAATAGGTCTAAGTGAGAGAATCTATGTGAACTCAGAGAGCACTAAAAGATTTCAATTTCCAACTGGCAAAGAGACCAATACCCAGTTACAAACTGTAAGGTAAGTCCTAGATTAGAGAATAAAAGTGCCCTTTTATTTTTTTAAATTTATTTATTTATCCTGGTTATTTTATTTCTATTTATTTTTTTAGTTGAAGTATAGTTGGTTTACAATATCGTGTTAGTTTTGGGTGTACAGTAAAGTGATTCAGTTACACATATATATGTGTATATATCTTTATTCTTTTTTAAAATTCTTTTCCATTATAGGTTATTATAAGATATTGAATATAATAGTTGCTGTGCTATACAGTAAATCCTTGTTGTTTATCAATTTTATATATGGTAGTGTGTATCTTAATCCCATACTCCTAATTTATCCCTCTCCCCACCTTCCCCTTTGGTAACCATAAGTTTGTTTTCTGTGTCTGTGAGTCTATTTCTGTTTTGTAAATAAGTTCATTTGTACTATATTTTAGATTCCACTATTTTTTAGATTCTCTGTCTGACTTACTTCACTTAGTATGATAATCTCTAGGTCCATCCATGTTGCTGCAAATGGCATTATTTCATTCTTTTTTATGGCCTAGTAATATTCCATTGTATTGAGAGATTATATATATACACACACACACACACCACATCGTCTTTATCCATTCATCTGCTGATGGACACTTAGGTTGCTTCCATGTCTTGGCTATTGTAAATAGTGCTGCTATGAACATTGGGGTGCATGTATTTTTTCAAATTACAGCTTCTGTCTTTTCCAGATACACACCCAGGAGTGGGATTGCTGGATCATATGGTAACTCTATTTTTAGTTTTTTAAGGAACCTCCATGCTGTTTTCCATAGTGGTTGCAAAAGTTCCTTTTAGAACTCCAGAAGTCTCAATATTTTATCTTTCTGTTGTATCCTGAGTTTAAACTCAACTATGTCTTTCAGAAAGCTCAAAGCTACTGTACACATAAACAAACACAAAACTGTAAATGATAATAATAACCAGAGCTTTCCTTACCCAGGGAGAACATGTTTCTGTAATTCTCTGGCCTGTTATCTCTACTCAGATCCTTCTGTGATGAATCAAGAAGCCATTCCTCTCGAATTAGGGACACAGCCATGTCTTCAATCTTCTCCAAAGTCTGAAACAAAACAAGATGCCCATCTGGGACTGGGACTGTTCCACAGTTCAAACCCAGAGTGTCAGAGAGATCCACCAGGGTTGGAGTGGATCAAGAGGTGGGAATGTACTGTGTAAAGGGATCTGCATAGCTAGCAGGAAAGAACAGGAAAATGCACCAGATTCATTGGGGGAAAATCAAGGATCAACCTGTCTCTATGCAGAAGAACATGGGGCAAGTTCTTAATGGAGCTATGGGGTTTCAGTGAGGAGCACAACTCACCTGGAACCCTGCTGTAAGAAGTGTAGCTCTCATCTCCTGGTCTCGAGGACTTCCTTTCTGGGAAGGAGTAGGACTCTGTGAAGCAGATATGGCTGAGAGAGGAGAAAGGAGCTATGAATGAGACCAGCCTTGTCCTGTGGTTATAGGAACCAGCACTAACACATTCCAAAATTATTTGTATTTCAGCCGATATGCATGCCAGAGATTTTGAATATGAAATGCTGTTAATCTTGGACTCTGGGTTCATACCTATGGTTGCTCACAAAACATCTGCACTTTGATGTCCCACTCAGCCTGAAGTTACATGTCAAAAATAGAAAGTGTACTGGTTTCCTAACAGGAAGTGCATTACAACTTCTTCTCTACCACCAAAGCTATATTCCATCCTTGTGCTTGTACACAGTATTTCTTTAGGTCCTGATCTCTTGCCAAGCTGAATATGAGAACCAATCTATCTCTACTAACTCTACTACTTTTTTGAAATGTCTACCATGACTGCCAGCATCTGCTTCCTATAGAAACCAGACAGGGTAATATCAAAATAAACATAGACTACTGTGTCTTGGGCAACAGGCATTAGAATTTTACATAAGGATTGTACTATTAATTGAAAATGTTTCTAAACTTCTTTAGAAATATTAAAAATCCACTAATTTAGAACAAATTACTATAAACCACACAAATGAAAAAATAAGAAATTCAGGGCAAGTATGAGATGAGACTAGAACACCTTATCTTGTTCTGTAAGAAAATTCTCAAAAAATGATGGAGAAATGTCAATAGGACACAGGAGCCAGACTGAAGAGGCCTCCTCTGGCCAACTCTGAGACAATTTAAGCATCAAAATAAAGATAGTAACAGAACATTTCTGGAATAAAATAAGAATTTATGAGTCCACATTGATAAATAAAAAATGAATAAATAAAATAAAATGGGGGAAGGAGAGAACACTCTCCATTACAATAAATAAATAAATGTAGAAGAAATGACAGAGTTAGAAAATAATCACTTTAGTAATCACTGATTCAGTCAAGAAGCATCAATAAATACTAAAACTAGTGTTTCAGCAACAAAAGTTTCATGAGGACCAGGATATTTACATAGACTCAAGAGTATCTCCCCACAAATTACTTATTAACTACAAAGGGAAAAACAGTAACAAAAACCTAGCAAGAATAACCTTAACCAAGTCATCAAAGATAACATTACCAATAACAGGCAAATTCCTGTTGTATTCCTGAGGACAACATCACTTCTGGGATGTTCATGCCAAATATATACAACTCGAATCTACATATGAGGAAACATCACACAAACTCAAATTGTTGTCATTCTACAAAATAACTGACTTGTACTCTTCAAAAATGTCAAGATCGTGAAAGGCAAAGGAAGGGTGAGGAACTACTCCAAGTTAAAGGAGACTAAAGAGACAGGACAGCTAATTGCAAAGTGGGATCTTGGACTAGACTCTGGAAGAACATTATTGGGACAACCAGCAAAAACTGAATATGAACTGTGGACTAGATTAGTATTGCATCAGTGTTAAATTTCCTAATTGTGGGGGCTTCCCTGGTGGCGCAGTGGTTGAGAGTCCGTCTGCCAATGTGGGGGACACGGGTTCATGCCCCGGTTCGGGAGGATCTCACATTGCCACGGAGCGGCTGGGCCCGTGAGCCATGGCCGCTGAGCCTGCGCGTCCGGAGCCTGTGCTTTGCAACGGGAGAGGCCACAACAGTGAGAGGCCCGCGTACCGCAAAAAAAAAATTTCCTAATTGTGATCAATTTATTGTGGTTATCTATGAAAACACTCTTGTTTAAGAAAATACATACTGAAATATTTACAAATAAAGTGTCATGATACCAGTAAAACCTCAAAATGCCTATGTTGTAAAATACACTGTGGTAACAGAAATGTATGAATACATAAAACCCCCAAATTCTTTAATTTGTTCATGAGTTTACCACTGGGACTAAGAGTCTGTATTTGAAGCCTAGATAAACATTTAAATCAGGTCTTATTGCTGGTCTGTAAACAGTAGAGGCTAGTTCCTTCCAGGAACTAGACAGGTGTCCCAAAGGTACTTTCTTTCCTCTCTGCTTTCCCACTCCTCATCAATGAAATCTAGCTCCTCACCTCTGTCTTGTGGCCCTTGGAGCACTGGAGATTCGTGCTGGGTTGCCACAGGTTGGAGCTGAGTATCCGGAGGCTCTGGTGCAGATTTGGAATGCACGACCTCCTCCCAGAGTACCCTATGTCCATGTGCACGAGCAGGGACCTAGAAACAAGACACCTGCATTACAAGGAATCCCTTTGAGAAATGAAGTGAACAATGTAACAGTACCAAGAGCACATCTAAAGGGATACATACTGGGGGAAGGAAAAAGCAGAATCTCACTTAGTTAGGAACACAAACATGTTGATTTGCACAGAAAGGCATCATTTCTGCTTAGTACTGAAGGAAAAGATTTCTGCTGATGCCCTCCCTGCTGCCCACAATGCTGATATTCTGCATTCCCAAGAAAGGGGAAGAATGATAAACAGAAGCTTAAAACAGTGCTCTTTAGTGGAAACAACTTTTGATAAGAAACTAGGAAACCTGAGTTACGGGCTCAGATCTGCATTTAGTTATTTGGGTGCCCCTGAAAAAGTAAGTTAAGCTCTCTATGCATCAGTTTCCCATCTAGCAAACAGAACAATAATACAGTTGTAGGGATGTTATGAGGATAAAAAATGGATTTATATCCTTTACAAGAATAAAAAGAACTCTACAAATACAAGCCATACCACACGATAACTCTTTTCATCCTCCTGCAACACAAACTCATGCTCAGCATTTATTCTCCCATTGTTGTGTCAATGTCCCTCCACCCAGCTTCCTGGACTCTCACAGTCAGAGCATGCCCCCCTCCTTCTACTTACTGGCCGTCCCAGTATATCAATTTGCCTTTCCAAATCCTCCAATAGAGTCACCACCTCCTCTCCATTCTCTAGATGATGTTCCTTAACCAGAGTCTGGAGCTCCTCAGGCAGGATGGTCAAGAACTGCTCCAGCACCAGCAGCTCCAGGATCTGCTCCTTGGTGTTCAAATCTGGCCTCAGCCACTGGTGGCAAAGTGCTCGGAGTTGGATCAGAGCTTCTCGGGGTCCTAGTGTCTCTTGGTAGCATAACTTCCTGAAGCGCAGGCGGAACAGCTCTTGGCCAGGAGGGTTATTTTCATGTAGACTTGACTCCTGGTCCCAACCATGATCTTCCTCTACCTTGATGATTACAAGGTCCTCTTCAGGAGCCTGGTCTGGTGGGGATGGGGCTGAAGACTTCCTTGATTCTGCAGCCATTTAGGGCCAGAAAAGCTCAGGAGACTCGTTTCCACTACTTTATCTTCTTAAGAGAACCTTCTGAGGGCCTCTTCTTTAAGGCTACTTCTTTGGGAAGAGAAAATGACAAATAGTGTAAAGGCAAGTCAAAGGTCATAGTAATCTACTGAGATATCTTAACAAGTTCCCTTCCATGACATGGACTTCATGCCTCAGTCATTTAAGTGATCCTCTCCAGAAATAACTCCTTGCCTCCTTAGCCTTCTGCATGCCAATCCCATCTGGGAATAACCCTTTCCTTCTGCTTTCTCTCTTGGGGATGTGGAACATGGCTAAACAAAGTCAGGAAACCAGGTAGACTGGGTCTAACTGAAATTCTGCATTTAACCTCATCTGGCCCTCAGGGCTGCTGATTTAACTCCTTTCAACATTCGCTATACCAGCTATACTGTTTCTACACACTTTGGCTCTCAACCTGCCCCTCACTCTCAACATGAGACTAATTTCCATATAATCTAGCTCAAGATATTGTCAAGAACTGTCCTAACACTTTCTTCTTCTCCACCTAACATTATCATACATGTGCTCCCCCTGCCATCTTCCCCCTGTCTCCAGGCTAACTTCTACTATGGACTTTACCTCAAGCTCTGTAACTCTTCTCTGGGGCACAGGTCCTGCATCTCCAAGGAACCTGGATGCCCTACCAACACCTGCAACCCCAAAACCTAGTCCCATACACTAATGATGTTCCAGAATGTTTTATAAATAAAATCATACAGTATGTAGCCTTTTGAGTCTGGCATCTTTCACTTAGCATATTGTACTTGAGATCATCAATGCTGTTGTACATATCAGGAGTTTATTCCTTATATGGATGAACGTTTACCCATTCTCTAGTTGACAATATCTCAATTGCTTCCAGTTTTTGATGATTACAAGTGATGCCACTATAAACATCTGCACATGAGTTTTTGTGTGAACACAGTTTTCATTTCACCTGGGTAAACATCCAGAAGTAAAACTGCTAGGTCATATTGTAAGTATATGTATAACTTTATAAGAAACTGCCAAACTGTTTTCCAAAGTGGCTATAATACTTTGCATTCACTAGCAAGATGTGAGAACTGCAGTTGCTCCATATCCTGACCAGCATTTGACATATAAATAAATAAATATATAGACATATATATAGATTTAGATATCCTAAAGGCATATAGTGGTATCTCACAAGGGTTTTAATTTGCATTTCTCTATTGACTAATGACGTTGAGCACCCTTTCCTGTGCTTATTTGCCATCCATATAGTTGGTCCTTCATACCCATGGGTTCCACATCCCTTGATTCAATCAACCACGGGTCAAAGATGTTTGGGGAAAAAAAATTCCAGAAAGTTCCCAAAAGGAAAACCTGAATTTGCTACACACCACCAACTATTTACATAGCCTTTACATTTTATTAGGTATTATAAGTAATCTAGAGATGATTTAAAGTATACGTGAGGATGTGTGTAGGTTATATGCAAAGACTATGCCATTTTATATGAGACTCGAGCATCGACAAATTTTAGTATCCATGAGGGGTCCTGGAACAAATCCCCCATGGATACCAAGGGACAACTGTATCTTTTTTGGTAAGTATCTGCTCAAAACTTTTGCCTATTTATAAAATTAGTTTTTTTTATAATTGAGCTTTGAGAATTCCTTACATATTTTGGATACAAGTCCTTTATGAAATACGTGACTTGCAAATATCTCCTCCTTTACATTCTTTTAAAAGTGCCTTTCCAAGAACAGAAATTCGTAATTTTTTTTTTTTTTTGTGGTACGCGGGCCTCTCACTGTTGTGGCCTCTCCTGTTGCGGAGCACAGGCTCCGGACGCACAGGCTCAGCGGCCATGGCTCACGGGCCCAGCCACTCCGCGGCATGTGGGATCTTCCCGGACCAGGGCACGAACCCGCGTCCCCTGCATCGGCAGGAGGACTCTCAACCACTGCGCCACCAGAGAAGCCCTGAAATTTATAAATTTTTGAAGTTTGTCAACTTTTTCCTTTTAGGCATTGTACTTTTGGTGTCATATCTAAGAAATCTTTGCTTAATCTAAGGTCACAAAGATTTTCTCCTGTTTTTTTTCTAAAAGTTTTATAGTTTTAGGTTTTACCTTTAGTTCTATGATTGCTTTTAAGTTAATTTTTGTTCAGAGTTTGAGGTATGGATGGAGGTTCATTTTTTTGCATACAAATATCAATTGTTCCAGCAGTATTTGCAAAAACAGATTAAACTTTACCCATTGAATTGTCTTCGCATCTTTGTCAAAAATCAAGTGACTATACATGTGTGGATCTCTTTCTGGAGTCTATTTTGTTCCACTGACCTATATGTTTTTCTTTTTGCCAATACAAAACTGTCTTGATTGCTGTGGCTTTTAAAATCCTGAAATTACTAAGAGTCCTGCAACTTTGTTGTTCATTTTCAAAATTGTTTCAGCTTTTCTAGTTCTGTTGCCTTTTGATATAAATGTTATAATTGGCTTCTCCTACAAAAAAAATTCCTGGAATAGGATCTGTGTTGAATCTGTAACTCAGCTGAGGGACAACTGACATCTTAACAATATTGTTTTCTATTCCATAAACATGGTATATCTGTCCATTTATTTAAGTCTTCTGATTTCTTTCATTAGTACCCACACTATTTACCTATTCTCAAAGGACAAGATAAAATGCTTTCTTCTTAAAATCCTTTCTTAATGATTCCAATTGGAAGTGATTTCCCTCTTATTCTATACATCTGTTACATAAGTATGTATTACTTTAATGTTACTTTTGCCATAATTGTGTATTATTAGTTGCAAAGGAGTTTTGACTTTCTAACTTAACTGTATGTTTCCCATGAGTACAGGTGTTTATCTTTTATCTTACTGATAGAATTGAAGAACATTAGAGGGCTATTATTTACAATACCCGACACAGACTGTATTTATATTTGTTGAAGAGTAAGTTTTAGATATAAGGCCTGAGGTCTTCTTTAGACCTGTTCAATTACAGGGTCCTATTTCTTTGGGGGATATATGTCTATGGCTTTTACCTTTGGTATTAGGCATCATCTCTTGCCTGCAGTAGCAGTGGTAAGTGGTCTTCCTGCCTTTGGTTATGCTTTCTTTCCATTCATGTTCCATAAAGATGCTTATTGTGGGTTGAATTGTTTCCCCCCCAAAAAAAAGATATGTCGAGGTACTAACAGCAAACAAACAAACAAACAAAAAACATACTACAGGGCTTCCCTGGTGGCGCAGTGGTTGAGAGTCTGCCTGCCGATGCAGGGGACACGGGTTCATGCCCCGGTCCGGGAAGATCCCACATGCCGCGGAGCGGCTGGGCCCGTGAGCCATGGCCGCTGACCCTGCACGTCCATCCGGAGCCTGTGCTCCGCAATGGGAGAGGCCACAACAGTGAGAGGCCCACGTACCACAAACAAAACAAAACAAAACAAAACAAAACAAAACAAAACGTACTACAATGCATAACATAATCCCCACAACAAAGAATGATCTGGTCCAAAGTGTCAATATCGAGGCTGATAAATCCTGGTCTCGTGGAAATCATTCAACTCTAACTTAAAAAGTCTCAGCTTACCTATTACCTTTTAAATTAGGTTTTCCCTGTTGCCCTCACTCCTCAGCCGCCAATACCCCCAACCCCCTGCCCCAGAAGACTAAGGTGCTCATTCTTTTTTGTTTGTTTTTTTGCTTTTTGTTTTGTTTTGTTTTGTTTTTGTGGTACGCGGGCCTCTCACTGTTGTGGCCTCCGGATGCACAGGCTCGGCCATGGCTCACGGGCCCAGCCACTCCGTGGCATGTGGGATCTTCCTGGACCGGGGCACGAACCCGCATCCCCTGCATCGGCAGGCGGACTCTCAACCACTGCACCACCAGGGAAGCCCTAAGGTGCTCATTCTTGCCAAGTTATTTTTTACATGGTCCAGACATAGGATTTATCACACTGTGTACAGTATGTACTGCAAATGTCAGCCCATGGCCATGGTTTTCTTGCAAATGTTAGTTTGTAGCCGTGACCTTTTTCTTTGTATCTCTTTTTAAGCAGGGAAGTTATATTACATATTTGTATGTCAGAAAGATCACAATGGCAGCACTGTGGAAAACAGGATGGAGAAAAACATAACTGAAGGCAGCACTGTAGAGAATGGAAAAGAGCATAACCAAGGGCATCATATCCAAAAGCAACTGGCAAGAAATGCGAACATCAAGATAAAATCCCAGACCTGTAGTCCGCCAAGGGAAAGAAGAGGTAGGCACTTATAAGGAAAATCAGATTACATATTGTTCCTGACATGAGTCTTCAAAGCAGTGTCTCTATCTTTCAGGGGTTTTGGGCCGAGAGGGTGGGGTAGGGTTGGCTCATAGTCTCTCAGTCTAATGAAAACACAGAACTTCTCCCCATAAAAAAGCCCGTAGGCACAAAAGTTTACATTCAATTTCATCGGGTTCATACACCAAACGTCCACCTAAGGACTCCAGGAAGGTTAAGAACCCCTACATAGAGAGAGTGGACAGAAAAGGAAGAGAATTTGAAAAGTTATCTTTAAAATCAGACAAGACTGGTGACAGTAGTTTTGGGAGTAAACTACAGATAGGAGAAGTCAAGGAGCAAGAGATAACGTTAAATATGGTAACTGACAACAGAGGGTTTAATTCATAGATGATAACTTTACAGAGAAGTGGGGGAATTTCCTGGAATACAGAGATTTGAGGGAAGAGTGAATTTGGACAAGAGGCTGAAATTTTGTGGAGGGTTTGAGACAAGGGGTAAACAATTTTGTTTTGAACAGACAGGGTTAACATCCATGGTTTTAAAATAATTCATTTAAAAAATCAAGGAAAATTTAATAAATTCTTAAAATAGATACTTATAGTTTAAAAACTTAAAAGGTCATTACTATGGGACATGAATTCTGAACTCTAATTGTTTTGAATGTGATTCTGCATAGTCATAGTTTTACCATGTTTTCCTATGAATTTCCTAAAGTCAAGGTTCATCTTTAAGTACTGAACTACTGGCCATCTTCCATCTTATAATCAATGCTCGTCAATACTAGCTTTAAAAGGTTTCAATGTTAAGTGTGCATCACGCAAGAACTTTATATTGTTGATATGTTAAAACGGTAATATAATACTAAATGACATTAAAATCTCAGTAGTGAAACTGATGGGAGTCATCTAATTATCAGATTTGTTCATATTTTAAACCAAATCAACCAACAAATCTTATCCATTATCCATTTGATTATTCTTTTTAGTAGCTAACTTTCCATTTTTAGCCTCTTCCCTCTCCCATGAGACAAGTTTTTGAAAATTACAGCCTATAACTAAACAAGTACAAAGATACGTACTACAAAATTAGTCTACTATGTACCCTCCTCTCAAAGTATATACACCTGTATTTAGGTTGGTAAGCACCTTGTGGATCAAGATTGCGTCTTACATTCTCTTTTAAGAATACCTCATCAAGTTTCTTGATTTAGGAAGCTAAAATAATCAATCTTTAAAGCTTCTTCTCATCTCAAACGCTATAATCCTGTGAACTACTGAAAGCACAACCCATTTTAACAGCATTTCAACAGATGAAGAAAGAATGTTTTCTTCCTTTAGACTAATTTAAGTCTAATTTGGGATGTTTGAGAGCTGAAAATAAAACAAAACAGAGATATTTTCCAGGCTTTAAAGATAAAGGTGAAGCAAACACTGTGCTTTATAGGTATCTCAAACTGCGTTAAGTTTTAACATCTACCACATTTTACACTTAACCACAGCAGAAATTCAAAATATGTATGCATTTGCTACAACAATGATTACTGCATAAGTATACTTAACTGAACTAATCAAATAGAAATAGGGATTATTTTTTAGAGGTGGTAGTGGCAGTCTTAATGTTGCCTGACAAAAATTACTCATGAGTCACTTGAGTTTTGGAAATGGGGCCCCTCCGAAAGAGTTCCCAGGCATCTGCTTCAATTAGCTTTAATAAACTAAGTATTCTGAATAAGTCTGAATTTTACATCACCACGAAGCTGTCAAAAAATGTTTCTTTTGTACATTTATGCAGTCAACACACCACCACATTCTGAATACACCACAAAGAGCAAAATAACTTAGCAGGAAAAATTGGCTTCCAAGGATAACTGGGGTTTCCAAAAGCAAAATATATCTTAAAAAAAAGAGAGAGAATTGTGACGGAAATGCAAAATTGCTAAGTAAAAACAATTCAGATCGTGGAAAGAGGAGGATGAAAGATAACACGGGGGAAAAAAAAAGATAACCCGGGAACAGTTTCCTATTTTAAGACAAAATCGACTGCAAATAACGCCACAAAACGATTAGCGATGAAGACAGCGAATCTCTACTAAAGGTTCCCTCGCAAAAAGTTTAGGCACGCGGACTCGGCCTGCGCTGGCAACCAAAGCGACCCGTGATCCACCGAATCACCGGGGCGCCGACTTCGGCTCAGGTCCCCTCTCAAGACCCCTCACGCTTGTTCTCACCTGCGGCCTGGTCTGGCCACAAAGCCCTCCCCTTCCTCCGGCCCGGAGCCCGAACCGTACTCACCGTGAGTTCCAGCGGCGGCCCGGGTGGGGAAGTGAGGCTGCAAACTGTGGACAGACCTGGAGGGAGGGCTGGTAGAAAAAGGGGCGAAAGCTGTAACCGGACCAGGCCCCTCCAGCCCCTAACTTCCAAACGTGCGGAGGCACAGCACCGGCCAGCAAGCATCTTGCCCCAAGCCACTTCCGGGAGCTCTCTAGGAATCCTGGAGGTCTGAAAGCTCTATGGTCGGCCGACTAAGCGGACGGGGTCACCGCGCCCCTCTCACCAGTACTCTGGGCCTAGCGTTCCTCTTGCGTCTACGCGTCGCAGGGTTGCGCGGCTCTAGGGCATCGGGAAAGTCGTGGGGAATAACGGACTGTGGTGTCACCTCTGCCCCGCGCACCTGGCTCACCCAGTCCGCCCGGCACGGTCGCTGGGGAGGTAACTGTCCCCCGGCGGGCTGATCCGAGGGCGTGCGGGGGCCAGCGATGAGAGCAGGCGGAAGCTGGGGTATCGGTGGAGGAGGATGCGCCTTAAGGATCCTTATGATGCTAATTAACTAGACTCGCGTTTGGCCGGGTTAGTTACCCCTGTACTTTACTGTTCTCGCTTCATAAATATGTCCAGTCCTCTCACGTAGACTGCAGATCTCTTGAGGAATTTTGTTAATCATGGTTCATAGCTTTTCGAATCCCCTACGGCACCTAGTAATAGTATACCATATACTATTAAGTATTCGAAAAATAATTATAATTAAATGTAAATTCTTTTCGAGTCTGTACATATGTTCCACCCTTTCCTATCTTAATGAATTGCAGTCTCTTACCAAACCTGCTTTGTACTTTATTTTTAGTGCTGAGTTAAGCTTAGCATCATGACGTAATCTGTGCCTTAAGCTTCAGTAGTAGACCCTAGTTCTAATACCACAAATTTCGAAAAACCTAAGTTCAAATCTATGTTCATTCTTTATACACCCTTACAATTTTAACTTTTCAGACTACGTAGGATTTTGGGGTGGAGGTTGTGGATGTTAACCTTAGAAATAAAACACAATTTTTTAAACAGCAAAATGGGTTTATGCAGGAAAAGCAGAAAATTGCAATTTCGGTCAGGCAAGCCGTAGTGAATCATAGGCAAGTGCAAGAGACAAAGGGAAGGTCAGCTTTTACTAGGTTTTAGGAGGAGACTGGGGAGGGTTGTCTTGAATAAAAGTTCATTGGAGAAGAACAAGAGTTAGTTGTTATGGCGGTTTCTTATTAGCTGCAAGCAGTGGTCAGTGCCTTGTTGCTAGGACAAGAAGTGATCTTCTTAAAAGCAGGTGATGCAGTTCCCATGTGAAAAATGTCCTCCCTTGTACCAGAAGAGAAGTAACGTTCTTATTATCATGGATAAGAAGTTGTGACAGAGAAAAATTTATACAAAGAATTCTGTATAAGCTGACCTCGTTAAAATCATTTGTATCTTCCTTATTCCTGCTGGTTATGCAGGCTGTAACAGTGGTACATGCGTGAGAGCTCTCCTTCAGGGCTTCCTGGCTCCAATTTAAATGAGGTTTTTCCTTAATTTATTTTCACATGAAAACTGTTTTACTTTGGTCCCCCATTTTTATTCCTTTAACACTTTTTCTAACTACCCATTTATTTTGGGTTTTCAGGTTCCCCTCCAGTCTTCACTTTTTAAAAAATATATTTATTTATTTTATTTATTTATTTTTGGCTGCGTAGGGTCTTCGTTGCTGCACAAAGGCTTCCTTTAGTTGCGGTGAGCGGGGGCTACTCTTCGTTGCGGTGTGAGTGCTTCTCATTGCAGTGGCTTCTCTTGTTGCAGAGCACGGGCTCTAGAGCGCAGGCTCAGTAGTTGTGGCGCCCGCGCTTAGTTACTGCGCGGCATGTGGGACCAGGGCTTGAACCCGTGTCTCCTAGCATTGGCAGGCCGATTCTTAACCACCAGGGAAGTCCCTCCAGTCTTCATCTTAATTTCCCCTCCTTATCTGTTCCTGCTGATAGCCACCACCGATGTTTCTACCCAGTCCCCAACCTTAACCTAAAAATATTTTGTCTACCCCCAGTAGCTTTGATTTGTTTTTAAGAGTTTTGTCATCTAATCATCACAATGAAACAAATAACAATAAACATTGAGAAGTTACAGTGCTTCAGCTCTTTCAAAACACTTATTTCTACTCTTTATCTCATAGTTCTTGCCTCATATCTCATAGTTCTGTATTTTCAATACATATTTCTGATAGCCGGTATCCAGAATATATAAAGAACTCTTACAACTCAATCATAAGAAGACAAACATAAATAGGCAAAAGTTATGGACACACACTTTACCAAAGAATATATATGAATTATCAATAAGTACATTAAAAGGTACTCAAGGTCATATTCATCAAGGAAATATAAAACTAAAGCTACTACACATCCATTAGAATGGCTAAAATTAAAATGACTGACAATACCAAGTGCTAATGAGGATATGAAGCAACTGGAACTCTTATACACTCCTAATGGGAGTGTAAAATGGTACTAGTTTGAAAAATGGCAATTTTTAATGAAGTTAAATAATGCCTACATTATGCCCCAGTAATCTCACCCTTAAGTATTTACCTAAGAGATATGAAAACATAAGTCCATAGCAGCTTTATTCATAGTAGGCCCAAACTGGAAAAACCCAAATGCTCATCAACAGGATAACAGAGAATCAAATAGTGTTATGTTCATACAGTGGAATACTACTCAGAAATTAAAAGGAGCTACTGATAGATGAACAATGTAGATGAATCTAAAAAATATTATGTTGAATAAAAGTAGCCTTGTATGAACAAGTAAAATTAATCTCTGGTGACAGAAGACAAAAAAATGTTTACCACTGATTGGAGTTGTAGTTAACATGGTTGCATACATATGTAAAAATTCATTGAGTTGCACACCTGATTTGTGCATTTTACTAATAAAAATACATTTTAAAAAAGTACGGACTCCCCTGGTGGCGCAGTGGATAAGAATCCACCTGCCAATGCAGGGGACATGGGTTCGATCCCTGGTCCGGGAAGATCCCACATGCTGCAGAGCAACCAAGGCTGTGCGCCACAACTACTGAGCCTGTGCTCTAGAGCCTGCGAGCCACAACTACTGAGCCCATGTGCTGCAACTACTGAAGCCCGCATGCCTAGAGTCTGTGCTCTGCAACAAGAGAAGGCCACACATCGCAACAAAGAGTAGCCCCGCCTCACCACAACTAGAGAAAGCCCGCAGGCAGCAACAGACCCAATGCAGCCTAAAAAAAAAAAAAAAGTAAATAAAATTGAATAGTACTCTCAGGTTTATGGTGTGAAAAACACCAGGCCTCACTCTTCCCTTCCGTTATCAATATCTATTCCCCAGAGACAACCACTTTAACTCTTTCCTTTTACTCTTGATATTAACCTCCATATTTATAAATAACACGCTAACACTGCCATTTCTTGATTTTTCAGGTATAGATATATTATCTATTGACTTCCTGCTATGGGAAGTAAGCATTTAACCCTTTTAAATCACTACTATAATTAGCCACACCAGGGTTTAGAACATATTTTAAACTGCCTGAGTCGCTAGGTCCAACAACCATGACAGCCCCACCAAAGCACAAAAAAAGTTAGACCCTGGTTACTCATACTTTCCTTATTTGTATAAGCAGGTGACAAGTTTTTAATAAGACTCCAAATATTTTCCACACCTAGGGCCACAAGGGTGTTCCCACATTTTCCGTAGTTGCTCTACATTTTAGTTTCAGAAGCATCACTTCATATAGTGTATGGACTAGCATATTGATTCTCAAATATTTTGGTCTCATGACTCCTTTTATACTCTTAAAAACTAGTGAGGACTCCAAAGAGCTTATGTTTATATGGGTCATATCCATCAAGATTTGCTTTGTTCGAAATTAAAACAGGAATTAAAAGTATTTATTCTTTAACAATAACATACCCATTACATGTTAACTTAAGTAACATATCTTGTTACTTTAATATTTTATGAAATTTAACTATATTTTCAAAAAAAGTAAAAGGAGTGGAATCATTTCACATTTTGCAAATCTCTTTAATGTCTGGCTTAATAGGAGGTGACTTGGTTCTCATACCTGCTACTTCATTCAGTATCACACTTTTGCTCATACTGACCCCTCTGCTAGAAGTGTACTTCCTACTACTCTCCACTTACCTAAACTCTATCCATCCTTCGAGGTCTGGCTCAGATTTCACTTTAATCAGAAAGCCTTCTCTAAGAATCCAAAAATGAGGTGTGTAAAAATGAGAAAGTGAGAGAGAGGTGGTATAGAAGAACATGGCTTGTTTTAAGTTCAAGTTGGAAGGGTGACATATATCTACTTCCTTTCCCTCCCAAGAACACACTTAAATGACTGAAAAAATTTAAAACAAAATAAATAAATAACAGTGCTAGAAAATAAAGAGTGGAGCAGAAATTTTGAGGAATTTCTGGAAAAGAATCAGCAATTGGGATCAGATTGTTGAAGAAGCAGAGGAAATTGCCCTGTAAGACACCAGGGCCAGGTATGCATCTGCAAAAGAATCCTGGAGAAGTTCAAACCTCAGGACCAAGAGGTGCAAATGGCAAGAATGGGCTATTCATTTAAGAACTCCATTTGGGACAGTTGGATATCTCCCTTTTTTAACTGGAAGCTGGGGCTTCTGCCCTCTAGCTTGATACCTGTTTTCTAAAATGATAGGGAGGGCTCTTAATAAGAAAACTGAGGCCTCAGAAAGAAGCATAGCAAAATTTGAAATGACTCTGGACCTCTACAATGGAACAAGGAGGCGGAGAAAGAGGTTCTCATTTTGGTAACTGTGTAGGCTCCCAGCCTGTCTGCTTGCTCCCACTCACTCTAAAGGAAGGCCTGCCTACTTACATACAACCCGGACTGAGAATTTCCATTGGGATAATACGAGCTGCACAAGCAGCCTCCTACAACTGTAGCGGAAACTCATACTACCTAAATTAACCAGCACAGGACCCCATTCCTAAATATAAGCATCCAATCCAGAGGACATTTAATGAAAATCAGGTGCACAGCATGAAAGGCGGGACAAGAGTAACAGAGATCTGACCCCCCCAAAAGAAAGAGACAATCCAGAGAACAGAAAGAGACAATCCAGAGAACAGAAGGAAACTTTAAATAAATCAGTTGGGGAATGAATGCTGAAGACCAAGTTGGCAGATGTCTTCTAGGTAAATGAGTATGTTAAGTATTTAATCCACGCTGCTTTAAACATAGAAATGGGTTAATATAAAAAAGTGGAAAAAAGAAACATTTAGGTTGAAACGTTCTTTGAATCTCTACTGATCAGAAACAGAATAAAAATGCAAAACAGTGAGCAGGGCAGAAGTTGCAAGCTTGGTGGATAGGCCTGCTGAGCTAGGGGAGGCCACAAGGCACAGGTACAGCTTCTCAGCTAGGAGCTGAGCCAGGCCACCTACTTGATTTGTGACTGGTGTTGCCATATCCTCATTATTACTGCAGAGTGGTGACTTTAAATTTTCACTGTGAGAACTGGTTTTGATGGGGGGCCCTGTGGGCCGGGTGAAAGTTGCTTTAAATCAATTCTAGGGTGGGAGGCAGCAGATTTCTCCTTTGAAATGTTGCTCTTCTCTATTATAGCCACCTTCCTTTAATTACCTCATACCTACACGACTGCAGCCTTGAGATAATCTTCATAACTTTAGTCCACTCCAGATATGTTTACTAGATTCATGTTCCTTAAACATCATTATAATTTCCCCAGTCACAGACCCTGAGTGGCTCCTTATCCCTTACTAAAACAAATGTAAACTTCTGTTTGCCTTTTATTTTTATTATATTTTTAAAAATTAAAATAACAAAATATGATAAAAACTAGAATCTTGATGTATATAAAGTTTAAAAAAAAAAGGCTGACATCTCCTCTAACCCCAGATGCTATTACCTAGAGTGCTGGGAAACAATTCTCCAAGGATCTCTCACATTTCTCCAAGGGTTCTGACAGATTTTCTTTCAGATTATCTTTTCAAAGATGTTTGTATCTCTTTGTGGAGCAGATTTGTTTCCTGACCAGGATAATAAAGATATTGCCTCACTCTGGGGCAAGGCTGGGCAAAGACCGGCTTTTCCTATGCTTGGGGTTCCTCTGCTAGGATGCAAACCCATTGTGTGAGCAGTACCCACTGGGGCCCCTCCTCGGCACTCCTCTGGCTTTGAGGACAAGGGGAGCATGAAGCTCATGATGCTTGTGTCATTAAGTAAAGTCCTTTGTCTGACACAGGAGCCTAGTGACTACCATACATTTCTGACGAGAAAAGTGGTTTCGCTTGTTTTGTCAACTAGCTAAATTTAGTCAGTCTGATTCACTTTCTCCCTTCTGTTCTTTAATTCCTTTTCCCTAGATCTGTCCTCATTCATCCAAGTAAGTACTTATCAAGAACCTACCATGTGCCAGGAGCCAAGTGAGGTGAAAATGCTGGGATGGGCAACTATGTGAAGCTCACAATGACTGTCAATCTTTTGTATTCTTCTTGGTTTCTCCCTTACTCAAGTCTTGCACTTTACTTTTCTTCACACGAGCTCCAGAAAAGCAAAAGTGACAGTTGGTTAATTAGTCCTATTTGTCTGACATGGATGAGTGATAGGGGAGGGGAGGGAAACGTCTAAAGACTAAGTTTTTTACGTGCACTCTCACAGTCGTCACAACCATCCTATGAAACAGGCACTATATTATTCTGATTTACACAAACAAGGAAACCGAGGCTTAGAGAGGTTAAAAACATTGCCCTTGATCCTAACAGGAAAGTGGTGGAGCGGGAATTTGAATCCAGGTTTAAAGAATACTAGCGGCGGTACTCTTCACCCATTTCGTCCTGGGCCCTCATTTCCCCTAAGGATCAGAGAAGTTTAAACAGAGGCCAGTTTTCCTCTCCCTTAGTGCGCAAGGCAACCTCAGTGTTTCTGAACCCGGGAAAGACCGGCCCCCTTTTTCAGCGCTCTCGCGACTCCCAGCCACTTCCGGTAGCTAAAGGTTCCAGAGCTCCCCGGGCAGGGATTTGCGGCCCGGTAAACGGCGCTGTGAGCTGGACCCGGCGCCGGGGGTTGGAAACCGCCAGGAGACAAGAGCTGGCAGGTGGGTGCCCCAGTGAGGGTCACCGAGGTGGTGTTCTCCGCCGGTGGACGGGTGGGCCCGTCCGGGCTGGGTTTGGGGTTAGGTATTTAGGGAGCAGGGAGCAGTTCAGAATTAGGGTAATTGTTAACATTACAGGAATTATTTTAAAACACACACAACAGCAACAAATGCAGTGAATTCATGAAGATCAAATGCCAGTTAACTAATTTAAGCAGTCTGGGGGGAAGAAAATGCTGAACATGATGCATTTTGATAAACAAGAAGACTTAACTGCGCTATTGGCAGAGGCTAACATAGCACTTACTATGTGTCAGGCACTGTTCTAAACCCATTACATTTGGTCACTTATGTAATTCCTACCTTATGAGGTAGATAACCATTTTACCACCGTTTTACAGATGGGAGACCTGAGGCACAGAAAGTAAGCCAAGGTCATATAACTAGTAACAGGCAGAGTAAGGATTCATACCCAGGCATTCTGCTTTTAACCTCTGCTCTACTGCCTTTCATTGATAACCTTGACTTTATCTGTTTAGGAAACGTGCTATCCAGAAGGAAGTTTGTACAGAGACATGTTATTATAGTGGTGTTCTGAATCTCATCAGGTTTGTTGGCAATTTCCCTTTAGACAAAGGGCTTAACAAAGGGTGCCTTCCACAGAAAGTTTTAAGGAGAAAAGAATACAAATTTTCATTTAACAAATTAATTAGGCCCCCACACAATTTCAAAGTCCCTTCTCCTGTTCCATTTCTCTCTAGCTTTTTCTCTGTTCTTATTTTGTTTCCACTAGGTTAAATCATTTGAAATTGCTGATATTTCACTGCTTCTGACACACAGAAATGGCAACTTCATATGTTTAACCCAGTATTTAAACATCTTTTTGTGTGAGAATTTAGGAGTCTACAACAATCTTTTAGCAAATTGTTTTGGCTTTGTCTCCAAAGTATACCTTGAATCCTTTTATTTCTCTTCATGTCCACTTTGGACCTGTGGTTGGTGCCACCACCTTCTCTCATCTGGATTACTGCAGTAGCCTCTTGACGGGTCTCCTTGCTTCTGCTTTTTTCTCACTCTTGCTTCCTTAAGGGACCAGAATATTTTAAAAACAAAAATCAGATCATGTCCTTCCCTTCCAATGGTGTCCCACCATGCTTAGAATACATATCCTGGCCCCTGCTCACCTCTCTAGCCTAATTTTATTACCACATTCCCCTTAATCCACTGCTTTAGACCCAATGACTTTCTTTCATTTCCTGTAAACACATCAGATTCATTCCTACCGTAGAGACTGCATAAGCAATTCCCTTTGCCTGACAGGGTCTTCTTCAGAACTTCCCAAGGCTGGACATTTATATTTCAGTTAGAATGTCAGCTCTCCAGAAAAGCCTTTTCTGACTACTTGTAGTAGTCATTCAGCCACTCTGTTTCATTTCATTATTTATATTCCATATACCACTACTCCTATTCGATATTTGTCTTGTATTCCTTCACTGTAATACAGGCTTATAAAAGCAGGGATTTCTTTTTTTTAACGAAAAGACAGAAGCAGCTCCTTTATTATAGCCCAACAGTTGTGACAAATGAAGACACATCCAAGAACAGATAATGAAAAATTTTGAATTATTGTCATTGTTTCTCATATTCCTGAGACTCTTGAATTAATATAGCAAACCAGTCTGAAGATAAAAAGCTAGAAGCTTTATCAAATACATTATGTCTGGTAGAATGTCTACACTGAACTAACTCAAAGTCCTGGTAGTAGTTTGGGTTTTATGTAAGAAATGGCATAGATTTTTCTAGGAGGTATTGATGTACTTACTCTTCATTTGAAGCCAAACTGACTGTGATGGTTTTATACTTTTCCAATTGGAGTGTCATGTTTATCTCTTCTTTATTTCTGACTTAGCTTTATCTACTTTCTGGAGGAGCCAGGATGTTCTTTTCCATAGGTGTCAAGAATACTGATCCAAGGGGAAAAATGAATTTAAGGTCAACCCTTGAGTAACAGAGTGCCTAGAAAGTAGCATTAAGTGTTTATGCAAAAAACTCAACTTGTGTAAGAGTTAGACATTAACGTAACTTATAAATATATGCAGTAGGTGAAGAAATGTTTTAACTTAAAATTATTTCAAAGATTCCAGATTTATTGTGTTGTCATTGCTTTACAAATAAGAATGGTATTTTCTTTCCCATCTGACTCCTATTGTATATGCAAATCACCACAATAATGTGAATAGCTATTTACATATTTTATGTGACAATGAAATACTAAAATTGTTCAAAATATGGAATTATACATTTGCTGGAGGGTTTAGGATTTTAACCTAGTAGATAAGGCACTATTTCCTGATTCTGAAAAAGGATTTCCTTCCAGCTATGTTTTTATACATTGATACATGGAATATATAACTATTTCTGCATTTTTAGATGTCCTCATATTCATGTTTGTATTTTTATATAGATAGTAAAATAGAATTTGTTTATAATTATCTGTTGATTGTTCTTCATAGGTAAGTTATTTTTAAACAAAAAACATCAAAAGCACGTAATCACTTCACGTCTTTGAGATAAAGTTAAGGCTATAGGAGAGTTTTCCAAGACTATCTACTGAGTGGAGTAGAGAAAAACAAAAAGGCACAATAACTGGATTAATGAAATTTCCTTCCTTGTACCCAGTATTACGGTGATATATAATAGGTTAATTCAACATACATGGGAACTTATGGTTCTTACATATAGAAATTGTTCCATTGCTAATTTCCCCAGAGACTTCTGCAGTAAATACTATGAAGTGTGTATTAAAAATAATGCATAAAGCAGGTCTAACCATTAATAAGTCCTCTCATGCAATGGCATATCCAAAGACCTTTAGTCCCTATTGCTGTGCTATTGGACTTGCCAAACAAACCAAACTTAAAATCTTATTAAATTGAAATGAAATTGTAATCCCAAAGTAACAATCTATTTTTCCCCCTTTTCTTTCCTTCCTCCCCACACCTAACCTGAAATGCCCTGCCTTTTTTTTCCTAATAGTCTTCCATCTGAAAGGACAGCATTATACCTTTAATTTTAACATTCACTATTTTTCTCACAGTCTTACATGGAAATATCTTGTTATATCCTGCTCTATCCCCAATACCTAAAATAGAGGCGTGGCACATAGCATGCACTCAGTAAATACCTGTTGGATTAATGAATAAGAAGAAAAAGGTAAAAAGTCCTTGGCAGCACAGAACTTAGCCTCACAGAATTGAGGTGGTTTGGAACATAGTGAATGGGACCTACCCTGAGAGTGAGAAGATCTTGATCATTGTCCAATTAATAGGAATGTAATGTGATCCACCTATGTGGATGTAAGTTTTCTAGTAGCCACATTAAAAATGTAAAAAGATAGGTGAAATTAATTCTTAATGTATTTTATTTAAACCAGTATATCCAAAATATTATTTTAAAATAATATCTTATTAATGAAATATTTTACATTCCTTTTTCATACTAAGCCTTTGTAATCCAGTGTGTTTATACTTACTACACATCTCAATTCAGTTATTAAATTTTCATTGGAAGTACTTGATCTGTATTGAGATTACATAAAATTTTGAATGGAAAAAATAGATTCCTATACCCGAAATACTCCGAACATACTTAAAGGTTTTCCAATAACTGAATTGAGTATCAGTTTTTAAATTTAAATTAAAGTGAAAAAATTTAGTTCCTCAGTTGCGTAGCCACATTTCAAGTGCTCGATAGCCACATGTACCTAGTGGCTAATGTATTGGACAGTGCAGATCAAGGATAAAGTGTCTATTTGTGGTTGGGTCAAGGGGCAAAGGAGAGGGTAGCAGCAGAAGTACGGTATAGAGAGAAGAAGGTCTAGAAAATCATTTTGTGGGGTAGTAAAAGGGTCTAAAAGTGCTGGCCATATATAACATTTCTAAGTTGAATCTTATTGTATATGATGTGGAACGGTCATGGAAATCAGATTATTTTCCTATAGAGCAGTGGTTCTCAACTGGGCTGGCAGGGCGGGGGAGAGATTTTGTCCCTCAGGGAACATTTGTATCTCTTAAGAAATTTTTGCTTGCCACAAGTTGGGGCTGCTGGTATCTAGAGGGTAGAGGCCAGGAATGCTGCTAAACATCCCACACTGCAGAGGACAGCCCCCCACAGCAAGAAATTGTTTGGCTGAAAATGTCAGTAAAACCAAGGTTGAGAAACTGTGCTCTAGAGGATTTGAGTAAGAAAGACTGAGAGATCTATTCTTTTAGAAACTTAGTCTAATTGCCTTGTGATATTACTAAGGGGAGAACAGGTTGTTTTGAAGCATTTCAAAATTTCTAGCAGTTTCACTGTTGATGGACTTTTTGATTAGACTATAAAGAAATAATTTCATGCTCAGAATGAGATTGTAGACACATTCAATAAAGATAACATAAATAATATGTGCTGTGCATGTAAGACTCAACGACCTTGGGATAAGCTGATCTGTTCACCTTCGTATGGCTGTGGCATATGACCACTGTCTCAATTATAATTGATGTCAATATTGGAATTACTTGTCACTCTTTTCTTTCTCTATCACCATCTCTTATTTTATCTTTGTTCCTTTCCCTATACCCTTGCTCCTTTTTTATCACTCTCTTTTTGTTCCATCCCCTTCTCCTCTATCTTGTTTCCCCCCTGTTCACCAAGGCCCGTGCATACCTCCGACATCCTCTCCTACCCCAACTCTCATCTGTTTCCTCCCTTTATAGCTGTTGGCTCCTCATTCAAAATCACCAGTTTAACCACCATTCCCCAACTGTATCTGAAAGAACTGCCCCCGTACTCCCTTTAGATGCCTCTTAAAATCACTGTCTGTTCATGAAAACTACAAACTACAAGTTCTTGCCTCCCTCCAAAAAAAAGAAAAACCCTCCAAAAAATTTGGGAGGAGTGATGCATATGTTTTTGACACAACTATTTAAGAAACTGCCTTCCATGTTTAGGGTTCTTTTCGAGCAGGTGCCATCATTCCAGGATGGCTCTCTGCTAGAACTCAGTGGTTCTCATTACGGCGTCTAACATATTACACCTTCTTTTCGAATAACTGTGGCTGTGATTGAACTCAGAGCTCCTCTTTCTAACTGCTTGCATCCTCACCAATTTTTTGTGCGTTTCTACAGACTTACTAGGACACTGCCTAATCCTTCATAATACTAACAACTACTTAGATCTCCTTCAACCTCATGCCCCCTTTGCCTTATGCCAGCAGTTATCCCAGGTCCCACTGGACTTTCTTCTCTTGCCACTATCACTCCAGGCTGTCTCTGGCCCCAAATCTTTCTGTACCTTCCTGACTCTTATCCTTGCCCCTCTGGTCAAGATCAGATGGTGGACACTGTGGTGGCAATTTGGAATCAACACCAGACTAAAAAGGGTAGCATAGTCTCAGTGCTCCAAACTACTCTTCACTCAGACTTTGAGGGTGTACAACTCTAAGACTAGAACAGTTCTTTATACACAACAGGTATTCAAAACTACTACCTGAATAGAATGTTCAATCATACAGAGTACGTTAGAGGAAAATCAGTCTGTCATCGTTTTTACCCATTTAAGTAAACAATGTTGTGGTAGCCAAGATCATCTTTCTTACCATTGCAGAAGTCTCTAAATTCAAGGATAAGATCAGAAACATGAGTTTCCCCTTTAAAGACTGTGAACAGCTTCTACACATGACAGTTTTTTAGCAAGACTGAAGGTAAAGGGGGAAAAGCTATCATTCATTAAGCATCTAACTTTATTTTTTAGAAAACGATGTTTCTAATACTAAAGATTTAATACTTTACTTTTCATGATCATTAAAAAATCCTTTGTTTCAAATGTTTTGAAATAGTGCTCAGATAAATGAAAAAACAAGTATGAGTGTGAAACTTGATGCCTTAAAATATTTGTATCAGTTGATGTATACATTCAAAGTAAACTTACTTTTATTTTTTTATAAGGAGCATTATGTTCAAAAGATATAAAAACTCAGTTTATCTTTATGGTGTTATGAAGAATGATTTAAGAGTCACCTTCCAATAGTAGTAGACACAAAATGATTCTGGTGCTTTTCCTACTCTCAAAGCAAGTATGTGTAATTAATGTCTTCAGTAAGAGATTAGATCACTTCCTGATCATTTTGGTGATGGCTATTCCTAGAATTAGTGGTTCGTGGCAGTTTGATGGTGTTGTAAATTTGAACGTGTTGGCCTTTGGTCACAATTCCTGTCATGCTATAAAACTCTCAAACTAGTGATGTAAAACTGTCGCAAATACGTTCATGAAATGCTAATACATTCCGAAGCCAAAAAGAAAAAGAAAAACTAAATTGTTCACTGTGTCTTAAAGTATTAGTGTCCTGAGAGTCCCAGTTTCTCATTAGTATAGGGTAACTGACAGGGGATGTTACCTTGTAAAGGTAATTACACTCTTTTTATAGAGATGAGGTAGTAAGTTAAGCTTTCAATTTTGATTATTAGGTTATTGTATTTACTTAATAGTCATCTTTCTCCAATTACAATACACTCTAAGGCTGAAAAAGTACCACAGAGTTATTTTTACTAAATTACTTTGTTTTAAGGTGTTTGTATTTTATCTCCTATTGCTATTACAGCCTCTTCAGCTATCTCTTTTGCTACCTTCCTGAACTCAGAATCACATACCAAAGCTGGAAGTTACCTTACCAATGATTGAACAGCAATGTCCTTGAGAAGTTTCTGCAGTGATAAAAAATGGTCTGGATCTGTGCTGTCCATTATTGTAGCTACCAGCCACACGTGGCTATTGAGCAGAAATGTGGCTAATGTCACCAAGGAACTGAATTTTCCACTTTATTTCAGTTAAGTTTAAATGTATATAGCCATATGTGGGTACTGGCTGCCATATTTGACAGTGCAGTTCTAGACCAACCTCTCCCGATCTCCCTCAGTTTAAATGACCTGAGATTCAGAAGAGAAGTGACTTATCCAAAGTTACAGATCCCTAACACACTCCATCATCCCCCTTCCCAGCAGCTCCCACTGATGACTTATAGCTTTCCTCTCCATTTTAATGTTTTTCTTAGCCTGCTATCTTTCTGGTGGTTTCCTCATTTTTTTATCACTGGCAAAGCAAAATATTCCACAAAATTATTATATTCCCCACTTTAAGATAAGGGATATTTAGGCCATTATATCACTAATGATGGGGAAAAACAGTATGGTTTTAGTTCTTAATTTCAAAAGCAGTTTTCATCTATTTTAACTTAATACAGCATACCCGGTGGGCTTCTGTTATATCATCTGCACTTTGCAGAATGGGAAAATGAAGGCAGAGAAAATATGAATGTCTTGCCTAAAGTCATACACTGAGTGGCCAAGGAAAAAGGAGCCAGAGTTGAGAGGTAGAATTCACATCTTTCAACCAGGACCAGGAAACATGGTTATTTGGGGCTGCAAGTGAGCAATGCTGGCAGTGGACAAGGCTTTCTGAAATAACTCTTAGTTCCTTCCAAGAAACTGAACTACTTCAGAAATAAAAGGAAATTTTACTCAGGTAAATTCTCTGGTGCCAGAGAAATTTTTAATGATGATTGAAGCTTTGCCTACATCAGGATACTCAAGGTCTCCAAGGCAGATTTCTCTGATAACTAATTAGGCCTGAGTGTCTAAAGAACTTTTGTTACTTCCACCATATTAGTAGAGCTTATTTGCTGTATGAATTCTTTGATGTCTAATAAGGGCTGAACTTACACGGAAAGGCCTCCCACACTCATCACATTCATAGGGTTTTTCACCTGTGTGGATTCTCTGATGCTGAATGAGACCTGTGCGCCCGCTGAAATCTTTCCCACATTCTTTACATTTATAGGGTTTCACTCCAGTGTGTACTCTATGATGTCCAATGAGATGTGAGTGTTGAATGAAGGCTTTTCCACATTCGTCACATTTATAGGGCTTCTCTCCAGTGTGAGTTCTCCTGTGTTTACTAAGGTCTGAGCTATGACTGAAACTTTTTCCACAGTCATCACATTTATAGCGTCTTCTTTCCCTCTGTTGCCACTCGAATCTGCCTTCACTTTCAATAGCATCTTTGGACTCAGGATACTGAGGAATAGCTTTGGTAAGTCTGTTGTTTATTTTCCCAAGGAATTCCATGTCTTTGGGTATATCTTCCTTCTGGGACAACTCTTCATTCTTAGTCTTGGTTTTATCACCTGTAACAAATGAACAGTATACAAACAGGTCCTATTCTAGGTTTAAGAAGCAAAAAGCCTATGGAATAAAGAACATGTAAATGTTAAAAATGTATTATAAAAATGAAAAGTCACATGCAATGCAAAAATTAGATATTTGGCACCATCAAAACATATATTGACAATATAGGGAAGAAATTAAAGAAGAGGCCAGTAAGGAAGATAGCAGGATACATTATTTGTGAATAGATTATGAAGAGAGGAAAAGGCAAAAATGTGGATGAGGGGTTACCTGGCAATCCTGTGCAAATGCAGAGTGGCAAATAGGAACTACACACATGCCAAGGATAACTAAGAGGGATAAACAGGGAGATTAGAAAACAGATGGGGAGGGAGGTAAAATTTTGGGAGAAACATGAGGGGTCTGAAACCTAGGTAGTAAGTGGGAGCAAAACCAAGTAAAAGTGACTGGAGAAGGTAATGGGATCAGGGGTCTGAGAGGAATATAGTGAGTTGGAACCATTAAAGGAGAGAAGTATGTATAAATAATAGTTAGCTAAAAGCAGAGAGAGCATGCAGGTCAGGATAAATGGAGGAAGCTAAGCAGGAAGTAACAGTGAATGGTCTGGTGTATGTGCTGGGTGGAATCCTTTTTCTGAAACTGACGTCCTCACTATCATCTCCTCCTGTCTAAACCCTAGCTTGGTGGTTCTCAAACTTTATTGTGCATCAGAATCATCTGGATGGCTTATCAAAACATTGCTGTGCTACCTACCCCCAGAGCTTCTGATTTGATAAGGCTGGAGTAGAACCCTGAAATTTGTTCTTCTTGGTATGACAGACACTGCTGGTCCAGGGACTGCACTTTGAGAGCCACTGGCCTAGCTATTATTCAAGGTCCATCTCAAATGCTGTCTCCTCCAGGAAGTCTTCCCTAACCTCCTAAATCGGATGTGCTCTCTCCCTCTTTCTGATCCCCATATCCTCAACCCCAAGCTAAGCATAGAACTTGGCACATAGCAAGTACTCAATAAATATTTGCTGAGTTGAATTCTATAAGAAAATAGGTGTTTTGATGATTTGGAGGGAATAAACCTATTTGGTCTTAATGCTGGGTGTCACCTATTTGGTTATGATGAAACCTCCATCTCAACAGGCCTAGGAATCCCAACTGTAGAACAATCATTTAATCACATATAGTTATATGTGATTAAATGATTGTTTTCAGTGGTTCACTCGGTATGATGGAAGAAGCAGCAAGAGCTACTAGAACATTTCAGTTCCTGGGCTGGGTATGGAAAACACTGGCTCTGGACTGAGCGCCATGAACCCCATTCTTCATTGTCATCACAGTGTCCCCATCCTACCAAATCTTCCTCAAATCTTACCATCCTCCTTACAATATATTTTTTTTAATCAGGCAATAAATTTCTTGAAGTTTGGTTATTTGCTCTAAAGTGATATTGTTTTGGAATCTAAATACCATATTATCTCAGGCTAGAAATTACAAGGACTGGATTAGAGCCAGAAAGTCCAGATATCAGTCCTGGCTTTGCTTTTAAAATTATTTAAATGTTGGCAGATTATAACCATTTTGGTTTCCTTATCACCTCTGTGCCCTCCTCCTTTCCTATAGTTTGATCAGATGACGAAATGTATGATAAAGCATGTGTAAAAGTATAGCGTGTGGCAGAAGTACTGCTAAGTTAGTAGGTTAATGATCATTAAGCAAATCATAGAAATCAGAGACACCCCCATACCATTAAGAAAAGTGTTTTCAAACATCAACATATTGGCTCAACAGCTTCTTTTACATATTGGAGTCACTGATGGTTGGTTTTCGGTGGCTTACTGATGAAGATGAATATCTTTTAAAAAAGGATACAAAGAGTTGGCACTTATGGTCAGTTTACCACCTTCAGGGGAATCTACCAGTCCTTAGGATGAGTCTCTCTCCTACAACTTCAGGAGAAGTCTGGAGAAAAATCCCTCACCAGGACTTGAAAAGATTTTTTTTTTTTAAATACAGGGTCAGTTTTCCTTGTTCAGCAATTCAAATTACAACCCTCTCCCTTACATCTGCAATTGAACAACATAAAGAAAATTGTATGGAAACTGTCAAATGGGAACTTTTCTCATCTCAGGGACCTGCAGTCTACTTGGCCAACTGGAGTTTCAGGGCTTTATGTATCTCTTCCAAGTGCCAGCTATTCCCAGGCTAATAGGATTCTAGGAGATCTTGTTTCAGAACTGACAAAATTAGGAGTATTTCATTTTAGCATCTTCTGCCAAGGCCATTCTTCCAATTTTATTTTGGCATATCCAAGAGTCCCTATCAGTTACATTCCAGGTAAGCCCAGTCCTGCTCGTCACTGAGATGAGGCTATGTCCATAAAGACCATTTGATTACCATATGTACAACTTGCTTTACAGTCTAGAGGGAAAGAACAAGGTTAAATGCTGACTGAAGTGAAACTGGAACAGAGTTAAGTAGACAATCACTTACTGCTACCACAGAGTCAGAGTTGTGGGTTAACAGAACATCCAAAAATTCCCTTTGAAATACCTGACAATGTGCTACAAAGAACTGCAAAACACTCGGTTCTCCAAGTTCTCTCATATGTGAAGATAATTCTGTATTAAGTGACCACTATTATAATTTCCAGGTATGTTTACAGAGACGAGTCCCATTACCCTAGCCAACGGCTAATACTAATAATCTTGCTGAAAGATACAATGAAAATTTTAAAATGAGATATTGCATAAAAAAGTCTCTCTATTTAACAATAAATTTATTTTAAAAGACACTGGCTTTTTGGTATATTATCATGATGGTTTTAAAAAATTGTTCTACTAGTAGACAGGAGCCCCAGCTTTCCCTCTAACTCCTTATGGAAACTTGGAAAAGTCACAATCACTGTGGGTATATCTGTTTAACTGTAAAATGAGGATTTGGACCAGATGTTACATTCTTTTAATAAAGTTGAGAGGCATTTCTTCAAATGTATTTGTTGTGATTTCTGCAGGGTTTTTTTCTTTTTTTCCTTTGGTTTTGCTTTGATGGTTTTGTTTTTTGTTTGTCTGTTTTTTGGCGGGGAGTATAGTGGTAGTGGGAACACAGATAAAAACTGTGTAAGATTGCCAGGGCTGTACCTAAGAAAAAAGTCATATTAATACTGTTCAATGCAGACAAAGTAGACTTCCCTAAGAAGTCATAGGCCTCAAGGATAGCTAGATTTCATGAGGTATCTTTTGGTAGATTAGCTTAAGAAAATACAATTCACATTTTAACTGTATAGTATTCCCTTGAAAGGTTATTTTGGTAGCAGCACATGTGTAAACCTCTATAATTTCAGGTATAGGAAGTGTGTAATTTTCTGGACTTACATTAACGGGAAGCAGAGTGAAACTGGTCCAGAAGTATTAAAAAAAAACAGAAGGAAAGATATCTAGAATTTAAAGTTTTGCATAGATAAGCCATTAGTCATAATAATAATAATTCTCCGTGTTCTCTGCAATACAATTTAGCACAATAGACACGTTAAATTATTATTGCGACCTATTTTATAAGTGCGTGTCCTATCTTCTCTGAAAGGTGAGGAGAGAAACTTATACGGCTTCTCACAGAAAAGAGGTGAGGATTCCACAGAGTTAAGCTTACTAAAGCTTATTAAAATAGTCTGACTCTTTCAGCTTCTGCCTCCTGATACTCTTGGTAAGACTCATTAACTTCTAAATACCAAACTCGAAGGACTCTTATCAGTCCTCATCTTGTGTTCTATTAGTAGCATTGATTACATTTGGTGAACTCCTCCCCCACCCCTTGGGCCAAATAGCAGCTTTTAAGTGTAATGAAAAACTGAAATACAGTTCTTTCCATGATAGGGCAAGGGTAGGAAGGGAGATAAGATCTTCCACAGTGAGGTGAAGGACAAGCAGGAAAACTTAAAAGGGAGAAGATGAAAGAGAAAGCTCCTCTGTAACCTAAGGAGCAAGCTCTTCCCTCATAAACACAGACTACTGCTCCTTACCAGTCCTTTGGGGCTCCCCAGATTCCTGCTCCTGCTGGGTCTTCTTGGGATGGAGCTGGATAGTCAGTGACTCATGTGGCCTTCTCAAGGGGGCCAACGTGTCCAAAAGTGTGTCCTGTCTTTCTGAATTGGCTGGGACCTGGGAACAATGAAGTATGATTGGGCTTGCAAGGTAGATTTTGTGAAAGAACGGAAAGAACTTCAGAGAAAGATCAAAAGAAGCATGTGCCAGGGACCAAGGCCATGGAAAAGAGGACAAATTCTGATGCAACTGCAAATGGCAATAATGACTAAAAATGAAGAGACACAGTCTAATTTGTACAGTTCAGGACACTGGAGAATAAAATTCGGTGCCTCTAACAGTGATCTGCAGAGGTCCAGAATCAGAGTCTGGGGACTTGAAAGGTACCTTAAAGATCATCGAACCCAACTTCCACCAAATGGGGCATTTCTTCTATAACCATGTGGTCCAATATGATAGCCACTAGCCAGATGTGGTTACTGAGCACTTGAAATGTGGCTAATACAAATTGAGATATGTGAAGTGTAAAATACATTCAAATATTGAAAACTGAAATTAAAAAATGTAAAATACCTCATGTTTAATATTGATTACATATTTTTGGTTAAATGAAATGTATTTAATTTCACAAATGTGGCTACTAAAAATTTAAATCACATATAGGGCTCACATTATATTTAATTACCATATATTAAATGTATATTTAATTACATGTATTAAATGTGAATGGGTCACAATTAGACCATGCTGTTCTGTATTATCCTTATTATCTACTTGAACCAAACCTTGAAGGGGAGTTTTTTATTACAAGGTAGCCTATGTTACGTATAGGTAACCATGAATGTTAGAAAATTGTTTTCCTGATACCTTTATGCCTTCCTACAGCTTCTCACTGATCCTAACCTTCCAAACTGACATAGAATCAGTCTAGTGTCTCTTTTTAATCAGTCACACTTCAGTTATTTGACACTGGCAGTCAGTCCCTAAGCCTTGTTCTTCTCTAGGGTAACATATTAAATACCTTCAGGTGTTCTTTCATATGCTTTTTGCTTTGGCTTGGTCTAAACCCTGCTCTCTCACAGCCAAATGACCGCCCCCTTCCCACCTGCTTTCGAGGTTCATCAAGTTCTCTCTCCAGATCCTCCAGCACAGTCACCGCCTCCTCTCCAGTCTCTGGATGGTGTGCCTGCACCCATGCTTGCAGGTCCCTAGGGAGAATGCTCAGGAACTGTTCAAGCACCAGCAGGTCTAAAATCTGCTCCTTTGTGTGGCATTCTGGCCTCAGCCACTGGTGGCAAAGCTCCCAGAGCTGGGTAAGAGCTTCACGGGGTCCAGGTGCATCCTGATAGCAGAGCTTCCTGAAGTGCTGCCTGAAGAGTTCCCTTCTGTGAGGACTGTACTTTTGTGAGATGGAGTCCTGTCCCCCATAATGGTCTGCCTTAACTATTAAAAGTCCTTTTTGTTCCTCAGGTTCCAGGGATGTGGCCATTCTGGGCTGTTTTTCGGGAGATTAATCCTCTATCTGGAACTGATTCAAGGAGAATCTCTTAGAATCTTGTCTCAGAGAAAAATCTGTTACCATAGAGAAATGACAAAAGCTGCTGTGAACATAAACACTGATAAAGGGAAGCAACCAGAACTGAGTAGAGAAAACAGTCTGACAGGAGGCTGTAAATAAGAACACTGAAGCAGGAGCATGCATTTGAATCTGGGCTGTTGTGTAATTTAGAGCAAGTTACTAGCTCCTCATCTGTAAAAATTCTCGTGTTTCTCATAGGGTCGACGTGTAGATTAAATAAGTATGCGAAGTCCTTGGCCTGAGAGCAAGCACTAAATAAACGCTAAGTGTTAATAGCGTTGTTAAAAGCCTCTTTCATTCCACAACCTGAGATGTACGGGTCCCTAGGATGCAGTGGTTGTGGGGTACATGCGCCAACTCAGAAAGGGGGTTAGGATGAATGCCCTCGCAGAGCAACTCGTAACCAGTGTTCCCTTTCGCTCCGTTCTCCCGGGATGTCGGCCCAAGTCCTCTCTCGTAGCTATGTCTGGAGGGAGGGGACAGCCTGTGAGGGGGAGGTGTGGGGAGACAGTTGCTGCAGACCACGACTATGCCCTGCCCCCTCCTCCACCCAGGAGCCGGGAGAGACTCACCTCGCGCCGAGAGGTACAGGTGCGACAGCTAGCGTCTTTTGGGCGGCCCGAACAAAGGTCAGACTCAAACCGACCAATCGGCGCTGGGTCGCTGTCAGCAGGGCACTTCCGGGCCGCTCTAGGAAGCCTCGCCTCGGTGGCGTCCGCCGGGCTGCCCACCCTCAGCTCTAACCCGCGGGCGGCCCGGTTCCTGTACATTGAACTGATGGGACTTAGGCGCCCGCAAGCTGTTTTTTTTTGCTCTTAAAAAAAAAACTTTTTCCCTCTCAAGATTTTCTTCCCCCACTTAATTATTAAATAAGTAATATGGGTATGTAATGCATTCACATGGTTCAGTGTTTAAAAAGAATTATAAACTATAGTGGAAAAGAATCTAAGAAGAATATAGGTATAACTGAATCACTCTGCTGTACACTCGAAACTAACACAACACTGTAAATTAAGTAAACTTCAATAAAAAAGATTAGAAAAGAAAAGGATAACTGGCCCCCGCATCTAGATTTGACAACCATTTTTCGTGACATATGCTATATCATTCCATAGGTATATTACGCAGGTTTAGATTCCCTCACCCTCACCCCCAAATACACCCATACACAAATGGTAACAGTTCTGCAACTTGATTTTTTTTTTCCCTCCTACTAATTGATTTTGGAGATTGTACATAAAGGGCTTCTTCCATCTTGCTCTTTTTTAAAAAGAATAATCACATAGTATTCAGTTATGCCATAATTTATTAATAATTACACTATTGATGGTCAAGTAGGTTGTTTCCATTCTTTTATTTTTCAAACAATGCTGCAATAAATTACTCTGAACATCATAATTTCTTGTGTGTAAGGATATACCCATAGTATATATTCCTAGAAAAAGATTTACTAGAGCACAGAGTAGGGGCATTTGTACTTTTCTTAGTGCCAAATTACTAATCATAGAACGCATCTGTGACGTTTACCTATACTTGCCAACGCAATGTTATGAAATATTTTGATCTTTGCCAAGCTGATGGGTAAGAAAAGCTTAGTTTTTTTTTCTCCTTTCTCTTTCTTTCACAAATATTGATTATTCACCTACTGTGCCAGGCACTGTTCTAGAAGCTGGAAGTAGTTTAAAGTAGAACAATGCCCGTGCCTTCATAAAACTTCTAAGTGTGTGTGTGTGTGGAGGGTGGGGGTAGGGAGGCAGGCAATAAACAAACAAGAAAAATATATAGTGTATCAGATGGTGGTTGTTAGTGCTCAGGAGAAAATAAAGAAAATATGGAGTTTGGGATGACAATGAAGGAGTAATGCAATTTTTTTTTGCGGTACGCGGGCCTCTCACTGCTGTGGCCTCTCCCATTGAGGGCCACAGGCTCCAGACGGAGAGGCTCAGCGGCCATGGCTCACGGGCCCAGCCACTCCGCGGCATGTGGGATCTTCCCGGACCGGGGCACAGAATTCGTGTCTCCTGCATCGGCAGGCGGACTCTCAACCACCGCGCCACCAGGGAAGCCCAGGAGTAATGCACTTTTAATAGGGTGGTCATTGAGGACCTCACTAGTACATTGACTTGAGCAAAGATTGAGGGAGATGAGTGAGTGGGCCCTTAGGGGTAAAGGGGTTTCTGGGAGAGGGATAGAAAATGCAGAGGCTTGGAATGGAGAGTATTTTAAATAATCAAAGAACAGGAAGAAGACTTATGTGTCTGGAGCTGAAGGAGCAAAGGGTGTTGGGAGTAGAGAGAGAGAGAGATGAGGGTCTTGCATGAGTGCGAGGATATTGTTTTGTACTCCAAGATGAAAAGCCGTTCAGAATTTCTGAGCAGAGGAGTAGCTTAATCAGACTTAGGCATTGAAAAGATTTTTCTGGCTGCTGTGTTAACATAGACTTGTAAATGTGAAGCTATTGCTACCTTGGAGTGGGGAGGGACTTTCTAAGTGTGACATAAAAAACCCTAAAGACATACCTGAAAAGCCATGAAGAGAAAGATAAACGGAACTGGTGATGGAAAAGTTTAGGATTTTTGAATGAAAAAAAAAACCACCTAAAATATAAGCTCAGAGTAAAATATACCACACATCTCAAAGACACAGGGCTGATTTTCCTAATAAGCAAAGACCTCTTGAAAAAAAAAAAGAAAAGAAAAACGTGAACAGGCCAGTAGAAAAATTGGCAAAGGACCTAAGTTGGCATTTATAGAACACAAATATTGATAGACAAAAATGACTGTTAAAAAGTATTCAAATTTACTACTTAAAGAATTTACATTAAAACAATAATGAGATTTAAAAATTCTTTTCCATTACTAAAGACAAAAAAATCGATAATATTCAATATTAGAAAGTGTGTGGAAATAGAGGCACTGTTAGTTGTATATTTTTGGAAGACATCTTAAAATTAATGTCTGTACTCCTTGATCCAGCAACTTAGCTTCTTTGAATTATCCATATAAAATACTTATACAAATGTTTGAAAATGTGTACAAAGAGACATTTTTTATTTAAATGGGGAAACTTGAATATCCAGCATTTGGGAATTTAAATTTCTATATACCCAATCACTTTTTAAAAAATTTTATTTTATTTATTTGGCTGCGTTGGGTCTTCATTGCTGCACGTGGGCTTTTCTCTGCTTGTGGTGAGCCGGGGCTACTCTTCGTTTTGGTGTGCAGGCTTCTCACTGTGGTGGATTCTCTTGTTGGGAGCACAGGTTCTAGGCATGTGGACTTCAGTAGTTGTGGCTCATGGGCTCTAGAGCGCAGGCTCAGTAGTTGTGTCACACGGGCTTAGTTGTCTCGCAGCCTGTGGGATTTTCCTGGACCAGGGCTCGAACCCACGTCTTCTGCATTGGTAGGCAGATTCTTAACCACTGTGCCAGCAGGGAAGCCCTTATACCCTGATCATTTTTAAAACTAAAAACTATAAGATGCCAAAGACATACTGAGTAAAAAAAGTAAGTTACAAAACAGTATGATATGATCATTTTTGTAAAATAATCATCTTAAATGTGTTCTCAGTGATTATCACTTGGGGTAAACTTACAGAGAACTTGCATTTTATACATTATATATTTCTGTTAAGGTTTAATTTTTATAAAAACTTAATACTGGTATAAATAGAAAAAGATAATTGCTTTTAAACCCTATTTATTCTTCACAACTTACAAACAATTTTTCTGTTTGGAGAATGCCATCAATATCTCTTTTCTCTCTCTGAAATTCTTTGCCTGACAAGTCATCCTGCAAAAGAGTATAACTCCTTTAAGATGAAAATCAGATCTAACTTCCCTGTGCTTCAGGCAAATATAAGTGATCAAGTAAACATGGGTGGAACATTTAGAAAGCGTAGAAATGAGTGACTTTCATGTAAGCTTTAGAAAACTCTCCTCTCTGGGGAGAAACATTTAGACAAAGGATACCCCCTGTTCTTCTTTCACTAGAATTACATGATGGAAAGCCAAAGCCCTTTCCCTTGACTGGCATAATATGTCCCTCATAGCCAACTGAGCAAGTAAAACATCTAGAAAATGCTTAACTATTTCCTGTTCCCCCTTTAGTGCACGGTGTACTATTAGCATGTTTCTCCCTCCTTATTTAGTGCCTTGTTGTATCAAATTCTCTTATCAGGTTTTCAAACACAAACCTTGCTAGAGGCCGTGAACATACTGCGTAGCCCAGAGTATTCTTCAGGTACCCCTGGCTTCAGTCACTCGTCAACTTCAGAGAATCAACACACCAGCGCCTTGGAGCACCAGCTGGGTAACTTGAGTGGTTGAACACCAGACAAAATGAGGCTTCCAACCACTGTCACAGATCCTGTTAAAATCCTGGCTCTGCCCTTGGCTTAGGTATGTCCTTCCTCTACTTGGATAAAGCCTCTCTGACCTCTTTACTAAGGCATAAGCAGACAGTCTATGTATGACAAGGAGAGTCCTCCCTTCTCCCCCTCTGGTTATGTCTTCCAAAACTACCAAGAAACAAAGCAAAGCAAAACAAAAACCCAGAAAAAACACTAGTGGACAATTTAAAAAAATATCAGCACTTGGTAGATGTATATACTCACTTGCTTTCATTATTTCAACAGAGAGAAAATAAATGAACTAAGAATTCAACTGAAGAAATCAGAAAAAGAATGAGAAATTCCCAAGGAAAAGGTTAGAAAAGAAAAATAAAAGTAAATGAATTAAAAATAGAAAAAGTCATGTTAATAACTAAATCCAAGAATGAAATCTTTGTAAATGAGCCCATAAAAACAACAAACCTATGGTAAATCCAAGTGAGAGAAGAAAATTAAGTTATCAATGACAAATAATAGCAGATGAGGTAAGTATGCTACCAAAATTTTTAAAAATCTTAATGAAATTGATCGTTTTCTGGGAAAAAACCATTAGTTCCGAAATTCATTCAAGAAGTAGAAAAATCTAAAAAAATCAATCCTAAAGGAAATAATTGAAAAAACTATCAAAGAATCATCTCCAGAAAGGCTCAGAAAATTCTGTAGCATTTTAATTTTTTAAAAGTATTTATTACATGTGTAGGATAAATTCTAAATTTTCCATTTGGAATATAAGACAAGTAGAAAGAAAAGAAGAGAATAGTTCCATTTTCATCACCTAAATACAGTCACTATTGATATTTTGTTGTCATTCCCTTCCAATTTTTGATATTTTTAATCTGTTTTACATAGTTGTGTGATTTTATTCTAAAAGCACTTTAACAGGCTATTTAACATTTTAATATAATAAAAACTTTTCATTTTATTACAAGCTTTTCATAAGAATAAATTATATATAGACATTGAGATATAATAAATAGTGCTTATAGAAGAGGTGGAAAGTTTACATGAGATATATATTGATAATAAGGTGCTTGGTATAGTGTGTGGGACACGGGTTCAACAGACGGTAGCTATTACTGTTATACTTTGCAAAGGGCTTTTCCTTTTGCATATATCATTATTTAATTTATAATGGATATTACTATCTCACAACATCATGCTTTTTCCTCTTTAGTGGAACAGGCAAGCCACATGCCTCGCAGAGAGAGGCCAAGAATATATTATTGCTCCTCAGGAGAATCCTTCTGCTTGTTTGGTTTTGCTAAGAAGGTAGAGTTCAGGCTGAGCAGAGTTCAACAATTTGGGGCTTAGAGTGGTAAAGAGGGGCGTCCTGTGTCTCAACACTCAGAGACCCGTGCAGGACCAGGATCCTGAGTGGTAAATAGAGTAGTGAACTCAGGTTTGGGTTAGGATCTTTCATATGAGGGATTTGGCCTACATGGCATAGAAATAAAGGGTTGATTATTACTCTGAAGTCACTGGGAGGTTAACGATCAAAACATGGGCTCTAGCCTCTACAAACCCTCAACCTCCCCTTCATGTTTCTTTAAAGGTTGCTTTTTCATTTATTATGTTTTCACTAATTTTGCTTCCATTTCCTCTTTGAAGTTTGTTTTTCTGGCATCTCTGGTCTTTCCCTTTTCTCCCTAACTTCTCTTCACTTTCTTCCTCTCGTAGAGTTTATCCCCATCTTTCCATTTCTTAGCTGCTTTTTCTTTTCACTTCTGCCTACTCTCCCATTAAGGCCTCATCCCACTGTTTTCCCACAACTGCTCCTATTACTGAATGTTTCACATTTCAACGGTTCTCTTTCCCAAATGGTCTCTGCTTTTGGCCTTGCATTTTTTCAATTTTTCACTTAATGTTGACTCTCTTCATGTGTTTTTATGTTTTTCATCTCACCTGATTAACTGGTCTCTAAGAATTTGGTTAGAAGCTATTATAATTGACTTTCAATAGATTACCTATACATTCTATCTAAAGAAAATTTTAAAGTGGCTTTCCTCTACCTTCAGGTGCTCAAAAGTTACATTTTAGAATTTATTATTTAATCTAAATCTTCAAACTGTTGCTAGCAGAAAACCCTTTCTTCAGAGAAATCTTATTTAGAGGCCAATATTTAAAACAAATTAAAATGAAGCTGTTTCAGTGGTGAGAGACCTAGAGCCCTGAAGCCTCTCTGAGAAACCCTTAGGGTAGGGGCAGGGTTCACACAGACAAAATGAATTAAGGGGGGGATATAAGACAGTAGGAATCTGTGTGGCAGTGGGGACCATGTCCAACTAGACAACAGTGATAATCAGCTCCAGTCAGTTGTTCCCACATGGGAATGTGGTGCTCAGGGTTGCCACATCATGCATTTTTGTAAGAGAATCTGGAAAGTCAGACTTTATGTGAACTTAAGTAGTTGCAATAATTTTATATCACCAAAAAAACAAAAACACTTTGTGAGAAAAATGCATGTGCAGGCCAACTACAGCCCATTGGCCTGTTTGCCCTCTCTGGTTTAAGATGTGAAAGGTCACTGGGAAATTGCATGGTAAATCTTCTTGCTCTACTGCCACTAACACATCCTACCCGTGCAAATCATAGTTCATTCCAATATTACAAAATGGCTTTTGTATTGCACAATGTTTTAGTGTAGGTAATTGATTGGTTAATGTATTTTATCAAGCTAAGCAAAAATTCATGGTTTTTAGAAAAAATGCAGATCAGATGTTAATTCTAAATTCACACTTTAGACAAGATTATTATTCCAACTCCAAAGAAAACGGGAGAATAAAAAGGGAAAGGGAAAAGAAACAGTAGTAATCTCTAAAATCTTGTTATTTGTCTAACAGACCATTTAGATTGCCTGAGCCACTTGCTTCAGAGAAGAAAAGTTTGAGAATATGGAATGAGCCCTTCCAAAGTCCCAGTACATCACATGATGTGCTTAGTGGCAGAACATCACAATGTCTTGCTTGGTAAGCTGTCAGGTGTCTGCCTATTTCAGCCTCTATAAGTATTTTCAAATGACAGCTGAAATTGCAATAGGATCACAGAGTTCCCTACATCTAGCTGTGCTTTTCTGATGTCCCACAGGAATGAGCATAGACGGAAAATTCTACATCACTCTTGACATCGCCAGGGCTTCTCTCCAGTGTGGATTCGCTGATGTACAATGAAGTGTGAGCTCTGCCGGAAAGCTTTTCCACACACATCGCATTCATAGGCCTTCTCTCCAGTGTGGATTCTTCGGTGTCCCAGAAGATGTGAGCTATAGCTGAAAGCTTTCCCACACACATAACACTCATAGGGCCTCTCTTCACTGTGTATTCGCTGGTGCCCAACAAGAGCTGAACTATGACTGAAAGTCTTTCCACACTCATCACATTCATCTGGTTTCTCCCCACTGTGGATTCTCTGGTGACGGAAGAGGCCTGAACTCTGACTGAAGCTTTTCCCACACTCACTACACTGGTATGGCTTCTCTCCAGTATGGACTCTCTGATGTTGTATCAGATGTGAGCTCAGAGAGAAAGCTTTCCCGCAGTCATTACACTGGAATGGTTTCTCTCCTGTGTGGGTCCTTTGGAGTTGAATAAGGCCTGAGCTGTAATGAAAAGCTTTCACACTCATCACATTGGAAAGGTTTTTCTCCAGTGTGGGTCCTTTGATGCTGAACAAGGTGTAAACTGTGATAAAAGGCTTTTCCACACTCATCACACTGATACGATTTTAATTGGCTATGTATTCTCTGATGGTCAGTAAGTTGTGAGCTCTGAATGAAAGTTTTGCCACATACATTACATGAACAGGGTCTCTCTCCAGTGTGGATTCTTTTATGTCTAATGAGGCTTGAGTTTTGAGAGAATCTTTTTCCACATTCATCACATTTATATCTTCTGTCATTTGAAGTGTTTCTCTGATACCTTTCTGTCCATCCTTCATGTTCTTGGGTTTCTCCACATTCAAGAGCCTCTCCATTGATTTGGTCTGATAACTTTTCTTGGGATTCCATATCTACAGTAAGCTCCTGCTTTTGAACCAATTCTTCTTTCTCAATTCGTATCACATCATCCGAAATAAAAAATACAGTATTCAAATATCACTGAAATATACAGGAAATAAAATGAAACACTTATACTAGAAGTACACAGCTTCAATATACCAACAAAATGGTTTTACAACGTTTAAAGAGGAAATTGGGAGATGACAAAAGAAGAGAGGACTAGCAGTGGCTGGACTGGGAGGGGGCGATTCAAGAAAACAGTGGAGAAAAATCAGGGAGGATTAAGAATGGTCCAATGAACAAGCATCATAAACAACAGAAGAAGACCTAAGATAAGAATGGGTTCAACAGGAAGGCCAAAAGTTGAGTAGAGAGGGATGAAAGAACAGAAACTGTGGGAGGAACAAAATGAAACAGGAAGCTGACAGTGGCAGGTACCAAGTTGGGAGTCATGAAACAGTTCTGTGCAGGTTGCTCTGAAGGCCTCTAGGATCAGCCACAGAGAAGTATCACATTTGTAAACAGGCAGGACAAAGAGATTAGAGTCTAGACACAGGGGGTAAAAGAGGATGTTCTCATGTGGGGACAGACAGAAATTGCTTTAGCTCCCAGAGACATTACTACTCTTCTTGCAAAGAACACTGGAAATCTGTCAAACCTGAAGCTACATTCTGTGGGTCATTCGAGGTTTCCCAGGAAACCAGTACTAGCACAGAGAAGGTTCTTTAGCAGACCCTAGACTCCCATCTGACCTCATCCAAGGAAAGCATGATTCCATAATTCCTCTGCCTTTCTTTCCTACAGAGGTTCCTTTGAGCAGAGTCCCGACACCCCCCACTCTTCCAGGGTGGGAGATGTGGCCACTTCCTCAATGATCAACAGTTTCTGAGAAAAAGTGAGATTGTCCCATTCAAGCCATGTTCTCCCTGAAGTAATCACATTTTTAGGACCCAGAGTAAAGGGCAGAATTTATAACCATGTAGAAATAGTGCAGGGAAAAGTGGTTTGCTTTGTGTTATAAAAGATATTAAATGGGAGAAAAAAGGGAAAGACTACTATGGAGCCAGTTGAAGATCTACGATGTAGTATAAGTCAGACCTAACTCTAAGCAGAAGCACTGGGCTGACTGTGCCAAAATGCGTTGCCTAAAGAGACTCTGGGATGAGGGGTGAGAAGGAGCCATGGTCAAACAGCACATTCCAGACTTCTGAGAGTGTGGATGAGCGAAGAAGCTCACTGGCAGTCTGCCTGAGAAAAGTGACAGCCACTTCTGGGTCCTGGAGCTCCCATTCTGTGAAGGGCAGAAACCCGGAGATAAGGCAGAGCTGAGAAAGAATGTTGCCAAGAGTGAGAGAAGCCTTTCCTCGGGGTTTCCTTTTAGGACAGGAACCTGCAATAATTTCCTCACCAAACCAGCTTGCCACCATGGTAAAAAACCCTCATTGTTAGTGGTTTATATAAGGTTATCTTAAAGTATTTAGGTGCTTTAAAACTTTAATTTATGTTACAGTTACATTAGATATATCTGTGTAGAAGTTAAAGGCAAATTACACAAAGAGATGCATTTATGCAAGAACATAGTCTTTTAGAGCCATTAGCAAATAAAAAATGGCTACTGCAGATGGGTTACAAAGCAGCATTGCACATATAATAGAACTAAAATCCGTATCAGCATGAGAAAAAAATTTATGGATTAATATAATAAAGTACAGCACAGAAACTCAATTTCTAACTGTCTAAAAAAGGTTGGGGGCTTCCCTGGTGGCGCAGTGGTTGAGAAGCTGCCTGCTAATGCAGGGGACACGAGTTCGAGCCCTGGTCTGGGAAGATCCCACATGCCGCGGAGCAACTAGGCCCGTGAGCCACAACTACTGAGCCTGCGCGTCTGGAGCCTGTGCTCCTCAACAAGAGAGGCCGCGACAGTGAGAGGCCCGCGCACCGCGATGAAGAGTGGCCCCCGCTCGCCGCAACTGGAGAAAGCCCTCGCACAGAAACGAAGACCCAAGACAGCCTAAAATAAATAAATAAATAAATTTAAAAAAGGTTGGGGAAAATGGTATACTTCTAGGCAGGATGGTGCCATGAGTTCACACTTCAGCTCTAAATACACTGAGTAAAAAATAAAAATAAATCTAAAAACCCATCTGTGCTAAAAAGTAAGATAAACATCTCTGCAGACCAGAATGGAAACAAAAATACACACGATGGCTACAGTTGAAGCTGTGGGTCTGCTGGGCCCCAGAGAGTGACTGAAATCTTAGTCCCAGAGGAAAATGGGGACCTAAAATTACTTCCTGAAAGGAGTAGCACCAGCTCACTGCTTGATGCCAGAGGCTGGGTGGGACACGCAGGTACACACATACACAAGCACACAGACACATACAGAGAAAGATACAACTCTGACCAAGAACCATGTCAAGCCATCTGGAAGCCTATGACTACACTGGTGATATTTGTGTATGACATGAAACAGGAGCCCTAAAACCTGCTTCCAGGGGGCCAGGTAACAGTAACAACAGAATAGCTAAACATGGAAGCAGACGATGTTAAACAGATCAGAAAGAGCTCAAAGTGAGCCTAGATAAGAAAATTTCAGAATGAATGGAACACTAAGAAAGATGGTTCACAAAGTCAATTGGAACATGAATTCAATCCAGATGAAGTTATTTTCATCAAAAATCCTGAAAAATTAGTAGAATAAAGATACCTAAAAGAGCTAAATGATGACATACCATCCATGGCAAATAAGCATGGAATTATGAAATAAAATAAGCAAAAATGAAACAAAGATATGTGGTATAAAAACTAAATAGAAATTTTAGAAGTTGATAAACTAGAGACAGAATAAACTCAAAGATAACAGAAGAGGAATCCACTAGGATGTACCACAGAGAGACAAAGACATAAAATATGTGAAAAAGTGGCTAAATGAATAGATTGATAAGTAGGTTCTAATCAGTGTATTCTGGGAGTTCCAGAAGAAAATAATATAAGGAATTTTAAAAGCAGCACAATTTAAAGAATTAGTAGCTGAGAATTTTCCGAGAATTGAAGAAAAACATGAGATCTTAGAGCAAAAGAGCATTTTCAGATGAAGCAAGACAAACAAAAATAAAACCCTATCAGGACACACTTTTTAATGAAAATTCAGATCATAAAGGTTAAGAGTAAATCTAAAAGCCACTAATGGATAAAGATGGAATCCCTAAAAAAATTTAAAAGGCAGTAAGACTGATAGTAACCTTTTAATAGCAAATAGAAGCTAGAAGACAGTGAAGTAGTATCTTCAAAATGCTGAGGAAAAAAAATTGTCAATTAGAATTTTACACTAGCTAAACCATGATTAAAAAGGAAGGAGGGCAAAATAAGGGTATTTTCCGACATGCAAAGGCTAAGTCTACTACCCAAAGAATCTTGCTAAAATTATTATTATTTTAATTTTTGAATTTTATTTTATTTTATTTTTTATACAGCAGGTTCTTATTAGTCATCCATTTTATACACATCAGTGTATACATGTCAATCCCAATCTCCCAATTCATCACACACACACACCCCCACCACGGCTTTCCCCCTTTGGTATCCATACATTTGTTCTCTACATCTGCGTCTCTATTTTTGCCCTGCAAACCGGTTCATCTGTACCATTTTTCTAAGTTCCACATACATGCGTTAATATACAATATTTGTTTTTCTCTTTCTGACTTACTTCACTCTGTATGACAGTCTCTAGATCCATCCACGTCTCAACAAATGACTCAATAAAATGATTATTAAAGGATGAACTTCAACAAGAGTGAATCCAGAGGAAAGGTGCTGACATGTAAGAATCGTGCCTCAGAAATTGATAAAACATGTCAGAAAACTTAACTAACATCTTAGTATTAAAGAAAATGTCCATTTCACATTTAAAAAAGAAACTGGTTCCTAAGAATGACCAACTGTAATCAATGGAAGGAGCTTCAGACAAGTGAAGTGGAAATACAATATGCTAACTGCTGTGACAGGTATGCACAAGAGGTATCACATAACTCAAACATGTAGGAAAGTATCAAGAAAGGCTTCCTGAAGGAGGCGACAGCTGAGGTGAGTCTCGAAGAATAGCTCTGAGTCGGTTTGGCAGGCAAGTGGAGAAGGTATGGTCACAGGTGGTGTTTTATGAATCCAACAGGGTGGTGATGTGTGTGGCAGTGCAGTGAGGGTGGCTGGGAGAATGTTGAGCATATTAGCAAAACCCAAATATGTCATGGGCCTGATAGGACAGGGAAGGAAAGAAGCACTGGGAGGAAAAAAATGGGCTAAATAACTAGAAATCTCCACTGAAGAACTGAAGAACAGGGTAGCAGGACAGAGAGAGCTAGAAGAGGAGGAAGTATGAGCAACAGCCTTCCTGATGTTCTCTGCCCAATGAAATGCTACCCGTTTTTTTTATGACCCAGTTCAAATCCCAGCCATTCTGCTACCACCAGGGCCTGAAGAAGTAGATTTCTTCTCCTAAGAACCTGATCTCCAATTTGGCACATAATCATTCACTGTCTCAAATCAACAGCTATCGTTTTATGGATACTCAACCCCTTTAGGGCAGGGATCCTCAGAGAACCCAGAGCTAGGCTTACACACAGTGAAAGGTAAAGATTTACTGACTTCTTAACAGGACCCACAAAGCCCCCATTTTCTGGTTCCTGACCATCTTCTCTCTGCTACTCTGCCTGTCTCTCCACGTTCCAGTCACACTGGCCATCTTTCAAACCCACCAATTTCTTTCACACTTGTTTTTGCACATGCTCTTTTGGCATGGAATGCTTTCCCCTCTATTATTCACTTGGTTAATTCCTACTCTACTTTTAGGATTCAGTTACCATGTTATTTCCTCAAAGACACCTTCTCTGTCATCCCTCTCCCCCCATGTACAATCTATCATGGCACATTTATTTGTTTAGTTGTTTGTTTAATGCCTCTGTCATCAGATTATTATAAGCTCCATGAAAACAAAGATCATGTCCACTTTGCTTACTACACCTAGTGCCTTTCACAGTGCCTGGCATATAATAAGTACTCAATATACATCTGCTGAATGATGAATGATTCTAAGGTCTCCAGGCGAGCCATATGACCTAAGTGTCAATACTAACCACAATCCTGTTGCTGTAGAGCGTCCTGAGATTCACCCTTAAGCTGGATCTCCATGGGTTGAGGCTGGAGATATGTTGCTTTCTTAGCTGGGTCCAGAGGTACTGATGTCTCAGAAAGAACTTCCTGTGCACAGGCCTGGGTTGAAACCTGAGGACAAGCAAGCTCATTTAGGCATCTGAAGGGCCAACAGAGTAAATGATACCCAGAGACCCCACAAAGGACCAGCCTGGAAGCTCACTCCCAACTATCTCTCTGCTGAGCATAGGGCCCTTTCCTACCTGTTGGCCTGATTCATCCAGCTCCCTCTCCAGATCTTCCAGCATAGCTACTGCCTCCTCCCCACTCTCTGGTTGAGGCTCCTGTACCCAGTCCTGGAGCTCCTCAGGCAGGATGGTCAGGAACTGCTCCAGCACCAGCAAGTCCAACATCTGCTCCTTGGTGTGCATCTCAGGCCTTAACCACTCACAGCAGAACACCCAGAGCTGGCTCAAGGCCTCATGGGACCCAGGAGTCTCCTTGTAGCAGAAATGTTGGAAGAGCTGGCAGAATAACTCCTGGTTGTTTTGGCTGCTCCCTTTTGTGCCAGATCTCTGACTCACAGCAAGCCTTTTCTTTTTTTTTTCTTGCGGTACACGGGCCTCTCACTGTTGTGGCCTCTCCCGTTGCGGAGCACAGGCTCCGGACGCGCAGGCTCAGCGGCCATGGCCCACGGGCCCAGCTGCTCCGCGGCATGTGGGATCCTCCCGGACGGGGGCACAAACCCGTGTCTCCCGCATCGGCAGGCGGATCCTCAACCACTGCGCCACCAGGGAAGCCGAGCAGGCCCTTTTTTATTAGTTACTTCGAAGAGCCCTTTTGGGCTGGAAGGAAAACAGCAGCTATTGCCACTCCAATGGGCCAAGAGGAGGATTGCTGATACGTGTTATCCTTTAGGGCACACTCCTAAGGTTACAGAAACCATAGTTAAAAAGATATGTATATGCAGGCTGCTTCAATATTTGAGCTCACACACTAAGTCTAATCTTTCTGTTTTAGAAGAAAAAGGAGGCTCAATCCCAAATTAAAGAGAATTCAATAAAGAAAATTAAAAAAAATAAGTTTAAGGCAATTCAAACCTTTTTCCAAGTAGGAGAAGGGAAGTTTGTCAGGAGACTGCATTTTTGACAATACTGGGAATATTGTTGGATGCTTGCTTCCTCCAAATAACACCAAAACAATCAGTTGATAAGGCCAGCCCAAGTTTATTCTTAGAGAGTACTACTTGACAGAGTCTTAGTAGTGTCTCCCAGGGAAGAAGGCAAAGTCAGGATATTTATGAGGTTTTGGGGGCTTAAGGCAGATCTTTCAAAGCAGGATAAGGATTGGGCAAGGATCATGATACAATAGTTTAGGATTGATGGGCACAGCAAGGTGCAGAATTTGAGTTGACGGTTACAAAATGTCTAGATCCTATCCATTGAAAGTTGAACAGTTTGATGTTCACATAAATGGATTGAGGGGCAAGTTCTTGAAACAAATATAATTATCGGCAACTTTTACTTTCTAGGGCAAGAATTTCCTGGAATGGTAAAGGTATGTTGCTAAAGAAGTGGAATAGTGGAGTTACATTTAGGGAAGACAGTTGAACAGTCAAATTATGTTAGTGTAGGTAGTAGGCTGTGTGGGGGTAGGTGGTTTCAGTTTTCCATGTAGCAACAGACTTAAGCAGGGCCTATGGGTTTGCAGAAATGTGGATTACCAACTAATTAGCATGGCAGGCAGTGGTTAAGGGCACGGGCTGTGAATTCCAAAAGACCTGGGCTTGAATCCTCTTTTCTTATGTGTGGTGGCTTAACATCTCTAAACTTCTGTTTTCCCCTCTCTAAAAATATCGTAGAGGTTTTTAAACGTCTTATTTTGAAATAATTTTAAACTTATAGAAAATTGCCTGAAAAAAGGTACAGAACAATCCCTATAACCTTCACCCAGCTTCCCCTAGTTAACATCTTATATAACCACAGCACAATTACAAAACCAGGAAAATAATGTTACAGTGCGATTAACTAAACGGCAGACCTTATTACATAGTGTTATTTTGAGAATCAATTAAATTCAGTGCCTGGCACTTAGTAAGACCTCAGTTAGAGGGATGCAGTTACCACTGTGAATTGGTCATCCAGGTGCTGGCTCCAGGGATCACGCCTCGAGCTCAGGTACACTTCTAGGTTTCCGGGGACAGAATATAGGACGATGCAAGGAGGCCCTCTAGTGCCTTCTCTGTGCCTGGCATCTGTTACTCAATGGGCAACTTTCCAAAACACCTTCACCTTCCCGGCCCTAAAGGTTAATTTAGGGGATTCTAGACTGGGCTTGGAGAAAGATTGTTTTAGGAATCATTCAAGATAAAGGACATGGAGCCGCTTATACATGTCTTCCACTGGTTTGGATCTTCGAAAGAGTAAGACAATATAGTGAGTTAACCGTCTAGACTACAAACCCCGTTCTCATTTACCGCACTGGCACATCATTGTGACCAATCACTAGCCCAAGGCTCAGGAGGTGTCGGCTGTCTGTGTCCTTCAAGCCACAAGGACCTGGCAGACCACAAAAGGCTTCCGGGAGTAGGCGGCCACGTTGGACAAACGGGTGGTCAGAATAGAACTACTCGTGTTAGCGCCAGTAACCCAGGAGTGCGAGTCTTAGAAACGCCGGCGGCTGCGGGGTCTCCGAGGGCACTTCCAGCGCCGACTAACCAAGGAGGTGGCTCCTCCCACCCGCGCCCAGCCGACCTCGGGGTCCCGGGCCCCGACGGGGGGCCGTCTTCCCGCCAGTCTTACCAGCGCCCGGGGAAGGCGGCCACCCAGACCTACCCAGCCTCTCGGAGCCCCAGACCTACAGGCGACGGAAGTGCGTCCGCGAACCCGGCCCAGCCCTGCGCCTGCGCTTCCGCCGGCTTCGGGAAGGTCCGAGCCGTTTGGCTTGGCCGAGCGCCCCGTGCCTGCAGCGAGGTCTGCACATCAGGACGCCTAGGCCTGTGGGGTTTTGATTTGTAACTCGCCTCATCTTGAAAAGAGGGTCCGAGCGCCAGCTCCGCGTCGTTGAGTCCCTCCGCCCTACCCCGCGCGGGGCAGCGGGCGGGGACTTTCCTAGGCGCGCTTCCCCTCCGAGCATCACTTCTCTAATTCCAGTTCACCGACCCCGAGTCCTCTTCCCCTCCCTGCCAACCTGCCTCCCTGGACAGCATCCCCCACTCCATCCCGACCCCCGTCAACCTGAATGTATTTACCAGGCAGGCACATCGCGCAACCAGAATGTGTCCGCAGTGTTCCCATCAGTACAGTCACTCCGTCTGGATCATAAATGCGCCGCAAAGAGAGGAAAGGAAAGGAGGAGGCTTAAGGCACGCTGTGATGGGTGCGGTGCTGTGTGTTCTACTTACAACTCGGAAACACGCAAAAAGCTTAAGTGACCTGCCCAGGTTTGCACAGCCCAGGGACAGGATGCACCCCATGCATGTGTGACCAAGACCTGTCCTGGGATCCCTACAGCGTGGCCACAGTGAGAGAGACCACCACTGCTCAAGGTAAAATGACAATTTCCAGGCTTATCGTGTGTATTGACATTAAAATATGAGACTGCTGCAGGGCTCGGACACTATAAAAGTTTTCTTTAGGAAAATTAGAACCCCAGGTAGAGAATAGAGTCTTCTGGAAAAATTTAACAACTGATGGTCTGTAGCTTGTAAAGGACACTTCTACTCTGTAGGCTTTTTAAGTTGGTAAGTGGAGTGGGAAGCAGGTGTTGGGGAAGAAAAATTTTCCTTCTACCTTTCTAGGTTCTTTGGTTGGTCTTATAATTAAATTGACATAAAACAGATTATCAGAAGAAAAACAAATTTAATTTTTTATGTCTAGGAGCCCTGAAGATAAGAGAGGCTTACATGCCATCCTGAGCTAATGAATGGGATAGGGGTCTGGGGCTTCAAAGGGGAGGAGGGTAATTAACAGGATGATAAGAAGAGCAGATGTTTGGTAATTAGATGTTTGCCCTGCCATGCAGATACGTCTTTTAAATGAAAAAAATTATCTCTGTTAATAGCTCGTTTTCCAGCACAGGCCCCCAGTCTAAATTATTTCCGGTAGTTAAGGGAGAGGTAAAAGTTTTCCTGAGTCTGCTGGGTCTTGGTAGTTTTCAACTCAAAATAATCCACATTCCAAAGTGGCACATTTTTGGGTAGCCTATTCTGCTCCACTTCATACTCACTTTGCATCTTGCTGAACTCTTCATGAATTGTGGGTCCACTGGAATTTTGTGCTCATGAGGATTACAAATGCTACACGTGAACGGGAGCATATCCTCTGCTCAGCCATATGCTCTATTGTCCTGTTTTACTTCACTTACAAAACACAGTTTGAACGATAAAGTTAAGAATTTCAGGACTGTGACAACAGGGCATTAAACCAAGCTCTTGACCTTCTAAAAGCAGGACACTTCTGAGTGCGAAGGCACTGTGTGACTGCGTAAGTCACACATATTTGAAGCTAGCACTACCCATCTAGCAGACTCAGTGGGGAACCTTACAAGGGATGCAACTGTGGAGAAGCCTTCAAACAAACAGGTGATAAATGTGGGAAAATTTTCAGCTGGAATTCAAATCTTATCAAGCACAGGAGAAACCATACTGGAGAAAAAAAAACCTTCTAACTGTGGTGAGTAAGGATATTATGAGGTTAAAACAAGGTATCATGTGGAAGGTATCTTGAATACATGCATTCCTGTGCTGGTCTAAGAATGTTGTAGTACAGGTGAGTATTGGCTCTGCCAAAGCAAAATGGACGAACAGAAAAAGTATGACATATTAAAGAAATAAACAAAAATAAAATATATATTAAAACCTTACAGGGACCTCCCTGGTGGTCCCGTGGTTAAGACTCTGTGCTCCCAGTGCAGGGGGCCCGGGTTCCATCCCTGGTCAGGGAACCAGATCTCACATGCCACAACTAAAGATCCTGCATGTGACAATGAAGATCCTGCGGGCCGCAACTAAGACCCGGCACATCCAAATAAATAAATAAATATTAAAAAAAAAAAAACCCTTACAAATACCACTTAAGAAACAGGTTACAATTGTGTTTCCAGAATATAAACCAAAATTTTTTCCTAAGGTATATATTGCAGAGCATTTGTTATTATGCCTTTATAAAAATTTCACATTCAGAAGACATAAAGGTTGCTGTCTTTCCAACCAAATATTCGTTCTTTAAAAAATATGGAGAGCAGTGCCTTCAGATGGGAAAGATGGGCTCTAATATTTTAAGACTTTTTTTAAATTTCAGGAAACAAAACAAAACTTGGGTCTATAAGAAGAAGTTACGTTTGAGACTGAGAAATTTTGGTTTAAAATGAAAAGAATAAAGGAAGAGTCATTTTTAAATCCAATTTTTTGGTATAGCATGAATTTAAAATTTCATTTATGGGAATTCTCTGGCAGTCCAGTGGTTAGGACTCAGCGTTTTCACTGCAGTGGGCCTGGGTTTGATCCCTGGTAGCGGAACTAAGATCCCACAAGCTGCATGGTGCAGCCAAAAAATAAATAAATAAAATAAAATTTCATTTATTTATTATTAATCTAAAAGCTAATAATCATGACATATGAATAGTGGGATTTGGGAAAACATGGTTTCATGTCAGAGTGAATCCATTTCAAGATACTGACATTTAAAAATACTTTTGTGTTTGTCTTTTTAAAAATTCAGATATAATTGACAACATTGTGTGAGTTTAAGGCATACATTTGGATTTGATACACATATATTGCAATGTGATTACTACCTTAGTGTTAGCTAATACCTCCATCACTTCACATAATTATCTCATCTTTTTTTGTGATGAGCACAAAGATCTAGCCTCTTAGCAACTTTCAGGTATATAATACAGTATTGCTAACTATAATCACAATGCTGTGCATTAGATCCCTAGAACTTATTAACCTTCTAACTACAAGTTTGTATCCTCTGACAAACATCTCCCCAGTTCCCCCACCTGCAGCCCCTGGTAACAACCATTCTACTCTGTTTCTATGAGTTCAGTTTTTTTAGATTCCAACTATAAATGATGTCATGCAGTGTTTTTCTTTCTCTGTCTGATATATCTCGCTTAGCATAATGCCCTCAAGGTCCATCCATATTGTTGTAAATGGCAGGACTTCCAGGTAACTGGTAAATTGAAGAAGGGCCCTTCTTCAGTTGAGGAGGTAATACTGAAGAGGACAGATCTAGGAGATATTTTAGAATCATTTCTTACCCTTTAAGACTACAGGGACTAAAGGAAAAAACTCAAACAAACAAGGCTTAGGTGAGTCTGAAAGATCAGGTAGATGATGTGGCTTCTATTATAAGGGAATAGGAAAGAGGGTACAAAATGGCTTTAGGTGATACAGGGGAGTCAGAAAAGGTAATTTTAAGACAAAAGAGTACGTTTACTTTACAGAGCAAGCACTAAATGTACAGTAGAGGTTAGACTATGAAATTACACATGATGAAAATACAAATAGGTTTAAATAAAGATAATTTTTATTTTATGAGATCAGTCAGGAATAGTTTTTTTTTCTTTTTTGCGGTACGCGGGCCTCTTACTGTTGTGGCCTCTCCCACTGCGGAGCACAGCCTCCGGACGCGCAGGCTCAGCGGCCATGGCTCACGGGCCCAGCCCCTCCGCGGCATGTGGGATCCTCCCGGACCGGGGCATAAACCCGTGTCCCCTGCATCGGCAGGTGGACTCTCAACCACTGTGCCACAAGGGAAGCCCCAGGAATAGGTTTTAAATGAATTTAGGAAAGCAGTTGCATAGCTTCCTGCTGATGCTGATAACAGGGAGGACAGCACTGTGTTATTCTGCATCATGTCCTTTGTTGATGCAACCCAAGCTGGAATGCAGTACCTGAGAGGATGGATATTCAGTCTGATTCAGCATGGTGTTTCCTATGTCTAAGTGTTCCTGATGCTGTTCAACCTGGATAACTGTCAGAGCTTTCAACCACTCCCTTCTTCTCAAGATGGATTCTGATGTTCACCTTGCTCGTGAATGGCCTGGAATTCTGGATATTCCCATTTAAGCTGTCTTTTTCATAGTCTGGAAAGGAATAGTTGGTGGCTTCTGTGTCGCTTGATGATGAAATTCGGAATGCACTCCCATTCCACAGGCACTGGCTACAGCCTGGAAACAAGATATGGTTGGGGTGTGAAAGACTCAATGACTGAACAAGAGTTAATACCTTAGAAAGACATCTTAGGGAACAGTTCTCAGGGCGTACAATAGACAAAGAATGTGCACAGTCTTATTCCATCCTCAAGAGGAAGTAGAAACACGGAGACTAATATATCTAGTCAGGGTGAGTAGAGACTGAAGGTTTGCAGCCTTGCTCCCACAGTAGTGTTGTCCTCCTCTTTTACTGTCAGGAGACTATTCTGTTCCTTTTGGTATTTAATAGCCAAAGCTGCAGCCAGTATGGCCTATGACAGTTTGAGTAAACTCTTACTCCAAGGGTTGGGGGTATATGGCAGTCTCTGCTTCAAGGGGATTGTCCCTGGGGCTGATGTGTTGGGGTCATTCCTAAGGCAAAATAAATCATTACTAACGTAGAGAAATGCCAAGGGTTACTGAAATCTTTAACTGAGGTTAAAAGAAGACTAGTCATCTTGAAACTCATTGAATGAACCAATAAAATATTAATTCAAAAGGAAAACTGACAATTCTGGTGAATTTTGTCACATGTGACAGAAAGCACAAACTTGGCAAGACAAACAATACAATTTATAATTTGGAAACAATGTGAAGCTTGGCCACAAAGGGATGAAATCAGAAATACCAAACCAAGCATGCTGGTGTTTTCTACTACAAATAAATCTACAGATAAGACTTCTGATCATGATCAGTAAATGATCAAATGGTGTGCAGATGTTCACTAACAACATAAACAGGTGTGTGAGTGTGCATGTGTGTGGCGTGGTGTGAGGGGGGGCAATCTGAAGTCGCAGCCCCTTCCTGTAGCTGCCGCCTTCACCTCTGGAATCCTGTTCCTGAAACTCAACAGAAGCCCTGAAACCCTGGGCAACAGCCCCCGGGCCACACAAGCCCAAATGCCCGCTAACCAGGCGGGCGGTAGTCTTCGTGGTAGTCTCTCGGGGCCTTCAGGGCAAAGTCGCTGCCTAGCCTACCAGGTCCCTGCTGCCGCCTTGATTTTAAAATGTATGGTGAATTAGTGTTCTAAAAGGGTGATATACAAACCCCTTCCCCCTAACTTTAAAATTGTGTTGCTGTGCCGAGCACCTTGCGGGATCTTGTTTCCCGGACCAGGGATTGAATCCCGGCCCCCCTGCAGTGAAAGCACCAAGTCCTAACCATTGGGCAACCAGGGAATTCCCCAGTACTATCTTTTCTAATTTTATATCCCGTTGTCATACTGTCAGTGACATAGTGAAGGTTAAGGTTAAGAACTAGGGCACTGGAATAGTATGTGTGTTTATATCCCGCTTCCACCATTTACTATGTGTTCTTGTGCCAGATACTTTACAGCTCAGTTTTCTCAACTATAAAATGGGAAATGAAATAAAATAAAATGGTAAAAATAACAGCATTTGTACAATCATGAGACAGGTTTTATCAGCACAGTGCCTGTAAATAGAAACTATAGGTTCAACATTACCTTAAAACAAATATTGGGTTATTTAGATCCTATCAGGACATTTCTAGTTCAAGGTCATTGAAAAATAAATGCTAAGACTTTTTTTTATAAAGCCTCTTAGTGGAAAATTTTGTTCATTAGATTATACTTCTCATATGGGAGTTCTGTTTCTAGCCAGAGTTTTCATATAAAAGCATTATATACTATAGAATATTTAGACCTTAAATATGTTTTTATTTCTCATATTAGTTCAAATGAGCCTCATCTAAAAGGTAAAACAAGTAGAGCAGGATTCACCTTTATATCCTGAAATCATTGGTAGAGTTCCAACTTGTTGCAGATTCCTCCCCACTCTTCTCTCAGATACCTACCCTTTCTACACTCTCCTCTAGGTCTTTTTTTGGAGAGAATAGCAGCCAGCAGCGATGAAATAAAGTTTCGGGACCTATATTTTTAGTACTAATTCCTTCAGCCCTCTTCCACAATTGTCAGTAGCCAGAGAACCCTATTTCTGTCAAGAGAGCTCCCCAGAACTACACTCTCTATCCACCTACCCAGGAAGGTGCCAAAAACCCCACGGCGTACGTGGCAGTAAAATCCCAGTTATACTACTGTGTATCTCCTCCAAATTCTAAGGTTTAGTTCAATTTGAACACCTTTCCTTACCTCTAACCCTAGCTCTTGCCTAATTTGCTTCTATTCCCCTCCTGTCTTATTTGAATCTCTGGATTATGGTCTCTTGCTTTAAATGCTCTTCCAGTTGTTCACTTCCTGGCATGACCTCTGAACACAGATTTTGGCTTACATATTGGAATGCCACCACTGCATATGTCCTCTTGTTTGACATGACTATCTAATTTAGTTGTGCTGTGTCTTCATTCTTTAAAGGGATCTTCCAAAAGAACTGTTCTGCAGTACGTTGCTCAAGCTATTCCACTCCTGGGCTTAGCCTACCTCCTCTTGTGGAGAATCATTAACTAGAGTTGATGATCAGTCTCTTTACCTGAATCTTCTTCCCCCCACACTGTAATCATGGTTATTTCCCAAGAGCGTTCTCTTTTTTATTTTCATTGCCATAGACTAACCCATTTATTAGCCTCCCCCAAATTCTGCTATTTTGGTTTGATTTTAGCAGTCAACGGAAGAGGTACATCCACTGTCTCACAGAAAGCAGACACACAGAGGTGAAGATCATATGCAGAACAGAAAACTGAGAATGAGAGAGAGAATAAAGAGACATTGGTCTTACAGTCATTCATCTCACCCAGTATTTATCTTTTATTCAATGTTTTTCACGTTTTTCTATTTCCTTATGAATTTAAGTTCTTTACATTAATAGGTTTTCCCTCTTGTGAATTCTCTGATGTTGACTAAGGTGTGAGCTCTGACTGAAGGCTCTCCCACACTCACTGCATTCATAGGGTTTCTCTCCAGTGTGGATTCTCAGGTGTCGAATAAGGTGTGAGCTCACTCTGAAGGTTTTCCCACATTCACTACATTCATAGGGTTTCTCTCTGGTGTGAATTCTCTGATGCAGGATAAGATGTGAGTTCAGGCTGAATGCTCTCCCACATTCTTTGCATTCAAAGGGTCTTTCCCCAGTGTGAATCCTCTGGTGTCTAATAAGATCTGAGCTCCCCCCAAAGCCTTTCCCACACTCATTACATTCATAAGGTCTCTCTCCAGTGTGGATTCTCTGATGCCTAATAAGTTTTGAGCTGTGTCTGAAAGCTTTCCCACATTCATTACACTGATGGGTTTTCTCTCCACTGAAAATTGCTGCATGTTTAATAAGGTTTGGGCTCTTGAGAGATTTTCCATAGTGGTGGATTTTTTCTCCAGCATAAATTCTTTGATGCTTAATAAAATCTGAATTCCATTTGAAACTTTGGTCATAGGTACTGTGTTTACAAGATTTCTGTTGTGAAAATTCATTTGAGTTCAGATTTAAGCTTCTCTCACAACAATCATGGCTTATTATTTCACCTGTAAGTGTATTTTTGTGGGTGAGGATTTTACTAAAACCTCCATCCTGAGCTGATGATGGTTTTTGAGACTCCCCTGATTCTTTTTCCTGTTGTCTCTTTAACCTGCCTTTAGACTTACAGATGTCTTGAGGCTCAGCAGATCCTTCTGACACAAATCCTGAAATTCTTCCTGATATAATTCTCTGCGATTCCATTCTCTCATAAATTTCCAGCTTTGGCACGGATCCACTGTTTTCACTCTCATTATCTAAAATAATGATGAAAAAATAAAGGGGTAAATACCTGTTTGCTGAGCTGATAGAAAATAAAACTTTGAGGTACACGCAAGATGGTTACCTATTAGTACTTCATTTGGCCACTCTAAAAATGTGTGGCCTTTGGAATTAGAGGACTGATGGATGAGGATATAAAAGAAAGAAAAATTGGTAAAAGCAAGTTATTTATGCAGTGGTTGGCAGAGAGAGGAAACAGACATCCGAGGATGAGCAGATACAACAGAAAAGATTAGGAAGAGGATCACCACCAGCAAGAATGGGGGTGGGGAACAAAGTAAGGAGAAAGAACTACGCAATGTGACTGAGAGGGCTCTTGAGGAACTTTGGGTCTATGATATTTCTAGTGTTAGGCTTAGAGGATGAAAGGGAGGCACAATCTCAAAGAGAGCAGATGAGGACATAGATGCATTGAGAAAAGTAAAGTTATAATGACTCTGAGGTATATATGTGGTGGGAGAAACCTCCATCCATCTATCCATCCAATCCACCCTTCCATTTCTTCTTCATCATTCATGGATAATCAAATTCTGTCACTTCTGCTAAATGTCCCCTATATACTTCCCTTTCTTTACATTTCTGTTACTATAGAACCTCACCGCTTCCTGTTTAGATAACTGTAACAGCCTCCTTGCTGTTCTGACTCTGAGCTATTCTTCTTCCCAGTCATCCTAAATACCCTTACCAGACTAATTGTCATTAAACCCAGTCATCCTGGGACTTCCCTAGTGGTGCAGTGGTTAAAAATCTGCCTGCCAATGCAGGGGACATGGGTTCCAGCCCTGGTCTGGGAAGATCCCACATGCTGCGGAGCAACTGTCCGTGCACCACAACTACTGAGCCTGTGCTCTAGAGCCCGCGAGCCACAACTACTGAGCCCATGTGCCACAGCTACTGAAGCCTGTGCACCACAACTACTGAGCCTGTGCTCTAGAGCCCGTGAGCCACAACTACTGAGCCCATATGCCACAGCTACTGAAGCCCACGCACCTAGAGTCCATGCTCCGCAACAAGAGAAGCCACCGCAATGAGAAGCCCATGCACCGCAACGAAGAGTAGCCCCAGCTCGCTGCAACTAGAGAAAGCCCGCGCACAGCAACAAAGACCCAATGCAGCCAAAAATAAAACAACAACAACAACAAACCCTGTCATCCTCTTACACCCTACTCAGAAACCCTTAATCTCTTCTACGACACACCTGAGCTCTTCAGACTGGTTTCCAGGACTATGATCTAGTCCTCAAAATTCCTACCTTCTAGCTCATCAACCATATACTGTGCTCATGACTCTATATTATGCTGGAATCAAGCAGCCCCTCTTTGTTATAGGGTGTCCTTTGTGTAGAATAAGCTAGGCAGTAAAGGGGGTTAGGCAGTGCTGGTCTTAGGGTGGGAAAATTTACAATTTTAGGTGGGGTGAACGGAAATGTTTCCAGAGCAAACTTGAAAGCAGAATTTGGGTAATTTAAAAAAAATTACTGTAATTTACTCTTGGGTTTATTTTTGGGACCCTATACACCTAAAGTGATATTAAGTCCATGAACTTTTTAAACAATGAGTTTTTGAATAGCAATGAGGATTCTGTGGAGGTAGTCAGTGCAAGTATGGCCAACTTTCTATAAAAACATAAAAGAGCTTTGTAAAACCAAAAGTAAAATAAACAAAGGCAACAATATGGATCTTGTTCTATGTATCTGTGAATTATATTCTATTTCTGAGTATATCATCACATATTTGCCTCTCTTTTTCTCTATCATTGTACGTGCTTCTCTATGAACATGTTTTGTTTCTGTGAATGTGTTTCTTTCCCTTTTGCTTCTTTTCTCATTCCCTGACATCTCAACTCATTCATTTTCTTTCCTTTAACTTGCTCATAACATGAAAACATCTCATGTTTTGGAAATATTATGGATAAAGAACAAATGAAAAAAAGGAGACATTTTGGATAAGAAACAAAGTTTTCTCTCTCTTTTTCTGGTTGGCCAATGACACACAAGAAAAAACTTCTCAATTTCTCATGAAGTAATAAAGGAAGGGACCATCTACAGTTATGAAGACTAACATGAGAAGGGAGGTTCACTGTCCCAGTTCTTCAGGGACGTGCACCACAGAGAGTATTGTCCCTTACCACGGTCCAGTAGGAGTTGGGGTTCTGAAGCACCATGAAGGACCTTGGTGTTCACTGGCTGGAACTGGACACTAAGTGGTGGTCCAGGGGGTGCCACTTTTCTCCTGAATAGTTCTTGTCCATGTCCACAGACTGGAATCTGAGAAAAACAAAGTACATTTGAGCTTACGAGAGAATCCCTGTTGGTATTAAACATCTTCCAAAACCAAAGAGAACCTCCTGTAGTATTGGGTTGGCCAAAAAGTTTGTTCGGATTGAACAAACTTTTTGGTCAACTCAATAATATAAAACTGGGGAAGGAAGAATTAAGTCTGACTCAATTATAAAAGGTAGTATGGTACCAAACAGAGATGGAAGGAGACATAACTGCATACTGAACTACGAGTTCCTACAAAGCTCACTAGATATCAATCTCAGGCCCTTTTCTCCCTTTGTGGGACTCCACCCATCCTGGAGGTCTTAGATCTCCCATCCCCTTTGTACCTGGAGTACTGCTTCATCAGTGCCTCTCTCTAAATCTTCCAGTATGGTCACTGCCTCCTCTCCAGTCTCTGGGTAACGTTCATGCACCCAAGCCTGTAGATCCCCTGGCAGGATGGTCAGGAACTGCTCTAGCACCAGTAGCTCCAGGATCTGCTCCTTGGTGTGGGTTTCTGGCTTCAGCCACTGACAGCAGAGCTCTCGCAGCCGGTTCAGTGCCTCGCGGGGTCCTGGGGAATCCTGGTAGCAGAACTGCCTGAACAGCTGCCGGCAGAGCTCCTGCCTGAAGGTATCACTTCTCTGTAAGCAAGTGTCCTGCTTCCAGACAAAATCTTCCTCTTCAATCTTCACTATCAGAAGTTCTTCATCCTCTTGAAGGTTCTGAGCTGCAGCTTTCTTTGATTCTGTTGTCATCCTGAGATAAAATGTATGATCAGAATCCCACTTCTGCTCTGTGAAAGGCCTTTTTTAGTTTAAAGAGCTCTCCTGAGGGATAAAAAAATTGTTATTACTGTCTAGGAAGACAAAATATCACATCATAGAAATAGTTATTCTTCATTATACACTTAAAAGCACTAAAATACCTGTTTTGTGGAATACAACTGTTGCATAATCTCTACCTAAAAGCAGCTTAAATTTTTATTTTAAAAATAAGATAATTTAAATTACAAATATTAAATATAAGACAATATAAATATAAGGCAATATTGAATGGTAACTTGTCACATGCAATTAAATTATTTATTAGTCATAAAGAAAATAACCATCAAAACAGAAAAATGACAGAAGTGCTTCATAAAGTTGGAGATGGAAAAGAGCACAGTAGGTTACAATGGTCAGAAGCTTAATTAAAAAACTACCTTCTGATGAATGGATAGGATTTGACTAGGATGTGGGAGAAAGAAATAGGAAATTACAAGCAAGGAACAGCTTGAACAACTGGTTAATGGTAGGAACACAGAATTGGGAAAGCAAATGTCAGTAAGTTTGTATAAGGAAATTATAAAGACAAAGGCCCTATTGAAGAAAGCTTCAAATGTCAAGTTCATGAATTCAGAGTTTATCTTTTAGGCACTGGGGAGCCAACAAAAGCTTCTGAGCAGAATGGCCTGACAAATACTGTTTGTGGAGATATATTGTTTATTTCTAGGATGGACCAATATGAAAAGATAGAAACATAAAGAGGCTACTATACTCATAAAAGTGTGGGGGAAATACAAGCTTAGAATGTTATAATTATCTATTCAGAATGTGGAACTAGGATTACTTATAAATCTCTTAAATAATAAAATAGGGCAACTTTTCTTGACAGCCAGAGGTTAACAATTTCAGTCAGTGTAACTAGCTTCTTCCCCAAAAGTCTCAGGTAGGTTTCCTTTTGTCCCAACAATTCCTTCTCTGCCTTTCTGGTTTCATGGCTCAGTCTATGTCCTGGACATTGAGGCCTATCGTATCACCAGTAAATTATAATAAACCAGCGCCAAGACTTGCTTATCAGTCTTTTGTTAGTCTTTTTGTAAGATGTGAGTTCCTCAAGTCTTATCAGCACTTTGGAATGGTCAGTCTGGTGTCTGGACTGAAAACTGAATAAAGGAATTGAGAGGTGAAGCCCCAGAGTACAATAGCAAAATACAAGTACCAATCTTTCATGTTCTTCTACTCAACATTTCACCAAGCTGACTACTGACTCTTGCACAGACATGTATGTTATTAAGAATCTTAACACAGCAAAGCATTGGGCTAGAAGTTATATGGCAGTGGTTTCCAAGAAAGTCTGAATTCAGAGCTGAGCTCACTGCCTAACTGTCATGTGGGAACTTTGTTAGAAACAGATTCCTTGGCCCTGCCCCTGGATATGCTGACCTGGTTAGTATGGGGTATGCCTAGATATTCTCTATTCTGATGTACATATATAAGGAATTTAAAAAATAGTATTTGAGTTTGCAAAATAGTTGGAAAGAAATGACATAAAACACACATGGATACAAAACATTTAAATAACAAAACAAGTTTCACGTGACACACACATTGAAAATGTTTGATAAATGTTGAAAGCCGAAGTACTAAACAAATTGCATGGTAGAGACACTGAATATCTTAAGAGCTCTGAGGTAAGGAAGGAATGTGTGTGTATGTGTGCAAATATTTCCTACAGGTGGTGGGGCTTAAACTGGACAATAAAGGATGAGAAAGATCCAGAAAGGCAAAAAGGAAGGGAGAGCAAAGAGTTGAGGAAGTGGGAAAGAACAGCAGATTGATAATGAGACCAGCTTGCAGAGTGTAATTGGAGTGACTAAGAATTGCACTACCTCTTATAAGGAATTCACCAACTCTACTGAGTTCCTACAGTTCCTAAAACAACATCTGTGGATGCAACACATATTAACCTGTATTATTTTTAGTTGTTTGTTTTCTTTTTCTTTTTTTTTCATCAGTTGACTGGAGCTCCATGAGGTTAAGGAGCATTATTAATATTTATTAATATTTATTCTTAAGTTCCCACATTTGTTGATTTATTAGATAAAAATGTAAATTAGGAAATTTGAGTTTCCTAATTGCTTTGTCTTTTGGATATTCTGTATTTTAGATGATGAGACGTCCACTTAGAAAAACATTTCCAACAGATATTAAGAGATTTTAATGGAAAGGAGTTAGGAATGGAAACACAAATTTAGATAAGATCCATGGAAAGGGCAGTTAAAGATAAATATTGAGGATAATTGTCCAAGAGTATGAAATGAAGATCACAGGCTCAGATTGAATCTTGGAAAACAGAGTTTGAGGGGGTGAAAGTAAGAACAAAATTTAGCAATGATAGAGGAGGAAAATGGGGGGTTAGAGCTATGGTATATATATCAGTCTCAATCTTTCATAATTTATTGGGACATTCTTTTGATATAGAGACCTAAGTTCACTTCTTGTTATGTTTCCTAGACGTGTTAAATGTTTACCAGGTAGTGTCTTAAATCTTTACGGGCATTACCTCATTTAGCGTAGGAAGATGAACAGTAAAGTAGGCCTACAGAATCCACAATTCCTAGCTTAAACTTAAATTATCATGCTAAGCAGCTGATTCTACAACATATGTTATCTCCTCACATAGCTGAAAGTTCTGTCTTCAGATGTTTAATCACTTCTCATCCACTTAAAACAGTCCACAACTGTAGATAAAATCATCTAGTTCTCAAGGATTTGATATATACCCCCTAAAGCTGGGTTTCAAATGTCTTACTAATCTCAAGCTAATAAACATTTATTGAGCATCTAGTGCTTTACAATCATTGTGTTGGAGCAGAGTTACAAAAATAGCTAAGCAGATATGTAAACAAATGCCGTTAGGACAGAGAGTAGGGAGTAATTAGTTACGTTGGGAAAGGTGGAAGTTTCGTAAAGTGCAGGCTTCCTGTTGGATGAGTAGGTTCCTGGTGAATGGGTAGGCTCTGGGTGTGTATGTTGGGGTAGGAGGAGGACGGGGGTGGGGGGGTAGTTTTGTTGGCGGAGGGATGGCAGTTAGGGGAAATCCAGAGAGCAGGGGATTCACAGCTCTCACAGCACCTTGTGTTTCTCAAATTGAGGCACTTTACAGTCTTACAACTGCCTGATTTGCTGTCTTCTCTCATTCTAGAACGAGATATTGGTTTCAATATTGGCTTCGCGGCCTCCCCGCTACACAGGAAACACTTACTAAATATTTATTGCGTGAGTAAATTTCATGAGGATGCCGGGATGTCCCCACTTTTCCTGCGAAAAGGCAGATTACTCCTCCCATGAGAAGCAGGAGTCAGGGGCGGACCGTGGGGCAGTTTTCTTCTGGCAGAACGCAGCCGATCCAAGACAGATGCCACCCTTCCTCGCCTTGCCCGACTGGGTCAGGCCACTCCTCTTACCAGTGACCCTATAATCTCCGCAAGCAGGAATGCCCGAGCCCCCCCCAACCACGCCCTCTTAGCCCTCAACGATGACATCACGCGCGGCGGAGGTAACTATGAAAACCCATATTCTTTCCCGAAATAGGAGGGCGCGAACGCTCTGCCCACGCCAAACCTAGTTCCACCTTTCCTCGGGATTCCCCTGAGGTCCCGGTCCAGAGCGCCACAGGGCTGCTGCAATCCCGAAGGTAACATGATAGGGACTGGGTGTTTAAAGGGGACAAAGGGCCGGACATCTGAGGCCCCAGAGCCGGACTCACCTCTCCCACAGGGCTGGTTCCGATCGGACACTTCCGGTGGAAGGACGGAGCTGCAATACGCCCCCAGGCGTCCTTCCACAGAGACTTTTGAGGCTGCGCAGAAGGAGACAGGCCGGCTTTGGACTGCGCTTCCCAGAAGCCTTCGGATCTCCTCAGGAGCCGGGACTCCATTTCCCAGGCGTCTTCGCTACGGTCTTGAAGTCCTCAGACTTTGAAGGAGAAGGCGTCTTTTCTTCTCTTTGTAGTAATAAGCTTGCCTCTATAGCTCCCATGCGGGCCTCATCCTTGACTTCATCCCATTTCAGTATGGGGCCGTGAAATGGAAGCCCACGCAGCAGGGACGCGGCTCAAACTTCACCTTTGGACTTATGGGAAACTTTTCCCAAATCCTTGGTTTGTCCCTAACCCGGGTGGACCGCAGATATGCAAAACGGGGTTAATCATAACGCCTGGTTTAAGACTTTGCGTTACCCTAAATTGTGAACATTCTTTAATCCATTACCAAATCTATAAGAACCAGAACGTTGACAATAACCTAACCTTTCCTACAACTCCTTCTCTTGTCTCCCTCTGTATTTTGTGTCCCCTTACTTATTGAAAAGATAGTTCTGCTTGATACATACACATGGCCAAACAATATAGGCTTTTAATTTTAGTTGTTTTTGTCTGAAAGGCATCATGTCATAGGTAATCTGAATTTGCTTCTTTTCACTCAATAAGTTAAGATATACCCATATTGTTGAGTTAAAATTCATTTTCATTACTGTATAATATTCCATTTGTGAACATAGCATTGTGTTCATCCTTTCTCCTAATATGGGTTGATAACACTATTATCTCTCTTTTGGATTACCGCAGTAAACTTTTTTTAACATCTTTATTGGGGTATAATTGCTTTACAATGGTGTGTTAGTTTCTGCTTTATAACAAAGTGAATCAGTTATACATATGTTACCATATCTCTTCCCTCTTGCGTCTCCCTCCCTCCCACCCCTCCAGGCGGTCACAAAGCACCGAGCTGATATCCCTGTGCTATGCGGCTGCTTCCCACTACCTATCTATTTTACGTTTGTTAGTGTATATATGTCCATGCCTCTCTCTTGCTTTGTCACAGCTTTTGTTCAGCTCACAGGGAAACATTCTGACTCTGCTCACCTGTGAATGGCTGCAAGAAAGAAGAAATTAACACATCCCCTACCCGAGGCTGGTCAAACCAGGGGATATTTTGCAGGACTTATGGCCTTTTAACTTTATTTCCTAACCTCCGCCTCCCCACCCCCTTCTATAAAAGAAACTAGCATCCAGACCCTAATGAGATGGTTCTCTAGGACATTAGTCTGCCATCTTCTCAGACGCCCAGCTTTCCGAGTAAAGTTGCTATTCCTTGCCTCAACACCTCGTCTCCCGATTTATTGCCCTGTCTTGCAGTGAGCAGAGCGATCTTGGACTCGGTAACAAAAAGGAGACAATCAAAGTTTAATAACATGTATACATGCAAGAACCCAGGAAAACTGAGTAACTTGCCAAAATGGCCAAAGTTCCCACCTTAAATACCGTCTTCAGCTAAAGATAAAATAGGATGTTGAGGGTGAGGAGAGTCTGTTATGGGAGATTACCAGGAAAAGCATAGTAAACAAAGGTGATTGTGATAGAGATTTGTCATTGTCTTCTCCATTGATAAAAGTTTCTAGAGATTTGGTCATTCTCCTTTTTCAGGTACAGGCAGGGAGACACACTTACAAATAAAGATTTCCCTTAAAAATGTAAATGTTCCATATGAAAGGGCAGCTTCTACTTGATTTTCAGAGCCCTTCTCTGTTAACACAAGTTCGTGTGCCCGATGCACGGTGAGGCCAAACAAACTGAAACGTCAGAGTTTGAGCAGAGAAAGGTTTATTGCAAGGCCATGCAAGGAGAGAGGTGGCTCATGCCCTAAAAAGCCCCAAGCTCCCTGAAGGAAGTGGTGCGGGGGGGGGGGGAGAGGGGGGAAGGGTTTGCAGGGTCTGTGATCAGCTTGTGCACAGTTCTCTGATTGGCTGATGATGAGGTAGCAGGGTGGTGTCACAGGGGTTCACTTTATCAGTCCTTAGGCTCCAGGAGGCCTGGGGCTATGTGTTTATGGTCCTCAAGTGGTTAACATCTTCCATTTGTTTGAGAGGGGGAGGTTTTTTACATCTGTAAAACAACCCAGGAAATGCTATTATCTAGGTACTTCAGAGAGGAACTAAAGCAGAGGATATGGAGGAAGGCCTGTCCTGGGAAGGCTCCATGGGGTCCTGCTCAATTACATCCCTTGTCTGCTGTTTCTCAGAAAATAACCGGCTTAAAACAATTCATATGCCAAAGACATTTTAGGGTGGCAAATTCTGCTCCCCTACACTGCAACAAATATGGGCTAGGCGTGGAGTGGAAACTCGGCAGGTGTTACAGATCAGCGACCACTGTCTCTGCGTGACCTAGCAAATATTTTTTTAATTAAATTTATTTCTTATACAGCAAGTTCTTATTAGTTATCTATTTTATACATATTAATGTATATGACCTAGCAAATATTTGTTTATCAAATAGTACCAAACTGCAGACACAGGAGAAGATCTGAAAACTGAGTCAAAGTTCCGCTTTTGTAAGAGACATTTATATTTATAAGGGAAACCTCTATTTGCAAGGGTGTCTCCCTCTCTGTATCAGGAATAGCAAGATAACCAAATCTCTAGAAACTTATCAATGGAGAAGGCCCTGACTTAAATATTCATAACAACCATACCCTGGTTTACCCTGCTTTGCCTGAAAACGGCCCATAACTGATCTAAACCTGGTCACGATCCTTGTCCTTGAACAGGTCTCAGTAATTAATGATCTAAAGGGAACAAAAGAATGCAGGAACAAAGGACTGTTATCAGGCAAGAGAAGTAACAATAGCAAAGATAGTAAATCAGTGGGAAAGACTCCCAGTTCTGTTTCTGTGGTAAAGATTAGCCTGAAGCACATTCTCTAGCTGGCTTGCAGAATTTAAATTCAAGTGCTCAACCACCAGATCAACCGGAGCCTAAGGGATGATAATGTTGACCCTTTATGACCCTTGTGACTTTGACTAAAGCTTGAACCCTGCTGACCTTTGCCGCAATTCTATGCTGAATTCTCCTCTGTTCAAGCCCCTTCATGAATATGCATGTACTCTTAGCTTAAAATTTCCCCAGTTTTGCTGCTCTGGGAGACACTGCTTTGGGAAAGAGCCCTGGTGTTCTCCGGACTTGCTGCAAGTAGTAAAGCAGAAAATTCTGAGAAATGAGGACTGCCATAAATTCCTTCTCCAGGGGAATTTTATGGCCATGAAGAAGATGGAAAGTCAGAACCAAGATGAGTCTGCACAAAGATACTTCACTAAAATAACCCTTGTGTTTTATTAATTTCCCCGTGTATTTTCTTCCCACAATTTACATATCTGAAGCAAGGTCCTGGTGCGACACGCCAGCGGCAGATGGCAGGCAGGACATGCCAATAGTCTTCGCTCCCAGGGGAAGAGGGAGGTTACAGGTTATGGGGGGAATTGACATCCGATTGGCTCATCGGTTGCCAGGGAAACCAGAGGGCCGTGCCCCTCACCGCTCCTTTGATAAGCTATCATAGTGGAGATAGTTCCGATCTAAAGATTAGAACAGTCACTAGATGGGGCCGGGGCAAGTACACAGGTATTTACTGATTAGGATGTATGATTAAGAGGGAAGGTCAGTCAGGTGAGTAGGGTGTAGGTGAAGCAGGCACTGGTCGAGCAGGGGATGAAGGTACAGAGAGCAAGAGAACAGCCATCTTGGGTGGCCTAATCATACAACGTGTGTGTACATGGGGGTAAGGCAGGCATGTAGGGCATTGGGCATGATTTTAAGGAATGTAGGTTAATCTACACCTAGTTATACATTAGCTCCCATCCATCCCACCCCTAAACTATGCTGAGCCCCCAAGTGGGGCCTTCATAAAAGAGAGGCTGCAGTTCCTGAAGTGGGTGATGGCAGGAATGAATGAATGAGAAGTATGGAGAGGATGGTACTTAATGAAGGCCACCTTCCAGGTTAAAAGAGGGAGAGCAGAGACCCTGGAACTACTGGATCACGGACTGTTATCCTAGGCCCCAAACCTGAACTCGAATGCAAATATGTGTATGTGTACAGGTTTCTAAGGAGTTTATCCAGATCTTTCATCCGTTCTTACAAGGATCTGTGAACCCACCTGTTAAGAATCCCCCACCCTAGACTTTAAGGGGAGATGGTCAGAAACAGCAGACCAGCGCCCTTGGCTTTGAACTATGGTGAGCTTTTAAACGGTGTGTTTAATTTGTGAGTTTAGCCCTTCTGTCAGTGCTGAGTCTGCAGAATTTTCCTGAGAAAGAAAGGGACTGTCAGGGAAATTTGTGCTTCAAAGGAAAATTATAGCACACCCTTTTGTGTCATCTGATTCTGTGAGAGCTATTTTACAATTCTCTAGATTGTAGATATGATAGCAATAGAAAATAACTCCTGTCTATAGACATGCAAATTAATTGTCTACTGGTGGGACATTTTCTCCCTCCCTAGTCCACCCTCCCCACCAATCCCTAACCGTGTAAAAGCCAGTTTGGGCCCTATTTACACTTTAATTTCAATATTCCTGATCTATAAATGGCCTCCATTCTTCGAATTCTCCTTTGAATTGTAGTAACACCTCACCAGTTACCTCGTTAGTGAGTTAAATAAAATCTTTTCAAAGGGGTTCATTTTTATACTTGTATGAGAGTCACGATTGTATATTTTTGGGGAAAATTACCCTTTAATAAGACCTTTGTTCTTTATTTGACTGGAAGGAATTTCTAGTGCCACCTCCATAACCATGGCAACCGAAGCATAAGGCAAACAAACCCACAGAATTCCTAAATCTCCCACAGCCTACCCTTTGGGGTGACCAGAGGGGAACAGCACTAGGCTCCTTCCCCTTCCCTCTCGTTCCTCCCCTTCTTCCTCCTTTTGCTCCCCACCCTCTTCCCTTCCTCTCTTCGATTCTCTTCCTCCTCAAGGGCGCCCGCGACCCAGGGGCTAGAATAGTGGCGGGGGCGCGGGGGCGGCTACGGGCCGCTGAGACGCGCCCGAGACCGGGCCGCCCACACCCGGGCCAGCCTCCGGTGTCGCAGGGGGACGCTCTGAGCTTGCAGTGGAAGGGAGGGTTTCCTGAAAAGAAGGAACATTACAAGTTTCTAGTCAGTAAGAGCAAAAAACTAAACATTTTTTTCGGCAAGAAAATTCGGGTTGTTTCAATGTAGCGATAAAAATAACAGGCAAAAACCATGTGGAAAGTGTGCAGGAAGCTGCCGTGTAGGCATTGGTGGTTCAGTGGTAGAATTCTCGCCTGCCACGCGGGAGGCCCGGGTTCGATTCCCGGCCAATGCAGAGAGCCTTTTGTTTTCAAAAAATCCTTCCAATTTTCAAAATGCTCTCGTTTTGAACTCGGATACTTTATACATTCGAATTTTGACCTACTCGTATATTTTGTGACCATAAGACCCGGAGTCACTTCTGCAAGGTGAAAGGGGCAGGCTGGCTGGAGACGGGCTGTTTTCCTAAAAGAAACATCCAATTTTCTGTGTTCAGAATATATGGAGTCAATCTGCTCTGGATTCATTCTTCTGTTTGAAGCATGAGTAAAGCCAGCGAATGGGCTCTGATGGAAAGAAAACTTTATCCAACTTATAAAAACAGCTCTCTTTAAATAAAAATATAATAAAGGAATTACTGCGAACCTTAGCCGTCGCGTTTAGCAGAGTGGCGCAGCGGAAGCGTGCTGGGCCCATAACCCAGAGGTCGATGGATCGAAACCATCCTCTGCTAGGTGCTTCTTTTTTTTTTTTTTCGGGGTGGGGGGGGGGGAGGAAACGAGGTACCGTAGTCTTAGCAACCCTGTTTCCCTTCTTTCTGTACCTCATGAAAATGTGGGTAATTCAGGGGTAGATTTTTATCCCAAGAAAATTTTGTGACGAAAATAATTCACAAATCAGAAAGTCTCTAATGTCAGGTGCCCCATCTCAGGGAGCAGAGAATTAATATTCATCCATCCGCTGAAAGGTGCCCATCTTTACCTACTACTGTATTGTAAAAGAGAATTTAAATTTAGAGTTAAAAAGAACCATATATAGCTGATTTCAGTTTCAGAGATTTGGTTAAAGGGAGCTGGGGTTTATTTAAAATGACAGTTTTCAACAGTCTCTCCCCCCTGCTCTGTTTTCCTCCTTAGCACTTATCACTATGTAATATATAGTATATTTTATTTATTCATTCAGTATTTAGTCCCCCTGTGGTTCCTGTAGTATCTACAACATGGCCTGTCACATCTTGGGCGTTGCTCGTTTGTTAAATACGTTAAAAGCTACGATTTCTAATACACCAAAGATGACTATTCTTCGTTATTCTTCACCTTCTTCTTTCACCTTCTAAAAAAGTACAAAAGAGTACAAAAATTACCACACAGAATCTATCTACTACTTAACATTATGGTATATAAACTACAAATTTCTTTTATATTTAAGGAAAACAACAACAACATAAAATTGAAGTACTCTTCAGCTGCAAACCCAGTCCTAATATCCCCTTTCTCAGGGCAACTCTACTATGAATTCGATGTGCATATCTCCCATTCCTTTTTTTTTTTAATGAATAATTTTTATTTGCAAAGAGCCTGAGAACAACTCATATTACAGTTTTCATTTAAATAACACAAAGCTTATTTTCAAAAGCATTGACAAAGTGCCCACATAAAAGGCTTTCCTTTATGATACCATTGACAGTAAGTCTATTTCTATGTAATAATCTATAACTAAACATATGAGTATACCTAATGTCTACATAAATGTCTGGACTGAGAGGCCAAAGGGCCATATTTAATTTTCAGTTGGTTCTAAAGTGAAGGCAACATCTTTATGAACCTGGCGATAGAGGTTTTAGAAATCCAGTCATTAAAGTTCTTTTATCAACTGTATTTAATTTTTTTTTTTTTTTGTATTTAAAGTTTTTTCCACATGAAAATCCTATCACAGTAAAGAATCACTTTAGGTACCAGGCGAGATCTCATTTCATTTTCAGTCTTGCTTACATGGATGCCCATGGCAGACACAATTTCCATCTGAGGTGTTTCAGTAACAAGCTTTCTAATCTCACAGATCACCAGAGGAACATGTGATTAATCAAAAGGAAAAAATTGCCCAGAAAGATGAAACATTATTCACTATTTTCTTCTGGGTTCTATTTAAGAAATAAATTTTCAGTCGGTTCTTGGATATTGTAACCATAGACTGAGCATCTTCTCACAGTGGCAAATTCATGCTTACCTGGAATTTCTTATTGACATGCATAAAAATGAAAAGAGAAGAGCTCTATTATGATAGTGTCGACGAAAAATTAAATCAGCCGATCTCAGAAAGAAATGGAAAACTTTCTTCAAGCCAAATTGAGGATTATAACCAGGGAACAGCCTCTCAGAAAGCTCCAAGAACTGTTCCGCCCATTAGAAGTCAAAACACAGTTATATAAGTTTTTTGAGACAGAGGGCTGTACATCAAACGACGTATTATTGACAGTTTACACAATTCAGATCTGCAAGTACAAAGTTGTGGGTTATCATGGCTCCTTACAAGATCAAGAAGGAAGGTTTTCTTTTAAGGAGTTGTCTTGTTGGTGATAGGAGAATGTTGTTCTTTACGGTTGAGGCCAGTATTTCTGCTGATGGGAGTGGTTTGGTGGATGCATCATGCAGACACACAATGCACAGTGGAGGGGGGAGGGGGAGGGGAGGGAGGTGGGGGCGGGGGCGCGGGGAGCGGAGCCCAAACGGCAGAGAAAATTTTTTATGTTTAAATTTTTCTTGTCTTGCCATAAAACGTGAATTTTATTTCACAATAGTCATTTTATTGTGGGGCCGGGCCTCCAAGCACACTCTCTGTGTATAGCACATCTCCCACAAAAAGCATTTTGCGAGATTGAAACAAAGTTTGTCATCTGTTACATTTGTTAGCAGTAGCTTCAAGTGACCTGGAAGAAGGAGACTTATTTTTAGAAACAGATTATTTCTGCTGGAAGAGAGACTTCAGAGATCACTTTTAGTTCAGGAACAGACCAGGAAGATGAGACCGTCCAGTAAATTACACAGAATGTGGTAGCAGTGGCAGCAGGGCTGGGTGGTGGATAAAACCCAAGCCTTCTGATTCCGTAAAGTGTTATTCTTCAATTACAGTCTTCACTTCATAGCTTTGGATGCCGACTATAGAGATTTCCAAATCTCAGAATTTCCTAGAGAGGCCTAGAAACTGCTTGTGTGAGGCAATAATCTGCTGGCTGAGAGTTGAGTGTCTATTCAATAAGGTTTGGAGGAAGAAAATGGGACTGGGACCAGTTTACCTTTGTCCCCCTCCTTCCTGTCCACACCCATCACCTGGAATCATTTGCATTTTATTAATTATCTACAACTTACATTCTATCTCTGAGTTGTAAAATAGCCTAATCACTCAAAGGCGATCAAAGATGCACACCTCCATAGATCATATAATCCTGGAGGCTCAGCCACGTGGCCCCACCCCACCGGGCACCACTGAAAGGACTCCCTGGGAGCTGTCGACTGAAAAAAAAATGCACAACCTAAAAGTTGAGAATTATGTTTTATTCCGTGGACCTTCTGAGGACTTAAGCCCAGGTTGCAGCCTCTCAGATAGCTTTGAGGGACTGCTGTGAAGAGGTAAGGGAGTAGCCAAGATATATAGGAGTTCAAACAAACAAACAAACACCGGGTGGTCTAGCATCAAAATATCACTGCTAATTAAAGAAAACCAGACATCACAAGTTAATGAATTTAGCGCGTTTTTATGTGTGGGAAGATGCAAGAGTCTGGGCTCATTGAAATCGTTCCTTTGATATGTATCTTAACTACCTAGAGCCAGTATCCTGCTTTTCTCCATCCTGAAGCCCCTCAGGGTGCACAGTCAGTGCGTGGCAGTGGCTGATGGCTTGATGGCTGCGGTAAAATCCTTCGTTTACTGATATGGCAGGTGACAGTTTTTGTCCACAGATCCCATTCACACACTTCCAAGTTTGGTAACTTATTCTGACAACTCATACACATTCTGTTAATAATCTTCCTTTCCCCTTATACTTCTTCAATGCCAAGTTTTCATTCTCAGGCCTGCTTTTATTGCTATACTGACCAGTGGAATTCCAGGATCTAGCCTTGAAAACACAGACAGTTTTTAGTGCTGCAGAGAGGAACAGATCCTGTAGGGCTTCCTAAAATGGCTATTTCTGATGATGTTCAAAGACATTGACCTCAGAGATTGTTACTATGACCCATGTTACTACGAAGTAACATTTAAATTGTAAAAGTCTGTAAGTGATCGTCTTTCGCAAAGAAAATGTCTTGCCCTAGTAATAAGCTGCTAATTGGCAGCTCCTTTTTTCCTCAAGATCTTTATTTTTGTGATATTTGTTAATCAGAAGAAGACAATTGGTTTTTCCTACTTCTCCCATATGCGTGGAAATAAAGTAAAAAAATATTAAAAGAAATCAGTGATTCACTAGAGAGCTGATTTCAACAGAATTTGAGTCTGTGCCTCATGTAAATAGAGGAAACAAGGAGCTAAAGGAGAGAGAGGGGCAAGCTGGGTTCAGGGAACAAGGGTGGGCCATTTGCAGAAGGCAGTGGAACCAGGAAGGGAAGAGGTGGAGCTTCCGCTAAGATCGTTACCGCCTCTACCTTCCCCTTTCATTTTATTCATTGTAAGATAGGAGAAATAAGAACAGTTACTAAAAAAAATTTAAAAAAGGAGAAAAATTTGAAAGGAACAAAGAAAAGTAGGTAGAGGAGAATACATCACAGTAAGACAAATATAACATAATTAGAAAAGAATAAGTTTATTTATTAACTATTTAATCTACAATAAACTATTCCAAACAACTTTCACCACTTTTACCTCATTGTTGGTAGGGAGCTGAAATTTTTTTCTTATTTGTTTAGTTCACTTTTTTATCCATTTACTTAAATTGCCAAAAAAAAAAAAAAAAAAGCTGTTGAATGCCTGCTGTGTGTGTGACCCTCTGCTCTGTCTAGAGCTGCCAAGTGCGAAACAGATTCTTTTCAGTTGAGGATTTAGGAGGATAGGGAGATCCAGGCATTTGATCTGGGTTTTGGTGGTATGGACAGTATACTGGACAGCTTGACATGGACACAGAAATCTCTGTTAATGTCCAGAGTTCTCCAGCTGTGGGATTAAGGTTTTCAGGAAGCTTTCAGGTATTTTTTGTTTAGTCCACACTATTATACATTTTTTATTAGTTGTGATGAAATAAAATTCATATTTTATGGCAAGACAAGAAAATTTTAAACATAAAATTTTTCTTTGCCTATTTGGGCCTCCTCCCTCCCCTTTAGTGTGTGTTGTACATCTGTATTAACCAGATCTCCCTAGGAGATAACATTCCTTATTAATCTCATCAGGGTCACTATTCCTTAGGAGATAACCTTCCGTCGTAATCTCATAAGGGGCCATGATGGCCCTGACCCACTACTTGATTTGTATGCATAGATCTGGATTGTGTAAACTGTCAATAACATGTCATTGTATGTACAGGTCTCAGTCTCAAAAACTTAACTGTGCTTTGATCTTTAACGGGTGGAACAGTCTCTCAGAACTTTCTGAGAGACTGTTCCTGGGTTATCAGCCGCAATTTGGCTTGAATAAAAGTTTCCATTTCTTTCTTAGATTGACCGATTAATTTTTTTGTTGACAACTGCCAATTTGGAAAATTTGAAGTATTCCTTATTAAAATGCAAATCCTCTTGAAAAAATTGAAAGACTCACTGACCCTGAGCCTGCAGCCCCACGAGGCAACAGTCAAGTGAAATCATAGTGTATAGGCTCTGCAGCCTTCAGTTTTCTGCAGTTCCCACTGGTCCCCTTAGTTTCCAAGTGTGAGTTGGCATTTATCAACATCCTTGTGCTGTGGTTGTTCGTAGGGTAGTATTAAGAGAACAGTGAAATATGCTACTAAAACTGGGAAGGTGAAATACAGTGTCAGAAGTCTTTGTACTTCAAGAAAAATAGCAAAGAGCACCTTGTAGCCAGTTTTGCTTTTACCTGCTAGGCCCCCATGAGCATTTGACTTTTAACCTCTGGTTTAGGGTATATCACAACTGTCTCTTTAGCTGCAGTTAAAGCTAAATGTAAACATTTTATGAAAGACAATTTGGAATAGAAAGTTGGGATCAAAGCATGGAAAAAATGGCCTAAATGCCAAAATGGACTCAATCGTGTTCCCTCAAAATTCCTTTGTTTTGAGCCCTAACCCCAAAGTAACTATATTTGGAGATAGGGCCTTTAAAGAGGTAATTAAGGTTAAATGAGATCATTAGGGTAGGGTCCTAATCCGAAAGCCCTGGTATCTTTATAAGAAAAGGAAAAGACTCCAGGGGTGCAGACACACAGAAAAAAGAGTATGTGAGGACACAGCAAGACAGCCAGCTGCAAGCCAAGGAGGGAAACCAGTCCTGCCGACACCTTAACCTTGGACTTCTAGCCTCCAGAACTGTGAGAAAATAAATTTTTGTTGTTTAAGACACCCAGTGTGTGGTATTTTGTTGTGGCAGTGCTAGCAAACTAATACAAGCATTTTAATAGGATGTTTGTTTGGACTTAGGCAGTAGAAACTGTCAAAGCAGGACTAAGAGACAGAAACGTTTGGAAAGGAAAAAAAAAGTCTACCTGCAAAGAGGTCAAGAGTCAGACTTTGAGGAAAACACACACACACACACACAAGTATTTAAAATGGTGTGTGTTGGAGGGGGGAGCTGCAAAATGACTGAGGTTACCACGTGCACGTTGGCCTGTTCATGGTGGAAAAATTGCAACTCACATGGTAATTATTATCCTGACAAGTCCTGACACATCTTCAAAGAGCAGTCTAGCAAAAATCAGGGTATCATTGTTCTGTCAGGTGTTTAGGTTTACAGAAAACATTCAAGTATTTATTACTTTGAGGACCAGAACTAGGGTGAGCAGGACCCTATTATTTTTTATTTATTTTAGGGTGCATAATATTTTGATTTCTTTTTTAAAATTTTATTCCTTTTTATTTCCACAGCTCTGACCAGAGCACAAAACAATACCTCTCTCTCTCTCTCACATGCGCACAAGTGACTCTTGAAGTGACTAACAAATCCGGCGGTTAAAGGGAGACAGAAATGATCACTCTACTCATCCTAACTCACTGTTAGTAAAAAGTTGAAGTTAGGAAGCATTTCAGCTGGATCTGGAAAACACGACGCCTTGGATCGGTCCTTCTGTTTTCTTGCCACAAGATGGCAGAAGAGGGCAATACTTCTTATTTCACCCACTCTGAAGGTAATTATCCCTCTGATCTCTTAACAGTGGAAGAAAAAAATCTCGGAAGAAGCAAATAATAGAAAGAGGGGATGAATATGATGCTGATGAGTTCAGGATGAAATTAGGGGACTGCTCTCCACCAAGTAGGGTAGCTTGTCGGTGGGTTTTGTCGCCAACTCCCAAGACCTAATGACAGGGGCGCAGGGACTGGAAAAAGAATCTCATCTTAGAGGAGTGAATGACAAACCCGTATATTTTGCAGACCCATTGACCTGTTGGCATGAATTCCTGGAGGCTTGTTGTCTGTGACAGGGACAAGACTGTTCGTCTGACATAGGGTCTATACCTACAACTTTAAGGAAAGTGACAATAGGGAAAGAGAGGAAATGTTACAGCCTGGAGGGGGGATGTGGTAGTAGGGGCTTATTTTGCTGTTAATGGGGGAAAAAAAGATTTACAATAGCAGTCATTTACTGGTGAGAGGGGATGACAGGGTAGAGGAAAATGTTAATGCTTCCAACTGCAAAAAAAAAGAATTTAGGCGTTGTTGAAAGGTGAAGGGGAGGGGGGAATTGAAGGACTTTCGATCATGCCTTGAGACTCCATTCCCTAATATTCCTAGTTAGCCCATGCGTTAAGTAAGTACGCCCTTCTCTTAAGTACTGAGTTCTCTGACTTCTATCGCGGGATTTTAAATCGTGGACTCTAAAGTCACTGCCAGATAACTACTCCCCCAGCCTAGCGAGTCCTGGCATATCTCCTTCCGGCACATCGATTAAACATTGGAAGAACGCGGCTTTCCCAAATTGCTGGGTTCCTTGTTCAAACTTTTCTCCTTAAGGAACGTCCCTGACCTTTAGTATTCCCGTTGCACTTTGACATAAATCACTTCAACTCACCCTAAGATCTCCGTAGGATAGGCAAGTCTAATGTTACCGTACCCATTCTGTAGTGGATGAGAGATAGACACCGAGAGGTTAATTTCGCCCAGGATTCGACTGCAGAACACAGTACCGTTAATTGTCAGCTTTATGGCTCTTGGCTCCAGAGCCCGGTGCATTTCCGCAGATAAAGCAAGTCATCCTTTTACTTTCGAGAAAATCTCTTCAAAACGCACAACCCTGATGGCAGACTATCTGGCCAATTGCAGCCCACGGCGGGCTTTTCAAATAGTGCTTCTGCCCAATCAGAGACGGGGAGCGTTCCTTGCGTTGAAAAAGTGTAAACAAAAGCGAAATTTTGGCTATTGCAGCTGAGGGCAAAACTGAAAATCTTTTTCAAAGGACACCAAAGAATCCACACTAAATTTGCATGACACTGCATAAATGCGTATACTAGAATATTTACGGAGGGCTTTTTAAGTTTTTACCCCGTTTTCCGCTCCCAAACCAACCCCCTACTCTCCCGAGAGAAACTAGACTACAGGCAAGTGCACCAGCTATTTCTCTGAAAGTGTAGGTGGCTCTGAAAAGAGCCTTTGGGTCATGTGTGGCAGCGGGCTGGCTCACTTGGAGCTGGTGTACTTGGTGACGGCCTTAGTGCCCTCGGACACGGCGTGCTTGGCCAGCTCCCCGGGCAGCAGCAGGCGCACGGCCGTCTGGATCTCCCTGGAGGTGATGGTCGAACGCTTGTTGTAATGCGCCAGGCGCGACGACTCACCCGCGATGCGCTCGAAAATGTCGTTGACAAACGAGTTCATAATGCCCATGGCTTTGGACGAGATGCCGGTGTCCGGGTGGACCTGCTTCAGCACTTTGTACACGTAGATAGAGTAGCTCTCCTTGCGGCTGCGCTTGCGCTTCTTCCCATCTTTCTTCTGGGCCTTGGTCACCGCTTTCTTGGACCCCTTCTTCGGAGCCGGGGCAGATTTAGCCGACTCAGGCATGATGAAAAAAATTACAAGATTCCCGAGAAGCAAAGAGAGAATAGTGAGTCGGTCGAGTCCTTTTTATTTACAAATCCATATGCAAATAAGGTTTGGTAAAGTTCTTCGTCGGATTGGCGAATATTAGTGATGACGTTTTTCAATATTGTCCAATCAGAACGCGCATTATTAGGAACTACATTTGTCTTGTTTAAAATGGGACAGCAACTCTGGCCAATGGAATAGCTTCTTTTTCGCGCGCAGATGCGGTTATAAATTGTGGGTTTTTCTTTCTCTTTAGTCTTTTTTGGCGTAGGTGCGTAAGCTTTGCACTATGTCTGGACGTGGCAAGCAAGGCGGCAAAGCTCGCGCCAAGGCCAAGACTCGCTCCTCGCGGGCCGGGCTCCAGTTTCCCGTAGGCCGAGTGCACCGCCTGCTCCGCAAAGGCAACTACGCCGAGCGGGTCGGGGCCGGCGCACCGGTGTATCTGGCCGCGGTGCTGGAGTACCTGACGGCCGAGATCCTGGAGCTGGCGGGCAACGCGGCCCGCGACAATAAGAAGACGCGCATCATCCCGCGCCACCTGCAGCTGGCCATCCGCAACGACGAGGAGCTCAACAAGCTGCTAGGCAAAGTCACCATCGCTCAGGGCGGCGTCCTGCCCAATATCCAGGCCGTGCTGCTGCCCAAGAAGACTGAGAGCCACCACAAGGCCAAGGGCAAGTAAGATCTGAATTAATACTCCAATCTCTAAGAACAAAGGCTCTTTTCAGAGCCACCCACAACTTATGTGGAAGAACTGAACACTGTCCTGAAACCTATCACGAATCCCTGGCTAAGTTTACAGTACTGTACGTTGAAATATGTAGTCCTATTGATTTGACCGAGCATGCGTTAACTCATCTGGTAAAAACTAGTTTGCAGTTTACTCTTGTAAAACCATGAAAGCGGCCGCATTTATTGTCCCCTCCCCAGGAACACATTTCCGGTGATTATTTGTTCCAGCAAATGTTAAATATTAAACCAATTTTGTCTTGTTTCTGGGTCTTTATCGTTAAAACCCGATGGTCCATTAGTTAACTAAAACTGCCCCTACTCGAAAGCTCCTTTCAGAGCTACTCCTATTTACAGGAAAACACCTAATCACTGATCAATGTAAATGTATCATTACTCCAGGCCTGCTTAAGTACACAGTTTACATATTAAAGTCCAATCAGCCATTTGATTGCATCAAAATCAATTAATGAAGTCACAGTCATTTACTAGTATTTAGTCAAGCACACATCAAGCTCCTCCTTCCCCACACCACGCTGGGCAAAGTTGTGTTCAGGAGGCCGGTGTGCCAGTCTGTTCCGAAACTTTATTTTAGGTCTTGGTACACTCATTAAAAATAGATCCTGATGCAATTATGAAATGTAACTACTATTTAGAGAGACTAACAAATACATTATTTTGCTGTAATTTCCCCCTACATTATCTGAAAAGGAAAAAAGACTCCAATGAAAAACTGCATTTCTTTTAGGACAGTTTAGGCGCTGACTTCCACAAATTCTGAACCAGACTCCTTTTTTGCTGGAGTCTTAACGTTTTGGTCGAAAACCATAAACTCAGGATGGAGTACGACCATAATTCTTTCCTGCGAAAATAGAAATCACAAAATAGTATGGACGACAAAACTTTTCAGAGGCGGTAAAAACCAAATGAGGATTGAATTAAAAGCCAATCAGGTTACTCCCGCAAAGTTCTGGCCAATCAGGATCGGATCATCTGTATAAAGTCTGGTCCTGGGAGCGCTCAGTTGTTTCTCTCGCGGCATTAGCACAGGAGCATGGCTAGGACCAAGCAGACAGCTCGCAAGTCCACCGGCGGCAAGGCGCCACGTAAGCAGCTGGCAACTAAGGCGGCTCGCAAGAGCGCGCCGGCCACGGGCGGCGTGAAGAAGCCGCACCGCTACCGGCCTGGCACGGTGGCCCTGCGCGAGATCCGCCGCTACCAGAAGTCCACGGAGCTGCTGATTCGCAAGCTGCCGTTCCAGCGCCTGGTGCGCGAGATCGCGCAGGACTTCAAGACCGACCTGCGCTTCCAGAGCTCGGCCGTGATGGCGCTGCAGGAGGCGTGCGAGGCCTACCTGGTGGGGCTCTTCGAGGACACCAACTTGTGTGCTATCCACGCCAAGCGTGTCACTATTATGCCCAAGGACATCCAGCTTGCGCGCCGCATCCGCGGGGAGAGGGCATAAACTGTCTTTTCTAATCCGCCTTGGGCGCATTTGCTTTCTTCCAAAGGCTCTTTTAAGAGCCACTTCTGTTCTCATTGAGAGTAGCTGTTATACTAGGGTGGGTATTTAGAAAATGCGGGAGAAGGGTTTCTTTCAGGAACTACATATTTGTCATGCAAAATGGGTATACAGAATACTTGCCAAGGCTACACGTGCCGTGTTCGTTTTGTTAGCTATCTAAAAGGACTTGCTGAACAGCAGCTTATAAGGGCAACAGTGTCTCCAGCAACAAGGTCACCTGGACCCTGAGTAATCAAAGATTTCACTAGAAGGAATCAGTCAACAAAAGAACTCTCAACCAAGTAAACTGGGATTCAGAGCATAAATACTAGCCAGTCCCTCCCCCACTTCGGATATAGTCGGGGTGCGGAGTTCTGGCTGACTGTTCTGTGATGTATTGGCAGTGCATGGAAGGACAAGCACTTTGCATGCCCTAATCAATTATTGATTTGAACTGTTCAGGGTCCCAGGAGGAGCAGAGTACATCTCGATTAAGCCAGACAATGTTGGTGGTTTGCCCGGGATCTAACAATAGTGGGCAGACTTCTAATGTACTAATTCAGTTTCTTTTATACAACTCCAAAAGGAAAGAATGAATCTGGCTGAAGCTACAGGGTGTTCAAACTAAGCATTTTTGTTCTCATGAGAACTGCATTTCTAGCTGTTTAGTAGTACCATCTGGTAACCCTACGGGATAAAGCTCTGAACTGTTTACTCTCCTTCACACCCATTCCAAGATTTGATACTGTAAAATTAACAAATTAACTTTTTTATTTGATAGCTTTCAGGAGCCTCCTAATGCAGATGTGCACGAGGAGCAATCCACAGGTACCGTGCATGCCATCAACATCTGGTGACTTCCCTGAGGCAGAAGCCACAGTGAGCCCGTTTGGGACAGTAATACCCCCCACACCACGTGTGGACTTCCCCGTGTCTCCTTATCCCTTACATGAGGTCACACTTACAAGTATGAAATACTAGCTCCAGGAGCTAGTCTCCCAACTCTGTGTGGACCTGTTTTAAAAGTCGAATTTTGCCCCTTTTTTCTCACCATATACATATAAGTCCAAAGATTTTTTCGTGTTCACTGTTGTTCCTCCAGAATAGAAAAAGCCTGACACGGGCAGGTGCTCATTAAACTCTAGTTGAATGAATGTATTGCTGATAAGCAACCTTGTAGACACAAGATAGCCTCAGTCGCTGAGTGCTTCCCACCTTCTGCATTACACATTTCATCACAGATTCTTTTTGAATTCTATGGGGAGTAGATATAATACTGATGACAACAATTATATAAAGCTTTATAGTTTCCAAAGTATTTTCACATGTCTTTTCATATGTGAACTTGGTAATAGCTCCCCAGGTTTAGATGAGGCACATATTAATCCTTCACTAGCTCTAGAAAAGTCTATCTTTTCTAAAGGTAGCCAAGTATTGGGAGGACAAAGCCAGGAAATCTGTTTGGGATTCTTTCAACAAACCCTGAAAGGGGATGAGATCTGGGTAAGCCTCCAATGACTAGGAAAATAAAGGAGGAGAAATCGTTTAAAAAAAAAAGAAAGAAAGAAAGAACTGGGCAGAAAAGCCTGATTTCTTTTAAGTGGAAAAGCAGAAGTTCTCCTCAGCAAGGACATCTGCTGGGATTTAGGAGTCTTTTGAGATCTGAACTTAAGATCTCAGAAGTGTACTATGGGTCAATGAGGACATGTTCTATTTGACGCCTAAATTTGATTGTAGAAAAGGTGGTTTTAGGAAATATCCAAAAATTCTTTGATAATCTTCCCTTCAAAAAATGGAAACTAGGGAATTCCCTGGCGGTCCAGCGATTAGGAGTCCACACTTTCACTGATGAGGGTGTGGGTTCGATCCCTGGTTGGGGAAATAAGATCCCGCAAGCCGCCCAGCGCGGCCAAGAAAAAAAAAAAAGGCATCTAATTCTTCTCCCCTTGAATGTGAGCTGGATTTAGAGACTAGTGTGGCATAAAGCCAAAGTGACAATAAGTACTTTGGAGACTAAGTCATAAAAGGTGCTGTGTTTCCTGCTTGCTCTGTCTCAGGTCACTTGCTGGGGATGGGGTGGGGGAGCCCCAGCCGCCATGTTGAGAAGATATTCAGGCAGCCCTGTGGAGACGCCGGCACGATAAGAAGCTGATGCATTCTCCAACAGTCAGTGGGCAACTACCAACAGCCGTGTGAGTGAGCCATCTCAGGCCCAGTCAAACCTCATGTAACTGCAGCCTCTGCTGACAGCTTGATTTTTCACTTCTTGGGAGACCCTGAACCTGAACCACCCAACTAAACTACTCTCTGATTCCTGACCTTCAGAAACTGTGTGAGAAAATACATTTGTTGTTTTAAGCTACTAACTTTTCTGGTAATTCACTACACAATAATAAATAACAGATGCAAGAGAAAAAACAAGAAGAGTTAGGAGTTATCTGACAGACTTCACTGGTCTAATACAAGGGAATAAATAAAATATAGTGGGCACATAAAAAGAGATTCTCTCTTTCTTCTGAGATCAAGAAACAAATAAATGGCAAAAATAAAAGCTGAACCCAAGAATCAGTCCATACCTGGGCACACCTGTGCCAGGATCTCCAACAGCATTTTCTAGCTTTATTTTAAAAAACAAACAACAACAACAAACAAACAAGCAAATCCAGAATAACCACCAAAACCAAAGGCAAAAAATCTGAGTACTATTTTAAAGCATGACTTGCAGAGTACCAGTGTCTTAGTCTGCTCAGGCTGCTGTAACAGAATACCATAGACTAGGTGTCTTATAAACAATAGAAATGTATTTCTCACAGTTCCGGAGACTGGGAAGTCGAAGATCAAGGTGCTGTCAGATTCAGTGTCTGGTAAGAGCCTACTTCCTAATTCATAGATGGCTATTTTCTCAGTGTGGAAGAGACAATGGGGTCTCTTTTATAGAGGCACTAATCGCATTCATGAGGGCCCTCCACTTATGACCTAAGCACCTCCCAATAACCCTACCTCCAAATACCCAATACCCTCACATTAGAGATTAGGTTTCAATATATGAATTCTGGGGGAACAGAAACATTCAGTCTATTGAAACCAGTCTGTTTTTAAAGATTAGAAGCTTAGGAACTGTGTTCTTAGCCTCTGTCCCTGTTGTAAACCCAAGAGGGCGAGGCAGTAGAGGACCCCTACCCCAAAGGACCCACACCTTCATTTTGATTCTTGTTTTTTCAGTATCCAACCCTGCAGATGCTAGTAAGTTGAAGTGAATGAAAGGGAATCAGAGTTTCCGGCAGCTATTGTCTGATATATTTCAGGCATGATAACTAGCTACATTAGGAGACACTTAGAAGGGACTATAAAGACCATGGTATTATAAAATTTTGGAAACAAGGTAGGACATTATACAAAACAAGGAGGGAGTGTTAGGCATGAAAAGCTGTGTATATTAGAGAATACATTTAGGTTTTGAGAGAGTTTCAGGAGAAAGTAAGGGGTTTCTTAAAGGTTTTTGCAAATTAAGGTTCTGACTTGGTAAAAGGCCAATCTATGTGGAGAAATAAGACTGTATGGAATGGAAGGAAAGATTTGAGAGGTTAAGTTCATGGAGTTGAAAAGACTCCAAATGGCTAGTGGTGTTTTGGATTAGTGTGTGTGTGTGTTTGGGGACAGGAGAAATGAGAATTAGGAAAGGTACTAGTTACTAGTCAGTAAACTAATTTTGAACGAAGAACAATTAAAGAACAATAAAAGAGAAAAAAATTAAAAACAAAAAGAAAAGTAAGAGATATAAACACAATCTACCAGCTAATTCCAAAGGTTTAATCAAAACAGAGAAAACAAAATCAAGTGTCAAGAAAATAAACGTGTGGCACATCAAATTGAAAATACAGTAATAATGAAAAGGATTGAGCCCAACACTGGGAACTAAGAACATTAAGAATTGTCAACCAGACAAGTGTGAATCAGTAGCAACCCTCAGAACATTGGAAAGGCAAGTATACCTACCTCATTTATTCATCTGATTGAAGGGGAAAGGAATTCTATGGACTGTAAAGCATTGCCAACATTTCTCTCAGAAAAGAATAGCTCTCCTAATGTGAGAAACAAACAAACAACTCCTAAATATTTATCCCAATTATTCAACAAGAATTTATCAGGCAATATCATTATTATTTGCTGAGAAAGACAAAAAGGAAGCCTTTGAACAGTACTTAATTTAAATAATTCTCAAACTCAATTTTTTAATTGAATTATATTTGATTTACAATTTTATGTAAGTTTCAGGTGTACAACAAGGTGATTCAAATATACCTATATATCTATGTACATACAGATATCTATCTTTTTCAGATTCTTTTCCATTATAGGTTATTAAAAGACTCAAACTTTTTAAGCTGAGAAATCTGCAGTTTGTTTCCTCCATGAAGGTCGGAGAAGAGACTTAACAAATTATTTTAACAAAGAGAATCACACCTTTGGGACACATAGATATGAATATAAATATTTCCAGGGCAAAGCATTGGCAAGGCAACTGTATTTGTAAATTAAAGGCATGGAGTTTTTGGGTGCACTTGATTTCTCAGTTCAACAAAGGAGAGAAACGAGGGGGGGAGGGGGCAGGGTGGTAATCCCTGAGAGGCATTTTTACTTGTTCATGGACTCACCAAAGGAAATTACAGGTAAAAGATTACCTTCCTTAAACAGCTTCCTGAAGTGTTTCTAAGTGAGATGAAGAAAATTTGAAAAAGCCAGTACTACCCCGCAAAATGTGGCAGCCAGTGAGGGAAGGGAAAGTAAGGTGATAGGATGAGTAAGGAAAAGGGGAGAGCACCGACGCTGAGAACGACAAAAAACCCCACCTGGAAGCTATCTATAATCAGGCGGCCAGCCACGAGGTTTCACAAAAGCTCCCAAATGCCTACAATCATCGCTCTTGAGATGCGCCATTCATTCCAGCAGCCACAAGTCGCTAAGAGATGGCAGAAAACAAAACAAAACAAAACAAAACGGACAGCAAGGCCTGACCAAACCAAAAGAAAGCTCTTCCAGGGGCGGGCGAGCGCAACATGATGTAGAAATTAGGCTGAGGGATTTTCATTAGGCGCCGGTTCTGACCAAGTAGTTTAAGCACCGCCCTTTCCAGTTTGCTGAAAACGTGGGCGGGGCTTCGGGTCTGGAACCTCCCTGAAGAGACGCAGCTGGCTTGAGCGGTTCCCAACCAGGTCCGATATACCACTATATAAAACACCGCCTTTGCGAATTGGAGCGTCGTGTTCGATTAGAATTGGTGAAGATGTCTGGTCGCGGTAAGGGTGGGAAGGGCCTGGGGAAAGGAGGTGCTAAGCGCCACCGCAAGGTTCTGCGTGATAACATCCAGGGCATTACCAAGCCGGCCATCCGACGCCTAGCTCGGCGTGGTGGGGTGAAGCGCATCTCCGGCCTCATCTATGAGGAGACCCGTGGGGTGCTAAAGGTGTTTCTGGAGAACGTGATCCGGGATGCCGTTACGTACACTGAGCACGCCAAGCGCAAGACTGTCACTGCTATGGACGTGGTCTACGCGCTCAAGCGCCAGGGACGCACTCTGTATGGCTTTGGCGGTTAGAGTTCCAAAGGCATCATAACGTCGCTTAAAGGCCCTTTTTAGGGCCACCCACGAAATCTGTTAAAGAGCTGTAGGCATTAATGTGCATTTTAAGTATTTTGGGGTAGTTGGGGGGGCTAAAAATTTGAAGTTGAGCTTAAGTTGCGTGTTGTCACAGTCCCCAAGCCCTCGTCAGCCTTTCCACCTACAGTGGCAAATTCTCTGATAACTCAGCTGCGTTGCCAGTTTTTACAGAGGTTTCGTGTAAGCTCGGGCTCATCTAACCTATGTCGACTGCGCTCGCACTCCCACGTCAAGGGCAAAGTAATGATACAGTATGGCGAGTAATGCCTAAAATACTATCATACCTTTTTTGCAGAAAAAGTTGGCCGACCCTCGTTTTAATAAGCTGAGAGGTTCTTAAGCACGCTGAAGTTTGAGACCACTGACATAGAACATGGCTGGATTTCGACTTTCAATGCCTCCGTTTATCATAAGCTGGTTGGTTCCCTTTTATGTTATTCAGTAAACTATTTTTGTCAAGAACCCAATCATGACATCTTGTACTGTATTTAAAATAGTGCAAGGCACTTTGAGATTCTCTAGATAGCACCTTAAGAATTTTGATGCATCCTGCAATCTTTTTTTTTTTTTTTGGCGGTACGCGGGCCTCTCAACGCCGCGGCCTCTCCCACCGCGGAGCACAGGCTCAGGAAGCGCAGGCCCAGCGGCCACGGTCCGCGGGACCCTCCCGGACCGGGGCACGAACCCGCGCCCCCCGCATCGGCAGGCGGACCACCAACCACCGCGCCACCAGGGAAGCCCATCTCGCAGTCTTTTAAAGCCAATAAGATACCTCCTCTGTACATTATCCTAATGACCGAAGTAGAAGCGGGAAAACGCTTCCTTTTCTTTGAGGAATAAGCCTAGAACCAATTCTGTGGGCGGGGAAGGGCGGGGCAGGCGAGGGAGGCAGCAGTCTATTGTCCAATCAAGACGCGAGGGTCCCTATATATATTGGGACGACTGGGTCCTGTTACTACTGTTAAAGTAATTGGCGTTGCTTGTGCATGGCTCGCACGAAGCAGACCGCTCGCAAGTCCACCGGCGGCAAGGCGCCACGTAAGCAGCTGGCCACCAAGGCGGCCCGCAAGAGCGCGCCGGCCACGGGCGGCGTGAAGAAGCCGCACCGCTACCGGCCCGGCACGGTGGCCCTGCGCGAGATCCGCCGCTATCAGAAGTCCACGGAGCTGCTGATCCGCAAGCTACCGTTCCAGCGCCTGGTGCGCGAGATCGCGCAGGACTTCAAGACCGACCTGCGCTTCCAGAGCTCGGCCGTGATGGCGCTGCAGGAGGCGTGCGAGGCCTACCTGGTGGGGCTCTTCGAGGACACCAACTTGTGTGCTATCCATGCTAAGCGCGTCACCATCATGCCCAAGGACATCCAGCTCGCCCGTCGCATCCGCGGGGAAAGAGCTTAAGTCTTACACCGCCTCCTATTATATATACCTCATCCGAAAAGGCTCTTTTCAGAGCCCCTCAACTGTCACCAAAAAGGAACTGTTCATTCTAGAGGATACATGTTATCCCCAAAAGAAAAATGACAGGAGAGTTTTGATGAAATAGCTGTTGTGGGCTCAATTGTTGCTGTGTCACTTCAGTGCTGCATATTTAGAGATTAAGCTGCAGACGGAGGTTACTGTATTCTGTGATCCTAGTCAGCCTATTGAGCTGTTTCTGGGGAAGCATACTTACAGTGATACAACCATTAAGCCTTTGGCTACACGAAGGGACTGAAGAAAAACTGGCCCATACCTTGCGAAAGTTTATTGGTTTCTGTGGATAATTGTGTAAATGGCAAATGAAGGGTTTTTTTGTTTGTTTTTGCCCGGTACCCTAGCTCCTTGACTTCCTGTTGCAGAAAGAAATACTGGTCGAGGTTCAAGCCTCACAGCTGCCATTTACTACTAGCTGTATAATCTTTGCCAAATTACTCATCTCTCTGGGACTCACCTAGAACAGCTGTAAAATGTAGCAGACGAATTGGTTTGTAGGTCATGCTTAGATTCGTTCCTGGCAGTTAAATGCTCAATGTTAGCTCTCTTTAGTATGCTTCTCTCCTGTAAAGCATGACTTCCCCGAACCTCTTCCCAAATTTTCTGAAAGTTTTGTGATTGAAAAAGTGGGAAATACTTGGTTGGAACATTTTCTTGTTAAGATCTCCTTTTTAGATCTCGATTTGCATAGTTCTGAAAGGCAGGCCTGTAGCAACACACCATGAACTGTGTCTGTGAGAAGGAATACAAAACAGCAAAAGAGCCAAATAGTAAATATTTTAGGTTTTGCAGGCAACATATAGTCTGTCACAGTTTTTTAAAAATACAATTTAAAAATAGAAAAACTCAGCTCGACGGCCATACAAAAATAGGCCACTGTCTAGATTTGGCCATAGTAGGCTATAGTTTCAACTCCAGGAGCTCCTGAAGAGATGAAGTGTATTGGCCTACAGTTTTTCACAGGGGAGAACTGTTGATTGCATGAGAGATCCTAATCATCACTCCATCCAGGCACAAAATCCTGTCCATGCCTCCCCCTCCCACCTCCCAATAAATAGCAAACTTCATCCTCCATTCCACTTCCTGGTTATTGCCTCAGTTCCCTTGGATGTTAATGTTTTCCTGAATTCTCTTAAACTTCTATAACCTCCAGTCCCTTAAGAGCCAGGCCACACTTATAGTCAGTGGCCAATTATTTCACTGGAAGATACAGGTCTATCTTCACTTAAACACACAAAAATATCCACACTGATGTCCTACAAAAGAGGGTGTTTTGACCGTGTAATTTGTTAAATGTTGATGGAGGTAAGGAGTTTGAGAGCATTGGGAAAAGCACCGTGAAAGAGGGACAAAGTCCCATGCCATCTAAACAGTTTGCACTTTCGAGGGCTACTGGAAGCCCTTGAATAATTTTTAGCAGGTTTCAGGGGTTTTTTCTAAAATACATTATCGGGGTTAAGCATTTTTCTTTGTTCTTATTTTATTGGTTTCGCTTAGGAATTAAAGAGAGAAAGCATCTCAATCAAAAACAAACCAAATTTGTTTGAATGAAGGTCATTGGATCCTGTAGCCAAAGCTATTTCTATTCCTCCTGGAAGAAGTCACTTTGGCAACAGAACTTTTCCTAGCGGCAAAATCCCATTCTCTAAAGACAGTGGCACGTGGAAACTCCTTGGGAGGCAGAACCGGTTTTTAAAGTAAGATCTATATGGTTAATTTGGGGCTGTAGGCAACCAGCTGTCCTGCGCCTGTGTTACTTGCCGCAGTTTGAAACAAAGTTTATGGCAAAACCACGGAACCTAGTGTCTTTCCTCTTGCAAAAATCAAAGGCCGAACTTAGGGACAAAACCTTTTAAAAAACGTTCACTTGGTACTTAGTAAAAATTTATTGCAACAATGCAACTAACTAGCTCGATGCCTCACGCCTGATGGACACATATGAAAAGCTGAAGGGATTTTTAAAAATATCTTTCATTAATTGCGCGTGATTCATAAAAACACAAACAAGTATGTGAACATGGAGGCTGTTTTCCTCCTTTGGAGCTTCAAAGAGTCAAATTCTGTACCACTGTTTTTAGCATTTAATCAAATTTTGGGACTAACAAACACAATTTGGGAGTCCAACCACGAGAGCCGGCTGCCTGAGGGCGGTGGATCGGACGCTCCACCAATCACAGGGCAGCACCGGCTTATATAAGCCCCGGGCCCGAGCAAGGTAGCATTGCAAAACTTGCTCTTTGGGTTTTGAATCTCTCTTCTTCTAGCAGTTTCTTCTGTCGCCATGTCGGAAACCGCTCCTGCTGAGACGGCTGCCCCGGCGCCGGTGGAGAAATCTCCTGCCAAGAAGAAGTCTACTAAGAAGTCCGCGAGCGGTGGCGCGGCTAAGCGCAAGGCGACCGGGCCCCCAGTTTCTGAGCTGATCACTAAGGCTGTGGCCGCCTCCAAAGAGCGCAATGGCCTTTCTTTGGCAGCGCTCAAGAAGACCCTGGCAGCTGGCGGCTACGACGTGGAGAAGAACAACAGTCGAATCAAGCTGGGTCTCAAGAGCCTGGTGAGCAAGGGTACCCTTGTGCAGACCAAGGGCACGGGTGCTTCCGGTTCCTTTAAGCTCAATAGGAAGGCGCCCACCGGGGAAGCCAAGCCGAAGGCCAAGAAGGCGGGGGCTGCTAAAGCGAAAAAACCCGCAGGGGCCACCCCTAAGAAGCCCAAAAAGGCTGCGGGAGCAAAGAAAGCAGTGAAGAAGACTCCCAAGAAGGCGAAGAAGCCCGCAGCCGCTGGCGTCAAAAAGGTGGCCAAGAGTCCCAAGAAAACCAAAGCCGCGGCAAAGCCGAAGAAGGCTGCCAAAAGCCCCGCTAAGCCTAAGGCAGTGAAGCCAAAAGCGGCGAAACCCAAAGCTGCCAAGCCTAAGGCAGCAAAACCCAAAGCTGCAAAGGCAAAGAAGGCGGCTCCAAAAAAGAAGTAGGAAGTTGGCGCTTAAGACGCAAACCCCAAAGGCTCTTTTCAGAGCCACCTAGAGATCTCTGAAAACAGCTGTGCACTGAGTAACATTATTCTCAGCCGCCCGCCAAGAAAAAATTGCTTGCCCTCTACTTCCACTAAACGTTTTCACCTTTGCTCCTGCTTGGAACTCAAAGCGAAAAACATACTCTTTTTAAAACACAACAAAGTTAGAAAATTTGACCTGCATCCAGGAACCTGCAAAATTGTCCACAAACATGTTAAATGTGAGTTGACCATTTTAAGACATTTTGGTTCCTGGGTGTTTAGCTACAAAGAACTTTTTAAAGTTAAAAAGCCCGCGTCACGTTCAGATAGGTCAACTGTTTCTGTTCAAATGGTAGACGTTTTTATTCCGGTTTATGCGCCACCTAATTCACTGCACACACATCTATTTTTAATATTGCAGGAATCAAGGCACAGAGCATAACTTCAGCACTGGCAGAGGTCGAGTTATATACTGCAAATAAGCCGAGAAAGTGTTTTGATTGTCCTCAGGGGCCCTTAAAGATACTTTGATTTTGCATCTTGACACTGCACTCACTTCCTTACCAAAGCTCTTGATATCTTCCTGACATTCCGAGGACATGACTAGGAGTCCGAAAAGTGGCTCAAACTGCTTGCCAAATTAATTACATGAAGTAACTTCTTTTCCCCAGGCAATAATGACAATGGAATTAAATGAAACTACTGTCCCAGCTCCTCCGCAGAAAAAGTAGGTGGCTCTGAAAAGAGCCTTTGGTTTCGAAGGCGTTGCTCTTGAGGCCTTACTTGCCCTTGGCCTTGTGGTGGCTCTCGGTCTTCTTGGGCAGCAGCACCGCCTGGATGTTGGGCAGGACGCCGCCCTGAGCGATGGTGACTTTGCCTAGCAGCTTGTTGAGCTCCTCGTCGTTGCGGATGGCCAGCTGCAGGTGGCGCGGGATGATGCGCGTCTTCTTGTTGTCGCGGGCCGCGTTGCCCGCCAGCTCCAGGATCTCGGCCGTCAGGTACTCCAACACCGCCGCCAAGTACACCGGAGCGCCGGCCCCGACACGCTCAGCGTAATTGCCCTTGCGGAGCAGGCGGTGCACTCGGCCCACGGGAAACTGGAGCCCGGCGCGAGAAGAGCGAGTCTTAGCCTTGGCGCGAACTTTGCCGCCTTGCTTGCCACGTCCAGACATAATGCAGTATTTTAAAGCCTACACCAGAAGCAACTAAGGTGAAAGAAGAAAATCGCACATTTTATAGCTGCAGCTGGGCGCGAAAAAGAAGCTATTCCATTGGGTAAAGTAGTAATTCCGTTTTAAAAGAGACGTGTCGGTCCTTTAAATGCGCGTTCTGATTGGACAAAGTTGTAATGACGTCATAAGCAGTGTTCGCCAATCAGACATAGGACTTTACTAAGTATCATTTGAATATACAGTTGTAAGTGAAACGGACTCGCCTCGCCCATTGCTCACTCTTTGTTTCTCGAGGATTTTGTTAACGCCACTTCACCATGCCTGAGCTTGCCAAGTCCGCTCCTGCCCCGAAGAAAGGCTCCAAGAAGGCGGTGACCAAGGCTCAGAAGAAAGACGGCAAGAAGCGCAAGCGCAGCCGCAAGGAGAGCTACTCCGTATACGTGTACAAAGTGCTGAAGCAGGTCCACCCGGACACCGGCATCTCGTCCAAGGCCATGGGCATCATGAACTCGTTCGTTAACGACATCTTCGAGCGCATCGCGGGCGAGGCGTCGCGCCTGGCGCATTACAACAAGCGCTCGACTATCACCTCCAGGGAGATCCAGACGGCCGTGCGCTTGCTGCTGCCCGGCGAGCTGGCCAAGCACGCCGTGTCTGAGGGCACCAAGGCTGTCACCAAGTACACCAGCTCCAAGTGAGCCACTGGCTGCAAAGCAGTTGATCAGGTTCCATCATATCCAAAGGCTCTTTTCAGAGCCATCCACGCTTTCCAAAGAGAACTGGCACTTAGTTTAAACAGCTTTAGAGGTAGACAAAAGCAATATTAATCTGAAGCCTTTAGTAAATGCTGCTTAATTTGTGCAACAAATTAGATTTTGGGTTTGTGGCATTTCAAATAAGATGATCTTGATAACAAGTTGTACATGTTACAGCCATCACCCAAAAAGAATTTTATTGTGCTTATTTCACTTACTGTCCAGCTCAGCTTTACTCTGAGGATCAATCTTAAAGTTAGTGGCTAGCAAATTTCAAATGCTCTTTAACTGAACGTTAACTTACCTTACATCATTTTTCAGCAGTCGTACACTTGCCATTCCATGCCCTGACCCTCACCATGCTTTATAAATATCACCCCAAAAAATGAATTAAAGGAAAACAAGCAGGTAGTATCCCCTTTAGATTTTTCATGTAATTTGATCCTACTGCATTCTTAAGTTTTAATGTTTCACCCCTTTTGGGAATGACATTTCTGTTTACTATTATTTTTACATCGTCAAATTTTTTAATTGGGAAAAAGAATTTAGAGTATCAGTTTCTTTTCTGAGTCAGTTCCACATTTCTTCTCACTCTGTTTCCTCTTTACCTTTTTTCCCCTTGTAATAAGGGAGAAACTCTAAATGAAAAGGCAATCTTTGAGACCTGAAGGATGGCATTTTTCTCCAAGGGGGAAGCGCAATCTCCCGGTGTTTAGGCCCGTATTTCAGAGCTAATTAGGCATTCTCAAGAATCAGTGTGGAAATATAAGTCCCAAGCATGCTACAGACTATCAGATATTAAGATGGTAAAACCCAACATCTTTACTGTTTTTCTAGATATTATTCAATCTTTTCCCATTAAAGGACAGGAGGCCTTGGGCTTCTGGGAATAGAAAGCACAAAATTGGGGCTGAACTTATGAGCTCAGGAACAAAGGAGAGTTAAGCCAAAACTGTAGACAAAAGCCAGTGATTGCCTTCCCTGTAGCCTCAAAAAGGTCACTAGAAATATGCAGAATATTTATGGAGTTTAATATTAGTTCATTTCTTTACTACATCAATTAACAGTGAATATGAAATTAGAATTGTTATTGATGTAGTGAAGACATGACTAATATCAGGCCTAGAAAGATACAGTTATTTCCTGAAATGTACCATATAGTCCTTCTCCATTCTGTTTCTGTTAAGCCCCAGTTCCTCTACCATCTAAATCCTGTCTGTCCTGCAAAGCCAATCTCAAATCTAATCGCCTCTCTGATTATTCCAACTTGCATTGTTTTACCTTCTTGAAGTTTCTCCAGAGTGTTTTTCCTTTTTATTTCAACCTCTCCCACACACATACACCCTGTCTATATGCAAACCAGGACCTCCCAGTCTTTCCTATATCTTTATGCCTTTATCTCCATTAGACCTAGGAAGTGTGATTTATTTCTAGAGTATTCTTTAGGTATTTAGCATTTTATTTTACAATTTTTTGGGGGGGGGTGCGTGCCATGGCCTGTGGGATCTAGATATCCGACCACTGCATTGGAAGCACAGAGTCTTAACCACTGGACCACCAGAGAATTCCCTTATAATTCATTTTTAATCAACATTACCTGTGTCCACTGTTATGATTGGCCTATGGGACCTACACTTGAAATTAGGAGACCAATTCCTAAAACATTTGCCACTTACTTTAAGAGGCCAAGATTTTGGCTTCTCTGAAACACAGTTTCCCTATCTGTAAACTGGGCATAACAGCAATTCCTAGTCACATGACTATTGTGAGGATCAGTGAGACTGCTTTGTGAATGTCTAAGAATTATTATGCACATATTTTGTATATATTAAAAAGGAATCTTATACATCTATTTGGCATTTGAAAGGCTTAAGGTCATCTTCATTTATCAAACTGAATCTCAAAGTTCAGCCCGTACAGTGTTTTCTAGTTCATTTTTTCTTTCAATAAATATTTGTTGAGCACATATTATGTCCCATAAACTCTTCTAGGTGCCAGAAATATATCAAGGAACTAAACAGAAAGGAAGTCACGCACAGATACAGTTTATTTTCTAATGTGGGAACAGACATGCACATAACAAAAACAACAACAAAAAAAGAGTGTCAGAAGATAATGAACATTAAACATTTGGGAGGAAAACAAAGCAGAAAAGGAAGATAAAGAATGGTTTTGTTATCTTTCATTTTAAATAACATAATCACAGAATGCTGATCAAGAAGGTGCAATTTTAACAAAGATGAAGAGACGAGGGAGTGGGCCACTGGGGAAGATTCTTCTAGGCAGAAGGAAGCAGGAACAATAGACCCCGAATGTATATGTGGGGGTAAGGGGTAAATACCTGGTGTTAGACAAGGGACAGCAGGTGGCCAATGTGACTGGGACTGAAGTAGCAAAATAGCTGGAGGTGGGAAACGGTGCTGGGAATGGGGCCTTCCAGAATGTGTAGGACCTTATATGACAGTATAATGGCTTTGGTTTCATTCTTATGTGTTTCAAATTCTTAGTAGCTGCAGAAAGCTGTAGGTTTTGGGTGATCAGCTGTGACTCTTTTTTTTTTTTTTTTTGCGGTACGCGGGCCTCTCACTGTTGTGGCCTCTCCCGTTGCGGAGCACAGGCTCCGGACGCACAGGCTCAGCGGCCATGGCTCACGGGCCCAGCCGCTCCGCGGCATGTGGATCTTCCCAGACCGGGGCACGGACCCGCGTCCCCTGCATCGGCAGGCGGACTTTCAACCACTGCGCCACCAGGGAAGCCCAGCTGTGACTCATCTTGACCCCTGATCCTGGACTTCAAAAGGACAACGGGCATGGTGCTCTGTGTGGAAGTGTCATTTTACTTCTTTGCTGAAAACTCTCAGAGAGGTCAGAGAGAAGGACTACCAGGCCAAGTCAGGGCATCAGGGACCCCAGAGAAGTACCAGACCCTTCCTTACAGATATAGGAACTCCAGGCCTTTTACTCCCAACAGTTACTTTTTGTTCCAGAATAGTCCTCTTCTCCAAAGCCTCCTGAACTGAGCAAATTCCTGTGGAAGAATCACTGATTTTGAATCTGTTTCCAGTTGGGGGTCACCAGGGACCACACAAACAAGAGCCACTGACAAATAATGTTCTTTCAAACATCAAACCCATACCCACCATTTAATACATGTGTCCACTCCTGAATCTTAACCTTTCTCCAACTTCTTTTGTTTTTTCTGGCCTTATTTCCACCCTTGTCTCAAGCCACGAGAGTGAAATCTCGCATATTTCTTCTCATGGTACATTATCCATGTAACTAGGTAATAATCAAAGGGCCACTCTCACTTTTACGTTCCTAGTTTCTCACTCCTCTTGTGTCCAGTGGTTCCCAATTTCAATCATGCATCAAACTTGCTGGTAGAACTTTGAAAAAATATATTACTGCAGAGCTTTGCCCCTAGAGATTCTGATTCAATTTATCAGAGGAGGGGCCTGGACATCTCGGGTATTTGAAATTCCCCAGCTAATGCTGATGGCTGTGAGGATTGAGAGGCACACTCTTCTGTGCCCACTCTGGGAAGTAGCCCCTAAGATGGCACCCAGTGACCCCTACCTTCTAGTACTGGTGCCCTTCCCACATTGCTCCAGCATTATGGTCAACAGGATATGACAGAGGTAATGGTATGTCACTTTCAAGATTCGATAAGAGACTTCCATCTTGATAACTCCCACTCTCTTGGATCACTTGTTCCAGAGGAAGGAAGCCAGCCCTTGTCATGAGTAACCTTATAGAGATATCCACATGGTGACGTACTGAGGCCTCCAGCCAACAGCATTATAAACAAGCTTTTTCTTGGACTTTAGAAGCTCCAGTCCCAGTCAAGTCTTTAGAATCTAAAGTTTAGATGACCTGACTGCAGCTTTGTGAGAGATCTTGAATCGGACTACCACCTAAGCTGCTCCCAGGTTCCTGATCCTAAGAAAATCTATGAGGTAATAAATGTTTGCTGTTTTAAGCTGTTCAATTTTGGAACCATGTGTTACTCAACATATTTAGTTGATAATATACCAACTGAAACCTTAGCGATCCTTTCTTTCAAGATCAAATCTTGTTATACCTCTTCCAAGAAACTTTCCCAGATTGCCACATTCTAGAATAATATTACTCCCTCCAAATTCCTACAGCAGTTAATATTAAATACAGTTTGATGTAATAATAATAAATATTAATTATATTACATTTTATATATACAATTATATATAAGTAGTGTTATATTAATGCTATAATATATAATTTATATATTTATATAACATATATAGATCTATAATTTATATAGAAGTATAAAATATAATAGTGCCATTTTGCCATTTACTGGTTTATGACATTGCTTATTTTATTCAGTATTGTTCAAACTTCAGTTAGTTATTTGAGTTCCACTTTTATGATTTTTTCTGTATCAGGGTGCAATCTATACTATTGTTTACTTAATATTTAAAAAAATATATATTCTTTAGGGGAATTCCCTGGCAGTCCAGTGGTTAGGACTCTGCACTTTCACTGCTGTGGGCCCAGGTTTGATCCCAGGTCGGGGAACTAAGATCCTGCAAGCAGGGCTGCTCAGCCTAAAAAGAAAAAAAAAAAAAAAATGAAATCAATGTATTTTAAAAGACAACCATAGTGGAAAATTCCTGCCTCTGACCATGAACAGAATACAACTATAAAACAATATGTAAATATGTAAATATATGTATATATTATTCAATTTCAGTTATATGCTATTTGCTGTCTACTACTTTGAGTCTGAAACTTGTTCTTTGTTATAAAGTTGAAAGACTGGGGAAGGGGGCAAGGATTAACAAGTGTTTGCAAGGCCTTAAAGATCTGCTAGCACCAAATTAATGTTTTCCCAGTTACTTAATCAGAAAGATTTAGAGAGAGAAGAAAGAGAATGATATTTTCACTCTCTGTTTCAACATTTTAAACACCAAAGTCCACATACTACTTATGATAATTTTCCATGCCCCCAGTAATACTTAGTACAGATCTGAGAAAATACTGGTTAATTAATGTACTATTTAATTGAGCCACTATTATATGTCTAACTCAGGAAATATAAAGTTATATGACCCAGGGAAGCTCACTTTGTGGTGGAACATTTATTAAGTTATACTTATTTTTGTTTCTCATATTATTTAATCATTATTTTGTTGAAAGAAAAAAGATCTATGTAATGTCTTTTTCATAGTAACTTTTATTTGTGCACCTCACCTGGGTCCCAAGAACACACTTGGAAGCAGGGTACATCATCTCATAAAATCCTTCTAAGAAAACTGGGGCCTTATTATTATCTCCATTTTACAGGTAATCAGAAGAATCACAGTGTTAGGCTGCACCCTGTAGGCCTGCAAGTCCTGTAATTACCCAGCCTTGAGACCAAAAAAAATGCCTGGAGACAGCAACAGAGACATCAATGGTTTATTGAACAGGGGATCTTACACGTCTGAAGCAAAGTTCTAGAGTGACTCCCCACTCCGTACCAACAGCAGACAGGACATGGCAGCAGTCTTCATGGTGGGGGTTGGGTGGGGGGTGTACCAGTGTACCAATTATAGGGGGAACTGATGTCAGGTGGGCTTATCATTAACTGGGGAAACCAGCAGAGGAGGACATCCCTCACCGTCCCTTTGGTTAACAGCCATCAAGGGGGCAGATATTTCCCTTTAATAACCCAGCATGCTGGAGCCGTTCTGTTCTAAGAATCAGAAAAATTTCTGGTTGGAGCAGGGGCAAGCACTTAAGCAGATACGGATAAGCTCTATGATTAAGAGGAAAGGTCAGTCCTGTGAGTAGGGTGAGGTGAAGCAGGGACTGTTCGATCAGGGGATGTACAGAGAGCAAGAGAACAGCCATCTTGTGTGGCCTGATCATACACACAGGCTCACTGAAGTAGTATCCAAGATAACCAGCTAACAAGCATTGGGCAGAACTTCAGTCACAAAAGGTTTTCCAGGGCCTATGTTCCTTCCACCTGTTTAGGCTGCTTTAGAGTAGGTTCTTTATTAATTCAGATTATCAGAATGACCTTCCTTTGGTGCTCTATTTGGTTTTGCTATTTTCAGCATTTTATTCCCGTTCATGTATTTCTCTTGCTTATCTCCAGTACATCTGGAAGTTCTTCATTTCGTTTGCTCTAATATTTTGTCATTGAGGGATTATTGAATGTCAGAGTTTACGTCATGGCTCTTCACTCAAGGATCTGCCCTTAAGCAGTAAACTGTATGGCACTTACATCTTGCTTTTGGCATATGGGGAAAAAATCCCAGTAGTTATTGGCTGTCATTTATTAAGTGTGTACTATCTTTGGATATCGTGCATTATCTAATTTATTTTTCCAATCTAATGAGGTAAGTGCTAGTGGTATCTTTGGTCTACAGCTAAAGAGACAGAGGATTGGGATTGTAACATTATCGTAACATATTGGCTGCTTTATTAGTTTGCTAAAGCTGTCATAATAAGGTACCTCAGTCTGAGTGGCTGAAAAAACAGAAATTTGTTTTCTCACTGTTCTGGAGTCTAGAAGTCTGAGATCAAGGTGCCAGCAGGGCTGTTTACTTCTGAGGGCTGTGAGAGAAAGTTGGGTTCTAGGCCTCTCTCCTTAGCTTGTAGACGGCCATCTTTCCCCCTCTATCTTCACATGTGTTCCCTCTGTACTTGCCTATGTCCAAATTTCCTCTTCTTAAAAGGACACTAGTCATATTGGAGTAGGACCTAACCACTTTCCAAGGACCTCATTTTAATTTAATTACCTCTTTAAAGACTCTATCCCTAAATATGGTTACATTCTGAGGGTTTAGCGAGGCGGGAGGAGGCAGATAAAATTCTCCCCATAATAGCTGTCTTACTTTAAATAGAACAGCCAATAGAAATCAGGGGTGTATGACTACCTTCCCCGGACTAGGCCTAGTTTTGGTTCTTTGGAATGAGGAGGAAAAAAGAAACTAAGAATAAGGATAGGTTAATGTTTAAATGTCTACTTTAAAAATAACTACATTGTATCTATTGCAAATAATTAAGCAGCATTCAGGTCTCATCCACAGTGATACTTGCCTTTTACTTGGGCAAACCTGGATTGCTGACCCTCTGGGAGAATGAGTATAAAGGGTCTTCCCAGGGGGGGCTGCTGCTTCAGGGAGAGGCCTCTTCTTGTCTATTTCATTACTGCTTTCAAGGCAGAAATAATGGTCAGATAAGAGATATAACAACAAGTCCATGTCTCACGTGGTGCGATTTCAGGGGGCAGGTTTCTCTCTGCTCCTTGGTGGTACATATTTCCAACAATTGAAATACAGGGTGTCTGCAAGCATTGTGAGTATAAGTTGCAATTTTCAAACACTGTCTTCTGGAAAAGTTACAGACAGAGCTTAGTTCGTCTTAATTTCAGTACTATAATCAACAGGCAGACTTTGCTATACATGCTTGTTTCCCACAGGAAAGGCAAAAGTTATTAATTGTATGATGATGATAGGGTAGAGCTATAGGATCCTCCAAAGAGAATTTGACCAGTATTCTCCAAGAAAAAAAAAGAAAAAATTGACATTTTTTTTCTTTCTTGTTCTTGGGAACAAGAGGGAGAATCTTTTTTTTTTTTTCAAATAAAGAATGGCATCTTTTTCACTATTAAAACAAATATGAATGAGTCATCTCCATTTGTTTTGAAAGAATTTAGTTTGATGATAACAAAAGACCACAAAATCTATCATTTGTATACTGATGGCCACTACCACGAGGCTTATAAACTGATTCTGTCATTGATCCTCTAGCTATTTAGACAAAATACTCCCCTTCTCTGCATCAGTTTGTTCATCTAGAAAATAGGTATGGAATGAGAGTGGCCTTAAAGTTCTATTGCAGGCTATCATCTTCCTACATAGGAAGGACTGAGGTCCGGGACACTGGAGCAGCAGGGCACGGTGCAGATTAATGGTATATATTCTTCTATATTTCTTAACTCCATCAAATTACAACTGAAAAATTATTGAAAGTCATGGTTTGTGGTTTGTAGAGGTCTATGTTCCACGGTGTGGCCACTGTGAAAATTTAACACTAGGCTTGAAGTAAGCAACAACTACAGTCTGATGTAGCCTAAGGAGATAAGCATCCCACCTTAAGAAGTCAGGATGTTGTTCAGGGATTTCCCTCCACCAAGATTTTGGTTCCGACAAAAATATATCAGAGGATTGTCAGGATGGCAGAAGCGGAGAATCCATAGTAGATGTTATTCTGAGCGCTCTGATGAGGTTAATTGTTCTGATGACTTCAGAAGGATCCCTTCTCAAGCACGAAGTGATGGATGTAGCTCTGGAAAACAAGGCATAAGCGAAAGTTCAAGGAAAAAAAGATGTGACTGAAGAGATGGTAGCTTTGATAAAAATGTCCTTGACAGTGAGGTGAAGGTGTTTGAATGTTAAGCTCTTTGGTGTGGACACTGCAAAAAAATGGAGCCAGAATGAAATGTCTAAACTTCAAGAGATTTGACTCAAATATAACCTATACTTTTTAAGGTATATCCTATTACCATTTACTGATAAGGTATTGCAGTTAATCTCTGTATGTTTAAATTTTGGGCTTCACAGACACTGCATAAAAGTTATTGATTTCTTCAAATTTATAAACCTGATTTCTTGAACCAACAATACAGTGTTTAGTCTCTTCCTCTAGTCCTGTGACTAGTATTTATTTACATTCAATTTACCATCTCACTTCTTTGATCATGAACAACTAACCCACTATGGCAACTGATGTGCTAACTTGAGCATCGTTAGCAAGAACTTGAGTTATCGCTGGACCAGAGTGTATGCCTGCAGTGACCCGTATCCATTTTACACAACTGCATTTTAAAGATTTTAAGGATTGGAAGTCCTAGAGTAATTTATGGGTTGACATTTAAAAAAACATTTTAACAAATACTATACCTTGATCCTATGTCCAGTAATAGTAGACTAGGCAACTCAGATAAACCCTGATGCTTAGAACAACTAGAAAACATCTGATTGAAGGGTCAGGCAGCTAGCAAGAAAATGAATTACAGAGCCAAGAATCAGAAAAAGAAGAAAGCCCAGAGTACTAGGCAGCTAGAAAATAAGAAAGGAAGAAAATCTCCATATACTATTGTGGAATGATCTTCAGGATATATATTTTATTTTATTTTATTTTTTTTTTGCGGTACGCGGGCCTCTCACTGTTGTGGCCTCTCCCATTGCGGAGCACAGGCTCCGGACGCGCAGGCTCAGCAGCCATGGCTCACGGGCCCAGCCGCTCCGCGGCATGTGGGATCCTCCCGGACCGGGGCACGAACCCGTGTCCCCTGCATCGGCAGGCGGACTCTCAACCACTGCGCCACCAGGGAAGCCCCAGGATATATATTTTAAAGGAAAAAAAAAACAAAACCAAAAACAAACCCAAGGTAGAGAAAATTATGTGTAAGATGTTACTGTTTATCTAGTAGAGAGGTACTGGGACTTCCCTGGTGTTCTAGTGGTAAAGAATCTGCCTTCTAATGCAGAGGAAGCTGGTTCCGTCCCTGGTCAAGGAACTAAAGATCCCACATGCCAAGGGGCAACTAAGCTGGCGCGCCACAACTACTGAGCTCGCACGCTTCAACTAGAGAGCCCGCGTGCCGCAAACTACAGAGCCCACGCACTCTGGAACCCGCACCACAACTACAGAGCCCACGCGCCCTGGAGCCTGTGCGCCACAACTAGAGAGAGAAAACCCGCACGCCACAACTAGATAGAAGCCTGCACGCCACAATGAAAGATCCCGCATGCCTCAACGACGATCCCGCATGCCACAACTAAAACCGGAGGCGGCCAAATAAATAAATAAATATAAAATAAATATTAAAAAATATAATAGAGGGGAACTAAGAATACACAAATGCATGTTTATAATTAACAAACAAATAATTGGAAGTTAAATCACAACATTAAAAATTGTTACTTATGAGAGAGGCTATAGGCTAAAAGAGAAAGACCTCTTTGAACATAGCTTGAGTTGACCTTGGAACTATGTAAAAATATTTTATGTAAGGATAAGGTTAAATTTTAAAAAGCCAAATCCCTAAACATAACAGCAAAATGAAGCAAATGGATCTGTGTATTCAGATAGTAGCATAAGCACACAGGAAATTATTTCCAAATAATTTGAAAAACAGTAAATCAAACAGTTCTAGTGTGACATAATTTATTAAGGCAGCAGTTCTCAAAGTTTTCGACCCATGCACGTTTTAAAAGTATTGAGGATCCAACGAATTTGTGTTTCTGTAGGTTACTACTATTGATATTTACCTTACTAGAAGTTAAAACTGAAAGAATATTTGTTTTATTAATTCATTTAAAAATTACAATAAACCCTTTTCAACATACATATTTTATGAAGATAGCTATATTTTTCAAAATTAAAAAATTAGTAAGAAGATTAGCACTGTTCTATATTTTGCAAGTATCTTTTAAATAAGTTTCAGGATAATTGTGAAAATAATTTTAGCTTCACAGACCCATTAAAAGGATCTCAGGGACCCCCAGGGGTCCCCAGACCACATTTTGAGAATCACTGCCTTTAGGACAAAGAGAAAGCTAACATTTTATTTATTTATTTAGTAACCACATTGTTGGTGGTAGTGTTGGGGATGGCTGTGGCAGAAGCTGGTACACAGGACAATTTCAGAATGCCTTGGTTATTAGCGTTTGGATTGATTTCTAACAATGGCAATCATTAAAATACAATTTGCTCTCCTGAAATTTTATTGAACAAAGCATCAGCAAGTTTCTCAGGGAGCTCTTTTTTGAGACTTGATCCTATAGCATTGCAGGAGGTGGAGTTTCCCCTAATATAAGTACAACAGAACCTTAAGACTGTAAAGCCAGGCACTTTCTGGAGAAGAAGATGCTCATCTCAGTGACACAGGGCACAAAGACTTTGGAAAAGATGAATAGTGAGACACACCAGGTAAACTTCTTATTCAGCTCATCATAGTATTTGTTCCAATTGCTTATTATGGATTCATGGCTTTTACATGCTGAATCTATTCCAGTAAACTACAACTGTTCTGTTTGTTTAGTTTTAATTCTCAAGTTAGCACTACTTACACCGTGGGGATTCTTTCAGGCTTTCTTGCCACTCTCATCTTAACTCTCTTTATTGTTACTCCAAACATGGAAGATCATCCTTGCTTTCAGTGAGCATGGTGTTCTAGACCCATCAGATTTTCCCTTGTCTCAAAACTTGTAATCAGTTCCTCTTCAAGGAATTTAGTTTCTTGAATAGAGGTGGAAATCTCCATACCAGGGTTTTGCGTCATGCACCTGGCTGCATCAGATGACTTTGAGAACACTATGATGACAGATTAAAAGCCCTGTTTTTAAAGGCTAAGTGCCTGTTACTCTTTTCACAGAAAGCGCTTTATCTTGTCCCCAAATAAATTATTTTTTTCAATCAAACTCACTTTTCTTCTTGAGCTGATAGCTTCACTCTTCTCTGCCATATAAAACGTCACCTCACCAAGGTTAATTTACTAGTTTGGGCTGCTTATCTAAACAATGTGTTTATAAAACAGTATTATTAAAAATTTTATAAAACATACAATGGACTTTTATCCAGATATATATTTCTAAGATACACATAATACATTAGTAATTTTAATATTTCACTTTGAGCTTTTGGAAGAATTAATATAGTCCACAGCTCATAAACATGAGGATGATCTTACTATGTTTTCTTTTTGCAATGCATTGTCCCAAATGATTCTCCCAGTCATTATCATCTGTACACCAGTTATTTTAAAAGAAAATGAAATTTTAATTTTTCCAACACTTTCCACTTTCTGATTATTCTATTAATTCCATTAAATATAATTAAAATATAATAGAAATTAAAACTTAATATATATGTATGCATGTATAAAGTGTATCCTGGCTAATGGAATGGTATAGCTAAAAATCTCAAAGGTTTGGCTCTATACTCTCCATCTCACTGCTGTTCTGTACCAAGAGCCTAAAATAATCAGACACTAGACAGTCAATGCTTTTATATTTTTTGTCACCCTCTTGGAGTAAGAGTGTTGGAAAAATTAAAATACAACATATTTTAGTAATGTGTGTACAAATAAAACATATTTTATGTGTATATTATATGTATATGCATAAATATATGTACATATACATACATGCACACACTCATATTATGGTGTAATTATTTTAATTGCAGGCAGCACTGAATTTCAATTTCTTGAGATTTTTGGTCAAATACAGCTATTTGGCCAAATACAAATACATTAAAACATAGAGAGTTATCTTAATATTTCACTAGTTTATTTTCAAGATATCAGTTTAAAATGTTGGGGAAGAAAGAGTAAATTAAAACAAGCTACAATCAAATTAATATCAATAATTATTTTTTAGGGGCTTCCCTGGTGGCGCAGTGATTATCCGCCTGCCAGTGCAGGGCACAGTAGGTCCAGCCCTGGTCCGGGGAAGATCCCACACGCTGCGGAGCAACTAATCCCATGCACCACTACTACTGAGCCTGCGCTCTAGAGCCTGCGAGCCACAACTACTGAGCCCGCGTACCACAACTACTGAAGCCCGCGCGCCTAGAGCCCATGCTCCGCAGAAGAGGCCACCGCAGTGATAGGACGGTGCAGCGCAGCAAGGAGTGGCCCCCTCTGGCCGCAACTAGAGAAAGACCATGGCACAGCAACAAAGACCCAAATCAGCCAAAAATAAATAAATACAATGAGCATCTGAGGTAGTATTTGTTGGTCTCATTCCACACATGAGGAAAATAAGGCAAAAAATAAACTTAGCAATGTTATGCACATAAAATTTCTTTAAAAAAATTATTTTTTAAAAGTCCAGTGTTACATTTATACAATGTCACGTACCAAATTTGAGTGGGATATTTTTATACAGTTCATATTCTCAAAACACTGTTCCACAAGAACCAACTAGTAAAAGACACTGATATATTTGAGCTATATTTTAGGTGCAACTCCAGAGTCACATCACATATACATATTCCTAGTATTAAATGAGGTGTAACTTTATAGTTTTCTTTTCTTTTTTCTTGGACATGTGCAAGGACGTTAGAAATTAAAGCAGACATGATATAAAAAGTCATTGTTTTAAGAATTAAAACATATTTTAAAAAACCCTTAATTTATTAATGGATATTTTTCTTTATTCTAAGCACATGAGGAAATCCTCTGGGAAATATTTTGTCTCTATGCTTTATTATAACCTACATTAAAATTATTCTTTTTAATATGCCTAATATAAAAAGTCAGAAATTTGAAATTATAAATCACCTAGAAAAAATAATATAATACACTTTGCAAAGATGTAGGTCATACTTATTAATTCTGAATGTAAGCCCTTAAGCAAAGATTCAAAGTAGTTTCTCCATCGTAAGACTTTAGTCCTTAAGAGACTTTTCATGGCTAGTCACTCATTTGTCTTGGCATACTGCAAATTAAACATATTAGGTCACCTATGTATTTTCATATGCAATATGAACAAATGGTAATTTTTGCATCAAGTGGTCACTTTGTAGAATAACATAATTTTCTGGGGAAGCATTTCCATGCTGATTCCCTGTAAAGACTAAAATAGTTTTAAATATGCCATTCATTCCTAAGGGCCTAAAATGAAGAGATGGATTTTGGTTTCCCGAACTGAGGACAGGGAAACAGCCCTTCTCTATTTAAAAAAAAAATTTATTCCGATTAATAGAGAAACAGTAAATGCAAGTGACATGCAGAAAGAAAGAAAACATGGAGAGGATCCTCACAGTAAAGGCAGGAATAGGACCTAATCCCTCCCATACAGAGAAATTTCACTCAGAGAAATTAGGGAGTGGAGAAAATGGCAGAGTTCTTCCAACAAAGCCGCGTGGCCCAGAAATCTCCCAATTAGGATAGACTCATGAGGGACACCGTTGGTAAACTTCAAACTGCGCGCGCAGCGTCTGGATTGGCTATCGATAAACGTGGCACCTGGTTGAAGTGTGCGATAATTTGAATTGGATTCTCACTTCCATTTGTTTTTCTTCTGCCTTTCTAACTTAATATTTGGCAAACCCAAACCCAGGGAAAGGGGAGGAGAGCCAGCACCTCTCCCCAAAGAAAACATAAGTGAATAAAACGATTGGTACCTTTCTTACTGTGTGCCAAGAAATTCATTAGTCAGGTATGTACACGTTAAAATTAAGGATGGAAGACTTCCCTGGTGACGCAGTGGTTGAGAGTCCGCCTGCCGACTCAGGGGACACGGGTTCGTGCCCCGGTCCGGGAAGATCCCACATGAAGCGGAGCGGCTGAGTCCGTGAGCCATGGCCGCTGAGCCTGCGCGTCCGGAGCCTGTGCTCCGCAACGGGGGAGGCCGCAACAGTGAGAGGCCCGCGTACCACTAAATAAATAAATAAGTAAATAAAGTTAAGGATGGAGCGCTCAAGCCATTGTTAGCAAAAACTTCTGCCGGGTTCAGACTTAAAGGCGAGCGGATTTTCCTTTGGGACAAAGTGCATTTTGCCTTCTTCACTACGTGTGTCTGATAGTGAACCTCCCCCTTCTCGACATAAAAACATATAAAAATATCTCGAGTATTGCTGCAGCACCACCTACATTGTAGTGGAAGTAATTTCTAACAAGATGAAAATGAGGAAACGCGAACAGAAGGAAGACCAGATGAAGACATAAAAGATGACCATCTGCAAACCAAAGAGAGAAGCCTCAGAATAAACCACCCCTGCTGACAGCAAATCTTGGCCCTCTAGCTTCCAGAACTGCGAGAAAATAAACCTGTTTAAAGACCAAAAAAAAAAAGGAATCGCGGAACTTGTTATACTTTGAACCAAATAACAAACACCTGCTGCATAAAGTGAGTGCCACTTCTCTTCAGAAGATTGAGTGGCTCTGAAAAGAGCCTTTGGGGTGTGGGCCTAGCCTTACCGCTCGCTCCGCTGCGGCCTGGCTCATTTGGAGCTGGTGTACTTGGTGACGGCCTTGGTGCCCTCGGACACGGCGTGCTTGGCCAGTTCGCCGGGCAGCAGCAAGCGCACGGCCGTCTGGATCTCCCTGGAGGTGATAGTCGAGCGCTTGTTGTAATGCGCCAGGCGCGACGCCTCGCCCGCGATGCGCTCGAAGATGTCGTTAACGAACGAGTTCATGATGCCCATGGCCTTGGACGAGATGCCGGTGTCCGGGTGGACCTGCTTTAGCACCTTGTACACGTACACGGAGTAGCTCTCCTTGCGGCTGCGCTTGCGCTTCTTGCCGTCCTTCTTCTGAGCCTTGGTCACCGCCTTCTTGGAGCCTTTCTTCGGGGCCGGAGCAGACTTGGAGGGTTCAGGCATGGCGCGGAGTTAACTGCCAAGCAGTTCAAAAATAACAGGAAGAACAAGAACCAGGCTGAGTCCTCTTCCTTCACAGCTTCTTAAACAAAGGAGGCAGTGAGTAAAGTCGAGCGTCTGATTGGTGGTGAATCCTGGAAACAGCACGTAACAGTTTTGTCCAATCAAAATAAGTGTATTTCAAAATCCGATTTCATTGGGTTAAATAAAACTAGTTTTAGCCAATGGTACACCTTCATTTTCGCGCCCAGTGAAAACTATAAATAGAGTAGCTCTCTCTGTATCTATTCAGATATAACTCATATTGGTGGGTTTCTACTTTCAGTATGTCTGGACGTGGCAAGCAAGGAGGCAAAGCTCGCGCCAAGGCCAAGACTCGCTCCTCGCGGGCCGGGCTCCAGTTCCCCGTGGGCCGAGTGCACCGCTTGCTCCGCAAGGGCAACTACTCCGAGCGGGTCGGGGCTGGCGCGCCGGTGTACCTTGCGGCGGTGCTGGAGTACCTGACGGCCGAGATCTTGGAGCTGGCGGGTAACGCGGCCCGCGACAACAAGAAGACGCGCATCATCCCGCGCCACCTGCAGCTGGCCATCCGCAACGACGAGGAGCTCAACAAGTTGCTGGGTAAAGTCACTATTGCTCAGGGCGGCGTTCTGCCCAACATCCAGGCGGTGCTGCTGCCCAAAAAGACCGAGAGCCACCACAAGGCCAAGGGCAAGTAGAAGTACGTCGTTCTTTGCAACTCAAATCTTTCCAAACCAAAAGGCTCTTTTCAGAGCCACCCACCTTATCAACAAAAGGAGCTGCGCTTTCAAAGTCACATTGTTTTGGAAAGCAAGATGCTGTTGGAAATTAATCCTAGAACAAAGTTTGACTAAGTCATTTGCATCTAGGTTATTTTCCTTAATAACCTTAAATGCCTTCCAAAAAGCAAAACATTTGCTTACATAATTTAGGTTAAACTTATGAGCAAAATTAACATCCCTGTGATTCCTCTACAGGGGCAAGTGTCCATCTATCTGAGATAAAAAAACTTAGCACCATCCGACTTTGGCCTACCTTCCCTTCTAATTCAATTCAGTCTTACTGTGCACCACACACCCTCCTAAATGGGAATGGGGTAGTAATCCAGACAGGTAAACTACTTGTTTAAAAGTAACTTCAGGCAGAGGACACATTTCATAATGGACTGTTTACATCAATGATGGTGAAGTAAAGGCGGTTTGGAACTGCATTAGGAAGAGTGTGTTAACAAATAGGAAAGGTCGACATTGTAAATCACTTATCAGTTTCTTATAGTCCTAGTGCTGTCAATGATTTTTGCTTCCCCTTTACCCCACCATCATCCCTCTCACCTTCTGTCAGATCACCAAGTCACCCTAGCTAGAGAGGGCCTTCAATTCCTCTCCACATCAGCTCATGAATACATTTTGAATACATTTTAATGAAAATGAATTTCTTATGAATACATTTTCTTATGAATACATACAATTTCTTATGAATACATTTTAATGAAAATGAATTTCTATGGCATTCCTAGTCCATTAGAATAGGTTTTCTGAGTCTCCTGAAATATTTGTTTTATACACACACACACACACACACACACACACACACACACACACACACACAGGCCGTCTGCAGTGGAAGCGCCTAGTTCTAACCACTGGACTGCCAGGGAATTCCCAGTATATCCTATATTTAAATCTGAACCTCAATCACATGTAAATAATATTCATTGGAATAAAAGTGACCTCAGCAATCACAAACAGGACGTAAATGTTACCTTTTTTCCCTTTTCTTTTTGGCTTCATTATTTGATGTTGGAAGACCCGAATCCTGATTTCAGTGAATCTAATTATTCAATTTTTCCCTCTTAAAAACTCATCTGCGGGACTTCCCAGGTGGTCCAGTTGTAAAGAATCCGCCTTCCAATTCAGGGGACACGGGTTCGATCCCTGGTCAGGGAAATAAGATCCTACATGCCACATGCTGCTGGACAACTAAGCCCACGCTCTGCAACTAGAGAGAGAAAACCGGCACGCCACAACTAGAGAGAAGCCCGCGCGCCGCAACGAAAGATCCCGAGCACCGCAACTAAGACCCGACGCAGCCAAAAAATAAAAATAAATAAATTAAGAAAAGAAAGTCATCTGCATTACTTGAGTTTGTATATTTTAAACAACTATATCTCAGAAGTAGAACGGTCAAGTAGAGTCAGTGATACAGCTCCAAGGAAGGCCTATGAGTTCTTTCAATTTTTAATAATAAAATATGCTGTTGTTATCGTTATTGATATTGATCATGCAATTACTAACACTTGCTTATTGCATCATTCTATTCCCCATGGCAAGAACCACCACATTGTTAAAATAACGCCTTTACAATTATTGATGTGGTTTTGATTGATAAAATCAATGAACCTATAATCAAATAGTTGATAAATGACTATAAATTTTTGTTTTAAATAAAATAAAATATTCAAGTGTGATATGTCATTGCTTATAATTTCACGTGTTAACTGAGTTTTTTAAATTAATGGAGTATTAACCCAATTTCATTGGATAAAGCACTTACTGTTCTTTACTATCTACATAATCAGAAAAAAAGTAAAACTTGTATTTAAAAATGGAGATAACAAAACTTTCAAAAAATCTTGCCAAAATAATTTAGATATTTCTAATTTCAATTAGATCCTGAAGAACTTTTCAGGACTCCATAGTTTATACTGTAAAGTTGTTTTCATAAGAGGTACAGTTCAATTTTAGCAGCACAAGATTTATGAAAGTATTATTTAAACTTTATTCCTGGAGTTGGTCTTCCCATTAATTTCCCTTTCTGCAGACTCTGGACTACCATGAAAGAACCTAACAGTATCTTCCCATATTAGATTTGTTTTATATTGTCGGGGAACAAGGATTTTCCTCTACCCTTCTAAGGTTCTTTTAGCTGGTCTAATCATCAAATTGACATGAGATAGATTAACAGGAGAAAGTCAAGTTTAATTTCATACATACGGAAACCCCACATACATGAGAAGTTCAAAAACAGAAAGGTAAATATGCCTTCCTGAGCTAAGGAATGGCTTAGTGGCTTCCAAGCACAAGAGGATAATTCACATGGACAATAAGAGGAAAATCAAATATTGGGTAATTAGTTTGCCCTGCCATGCAGCTGGCTCACTCAGATAAAATTTTTCTCCGGTAATAATTCTCATAGTGGGAAAGACCCCCAATTCAAATCCTTCTAAGTAGTTAAGGGTGGGGCAGAAGTTTATCTTGAGATTGCAGGATCTCAATTGCCTTTACCTCAAAATAATCAATGTGCAAATGTGGCACATTTTGGGGAGCTCATTCTGAACACTTTTGGTATCTTATCCATTAGTGTACAAATTCCTTTAGAGTGGAGACTGGGTTTTATTCATATTTGCATATCCCCAGACCCTATTTCAATGACAAGCTCATAAAATATAGTCCAAAAATTCTGTTAATTCTATAATAATAAAAATCCTTATAAACTAAATAAGTGATATAAATAAAGGCAAAAAAGAAGTTGAAAGTTAAACAAGGATGAGATCACATGGAGGAAAATGTAGGGATTTTCAAATGAATAACTTCAAAGTAGCTAAACTGGAGGAAGGAGCCTAAAGATCAGAGGGGTCCAACGAGCAAAGACCAGTTGTAAAGAGTTACCCTGCCTTTTCACTTCATGATATTAATTTATCTGTAAAAAAATTGATCTGCATGACCTTATTAATTTGGTGTACCTCCTACTTCCTTCTCCAGTCTAGCAACAGTCTCACATTTAAATAAATGCTACTGATGTTAATGAATATTAATTACCTGGTGGAATAATGAAGACACTGAATGATTTTGGGGACCAGTAACTTGGAAGAAGGCAGGGACTCTGGACAAGGGGCAGACAGTAAGTACAGAGAATTAGGGAGCCTTCAACAATACGAATCTGTGAGGCTCCCAAACAATGCCTTTCCCCTAAGGTTGTTTTTTGTGGTTTTTATAAATTTCTCCTCTTCCAGACCTTTGTCTATGCTTACTATTTCAATTGTTTATACGAAAACATTAGTTTCACTGGTTCTGTGGCTGACACCCTGCTGTAATTAAAAAAAAAAAAAAAACAGACTAACAAGAGAAAAACAAAGTGTAATACTGTGTACGTCTCATGTATACATGGAATGAACAGAGAGGAACTGAGTAAAACTCCCAGAAGTGGCCCGAACCGCCACTTTAAATATCATCTTCAGCTAAAGACAAAAGACATGGCTGTGTGTGTGTGGGGGGGGGGGGGGGCTGTTGGAGGTGACCCGGAAGAGCACAGTAAACAAGGGGAGGCCGATTAAATCCTGCACCTTCTCCATTGGTAAGTTTCTTGTGAGTTATCTTTCTCTTCCTGGCACATTGAGTGAGATACCCTTACAAATGGAGATTTCTCATATAAATGTAAATTTCCCTTAAAAAGGGGTAAATTCTATTCTGTTTTTAGAGCTTCTGTATCTGCTTTTTCTCAGAAACAATCCGCTCAAAATAATCCTTATGCTAAAGGATATTTGGGAGTGGTGTATTCTGCTATCCTTCATTAGAAACGTCAGTATAGTATATACCCAAGTAGAGTGAAGAAGTAAATTTTTCTTAAATGGAAAAAAAAATGATTTATTAAAAAAAATTGGGCTGCTAGGGAGTTGGTTAAAACTGTATTAAAGAGCATTCATAAGAATAACAAGCAGACATAAAAAATGTATTTTCTCTTTAAATAAGGGAAATTGGTTAAAATGTAATCAAAGAGGTTCCAAAATGCCATTTGCGGCATTGCATACATTTTCTTTGAAAGACTATGTGCTTTTATCTGTTCACCAAAATATTGATACGAAATTAGCTACCAGCAATGATCTATGTGTGGTGAGATAACGAGTTTTACCCTTTTCCACAATATTTATGTTTTGCGTTCGCATTCAAAAGCAATTGTTAAAGCCTTAAACACGGTAACAAAATAGTTACCACCGTATGAAACACAGTACAAAGGAACAAAAAAGGCTTTTTTTTTTTTTTTTTGGTCAAATGCCCCTCCCCCCCTCCCGGGGCGGGACTTCCCGCTACCTTTCTTCAGGTTCTCAGTTTGGTCCGCCAACGGACGTATAAAGGCCTGCATCTGGGAGGCCTGGAAGTTAACCTTTGTTAATCTTACAGGTTTTCGGTATGTCTGGTCGCGGCAAAGGTGGTAAGGGCCTTGGAAAAGGGGGCGCTAAGCGTCATCGCAAAGTTTTGCGCGATAACATCCAGGGCATCACGAAGCCCGCTATTCGCCGTCTGGCCCGGCGTGGAGGTGTGAAGCGCATTTCTGGTCTCATCTACGAGGAGACGCGCGGGGTGCTGAAGGTGTTTCTGGAAAACGTAATCCGGGACGCAGTCACCTACACAGAGCACGCCAAGCGCAAGACTGTTACCGCCATGGACGTGGTCTACGCGCTCAAGCGCCAGGGACGCACTCTCTACGGCTTCGGCGGCTGAGTGTTCGCGCTCTTTGTTCAACAAAAGGCCCTTTTCAGGGCCCCCATCTTTTCATCTGAGGAGCCGTGATGCTGGTTTGTTTTGAGCTTGCTTTTTCACGCTTCACATTCTCTACACCCTGAAGCTCTTAGCTTTGCTCTTTACCCTTAACTGTTTAGAAGCACTACTTACATCCTTTACTGTGAAAGTTTCTTTGCTCGAGCACAGAAAGCTTAGATGGTCATAAGCTGGAAGCAAACGGGCCACCCAAATACATATGACTTGAGAGTTTTACCAGAGTGGCATTTCTCTTTGTAGATGGAGTGCAAGCGATTGTTTAGAAAGGGATGGAAAAGAAGTGCACCTGTCTCCTCACTAATTCGTAGCATATTTAGTATACATAAATGATTCGATCACAATAACCTATTCTAGCTCCAGGTGTCCTCTGCTCAGGAAACAAACCCGTGGCTGTTAAATAGGCTTTAACACTCCAGTATGGAAGGCTGATAAAGGACAGGCTCACTGTAAAATCTCAGAATAGTTGATGAGGGTGGGATGTGATTAAAAGACATTTCAACTAAATTATAAAAGAAACAAGGTCACATTACAGAAATGTTCTCTAGGGTGAAAAAATACAGGCAGCCCTGTAAGCCCTCTAAGTTCTCCCTCTAGGAGAACTAATTAAAATAAGATCCTTGGTAGAGTTTTTCCTAACAGATTAGGAAATCCAGACCTAATCTCAAAGGAGGCCTTAGTATCTTCCCACAGGTCTTAGAAGCTATAGGAAAAAACCCAAAGCCAAAGGTGAAAGCTTGACTAATGCAGAGACACAGACTAAAAGACAATTGCCCACATGTACAAAAAATGAGAAAACAATGACCAGATTTACATATTTTATAGCTGAAGTTAAAAATTCCCTTGCCTCACCAGTAAATCTTCATAATGTCAAGTGCTAAATACTCATCTAGCCAGTCTCCCAACTCAGTAATGTTTCCTCTTTGAAATACAATCAAGGAAGATAACACATCTGTTCTGGAAAGAGGCCTAACTTCCCTTATCACAAGATTCCAAATTGCTAAGCCTACATAATGTTTGAATGGGTTGTACCCATTTAGCTGTATAAAAGAGATTTCTCTCTTTGTTTTGCAATCCCTTTAGCAAATTGCCTGTGTTGTGCTTCACGTTCTGGTTTAATGCTTATGCAATAGTAAAACTTTTCTGTTCCTACTCCCTTTTTGGAGAGTTTTCTGAATTGGGAGATTTTGCTTTTAATTATATTTCCCCAACATTTTCTGAGTGTCTATTACTATTTGTGGCTTTCCACTGATTTCTCGAATAATTTTGACAAAAGTCTCTCAGTTCTTTAAAAAAGAAAAAAAAAACCCAACAGTCAAAAAAAATCCCTAAGCATTCTGTGTATAGTTTAAATGCTATCTTATACCCAATATTTTAGTATTTGGTTGTAGAAATCTGTTATTACATTCATAGCCTGATTTCTTTTTGATATTACTTTTTCTAAATCCAGACCCCCAAATTTTGAATAATGAAGCCATTAAGGTATTATCTATTTATATCTAAGTTATTTTTGTAGTTGTGGCCACTAGACCACAGGTAAGGTTTGTTCTCTCATTTATATTTGTAATGAAGCATATACAGTTGTGAGAATTGTTCTCTATATATTGTGCAATATTTGAAAAAAGAGGGCAAATCAAAAGAGGACACTATACATCCCTAAGTTAACCAGATAAAATGCTATTGATATAAATGTTTAACGGTTATACTTCTTAAGTTGGGTAGACCATAATTATATGCATATAAAAGACACAAAAAACTGCCAACAGATTTTGTTCCTAGGTATAAATACCTTCTCATTTGGTGACAATAATAGCAAATACTTTATGACATATATCAAAGGGCACTCGGAGGTATGTCAATGTCCTCACTATTCATAATACATATCTAAATCGGGGATTCTATCCTACTCCATACTGATAACGTTGATTAATATAATACATTGACCAGACGTTTTCTCTTTTATCATCAACAGATAGTTGCTGGTTTTCCATACAGTTATCTCTAAAGGCCCCTGCTACACACCAGATCTGAAATTGAGTTTTCCAGAAGAAACATCAAAAGAACTTTAATAAATAACTGTACCTGATACTGTCAGGCTCTACCACAGGTCTGATCTAAGATTTTGCAAGCCATATTAGAAGCAGGCTGCTTAACCCAAGATCAACAAAGCAATGATTAATCACTTTTCTTTTTTTTTTGGCCACGTGGCATGAGGGAATTTTAGTTCCCCCACCAGGGATCGAACCTGTGTCTCCTTCAGTGGAAGTGCGGAGCCCTAACCACTGGACCGCCAGGGAATTCCCAAGAATTAATCACTTTGGACTGAATGAACTGATTTGATTGCCGCTAAAGGTCCTTTACTGAAACTTTTTTATACTTTCAGTTGCTATATTTTTCAAACTGACTCCTCAAATTTTAGAAAAATATTCCATTAAAAGAACTTTTGATAAACAGTAATACTTAACAATGACTTTTGAAAATATAAAATATAGATTGATTGGCCCTGTCTACAAAACAATACAGAAGAGTGATTGGATTTTATACAGAATCCTTTTTCATAGGAATTGGTTATTAATATAGGTTTAGAACTAACCACTCCTCTTAAACAAGTAAGCCTTTATCCCTTTTTCACAACTATGTCATATTAATAAAAAACAGACCAAGTTAAACAAAAGATAAAAATTTAAATACTCTATTATAAAATACCTATCTAAAGGTCTGAGCATACTTAATCAAATTCTTGGCTTCCTAAATATTATGAAATATGTATTTCTTATACTATTTGCATAGATTTAATTCTGCTACAGAGAAACAAATGTGATGGGTGAAACTCATAAGATGTATTAAGTACTGTATAGATAAGTAGTTAGAAAGTAGAGCACATGTGTGTTAAGTATAAGGAGAAAGGACCAGGAGATCTGCACGATCCTTGAGGCACTAGTTATACCTGATACACCTGGACACTAAATATGCCTGGGATATATGAGGCACTAAATATTCCTGATACACTAAATATATTTGGGATATGGGTTATCCATTCTGGCCCCCAAGCATTCTTTGCCCAAGATAACACAAATAAAACCCATGGCTATTTGGCAGGCAAATTGGTGAGCAAGCAACAGATGTGGTCAGGGGTAATAATCTCTCTTTGATAGGTACTGGCCAGGGTCTATCTGTGGACCTTCTTGCCCAAACCTGGACTCTGGGCTTCATAACCAAACCATCAGTAAGGAAGTTTGATGCAGCAGAAAGATATCTGAACATTGTGTAACCCATGATTCAGCTACTGTGGCCCATCTCCTTGAAACCTTATTTTAAGTCTTAACTTACCTCAATCTTTCCCCTTGTCTCAGGTTATGTGTTTAAATTAATTTAAAAAATCATGCATCCCCGACATTTTGATTTAATTTGAGTCTTTTTATGCCATGGGAGAGCTTGCCTGGTAGTGTGTTTGGAGGCTACCAGGGCATCAAGGTACCTTCCCACAGGACAGTGGGGAGTCAAATGTGGAAGTAGGAAAAATATTAAGGAAACTGAAGCCAGTAACCTAGGGGAGAGAAGACGGTCCTCAAGCCAGGGTGGTAGCATAGTGGTACAGAGAATTGATGTTTCCATATATATTTTGAAGGCAAAATCAAGAGGATTTCTAGAAGAATTGAATGGACAAGAATGAAATAATTATCAACTAAATGGGGGAGTGTTTTAATGAAAGATTGGGAGGGGGAATACTAAGGATTCTATTTTGGACATGTTAACTTTAAGATGTCAAACATCGATGTGAAGAAAAAATATAGGGAACTGTGTGGAATTCTCTGGCTGTCCAGTTGTTCAGACTCTGTGCTTTCACTGCTGAGGCCTGGGTTCAATCCCTAGTGGGGGAACTAAGGTACTGCAATCCACTCGCCCCCAACCTCCACGCAAAAAAAAAAAAAAAAAAGAAAAGAGAAAGAAATTGGGTGTATGTCTGTCTGGAGTTTAGGAGAGAAGACTGGGTTCGCAATATAAAATTGGAAGTCATTAATGTACAGATGGCATTGAAAGTCTGAACTTGGTGAGATCTTCAAGCGAGTGAGTACAGAAAAAGAAGTAGTAAAAACTTAGCCCTGTATCCCCCAACATTAAGGGTCTGGGGAGAAGAGATGAGCTAACAATAGATACAGAGCCTCTGGTAAGAGAGAACCAAGTGAAGAAAGTATATCAAAGAGAAATTGTAGGGTCAATTATGTCAGTGTTTCCAATAGGTCAAAAAAAAATGAAGACTAATAATTGGTCACTGGATGTAGAAAAATGATTGTATATTAGTTTATTTTCTGTCTTTCCCTAGTAAAAAGAGACTTTTTTTCCCTTGCTGTATCACTAGTGCCAAGTACAATGCCTGAAGCACAGCAGTCATTCAGTAATATTAATGAATAAATGAATTAATGAACTAACATTCCTGATGCTATCGACTGAGAGCTTTCCTGTATACTCACTAGGTTAGAGTCCTGAACAAGCAATGAAACTGTGTTAAGTAATACATGCTGATTCTCAGGGTATTTAGTCAGGATACTTTTTTCTATTTGTTAAGGTTTTAGTGTAGACTATGTTGTGTTTTTTGTTTTTTGTTTTGTCTGCATTGGGTCTTTGTCGCTGTGCGTGGGGTTTCTTCAGTTGTGGCAAGCAGGGGAGCGGGGGCTACTCTCTGTTGCAGTAAGTGGGCCTCCCGTTGCGGCGCCTCCTGTTGTGGAGTATGGGTTCCAGGAGCATGGGCCTCAGTAGTTGCAGCATGCGGGTTCAGCAGTTGCAGCACGTGGGCCCTAAAGCGTGTGGGCTTCAGTAGTTGTGGTGCACGGGCTCAGCGGTTGTGGCTCTCGGGCTCCAGAGTGCAGGGTCAGCAGCTGTGGCACACGGGCTTAGCCGCTCTGCAGTATGTGGGATCCTCCCCGACCAGGGATGGAACGCATGTCCCCTGCATTGGCAGGCAGATCACCAACTACTGCGCCACCAGGGAACTCCTACTGTTTCTTTTTTAAGGGTAATTTTCCCAGTACAGCTGGAAACGAAAGCCAAGAAGTTGTCCTTGGTTTCTGATGTCTCGATTCTATAACCGCTGAACCTAGCAGATGTTTATAGCAAGAACTTTTTATGCAACAAACTTTAATCCATAACCACAGATAAAATAAACCCATGAATTTTGAACTAAATCCTCTCTTGGGAGAAAGGTAAGGACTTGAACTCCTGGACAGGCCCTCTCATTGCAACAAAGGATGATTGATCCTTTGTCCATTAATTTGGGTCTGAGCTTTGGGTCTGAGAGTTCCACAGCCTTTGAGAGCATTCTCTTAAAGTTGAAACTGATGAAAAGATGGTATTAAAACACCGAGATTTCCCCTTAGATTTGAAAAGGCCTGTGGGACCAGTAGAAGTGGGAAGTGCTAATGAGTTGTATTTGAGGTGACCCAGTCCTACAGATTCTGATTAACTGGTCTAGGGAAAGACCAGTTATTATTTAAACAAACAACTTTTTCATAGTAATTCTTATGTGCCTTCACATAAGAGACAGATCTTTTGTCCACATGATGTCTGGGTTTCTCTTTGGAAGTTAAATTCTATGGCTATTCAGAAAAAATGAGATGAGGTTGATAGAAAGTGAGAAAGAGAAAGACAAAAATCACAGCACACCTATCCAGTTATGCTGTGACCATCCTCAGAAGGCTAAGGAAGGCTCCTCCTGCCTTTTATTTACCACCCAGAATGTGAGTACAAACGAACAGGTGTGACACTTAGGAATAATCAAGATAATATCTCCAAGTGCAAAAACTGGTTCCAAAAACATATTGACTTTAGGGTATTTCCCATGGCCCCATAACAGACTAGAGAATCTCAGCTGGAATGTGGTTGTGATGCAATTAGGGATGAGGCATAGATGAGTAATAACTGCTACACTTTGCACTTACTATTTGTCAGGCACTGGTACTTAAGCACTTTTCATTTATCAACTCATGAATCCTCAAAACAATCCTTTGAGTGAGGTATCAATATCATTATCACACAGTTGTATAAATGGAGAAACTAAGGCCCAGAAAAGATGTGTAACTTAACCCGTTCTCACCACAAGAGAATGGTGGTATAGGTTTAATCCCAAGCCATCTGCTTCTAATGATTATGCTTAAACGTTTCACCATCTTGCATTCCTTTGGTAGTGAAGTCACAAAACAGGACATTTACATCTCCTAAAATATTTATTTTTATCTTTTACATCCTAAACAGAGAGATTATTTTTTATGTCCAAAATATATGTGGGTCTGCTTAGCGGTGCCAAGTCGGACGATTTTTCACAAGTAGAAAACAAGTACATTTTTCATTAACATGCTTACATTAATGACAAAAAATTAAGAAAAATATGTCTAAAGAAAACATGTGCTCTCCATACGTGGACCAGGAATTTTGTACTTTTGCTTTATCTGAATCCATTACTATAACTGTCCCTCCCCAGTTCTTGTCACCAGTGACATTCACTTCACCAAATACATAAATTAAGACTTAATGAGCGCTAATTATGAGCCTCGCCTTTTAAAATCAACCAAAAAACCCTTTACTCACTTGACTCTATGAATGGACTAATTTAAGTTTAAAATGTTCTCCCTATCCTTTGTGGTAAATAAGTGATCCAGACCAGTAATAGGCTACTGACTATCCCTCCAGGGACATAGAACATGCCTGCGAGCTTGATTTGACAAGATAGTTATTACCTTTAGAGAGGCAGACATGTCACTAACTAATCTTAAAGACGAATTCTTTTTCTATAAAACTTTCCCACTTTGGGATCTGAATACACTTTTTCCAAGTAACACTGCCAGACTCCAGATTGTGTGTGACTTCTTGCCAGTGGTACAGTGTATTAACTGATACAAAGTTACCCCACTTTTAATAGGTGGTTCAACTATAAGTTACTTTGTAAAAGAAAAAGTTACACAGTAGCGAACGTAGGCATCTGCAAGGCCTTTCCCCACTACCTCCTTTAGCAAATTACACAACTAAAGATTCCATACCAACTCAGCGTGGATATATCCTTAGGTAAAGAATTGACTGGACAGCGATCCTAACGACCCCTGCTGTACCTAGGCGGGATTGGGAACACACGCGTCCCAGAATGAGCACAAAATTTCGCAGGCTAAAGTACAATAATTAAATACTCTTTTTAACATCTCCAAGCAATGAAAAAATTAGAGAATCACAGCTCCTTACAAGCGAAAAGTAGGAAGCCCTGAAAAGGGCCTTTTGTTAACAGAACAGACACAAAACTGAACATTCTAGCCGCCAAAGCCGTAAAGGGTGCGTCCCTGGCGCTTGAGCGCGTAGACCACGTCCATGGCGGTGACGGTCTTGCGCTTGGCGTGCTCAGTGTAAGTGACAGCGTCCCGAATCACGTTCTCCAGGAACACCTTCAGCACCCCGCGAGTCTCCTCGTAGATGAGGCCAGAGATGCGCTTGACACCACCACGCCTAGCCAAACGCCGAATAGCGGGCTTAGTGATGCCCTGAATATTATCGCGCAGCACTTTGCGGTGGCGCTTGGCGCCCCCCTTTCCGAGACCCTTCCCGCCCTTCCCACGACCCGACATAACAAACACTTACTGAAGCTCAACAAACCTTTGCTTCCACGGATCGCGGATGCAAGCTTTTATACGTCCGGTAGCGGACCGAACTGAGAACCTGAAGGCGGGAAGTCCCTCCCTAAGCGGGAGAGGGGAATTTGACCAAAAAAAAAAAAGAAAAAGAGGCCTTCTCTGTTCCTTTGTACTGTTTCTCGCTGTGGTAACTTATTTTGTTACCATGTTTTAAGGCTTTAACAATTGCTTTTGAATGCGCACGCAAAACATTAGTGTTGTGGAAAAGGGCAAAACTCGTTATCTCACCACACAGAGATCACTGCTGGTAGCTAATTTGGTATTTTGTTGAATAGATAAAAGCACATATTCTTTCAAAGAAAATGTATGCAATGCTGCATATGCCCTTTTAAAACCTCTTTACACTGGTGTATTTAACTCAATTTCCCTTGAGTTTTTAATAACAAGTTATTAATGTCTGCTTATTATTCCTTCCCATTAATTCTCCATAGCACAGTTTTAAACAATTCCCTAGCGATTCCTTAATCAGCCAGATTTTTAAAATAATTCTTTTCTCCACCAATGAAATGCCTTTAACATCATACTTGGAGCTGTTACTAAAATTCTATTCTGTTCTATATACTATGGTTTCCCAAATCTATTTGTTACATTCAGAATTAATTTGGGGATAGATGATTTTTTTTTTGTCTGGTTGATCAAGTGGTCAGCAAGCAAGATTTATGGATTTATTTGCCAGTGATAAAGTACCCTTTTTAATTTCTGTAATGTACTGGGGACACTAGTTCTTCCTATTGTGTTTCCATTAAAATGTTTTAAACATTGTAACTTGTTTCAAGAAAAAAAGAAAACGCCTTTGGGTTTTTCAGAGGCACCAGGCTTTCCTACCAACATAGGAAAGGTATAATTTCAAAGAGAACTGAAGAGGTGAAGGAAAAAATTTTAAATTTCCAACCTTTTCTCTTACAAGAGAAAGGACTCAGGTTTATATTTCAAACTGCTCTTGTTTACTCCATGACTAAAAGCCATCTAATCCCTTTAGCAATGCTTATCATTTTACAGTTACGTATGGGAGGTGGTGGAGCGAGGTGGGGTACATTGAAAGGAGAGGGAACTAGGTGAGAAACTAGAAAATGAAACAATCTACATTATGCTGTCTCGTAACTCTTAAGTCATCAAGTCCTGTCAGCACTCGATCTTAAAATTACCCCAGCTTCCAACTATTAAGGTTGAGATTTTAATAATGCATAAGGTTGTGGGCCCGTTGCAGCTTAGGGAGGAAGCACTCAGACACACTGGCTGCGAATTCGGCCTCCTTGTCAACTAATACCTTCGACTTCTGAATCCTCCAGGAGTAATTCCTTACTTCAATTTCATAGGCAGTAAGTAGCTAAGTAGCTTATTGGATAGGACCCAGAAACTAGGTAGCTTATCGGGATAGGATCCAGAAAACCTAGGATAGGATAAAGAAAACCCCAGGAGTTATTGCGATGCTCTGGCTACTTGCAGTGCAATGAGTTATCTTCAAATACTTCTGCAAACTGAAGGATACATGCATTATTAGTTCTTCACTAAGTACACGAAATCTACTTATAATAGTGAAAGGTAACTGTAACGAACATGCAAAAATGCATGAGAACCAAGGCTCCCCAAAAAACGTACAAACTTTTAATCTAAAGCTATACTTACACATTCAAGAAAACATGAAACATTTCAAAACAGACCTAACAACGGACAAGCTCTTTTTCGGAAAGTGTAGGTGGCTCTGAAAAGAGCCATTGGGTGTGAGAAAGTCTGATCAATCGCTCTGCAATCAGTGACTCACTTGGAGCTGGTGTACTTGGTGACAGCCTTGGTGCCCTCAGACACGGCGTGCTTGGCCAGCTCGCCGGGCAGCAGCAGGCGCACGGCCGTCTGGATCTCCCTGGAGGTGATGGTCGAGCGCTTGTTGTAATGCGCCAAGCGCGACGCCTCGCCCGCGATGCGCTCGAAAATGTCGTTAACGAACGAATTCATGATGCCCATGGCTTTAGACGAGATACCGGTGTCCGGGTGGACCTGCTTCAGCACCTTGTAGACGTACACCGAGTAACTTTCCTTGCGGCTGCGCTTGCGCTTCTTACCATCTTTTTTCTGGGCCTTGGTCACCGCCTTCTTGGAACCCTTCTTCGGGGCAGGAGTGGACTTGGCAAACTCAGGCATGGCGAAAAACTGCGATGCAAGGGATAAACGAAGATCAGGACACCAACAGGTACCTCTTTAACAACAAGGCTTTATGCAAATGAGGTGCAGTAAAGGTTTCTAGTGATTGGTGATTCTTCTCCAGTGAAGTCATAGCTCAGTTTTGCCCAATCAAGGTAAGCATTCTGCATAGTCGCGTTTCCATTGGTCTAAATGAAAGTAAAATGTTAGCCAATCGTATAGCTTCCTTTTCGCGCCCAGCAGGGGCTATAAAAGGTGCGCTTTAAAGCTTTTGCGTCAGTTATCTTTGGAAGCGTCGGTTGGTGTCGAGTTATGTCTGGGCGAGGCAAACAAGGCGGCAAGGCTCGTGCCAAGGCTAAGACCCGGTCTTCGCGGGCTGGGCTTCAGTTCCCCGTGGGCCGAGTGCACCGTCTGCTCCGCAAAGGCAATTACGCTGAGCGGGTTGGGGCTGGCGCTCCGGTGTACTTGGCGGCGGTGCTGGAGTACCTGACGGCCGAGATCCTGGAGCTGGCGGGTAACGCGGCCCGCGACAACAAGAAGACGCGTATCATCCCGCGTCACCTACAGCTGGCTATCCGCAACGACGAGGAGCTCAACAAGCTGCTGGGTAAAGTCACTATCGCGCAGGGCGGCGTCCTGCCTAACATCCAGGCCGTGCTGCTGCCCAAGAAGACCGAGAGCCACCACAAGGCCAAGTAGGGATCAAGTTTGGAAGCAACAAAAGGCTCTTTTCAGAGCCACTTCTATCATCATAAAAAAGGTGACACGACTTGGTACACTTTTAATTTGTTCTGTGAAGTACAGTGCTGATACTCTCTAATTAGGCTTCAGTCCTAGGATATCCTCATCTTTCCTGTTCATATTTCACAGTTGTTATTTAGAAGTCAACAAAATTGACATTTGTGTTAGACTAATTTCAAAGTCACTGAAGCTACAAGGTTATTGGCTCATATCTATCTAGGTCCATATGTGGGAGTTAGGCAAGTGGCATAAGTGAGTTTTTATGAAGCCAAAATATCTGTTGGAGGGGCCCTGAGGTGGTTTTTTTGTGAATGATACACAAACTCATTTGGGGTGTCAGAAAGATAGTAAATCCTGCATCTTAAAATTTGCTTTTAAAGAGTTGTTTTAAAACACGATACGCAGTCGTTACTTAGGCTTATTTTCAACAAATATCACACGCTTGGATACCAGGCATTAAGGATACAATGTTAACGAGACGCCGCCGGTCCTAAAGAAAGTCTAATGGGGAGAAACAAAAGTAAATAAAGAACAATTTAGCAAGATAAGTAAGCTCAGAATATAAGGGGAGCATAGAGGAATAAGATCTGTGAGAGGTAACACTTGGTCTGAGGATTAAAGGAAGTCGGGAAATAGAGGAAAGTGTAGGGATTCCAGCAGAAAATGAGCGTCACCAAATTCATGGCTTGTGGTGTGTGCAGGCAAATGAGAAAAAGTTCGATACTGGCAAGTAAGGCAGAGTGATCGCAAGAGAGGAAGAGCCAGAGGGATTTCTAGGCCAGTCCTTTGGTTTCAATGCTTTATATATACTAATGACTTCCAAATCTTATGTCCATCCCAGACTTATCTCAAGTTCAGACATACACATACATCTACTTTCTGATATTCTTGTAGATCTCCGGCGAATTCAAAATGTATATCCCAGACTGAACATCATCACTACTTTCCCAGTGAATCTTATCTTAGTACTTGGCATCACCATCTACCCATTAGCATGAGCCAAAATAGTCTGGCGTCTTGAGTATTCATTTTTGTGAGCCATTACTATAGCAAAAATCCAAGTTCCTTGTATGGAATGATGAAATTATGTTGAAATTCCAGAAAAGCTTAGGTAGAAGGATAACACTACCGGAGTTCAGCACTTAGTTTAGAGACATGGAATATTTGTATCCACATAATTAGAAATGTACACATAACTAGGACTGCTCATTTCCCCTGAATAAATCTTCTAATAATGAGGACTGAAAGATTACTTGGGGAAGCAATATACTGACTGCATATATTCAGGGGAGGGTGCCCTACCCAGCCAGCAGAAAGGGCCATCTCTGTTGTGGGCCTCTCTTGACTTAATATCTCAGTTCCCCAAGCTAGAAGGCCCTGTTTACACACTCAAGAATACCAATCTGATTAGAAATTGGCCTTAGATGTGCCCGGGGAGGGGGTGGGGGACGACTGCTTCCCATGAAATCTTTTTTCCCATAGGAAGGCTGATTCCTGGGAGGGGACACTCAATTATTTTTTGCTTAAGGTGTTAATCCAAGTAGAAAGCATTAAATCATTTTAACTTGGTAAAATATTAGCATCACCCTAAATCCCATGTGGAAATCATAGGTCCTACATTTCACAAGCCCCCTCAGAAAAGGAATGGGCATGATTACATCTGACAGTCTAATCGTAGCAGTAGTGTTTTCTAACTAAAAGAGAAATTAGGAATGTAAGAAAGATCTAACCACTTGTTTTACTACATTGGGAGACGGAAATAACACATACACCTGGTACTTAGAAAATCATAATGTATAAAGTTCACCTGTCTCCCACAAGCAAAGCTAGTAGCAGTAATTAGCAGGGAAACAGTCCTTTTTCAGTGTGCATGTAGGCGGCTCTGAAAAGAGCCTTTTGGGGTGGATGGGAGACCTTCAGGCTCACGCCCTCTCCCCGCGGATGCGGCGGGCAAGCTGGATGTCCTTAGGCATGATGGTGACGCGCTTGGCGTGGATGGCACACAGGTTGGTGTCCTCGAAGAGTCCCACCAGATAGGCCTCGCACGCCTCCTGCAGCGCCATCACGGCAGAACTCTGGAAGCGCAGGTCGGTCTTGAAGTCCTGCGCGATCTCGCGCACCAGGCGCTGGAACGGCAGCTTGCGGATCAGCAGCTCCGTGGACTTCTGGTAGCGGCGGATCTCGCGCAGGGCCACCGTGCCAGGCCGGTAGCGGTGCGGCTTCTTCACGCCGCCCGTGGCCGGCGCGCTCTTGCGGGCCGCCTTGGTGGCCAGCTGCTTACGTGGCGCCTTGCCGCCGGTGGACTTGCGAGCGGTCTGCTTAGTGCGAGCCATGACTAGATGGTTCAGCTAGCATAAAGGCGCGCTCTAGCCACCTATTTATAGCGAGAGTCACAAGCTGATTGGACAAAAGGAGAACAGGACTATCCAACCGGTAACCGGACTGGTTAGGACTCGAAAATTTTATTTGTTGTTCCCCCAATCCTCCGACAGTGTTAGTTATCTGTGACCTCAATTTTTTTTCATTTTTCCTGTAAAGTTGTTTGCTCTGTAACAGCAACTTCCAGTAGAAATAAATACAAGCTACATAAGAAACAAACTTTTCTAGCAACATTAGAACAAAATAAAAACAGAAGAAATTGTTTTTAATAGTATTCTGTTTAACCTCATATATCTAAAATATTCATTTCAACATGTAATCAATATAATTGTTAGATATTTCACATTAATTTTTTTTATTTTGCAGTTTGAAATCCAGTGTGTATATTACATGTCTACTGCTTTGTTCAAACGAGCCACATATCCAGTGATCAGTGGCCACAATTGGTTAATAGTAGCACTGTACCATCACCCCTCAGCTTTCCTTCAAACACGAATTTTAAGAACTTAAAAATTTTTTTCAGTAAGTACAATCTGATTTGCATGTGAGGAATTAAAGGGTTAATAACTTCATAGGGAAACTCATCCTTACATGAACTTCTTTTCATTGTTAGTTAATATAAAACAATTCCATTGCAGCACAATTTATTTTTCTATTTTAGGAATGTAATTCCTTTGTTTTTAAAGAATCTAATTCCCCACCAGTAACCTATGTTTACCGCAAGCTACACACCCCTTGGGTTTGCATCTACATCCAATAGTTCCTTAGCAACTGGCAGAACCTTAGGAGAGCCTCCTTGCCTGGCATCTGATACATCTGATCCTCCCCCTCCCCCCAGGGCCTAGAAATTACCAAGGCAAGCTTTTTTTTTTTTAAGGAAAAAATGATCTAATCCCATCAGTACAAGGTCTTTTAACAATAAAAAGACTAAGAAAACGGCATTTTAAACTAGAATTTAGCATTTTTATCCTGAAACGAATGATCATCGACTTATATAGACATCTGTTTGTATGGATGGGTGCGAGGGAGCTTGGAAAATACTTGAGAACCCAATAATAAACAATGAGTATAATTGTCAGGCACCTCAGCTAACTTTTCCAATAAGAAGCCTGAGTATTTAAATATTCCTTAATCAGCAATATAAAAGGTAATGTACACTGATGTGAAATTAGGTCTTTCTCAGATATCTTACGGCTCCAAAAATGACCTTTGACCTAAGATACAGGTTTGGTTTGATCCCTGAACATTCAGGATGTCTAGAACCCAGAAAACAAAGATGTCTTAAAACTGCCACAAAAAGGCACATTGACCTTCCACCAGAAGTTTGTGCTTTCCAGAGGTTCATGATGCGTAGAGGTGAAGGTGACAATACTTAAGAATGACTCACTCCACATAACCCCTCAAATCTGCCAATGGTGTTGAATCAAAGTTTATAGGTTATTTCACACACTTTAACATGGAGTGGAAATCACTTCCTAACACAAGTTTTGAGGTTGGTATAATTCACCTATAATGATCCTAAGTATTATCTAGAGTATAAGCTTTATAAACCTAGTGCTCAGTTCTTCCCAGAAAACTGTAGGTGGCTCTGAAAAGAGCCTTTGGTTTGATTGCGAAACTTGAGCTGCATTAAACTAATCCAGACTTCTATTTGCCTTTGGCCTTGTGGTGGCTCTCAGTCTTCTTGGGCAGCAGCACGGCCTGGATGTTGGGCAGGACCCCACCCTGCGCGATGGTGACTTTACCCAGCAGCTTGTTGAGCTCCTCGTCGTTGCGGATGGCCAGCTGCAGGTGGCGCGGGATGATGCGCGTCTTCTTGTTGTCGCGGGCCGCGTTACCCGCCAGCTCCAGGATCTCGGCCGTCAGGTACTCCAGCACCGCCGCCAGGTACACCGGCGCGCCGGCCCCGACCCGCTCGGCGTAGTTGCCCTTACGGAGCAGGCGGTGCACTCGGCCCACGGGAAACTGGAGCCCGGCCCGCGAAGAGCGAGTCTTAGCCTTGGCGCGAGCCTTGCCCCCTTGTTTGCCTCGTCCGGACATGGCTCAGGATCAACAACGGCTATCAAAGATAAGAAGCAAAAACTTAAAAACGCATATTTTATAGGCCCTGCTAGGCGCGAAAAGGAAGCGGTACGATTGGCTAACATTTTACTTTCATTTAGGCCAATGGAAACGCCACTATGCAGGATGCCTACCTTGACTGGGCAAAAATTGAGCTATGACGTCACTGGAGAAAATCACCAATCACCAGCCACCTTTATCCCACCTCATTTGCATAAACCCTTGTTGTTAAAGAAGCGCCTTTTACTTTCCTGGTCCTTTGTTTCATTTCGATCGCAGTACTTTAGCATGCCTTAGCCTGCGACGTCCACTCCTGCCCCAAAGAAGGGCTCCAAGAAGGCGGTGACTAAGGCACAGAAGGATGGCAAGAAGCGCAAACTCAGCCGCAAGGACAGCTACTCCGTGTACGTGTACAAGGTGCTGAAGCAGGTCCATCCGGACAATGGCATCTCGTCCAAGGACATGGGCATCATGAATTCGTTCGTTAACGACATCTTCGAGCGCATCGCGGGCGAGGCGTCGCGCCTGGCGCATTGCGCTCGACCATTACATCCAGGGAGATCCAGACGGCCGTTCGCCTGCTGCTGCCTGGAAAGCTGGCCAAGCATGCAGTGTCTGAGGGCACCAAGGCTGTCACCAAGTATACCAGCTCCAAGTAAATGTGTTTATAGGCGTTACCAAACCCAAAGGCTCTTTTCAGAGCTACTTAACACTTCTCAAGAAAGCTGGGGCTCCTTGCCTGTCATTTCCGTGCGGGGGGTGGGGGAAGGTGGCGGGGAGAGAGAAGGAGGAGGTGTCTTTGCTGGATTTGGGTAATATTTGAAGAGGTGACGTTTAACCCAAATTTGGTGTTAATCTGACAAATGTTCAGACAAGGAAGTGCATTTTGGCGAGCACTTCTGGTGTCAACACTATGTTCTTTGATTCATCTAGCCCGTCTCCCCAGGTTTTGACTGGACAGACAATACCTGAAAACCTCGAGAACAACAATGACAACGCCAGGGAAATCCAGGAAGTCACTGGACTGGTTCCCTTTAGATACTAGTTTAATTTCACAGTTAGGAAGCCCCAGGTTAAAATGTTTGCAGTTTAGCCCATTCTATAAGTGCGCCTGGGAGCCTGTAAGCATTGTGAATGGAAGCCATTTTTACGTGTACAGGAACTCCACACCCATTCACTGCATAGTATCACTTTGCAGCAGACCACGATGCCGTACACTAGTGCAGGAACAAAGGAACAAGACTTCAGCTGCAATACGTGATCTGAACAGATAACTCCTTAAAAGAAAAGATAGGTACCCCTGAAAAGAGCTTTTACAATTGAAAACAGCAATACTGCAATCAGCCGCCAAAGCCATAGTGGGTGTGTCCCTGGAGGTTGAGAGAACAAAGTCTACAGCGGTGACCGTCTTGCGCTTGGCACGCTGGTTATGGCGTCATGGTCACATTTCATAGTAAGACCTTCAGCACCCCGCGTCTCTGTAGATGAGACCGGAGATGTACTTGACTCCACCGCGGCAGGCCAGGCGCCGGATGGCGGGCCTGGTGATACCCTGGATGTTGGCGCACAGGACCTTACCGTGGCTCTTAGCACCACCATTAACCCTAGCCCCTCCCCGCCTTGCCGTGGCCTTGCCATGTTGAGAGTACAGATAAATCGAAACTCTAAATACAACAGTGGAAAAAGGGTGTACTCCAGGCGGGGGGTGGGGTGGGGTGGGGGTGGGGGGGCAGCCGTTTATTTGAATTCTTCGGACCAAATTCAAAACTAGAGAAACTCGAGAGGGAAAGACTCGCATTTCTCGTTCCGCCCCCTTCCTTGTTCCAAACAAAGGCGGAACTCCCGAAGTAGCTGAGTTCATCTTGGATAAGGTGAGGCCTAAGGTGCGGTGCCCTTGGAGGGAAGAAAAGGTGCTGTGGACTCAGAGATGTATTTTAGGCACGAAAAAGAGATTAACCAGAGAATGCGGAATGTGCTGGATGGCCTAGGGGCAGGGATGGATGGAGGCTCTTTTTAATTGTGCCCGTTTTAAGCACTTTGAATCATATGTACACATTGTCCATAAATAAACAAACAAAACACAGGTAAGATAATAAATGCTTCAGTAGAGATGTGCGTGGAAAGCCCAAAGAGCCCAGAATAAATAATATTACCAATAAAGGAGCGTGGTGTACAAAACAGCATTCTGGATACTTGAAGTAAGAAAGTGGATACACATTCAAGGCATTGGAAATGGTCAGTGGGACTAAAGTCTACAGGAGTGGGCTTCTCAAAACGATGACAGGATTTCAGTATAAAACCACTAGGTATGAACCATGAAACGTTTATCAAGTAAGATTCTGAAGTATTCACGATTCAAGATGCCAATTTAGTGTTGTACGGTTATTTAAATGAAGCAGACTCTCACATTACTTGTTAAATTAATCTAGCAGTCATACGAGTTTCTTTGTTCCCCTGAGCATGAAGGAGAAAAAGAAAGTACCATTGGTCCGTTTTGGAACTAGTAGTCCTCTTTTTAACAAGCTAAAAAGAGATGTCAAATACAACATTGTTACCTTTGCAGCCAGCCAGGGATCAGAATTGCAAACTGCATAGATCTATATCTAAGGAATATGCAACAATGTCTAATGTTTGGACTTCCTAGGAGATGTCTTACAAATCAAATGAGACTCCCACATTTTTATTAACTGAGAACAGACAACTTGGTGGTAGTTTTGAACACCGGCAGAGAATTCCATATTAGACAGGAGAAAGAGAATCTGACAACTCTTTAGATCACATTCTTTTGACTAGTTTTATGAAGGAGGATTGGAACTGTAATTTCAGGGTAGAGGAACATCTTACTTTTTTGAGAATCATTAATTATAGACTTTCATTTTTAAGGTTAGGTTCTGAAATTTAAGTAGTTAATATTATAAGAAAGAGCAGGCCTGAGTTCATATTTTACATGAAAAACAGAAAAAAGACTGCAGAGGATTTTATCCTTCAAAAGGGCTTTATCTTCCACCATCCAGGAAGTCCTCTCTACTGTACAGATTGGCTTATTGTCAATAATAAGGGTATTCTTTGTTTTTTGTTATTTTCATATGTTTAGTAGGTACATTCCTCACCTTCGTTCATGCAAGTTTTTTAATAAATTTGTTTTCTATAACCTCATATTCTTCTATGAGAACCTACTATTTAATCTGTCTCAGCAGGTTTATAAGACAGAAGTTGTAACAGAGATGCGAGAATCCATAGACCGTAAGGAGGGCCTGCTTTCCTTTCCAGTGTTTCTATGAGCCTTAGTTGTTATAAACTGGAAGTAACAATGGAATGCTTCAAGCTGGGACTTTATTAGGATTCTTACATCTGAGGAATATATTCACGATAACAAAACTCACAAGAGATGCTCATCAAACTAGAATTCACTATATTAGTTGCAATGAGAAGTATGCCTGGCTTGACTGACCAATTTGTTGGTCACAAATTGCTTTAGTAAGTCAAGAAAGTAAATGAAGTAGCCTGATTCCTAAGGAACATTTTCATAAATCTTTAATAGTACTATAACTTCTCTCTCTTTATTCTTGGTACAATTGTATCTTAAACAGTCACACTTGCAATCTAGCATGAATTGATTGTCTTCCTGGAGGATTTTGAGGTAGAGGTCACCAACAATCCTCACACCTCACCTTTCCTTTGCTCAGATCCTAGCATTCCATCTCAACTCCCGTGCACATATCTGTCATTAAATTGTTGGAATTTCACTTTTATATCATTTTACATTTGAATGCATGATTTCTTAATATCTGAGAAACATTAGAGATTTGGAAGTGCTTTCAAAGAACCTCATCCATCTATTCCTGCTCCTGTTATGACCAGTTTCTATTTCTGTACCCTTTCTTCAACTTCTGGGAAAGAACCCCATGTAAGGTTTATAAAACTGAATTCCCAGATGAGAGCCCCCAAAGATGCACTTACATATGGGAGAGGTTAGCACCCTTCAGGCTCTCAAATGTGTTGATTTAGAAACTCAATATCTGTGTGTACAAAAAAAGACTAAAGACTTAGAATTTTAAAACAAAACTTTGTCATTTATAAAACTGTGCTGCAGGAAGAAAGGGAAAGGGGTGAGAAGGAGACCTGCAAGCTTAACCAAGCAGAGGTCCAACCAACCTCTCATTTAGTGGCCCCCAGGTTTTCCTCTCCCTCTCCATGCAATGAAGGTAGGAGTTAGAACTCTTAGATACCAAGACCATGTTTCCTTGGCAAAACAAGACAAAACAAAACAAAATACCAGAAAATGGATGATCTGAGGTCACCGAGGGGTGACTTCAATACCACAAAGAGGCAAATGCCATTCTGGTCACTGTGCGGATCACAGACAAGTCAGTGAAACTCGTACCAGTTTCCTTATCCGCGAAACAGGGGTAGAAAGCCAGCCCAGTTTCATCAAAAAGTTGTTTGGATCGAATAAAACAATATATGTATCAGCGAAATAATTAAGCATCATACAATAAGGGAAGAAGAATTATATAGAAAGTATTGCCAATTCCAGTTATAAATCAGGCATATCATTGTAGAGCCAATGATTTTATGTGACCCAATCAGCCAGCCAAAGGGAAATTAATTTATTTCATCGTCAAGTATTTGTTAAGCACCTATGATTATGTGACAAGCACTATGCTAGTATGGAGGATACACAGTGAAAAAAAGCCTGTGAAAGTTTCTTGGGAAAAAAAAGCCTGTGAAAGGGGGAAAAAAAAGCCTGTGAAAGTTCCTGCTCATGTGACACTTTGAGGGGAGGGGTAAGCTAGGCAATAAAAAAATAAATTAATAAAATTCTTAATATATCAGCTCCTTAGTAAGTGATTTGGATAAAAATAAAGCAGGAAAGGGGATAGGAAGTTGGGGATCTCAATTTTAAGGAGGGTATGCAGACAAGGCATTGTGGAGGAGTCATTGGCATAAAGTGCTGAGTCACTACCTGGGGAAATCTGTTCCAGGCAAAAGGAACAAGTAACCAAGTCAGGTACTTAGTGTGTTCTGGGAACTGCAAGAGGCCGTTGTGGCTGGGGAAAGGGAGCTATGGGGTGAGCAGTTTTGAGCTTCTTGTGTCTTTTTCTCTTAGTCCAACTTAATTTCTGCACAGAGCCTTGGCAGCCTGCATGTTTTCTAAATAGCTGCTGAAAAAAATGCCCTGCAAAGCAAGACGAGATGGTGCCACCTCTGCAAGGCTCTAGATCCAGGAAAGCAAACAGTATTATTGCAAAACCATCCCGAAAGAGGTGAATTCCAACAAAGGAGTCTTGTTCTCAGCCATACCCCAGCACCAAGTGCAGAGCCTGGAATGTACACTCAGTGAATGACACCTCAACAAATGTTTTTTTACAGCTTAATATAATAACCATACATAGCACTTAGATGGTGTCTTTAGGGGAGTTTTCTTATCTCTAATCATCCCACTCTCACAAAACTCCACGCAAGCCCAACAATTTTGTAAACAATCATCATTTTTGAAAACATATGACAAACTTAAATAGCCCCATAAGAAGACACTGACGTTCACTAAAACATTACTTATAGTGGCAAAAAATTGGGGACACTCCTACTGAGTAAAACTAAGGGAGATCAGGAAAATTCCTGTTTCTAGAGTTGTTCAGGTTACTGTTACTGCATAATAAGCAGCCCAAGCTCGGTGGCACAAAACATTTTATTATGTGCATGGATTCTGTGATCAGGAATTAGGGCAGAGCACAGCAGGAATGGCTGTCTGCTCCAAAATGTCTGGGGCCCCAGGTGGAGGGTCACTGACTTGTGATTCTTGGGACAGCCGCTGAGGGCTGGAATCGTCTGGAAGCATCTTCACCCACATGTCTGGCAACTGACACTGGCTGTGGGCTGGGACTGTCTGCGAGAGCACTTTTATGTGGTCTGGCTTCGTAACTGTGTGGTGGCCCAGAATGTTCAGACTTCTCATATATTCCAAAAGTGAGTCTCCCAGGACACTTAACCAGAAGCTGTGACTTCCCATCTCAGGATAAAAGTCAAAATCTTAACCAGGTCCCACACAGCATTGCCAGTTGTATATAAGATGATTAAGTGGGAGGTACAAAGCTGGAAGCAGGGATTTCACCCTTAGAAAAGGTCCCTGAAAACCCAGATGAAAATGTCGTTTTACAAAAGTTGAGGAGTCCTAACGATAATTCTTGGGTATAGGACTGTCCTGAGCACAGCTGGACTTCCAGCATCTCTGGCCCTGTTCTGTCAACGCCAGTTGTGCCCTGAGCCATTGAGACAACCAAAACACCCACACGTTTTCAAAATGCCCCTCCAGGAGGCGGTACAGTTTTGTTGGTGGGGTGGGGGGAACACGTTGTTTAAAATTTACTAGTTGGGATCTGGTGCCTAAAAGATGGATATTTGTCACAAGAGATACCTTTCCAAAATTATTCCTTGTGGGCCCCATGGTGTAATGGTTAGCACTCTGGACTTTGAATCCAGCGATCCGAGTTCAAATCTCGGTGGGACCTTACTGAGTGTTCTCGTTTTCATTTTTATTTCTGCAATCTCGTCCCTTAAAACCAGCATTTCCCCCTGTAATCCAGCCCACCACACGTCAGTTATAATGAGCAATAGTATCTTGGTCAAGCTTCGGAAATCGGAGCCCACCGGCTGCTGGAGCGAAGCTGTATGCAGAAACCAGCGCCGCGGGGAGCAGCCGCCAATCCTGTTACCTGTGCCCAGGTCCGGGCGCGGAGGGGCTGTCTCTCGACTGTCTCCCCTCGCTTTATTCCTAGAAAGGAATCTATGTACGCATGCAAACGGACTTTCTGTTTTTAAAAGAATGGCCACATTACCCTAAAACTGGAAAAGGAAGTCTAAACCGAGACGTGATAAATATCTGATTAGCAGCTGCTTTCCCTCGCGGCTTTGCTCTTCACTGAGCTTTCTCAGAGGGTGGCATCCGAGCCCACACAGGCAGAGCACGATGCATTAGCAGTCCCGGGCCTTAACCACTTTCACGCCACCTCGACCCATCTTAGCTGCAAATTCCTTAGATTCTTCCTTAGTAATACTTCTGCACTTCGATTACGTTGATCCGTGTGGTACAGTTCTTCAAACTGCAGGTAGCAACCCATGAATGAGCAGCCCTTGTTGTCACCTTTGAGAATCCTAAGACAGGACAAGTTCTTTTCACTTTGCTCGGGCAGCTTTCCACATTTTAATGATTGCTGACCTAACCTGCCCACATCTCCAACCTCATTTGTCACCGTTCCTGTCACACACTTACCTCCAAATTAGCTTCTAGCCACAAGCCACGATAAAATTATTTCTATTCTTCCTTTTTTTTTCCTCTCCACATTTTCTACCAGCAAAACTTTTTTGCCCTCCCATTTCCCCTCATGTTATGAGGTCTGATTCTCTACTCATTCCTCAAATATTAACTTAGCCCTTTCAGCCCTTCTTACTGAGGACTTCATTGACTCCCTTCCTCTAGGCTTTCGTGCCCCATCTGTTTCCTCAGCACCGGAATGTCCCCTTCTCCTACCACCTCACGTTTTAATTGCTTGTTTGATAAGCCCTCCCTCCTGCTCTAGACAGCAAGGTCTCCTAGGGGAGAGACCAGTACTGTGGCCTTGTTCACCTTTCAGTTCTCAGTCCCACAGTCCCTGTTTCCTGTTAGGAGTTCAAAAATACTTGCTGAGTGCAGGGAGTTCCCTGGTTCCTAGTGGTTAGGATTCCGGGCTTTCCCTGTTTGAGGAACTGAGATCCCACAAGATGCATGGCCAACAAAACAAAACAAACAAACAAAAAACAAGTTGCTAAGTGCATAAAGTTTTCACCTAATCTGGTTTGATCATCCCAGAACCCAGGACAGTTCATGTCCACGCTTGGTTCCAAATCTGTCTGCTCCACTTCTTCCCAGATTTCTTCTCACTCTTTTCCTTCAATGATCCCAAGTCTACAGTGACTCTAAGAACAAGTCTTTGCCCAAGACTGGAGCAGAAGCCTCCCTGAAGGTGAATGTCAACCATGACTCTGTCTTAATGAGACCACAGCGGTAGCTAAAGTTGGGTGGGGGGGATGTGTAATTGGAGCACTGAATTTTGCACTTTTGAATGAGAGTTTGAAAAGAAAGTCTCCTTTGACTACATTCTTGCCCTGTCTTCCTGAAGTCTGTATGTGCCTAGTTTCGGTTACCTATTGGTTGTAGGGAGGCCAGTGCCTGCCATGGGCTTAACCTCTGGAAAGCACAAATTACACATTTGTCCTTCAGCTGAAGATTTTTGAGCGCTGCACAGAAAGCTAGGATTTAGGCTGAAGGTGTTCTTTTTCCCTTTCTGAGGGTGCAGGAAAGAGACAGACCTTAACCTCTGAACGCTGCACTTGTTTGTCCCCTACTCAGAAGGGTTTCACTTGCTGCTCTCATCACAGTTTGCCTGGGGGCAAGAGTCTGGGAAAGCTGTAGGATGTGGCCCTGGAGAAGCACAGATGCTTTTCTCTGCTAGACGGGGAGTCACTGCTGCACAAGTCACAGGCACCTTCCTGCACGTGGTGCACTTTTGTTAACATATCGGGAACCGCGCAGGGTCAAGGCCATTGGGACTATTCTTCCCTGTGGCGTTGGAAAATGTAATTGAACTGGTGTATTCGTCGCTGACCGGTTATGCCGAGGGAAGAGGAATCTACTGCTTTCCCCGCACAGGTTTAAAAGCATCTCCTTTGTAAGGACATTTTTCTTGAATCTGCCAGGTTTCGACAGTTTAGAATCTCCAGTGGAGGATGTTTACCCGCTCTCCTGAGGGTTTCCTACCCACTGTATGCAAAAAATGAACCGTCCTTGGCCATTCTCCATCTGTTCTAAGCTTGAGGAAAACTCCCAACCCAGCTTTCCAGAAAAGAACCAATTTAAGATTTTTCCAGTAAAAGCCACCCTGAAAAAATCCTTCTGCAAGGGAATCCTGCAAGAAGCCTGGTGTTTACAGGGATACTTACAGGGTTGTGGAGTTTTTTGTTGGTTTGTTTAGGGTATTTGGTGGGGTTTTGTTTGGGGCGGGGAGGGAGGGCTTGCGCTTTATAGTCTGTGTCCACAAGAGGGCGCGCCGTCCTCGAAGCCCGCCTCCAGCGTATCTTCGCTTAAAATCTGAAATCCTGGAAATATATTTGGAGCAAAACTGGACTCCCCTATACCACTAAAGAATTTGCTAGGCACTCACTCCTAAACTTGCGCAGGATATCGTCGCGCTCTGAGCCAGCGAAAAGCCAGCGCAAGGAGTTTGTGAAGATACAGGATTAGGATGCGACTCAGAACATTCACCAAGACCCATCACAGAAAATGATTTGTCTTGTGGGTTTTCACAAAGTGTGGGCGCCTATGTGTGTGCGGGAAATAGATGTGACTGGCGGGGCGGGAATTTTCTTTGTGCCCTTTTGGGAGTCTCCTCTGCTCATATTTCCCGTTGGTGAAAGGGGAGCAGGAGGGCCGTGGGGCTGGACTCGGTCCTAGGAAAACTCCCGAGCGCTTCTCCTTTCTGCTTCCCCCCCCACCGCCCCCCAACTCTGAGTTGTGTTCCCAGGACTGCAGGGATCCTTCCTCCAGCCGCGTCTTCCAAGCATGTTTATTTCAGTTTTTTCTTAAACACCAATGTCTCCTCTGCTACTTTGGTAAATCTTTCCATAACACGTCCGTAAAAGATTATCATCCTAAAAAAAGACGAATTTTCGTGAAAGCAACAGGATCCAATAAAGTAGGGTGAAAGACACCAGGTCTCTGCCTCAGTTTCTTCACCTGTAAAATAGCGATAATGCCTCCCATCTCACAGGGCGATTGCGAGCCTTGGGTGAAGTAATAGTACAGTCACAAAACCGAGCACTCTGTGGGATGGATGCAGGCATGTGACAGGTAAGCGTCCATGAATTAATCCTAGAGGAAGAAAAGCAAAATGTGCTTATACCTTTCAGATAACCAGATAAAGGGACTTAGGGAGGAAGAACTATATCATCAAAGAATTTAGCAAACACTAAGCGAAAATAGGCCCCACGGTGTAATGGTTAGCACTCTGGACTCTAAATCCAGCGATCCAAGTTCAAATCTCGCTGTGGACCTGAGGTTTACCTGGTTATCCATCTCTCTGCAAATTTCTGATAATTCTGCTATTTCTACGGAAGCTTTCCCATTCCAGCTCCTAGAAATTTTCATCCGCAGGCACATGAGCTAACTTGGGGGAAAAAGTCCTGTCCCTTTCATTAGGTTCAAATACAATTTTACTCTTCATATACTAAATACTTCTCAAAAATACTTTGAGATACTTTTTATTGATCACATGTTACTATTAAACTTGAAAACAACTCAAACTGGGGGGGCGGGGGGAGATTCTTAAAATACGAAGACACTCATTGGAAATAACTAAATATCATATCTCATTTTTAATATATTTTTCTGTTTCGGAGTAGTATAATAATCAGTCACAGCCTTTAAGCATAAAAAATGCAATATATGGGGATAAAATTCCATGACAGCTATAGAACAGAAATGCCTTTGAAAGAGAAAAATAACTCATGAACATTTTTCGACTGTTAAATAAAGGTATACCAAGTACATTTTTAAAGGATGCTAGGGTATATCAAATTGCTCTTAGGTTCCAAAGGAAAAAAATCAATGATGGATTGGGCTCTTTTAATGTTCAAATCTTACCATATACTGGCAATTACATTCTTTAGAATGATTTAAATTTATTAAGAAACATTTTAGAAGACCACTGGAAAGCAGTGTGTAAGAGCATCAAAATATTTGGCAATTCATAGACTAAGGAATTAAGATAGCATGAAGACACTGTCCTTGGTTAAAACAATGAAGTGATGGACCAAAGCAGCCCCCTCACCATCATCTCATTCTCAGACTCATTCATTTCTAATTTTCAGGTGGATTTTTTTCTTCTGTGAATTTCCCATTTGTGTACATCTGATTTAAGATAGCTTATTATGATTTTGTAGGCTTTCATCGAAGCATATTTTTATTAAGCCTTTGTTGCTCAAACTTTTCCTATGCAATAGTTTCCAAGTAAATATTTTTCTTCTGAGTTCTTTTATTATTTGCAACTACATGTTTTATTATTTTATATTTTGTATTTAAGTGACTAATCTATCTGGAACTTGGTTTATTACTGGCTGAGAGGTAAATGTCCATCTTTGTTTTCTCCAATAGGCAAAGTTAGTTATAGCATCACAATTTATTTTAAAATCAATTCTGCCTACCTACTGAATTGAAATATCAACTTTGTCATTTACTAATTTCTACATATCCTTGTATCAATTTTTAAATTTATCTGTTTCCCTCTATGTATATACTTATGACAGTGCTAGGATCTTCTGATTAGATTTTCTTTTAATACATTTTACTGCCCATAGAGCATTCTTCCCCTAGGCTATGTGACATTTTCAGCTGCAGGGGAATAAGAAGATAAAGAGGGGGAGGTTGGAGATTTAAATAATGTTTCAGTTTGTCATTTCAAGCTCCTAGTAAAGAATTGAGAACAAATTGAGATAAGCTGACATATGAACCAGTTAGCCTGGGGTAGAGCACAACAGAGTAGATCAAAAACAGCCATGTTACAATAGAATGTATTTTTGTGGGGTAGGGGAATGAAAATACGAGTTCATAAAAAGAGAAGATGTAAAATTTCAAATGTTAGAGAAAACATTTTTTTAAATAGATGATAGTCCATTTAAAAAATAATCACTATGGTATTTAGATTCATTTAGAAGAGTGATGGAACACATTTTGAAATGGCACAATTTACAATGTACTGGAAATCAGATTCTTTACAACTGTCTGAACTTATGTGAAATTTTTAGATATTGATCTAAAATTGTACAGGGGGGTACATAATTTTTCAGAGGAGCATGCTTTCAAATTTTGAAGACTACTACTTTAGAGCAGGAGTTCTTAACATGTGTAACACAGTGGCTACAAACAGACTTAGGAGTCAAGTCTTGCTGGTTGTGTGACATTGGGCAAGTGACTTAAATTCAGCTCAGTCTACTTATCTGTAAAATGGGGACAACAACAATACCCTATCTACAGAGATAAAGTTGTCAAACTTCAGCATACATCAGAATCGCCTGGAGGGTTTGCTAAAACAGACTGCTGGGCCCCACTCCCAGAGATTCTGCTTTAGGAGGTCTGGGGTCAGGCCCCCAAATCTGCATTTCTAACAAGTTTCCAGGTGATGCTAATGCTGCTGGCTCAGGGACCACACTTTGAGAACCTTTGGTCTATCTCATAAAGTCATTCATTGTGAGGATTAAAAACGTTAGTACATTAACATTCTTAGAACTCCACTGGCCCACAACAGGTGCTAATACATATTAGCCTATCAGTCAGGATTGGATTCACTGCAAAAGAAACTTCTACTCCAGTGGGTTAAACAGAAAAGAGTTAGTATATGTCATTTAGCAAGAGGTCCTGAGGTCAATCGTCCAGGGCTGGTGCCACTGTTCAAGAATGTCATGAAGTTCTGAGGCTCCCTCTGTCTTCTTTGCTCAATTGTCTTTGTTCCGTGGCTTTTATCATCACACTTATAATAGTTGCTGTTCCTCCAGGAATCTTGTCTGAATTCCAGACAGGGGGAGAGAAGAGCAAAGGATATAGGGTAAAGAGTTGATGGAGCACGCCAGCCAAGTCACAGCCCCTCCCTTTATATTTTATTTTTTTAGAGAAGTCATTCGCATTTTAAAAATGTTTCCAGAAGTCCCCCACGAGCGACTTTCACTTGAATCTCAGTGGTCAGACCCAGCTCACATCCCACCCCAACTACAAGAGAGAAGAAAGGGAAGGATTTTGGCTTTCTAGCTACCATGGTGGAGGAAATCAAAGGAGAAAGGAGTTTAGGATAAATAATATACAGCATCTGCCTAAAGGGTATCCATGAACACACAGAAACTCATGCAAAATATCAAATGTATGTGTATTTTTTTGAAGAGTCAGTCCACAGCTTTCATTAGATATTTAAAGATCAAAAAAATATGGCTCTCAAGCCCACATTTCTTGACTCAAGCATCCAAATATTTTAACAAAAAGGATGTCTACTCTGCATGCTCCATCTCTCAGCCATCACATGATATCAAAAAACCTGAGAGCATGGAAGCCTCTTAATTGCTGTCTCTCTTCCTTTTTTAAAACATTCTACTGAACTTGTAAATGCCACTTATGTTATTTAAATACCTGTTTATAAGTAGTCCTACAGGGTAGTTCTTGCTGTGTGCCTGTGTTTTAATGTGACTTCCCAAATAGATCATATACTTCTTTAAAAAAGGCTTCTTCGTGTATTTTCTTCCTGTTTCATTTATATAAAGTTGCGGAACAAGGAGCATTAACTTAAGAATTAAGTTCTTCTGTCCTGAGTTTCAGGCTGGCATTAATAACTGGAGATTTAGGTTCCCTGACAGAAGAAACTGGATGACTATTTAAAGAAGACAGGCAGGACTGGATTTATTTCTTTTCTAACTGTTTAAAACACTGAAGTCTGTACTTTGGGCACCTCTGCTTTAACTATCAAAACAGAGCAGCAGTTGACAAACTTATTTGGGGTTGCCATAAAACCATGTTAAATGTTATTATGAATGGTTTCCTTAAGGAATATGGATTCCTGGTGTCAGGAGATGTGAACTCTGGTCGGATATTTATTAGGTATTATGGGTTGAGTTGTATTCCCCCCAAATTCAAACATTTAGGTTCTAGCCCTCAGTACCTCAGAATGTGACCCTTATTTGGAGACAGGGTTTTTAAAGAGATAAAATGAGGAAAAGTTAAAGTGAGGTCATTAGGGTGGGCCCTAATCTAATATGACTGGTGTCTTTATAAAAAGAGGAAAGATGAACACAGTGACACAGAGGGAAGACAATGTGAAGAGACATAGAGAAAGGATGGCCATCTACAAGCGTAGAAAGGCCTGAAACAGATCTTTCCCTCACTGCCCTTCAGAGGGAATCAACCCTGCTGACACTTTGATTTTGGACTTCCAGACTCCAGAATTGTGAGACAATATATTTCTGTTGGTTAAGCCATCCAGGTGTGGTACTTTGTTACCACAGCCCTAGCAGACTAGTACAGCAAGGATTCTCTGATGTTGTACAAAAGTTTCCTCTTATTCCTCACATTCAAAGACCACTTCCTTCTTTCTCCATGCAAGGACACGATTATATAAAGGCTGAGCTGTGGCCGAAAATTTGCCCATGCTTTTCATACTTACAAACACTTTCCTAAATATATGGCCCCTCTGATGTCAGAAAGAATGTCCCAAGTTTTAGCTTAACACAGAGTGTGAGCAAAAGTGTTGTGGGCAACTTTCATTCTGTCATGTTGCTTAAAAGGAAGTTGCTTGGTCACAATATTTTCCTTCCCTTTCCTATAGGCTGTGATTTGGTTTTGCCCATGTGGACAAGGATAGTACTCTGGAGATCGCAGAGCAGCAAGAAAAGCACAGGCCACTGGAGAACTTTTTGGAGAAGAGCTTCCAGAAATTTCTGACTTGCCTTTCAGCAGGACATTCACATGATAAATAAATTTTCTATCCTACTTAAACCACTGTTACTTGTTCTTTGGGGTTCTAATCATATAAACAACCTAACAAATACATGGAAAAAAAAGAGAATAAAGGGCTGTTAACTGCGGAGGTGGCTAAAGTTCATACACACTTCCCTAGATTATTTCAAGAATCTCTTAACTGATTTTACTGCTTGGGGTCTTGTGCCTGTCCAACACATTCTCCACATTCTGACTATAAAGTAATCTTTCTAAGATATAAATCTGGCTATGCTACTTCTCATTTAAAACCACTGCCTAGAATTGTACTGTCCAATATGGTGGCCACTAGCCATATGGAGCTAATAAAATTAATAAACATTCAATAAAATAAATTCAATAGTACTAGCCACATTTCAAGCGTCCAATAGCCACAGGTAGCCAGTGACTACCATGGTGGACAACACCAATGTAGGACATTTCCACCATTATGCAAAGTTCTACTGGACAGCACTGGGCTACAAGATGCATGTCTAAGTCTCCTACATGATCTATAAAGTTCTTTCTCTCCAGACTTACCTGCTGTTGCTATACATGTTACCAGAGGTCAGCAGGCTGTTTCTCAGATCTGCACTGTTTACCATCCTGCTGCCTGGGAATTCTGTCTTCACCTTGCCCATCTGGAAAACAAGAATTCATTTTTTAAGTGTTACCTTCTCTACACACATATACTAACAAAAAAAAGCCAGAAGAATTGAACATGATTCAAGACTTATTTCTGAGCCCATCTTCTCTTTTATCTACCATCCCTGCAAAGAATAGCAGATGAAGGAGGTTCTTCAATTAAAAAAAAAAAAAATCACAACTTAACAAAATAAACAACTTGATTAGAAAATGGAAAAAGAACTTGAACATTTCACCAAGGAAGATATACAAATGGCCAATAAGCACAGGAAAAGATGCTTAACATCGCTAATCATTAGGCATATGCAAATCAAACCCACAATGATACTACCACCTCACACCCAGGAGGATGGCTACTATCAAAAAACTCAGAAAATAACAAGTGTCGGCAAGGAGGAGAAGAAACTGGAATCCTTACATACTGTTGGTGGAATTGTAAAATGGAGCAGCCGCTATGGAAAACAGTATGAAGGTTTCTCAAAAAATTAAAAATAGAATTATATGATCTAGCCATTCCACTTGTGGGTACATACCCCAAAGAATTGAAAGCAGGGTCTCGTAGAAATATTTGTACACCCATGTGCAATAGCAGAATTATTCACAATCCAAAAGGTGGAAGCAATCCAAGTGCCCATCAGTGAACAAATGGATATACAAAATGTGGTATATACATACAATAGAATAATATTCAGTCTTAAAAAGAAAAGAAATTCTGACACATGCCACCACAAGGGTGAAACCTGAGGGCAAATACATCCTCAACCATATATTCAAACATCCCGGATTCTTATACTAAACAATGATCTTGCTTTTCTTTCTTTTTGTTGAAGAAATATCTGCTTAAACATAGAAAAATATTGCTGAGTGCCTCAGATTAGACAGCATAAAATGAGAACTGTCTTCTTCTACTCTGTATTATCCAAGTGTTGGACCCTGCTGATAAATTTCATTCGGAGAACCTCTACACACAAATTAAGTGCTAGTTAGGCCCCAATGCTTCGACTAGACAGTGTCAGAAGAATGGTTTCTGCCCAGAAGAGTAAAGAGTGAGATGCACTTCTTGAATCTGACAGCACCTCAGTGGTTATTATCACCCGCTGCACACTAGCACTACCTAGGAAATTTAAAAGCTCTCCAGATGGTTCTAAAGTGAAGGCAGGCTGGCTGTGGAGACGTACTGTCTGATGACGAACACCCCCCCCCCTTTACCATTACACAGCTCATATTTACTTGATACCCAGAATCATCAAACTGCACTCAACACAGTCGCAACATTTCTGCCTTGCGGGTAACAGTTTTCCACCAAGTATTATTACCCAGAGCATGCGGACTCTCCAGCACCTGTCGCTCAAGAGCCTGAATGCCTCCCTGCATGCGTCCGCCCCTCATAACCACACCCATAAATAGTGACTCGTTACCTATTACCATCCGCTAGGCCGCTTCCAGATGGACCGTACTGATGGCGAGTGTGCAGGCCTGTGCCATCTGCTCTCTGGCCAGAGGCGTCTCTGCAGAGTCGTCGACTCCGTTCCGCTCCCAAATCCGCGGAGGCTGTGTTGGGGTCCGGAGGCGAAGCGCCGGAGCTTACTTGCCTTCATCCCCCGCCCGCCCCGACACCTCCTGATTTTTGAAATCTGCTGCTTCTGACCAAGAATGTGCGCCATGGGGGCCAACTTTAGTCCCAGACTTAGGCCTCTCGACATTTGCCCAAGTCCCACCTTTGTCAGGTTGGAGGCTCCGAAGCCTAGCCCTTCTCAAGCCGCCTGGAAGAACCAGGCGGTGCTGCCTGCGCACGAGATTCAGGGTGTTTGTTCCAGAGTCCGCGGAGGCCCACTGACCGGAACACAAAACGACGAACTCTTCCGCCCTGGGGTTGAATAAAGGATGGTTTACCTCCACTGACGTCATTTCCAGGTCCGCTCTAGGAACCTGGGAGGTTTCTGCGTCTCTGTGGTTATTTCTAGCTGTTAAAGCTTCATGTACCTTTAACTCGGTCCTAGACCTTGCCTTCTAAATGTGCTGGGAAGGTTTCACAGAGAAATTATTTGGGAAAAACTTCAAAAGTATATATGCAGGGCTTCCCTGGTGGCGCAGTGGTTGAGAGTCCGCCTGCCGATGCAGGGGACACGGGTTAGTGCCCCGGTCCGGGAAGATCCCCTATGCCGCGGAGCGGCTGGGCCCGTGAACCATGGCCGCTGAGCCTGCGCGTCCGGAGCCTGTGCTGCGCAACGGGAGAGGCCACAACAGTGAGAGGCCCGCGAACAGCAAAAAAAAAAGTATATATGCAAAGATAGAATAGTACAATGAATTCGATGTTCATATCTCACACCGTCAACAATTATCAACTCACGGCAATCTTACTAACATATAACCCAATCCTCATTCCTCCAGACACATTGTTTGAAGTAAATCTCAGACACGTGTCATTGGTAAATTTAACACAGCCTAGACTAAGATGAAACGAGTTAGACACTTGCCTCGGACACAAAATTTAAGAGGCTGCCAAAAAGCTTAGCAATAGACACAAATAATATTTTAAAGCAATATTTTTAAATGAAAATTAATGCAAAAACTCCGTAATGAGTACAGTATGTTAAATAGAAAATCAGTATTACTGATTTTTCCTTCTGCTTAGCTCCTATATGACTGACACAATACTGAAACTAAAGTATCTCTAAAAGATAAGGATGCTTTTGAAAAACATCACAATATCCTTATCACATCTAAAAATAATAACAAAAATAAGATCAATTATCAAATCATTGTTCAAATTTCACCAGTTTTATATATTTTGTAAATATATTCTATAATATATATTATAAAAATCATACATATATACAAGATATATATATCATATCTATGTGTTTTACAAACAATTCATTGGACATATATGTCTCAAGTTTTTTGAAACTATAGTTTCTCTCTTTCTCCTTTTCATGTGTTTGTAGAAGAAACCTGAGATTTTGTTTCCCAGGGACTTTTAAGAATGCACACATCAGAAAACTCAAGTCACTCACTCCAGTGTAGGGGAGGGAAAATAATCTTTCCCTCTACCCTTCGAAATTCTCAGCTAGGTCCCCTGTAACAAAAGACAGATTAAGAGGAGAAAAATATACAAATGTATTTAAGTTTTTGTGATATGGGAGCCCTCATAAGGAAATGAAGACCCAAAGAAGCAGTTAAGAGTTGATGCATATATACTGAATCAGAAAAAGAGTAGTAACATTATGAAACCATGACAAGGCAAAGGGGCTTGGGCTAGGATAGTTAATTGGGTGAACTGACTAGGGAGATAAGGGTTAATTTGTAAAGATTTCCCTCAGCCTCAGCTTTCCATCCTTAATAATAGGAATGTTACTTTTCTCAGAGTATAAGGAAGACATCTTTCACATGGAAATTTTATCTCCTACTTTAAAGAAAAAGAAGGAAAATTAGAGTGTTCTTCTTATAGCTGCTATTTTTCAACTGCCTTTAGCTCAAAATAATCCTTATGCCAAAATGGCATATTTGGGGCCAACTCTTCCACCCTTCACCAGCTTCAGTCTATTTCCTAATGGCAAAGCCCACAGATCAGCAAACCTACCTCACAACAGCAGACTTTGCAGCTGGACCACCTGAAACTAGAGATTGTTCCAAGATTTATATGAGCAGGGAAAGCCAGAGTACTAGATCCTTTCCCTTACCAGCTTTCTTCAGCCACACTGGCCATCTGTCCCTACAGCATTGCAAGGTCACTTGGTTTTAGGGCCTTTGGAGTTGCTGTGCCTTCTCTTCCAGTGCTTTGCCTCAAATCATTCATGGCTGACTTTTTCCACATTCCCTTATCAGCTTGAAAGTGACCTCTGCAGAATGCCCTTCCCTGGCCACCCCATCTAAGATAGTTTTCCACCCAGTCTTCTCCATCATACCACCCTGTCTTATTTTCTCATAAGTATAATACACCTACCACTACTCAGAATTATCTTGATCCTTCATTTGTTTACTTGTTTGTCTCTCCCACTAGAATGAAAGCTCCATAAAGGCAAACTCTTTGCCTATTTTTGTGCACAGATTGGAAACCTGTTGAGGTCACAGGTGAGTAACAAGGAGGGGCTTGAGGGAGAACTCTCTTAGCTAAAAGATATCTCTTAGATAAAAGATATCCCTTAGATATCTCTTAGATAAAAGTATCTAAGGTCCATATGTTACCAATTCCATAGACATAGATCATCTGAAGCATTATGTTATCATCAAAGGTTTGGCGACAAACTTCCAACAGGCCCGGTCTGGGAAAGCTGTCTTGGGAAAGCTGATATCTGGGTATGAAGTTTATGTGAATGAAAGAGTAGGACAGTAGGAAAGAGGTAAGAATGCGAAGGTATCTCAGATAGTGGTAACGGTGGGTAATGGTACTAGGATGGAGTAGTGGGGCAAAAAGAAAATCAAGGAATGTTGACAAGCATAGAGATATAAAAAGAGAAACAAGGATCGTAATCAGTGGAATGGGTAAAGAGAAAAGATTATCATGGCTGTGGGACAGCACAGGAAAGAAAAGAGAGAAATCTGGTGTCTGTCAATCAGATAGATGAGTAAAACGATCAAGGTCCATGAAGGAGTAGGATCTGTAGGCTGATCTATGATGGGTAAGCCTCACTGTGCAAAAGCCAGCTAAAAAGTCAGAAGTCATTCACAGTGTTCCCAACGTCAAGGCCTTCTCTTATACTCCATCAATTGCCTAAACTCCTTTAAGTTTTACTTGACCTCAAATATGGACCACAGCTTTTTTAACTGGATTTTTTTTGGCCTTTATTTCCCACCATTTATCTTTACCACAACTGCAGCAGACAATGTCGATAGCTAATCAGTGTTCTCAGTTTCAGAAAATAGAATCCACTCTAATTAAGTAAAATTAAAAGGGATTTCTTATGAGTTTACAGAGTTTCTTGGAGACCAGAATCAAGTGTGGATACTACACTGTCAGAAGCACCCAGCCATGAAAATGCTTCGGTAGAAATCTTACTGCTGCCACTTCTGGTTCCACAAAATCCTAGACAGTAGCTGCAGGTAAACTAAAATATCCCAACAACCACGCATGTGTGAAAGGATTTCAATCTAAAATTGAACCAGAGGATATGAAATAGAGAATCTCACACATGCACCCTCAGAAGAATGGAAGATAAGAACTGAGGGACTGATTTCCCCTAAATGCCTGATTTACAGAAGACAGAGACTTATCTCCTGATCCATGGATAGCTGCTAATCTGGCTAGACTTCCCCCCCTTTACACTCCTTGCCCGTAAATACAGCCACCCCAAGCCCTCAACAGACCCACCCGTGGCTTGCTACATGTTGCGTTTCTTGAATTGCAATTCCTCTGCTATTCCCAAATAAACTCAATTTCTGTCCTTTTAACTTGCCTCAGTTTACCTCTTTATTTAGACTGACATATGCCAGAAGAGCTATCCAGGTTTTATCTCACAATATTCATTTCTCCAAAGTCTCGCACGAGTACGTCTGCTCAGCCAAAGCTACGTGACACAGGGAATCCTAGTGACAAGGAGGTCTGAGAAATGTAGCTTTTAGTGCTGCAGGCCCAGTGTATTGAAGGCACACTACAACGGGGTGGCAGAGGTGTAGAGGAAGCCCGTCTATACTACTGGTCACAGTTGCTACCTTGTATCCATTTCACCCTTTTTCCTTCTTAATATAATTCTGATTTTGTTCAGATATGCACTACTCATGCACATAAACTGGATAACTCAGGAGATTCTACCCCCATTTTAAGTTCCAGGGGCAATTCATGATTAGTCTATGATAAATATCTATGTCCTGAACCTTTATAGGCGATTAATTTACAAATTTAGGTTTAAACCAGTGAGCAAAGGCGTTCCCTTGCTGGCTATTATCAGTTCAGAGGTAGGGAAGGGATCTAAGTGGTCATAATCAAGCTTTCATGATTGTAAGAAGTTATGATTTCCTTTTGAATCATGAGCAAAGAAAACTGTCGGAGGTTGCCGCGGGGGCATCAAAGGCATGGCCCGTATGGGGATCGAACCCACGACCTTGGCGTTATTAGCACCACGCTCTAACCGACTGAGCTAACAGGCCTGCGTGCCCATTAAGGCTCTTCGTTAATATTTTTAACAGCGTTGACTTCGTGGAATTTCTTTACCATTAACAGGAATTTCATCAGTCGTATTTCCACCAGGCCCACTTTTCGTTAAAAGAGAAAGTAAAGAAGAAAGCTCTGTGTTGGTAAAGAATGAACCTTGTCTTTCAGGACATCCTTTCTTGGAACCAATGCAAATTCTTTTGTAACAAGTACAAAAACCACTTGTAATGAAAATGGCAAATTGAAACATTCGATTGTAAGGACTTTGATGTATTTGCATCTTTGAGACCACAGTAAAGGATGATAAGAGATGGGAAAAGAGTCTTCCAACCTGCAGACTCTTTGGGAATGAGAAGAATGTGTGGTTGGAAGGAATAAGAGCAGTATTTTTAAAGAACAACTAATTTAAAGCAATCCATCCATCCATCCCTGAGCAAAAATTAAAAGCTTCCTTCCACAAGGAAATAATGGAAATGTCATGCTTGTGATAAACAAAAGGCATATGACCTTGATAATAAGGCTGAGCTAGGAAAAAAACTCATCGTGAAAAAGCTCTAAAATGAACCCAGGAAATAGTAATGAACAAAACTTTGCATGAACAAAAGAGGAACTAGATCTGAGGTGAGAAAAGTCAGCTGATTCTTAGGACAGGTGGAAAAGAGTATACATTGAATTTGGGAATGAATGTAGTGTTGTGAGAATAAAATAGACCTGCTTTTTAAGGTTGATCCCAGAATTGCTATGCTATACTGCAGTTCTGGTTTTTCAACATTTACTATTTAGACATATGCACCATATGTCTAAATAAAATACACTATTTATGTATTTTAAATGAATTAACATATTTAAACATAACAACTAACTTATGAGGTGGGTATTATAACCATGCTCATTTTACAAATAACCAAGGACAGAATTTAGAATCAGCATTCTCATCATTTAGCTCTAGAGAACTTCCTTTTAACTAAGTCACTAAACTGCTTCTTAAAATCATGTTCATCATTTTGTTGCTGGATTACTACATTCTGAGGACGCTCCTATTCAAATATCCAAATTCATAGCATCTTGATTTATACCCCAGGGTATTAATTGCTTCAATTTTCAATTAATATTAATCTCACCACTAATATTGAATATGTAACATAGACCTGAAAACTCCTATCCCAGATAAGGAACTCTGAGCATCAGCCATATGCACTGCATTATTATGGCAGGGTAATTCCTTCTAGGAATTTTACTCTATTATTTAGTAATTCACTTTCTCTTCTTGGTTCCCCAATAAGGAAAGGAGGTACATTGAGAGCAAACACCCTAGAGATTGATTTTTTTCTCCCTCTTTGTTTTACTCTGAAGTTTTTTTTCTTTTTATATTATACAATTATTTATAAAGGTTCATTGTAGAAAATTTAGAAGGTGTGGCTAAACAAAAAGAAGAAAATAAATATGGTCCATAAATTCCACCATCTGCAGGGAATTACTAGTCAGCACATTTGTTGAATGTCCTTTAATATATGTGTGTACACATTCTGGTTGAGTTTACACTTTTAAGGTTTTATATATATATATATATATATATATATATATATATATATATATATATATATATATATATAATGTCAGACTTACAGAAGAAGTGCAAAAATAATACAAAGAACTCCTGTATACTCTATATCCATTTTCAGCAATTGTTAACACATTTTCTACATTTGTTTGGTTTTTTGTTCTCTCTTCATATGTACTCATTTTTTTCCCCCTGAATCATTTGAGAGTTAGTTGCAGTGTATTTTTCTTAAAAGAGATCATATTCACGCGCACACAGTTTTTTGTACTCTAATTTGTCGATTAGCTATATTTCCTTCATATCTTTTCATGAAGGACAATAATACTGAAAAGTGAGAGAGAGAGATCAATAAATATTTGTTGAAATTATACCTAATTTTATTTGATTATTGAGCAGCTTGGGAGCCCATATTCAAACCTCTTTGAACATTATATGGCTTAAGAAAATGCTTTATTTCACATTATAAGAGAAAAGTATGGATATCATCTCCACCACCTCCTTCCTTGGGTTGGAAAAGCCTACACTTTGTACAATGGTTAAGAAGTTTGCAGAGTCAGTCAACTTCTGGCTGGCAGGACCAACTCATTTTAAAATAAACTCTGATTTGACAGTGTACAAAGGTGAAAGTGCAATTTGGGACATCCAATATATACTAAGAGAAAAATGCAAAACAGTGAATAAATAATTATGCTATCTTTCGTGTGGAAAAACAAGAAAAAATAACAATCAATATACATGTTTACTTGTATATGCATAAAGAAAACCAATAAGGATAAACGAAAAATTAAGGACAGAATTTACCTGTGCGAGGTGACGGAGAAAAGTGGGCTGGTGGAGGATAAGAATGGAAGCGAAACTTTCCAATGTATCTATTTTTAGTTTCTCCTTTTTTAAACATGTGATTGTCTTATTTATGCAAGAAAAACAAAATTAAAAATCTTTAAAGTTATGTATACCTTTCATGTTGGTATAAATGTGCAGAGTGTATAAAACAAAGATCTTTTGTCATTTTTTCTACTTAAGTTTTGGACAATTTTTCTTTCTATTTTTAAATCTTGTTTTCTTTAGACGGAACTGGGGAGTACAGAATGACCCAGAGGGAGCAATATGAAGAATGGGTGGTTTTACAATTTGTTTTCGGAGGAAGCAATCAAATAACCCAGTTTTTTCTCCAAGAAATAGTTTCCTTACAGGAAAACAAAACAAAATGAAATAAACAAAGAATGGCCCTCTGTTGTACCTTTCACCTGCAGGTTTCCGCTACTGTTGAGCTTTGTGAGTTGCAGAAGCGCCTGGAGCCTAGAAAAGGTACCAGGCCTTGTGGGGGGCGGGGTGGGGGTCTGTTTGCTCCACCCGAACAAGAACCCCCTAGCAAGGAAGTTAGAAGGAAATGTGATAGTCACTACGTTCAGAGACTCTTCCTTCCTCTTTGCAGTTTGCACGCCAGGTACAGAACTCTAGCATTCTAGGGTAGGTTTACTCTTTTGGGGGACAGAAAAGGTCAACCGGATTGGCCCGTGTGGGGATCGAACCCACGACCTTGGCGTTATTAGCACCACGCTCTAACCATCTGAGCTAACCGGCCGGATTTCTTCGCATTACTAATGATACTTAAACAGCATTGTCTTGCAGTTTACACAGGGAAGAGAGAGTTGCTTCTTTGGCCGGGGAAATGGATGAGGAGGGAAGAAAAAGCTTCTTATTCTGTCTCAAGGAAGTGTCCTTCTTCCGGGAAAACTTAATCTTTCTCAAACATCGGATTCTGGCCCGAGAAGACTCAGGCCAACGTCCCCAGTCAGGGCTTCCTGAGACCGCGACGTGTGGATCACGGAACTGACCATTGAGCCGCCACAGACCTCTAAGGACTCGGCTCCTGCGCGCGGGATCCAGATTCCTCTCTGCTCCTGGAGACCATTTCAGGCAGGTCAGCTCCTCTTGGAAGCCTCGGGACGCGGGAACCTGCACCCTGTGGCCGCCTGGCCCCGGGGTCCTTCCGCGGTCACCGCGACCCTGAGTCCTCCGCTGTGCTTTCGGGCCTCCCTCTCCGCGCGGGGGAGTCACGGCCTTTGTGCTGCAGTGCTGGTCATCGAACACTTGAGTGGCTGGGGTCCGCGGGAGGGAAAGAACCTTGCGGAGGGCTTCTCAAGAGCATCTGACCGGCCGTGTCCTTGGGTAGAACCAAAGACAAGGGATGTCGAAGCCAGGACGTGTCAGCGGTCAGGTCAGTTATCTGGACCTGAGAGGAACGTTGGGATCTGAAAGGGAAGGAGAAGCCGAGGCCCCAGTTGGGCAACTCAGTGGAAAGAGGCGGGAAACCTCCTTCGAGAGGCATAACTGAGAAATGCACCCTTTCCAGGCCGAAGTGCACCCTGATCCACCTGCGGGCAGGTGTCAACCCAGGGAGGGGCCAGTAGAGCAGCTAATTCCTGAGTCACCCTCTGCTCTCTTTGCTGGGTTCTACTTCTTCCCTCCTTCCCACCACGACTGTTTCTGTTAAGTTAGGGGTAGTAGTATTTTTCAGAAGTTAATTGACCTGTGTACATTGTAAAAAGCCTTCTTTATGCTCTCTCCCGCCATTTATAAGTACATGTGTGCATGTATATCTATATATATTACATAGTTTCCTTTCGGATATGCACTGCTAGTATATAAAGTGTTTAGTATTTGGTATTCACAGGCTTTTTTCCCCCTAGAAATGAGAATCATATCCTTTGACTAGCTAAATTTGCCATTTATTTTCTAACTTTCCATTTCAATCCTTTGCTTTTAATATCATAAATGTAAATGATTCTTCTGGTTCTTTAGCACCTTTCACTAAATTTGTACATCTTCCAAATCAACTTGCAGGTGTCTTCATTTGTTTTGTTCCATGGTGAAAATTTTGAAAGTTTGTAGAGCAGAATATTATTAGTACTATCATCATTCCTGTTTTACTAGGGTACTTGGTATGGTTAAGTGATTTTTGAAAATCTGGCCACATTCAGACTTACTTTGATAGTCAGCCACAGTCACTTGCTTTTGGTCATAGGTCAGTTCCCTGGAAAATAGACATTGAGATGGAGATTTGTGTGCAGGAGTTTTACTGGGAACACTCTTAGAATCAACAGCAGCGAGAGGGTGAGGGAAGTAGGATTGGGAGGAGGCAGAAGTTGAACTTGCTGTTGTAACAGTGGCCTCAGCTGATCTCACTGGGATATCTGAACCTGAAATGGCCCTTCAGTAATGTTCTGAACTGAGGCTGGATTTGAGCTGCACCCAGGGGCAGGTATAACTTTGAGCAAGGTGCCTCTTTTCCCTTGAGGACAGGGCACAGAGACCAACCCAGTAGTAAGCCATCAGAAGTCAACATTCCTGGAGTGGAGAGATAAGTGCTGCCATCCCGAGAATGATTTGACAGGTGCAACAAACACAGTTCTTCCAGCAACCATGTGTCAGACATGTGCTAATCTTTAACCAGTAACGCCTCAACACACTAACAGAGAAGAGAGCAGGTGTGGTTTGAACAAAATGCTGGTTAGTAGAAAGCCATTTCATTTTTTCTCTTGGGACAAAAGTCTTTGACCCCTGCTGCCAGAGTTTACAGTCTAGTGAATCTAGTGGTGTCCACGCTGGAACAATTTCCCAGGAGGAGATAGTCATCTTAATCTAGTCCCTGTATTTATTCTTCCAAAAGAACATTTTTTCCTTGGTTTTGACTGAGACAAGGTGTCTTTTTTAAAATATATATATATTTTTTAATCACCTGGTAAACCAGTTACTAGACTCATTAGAGCAGAGGTGTGTAAAATTGTGTTCGAATGATATGTAACCAACTACCACAGCGAGTGAGGCTCCGTGGCTTAGTTGGTTAAAGCGCCTGTCTAGTAAACAGGAAATCCTGGGTTCGAATCCCAGCGGGGTCTACTCCTACCCTGCTGAGTGATTTAATGTGGTAAAAAAGTATTTTTCTCTGGGTGATTCCAACGTGAATTGACACCCGATGAATCTTCCAATACTCAGGACTTAAGCTTTGCTTGGGAAAAATGGGTTACTTGTAGAAGAGGACAGAGGTAGAAGGTCGAATAATAACCGGAGAAGCATTCCCAGTATACATACCAAGAGTAATTTAAGGACTCTGAATATTTGTCCGAATCATGATATTAGCAGTGGATAGGTAGCCTAGCCTAGCAGAGGTTTGCCCCTTTATCCAACTGTTTGATCAAGTGATGGGGATTCAACAGCTTTAAATACATGCCCTTTCAGATATCCTTTGGATTTTCCTGATTACTGAGAGGTTTAATTATTTTTTCAACCTCAGACACACTTCGAATAGAGTTGGCACTCAATTTTTTCTTTTACAATGAACTATTAAATGGCTAATGGCTTTTCTAATTTCAAGATCATAAGTAGAAGTATTTATCAAGTACCTTTGAGGGACAATGGATAGTGCACTGAAGACAGAGACCCATGGTCAATGGGGGTGAGTTTAAATACTCTACCATTGAATCATTCTTGCTACTCACCATTTCTCCTAGTAAACCTGCAATTTTCCCTTGCATTTTTGCTCTTACCTCTATTCTAAAGGAAGAATAGAGGAAGGTAAGGGGGGAAAATTAAAGAGCTAAAAACCCCTAATTTAAACTTTAAATTGAGTATTGTAATAGCTGTTTCTACTTTTTAAGTGATTCTGGACTCTAGGACATCACTGAAATTTTTGAAAAGAGAAGAATATGATGCCATCTTAAGAGAAAAATGGTTAGTGACAAAACATATAAAGCATCTAACAAGAGTTTCGAGACAGATATAAAAAGCATTTTGAGGTCTGAAGTCTTAGCCTCTTTTCTAGACAGATTTTTACATAAAAGTTCTGAAAAACACATCAAATCCTAAAAACAAATGTGTTTCTGTTTTATCTGCAGTTTCTTTTGGCATTCTAAGATATATCTTAAAATAATTTGTCAGACTCTACAAATGCCCACTCCCCCATACTTAGAAATGTGCACGGAATTCTACAAGCAATGATTGCACCCTAAGTACCTTCTTGCTTCTCACTGTCATGGGCCAACAGATTAATTACACCTTTGTTGAGCATCAGGTATGCAAATGTGTCAGAAGACTGACATTTTAAAGAACCCCTTAAAATGGAATTGAATCTAATCAGTAATATTCTGTACCTCCAGAAATGTTGACTACTTAATAGTACTAAATGATAAAACTATCGTTATTCTATAAAACGGCTTTAAACAAATCATGGACATTCACAATCGTGTCTTTGTTAAAGGGACTTCTCTCTAACTGAAATGCTATTTCATTCTTGACCTAAACAATTCTTCATTCAAACTTCCTCCCCCATTAGATGTGTCCTGGCTTGGGATCCTCAAACGGACAGCTCCTCTTTTGTGCTCTCAGTGTAGGCCTGACGTTGTCTTAGGCCAGCTGTGTGGTTCTTTCTTCTTCATGGCCAGCTATTCATTTCTCGTGTTGGGCACTGGATAAAGTTTGGTGAACCGATTCGAATGGAAAGTCCCTTAAAAAGGTGGAAGGTAAGGCACGGTGATGATGGAAAATGTTGGGGGGAGAGAAATGATTAAGAAGTGTTTCCACTTGGTGCCCACACACTTAGGTGTGTGAAGTGAATATGATAACGACTACACTATGGAAAACTACTTCCAAACATTGTTACTCTGCAGACTCAACTGAGATCTTCTGGATTCAACTGTCCTTGTTTCCTGTTACCATACTTTCTTCTCTGTGTCTACAATTCCCCATAAGCAGCACACCAAACTTAGGAGTCTTGAACATCCACAGATTGCTAAGTTTAAAGTTCTCTGAGCCTTGCACCTAAACCACGATCACACATGGAAAACTTGAAAGCACTCAGCACTCTCCAGGGCTGACATTTACATCTTGTCTCTGTTGTGGAGTCTCTGGAGCTGACCCTTCCTTGGCTGCCTGCCTAGAGCTGATCTTTCAAAATATCCATGTCTGAAAGAGGTGTCTCCCTAATATCAAACTCATATTTCCATTGCCACCTGCATTTCACATGAGTACCACTTGCACAGTACACCATGATCTCAACTGATCATCAATCCCACTGGAAATCTGTGGTAAAACTTGACTCCTCCCACTGCCTTACCCGACCAATCAAATTATCTCAAAGTCTTCCTGATTTTACCTTCAGCATATGTGAGATGACCTTCCCTTCTGTTCATCTGTTGGTTCCTATTTGGATCTTCAACATCTCTTCTTCACCACAATCTACAACAGCCTCTTCCTGTTCTCCCTGTCTCCAAGACTGGCCATCTGAAGCCATTCTCAACACAGCAGACAAAAATCTCTGGCTTAAAATACAAAACATAATTTCCTCCTTAAAATTTCCCAATCTTAAACCTTTCTTCTTTTTCTAATATATGCATTTAAACCTATATATCTCCCTCTAAGCACTGCTTAGTTGCATGTTGTATTTTCATTCTTTCAGTTCAAAGTATTTTCTAGTTTCCATTGTACTTATTCTTCATTCAGAAGTGTAATGCTTGTTTCCCAGTATTAGAATTTTCTAATTATCTTTTTGTTATTGACTTCTAGTTTACTTCTGTTATTGTCAGAAAACATTTAAAAATTGTTTTATTCCTTTAAAATTTATTGAGACTTGTTTGAAGGCACTTGTTTGTTTTGGTGAATTTTTAATACGCACTTGAGAATAATGTGAATTCTGCAGTAGTTGCGTGTAGTCTGAATGTCTGTTAGGTCAAGTTGATTGGTTACTAGCTATGGTTCGTCTTCTCTATCCCGACTTATTTCCCCTTTTCTGTCAGTTTCTCATCAGCTGCTCAAAGTGGTCTTTAAAATCACCAACAATGATTGTGCTTATTGTAGTTCTTGTTTTAGTTTTCTCAGTTTTGCTTCATATAAGAATTGATATGTCTTCTTGCTGAATTGATCATTTTATCATTATGAAATGTTCCTCTTTATCTTTAGTATGACTTTTTACTTTGATGTCTACTCTGTCTCATATTGTATACCCACACCAGCTTTCTAATGGTTGATGTTTTCATGGTTTATCTTTCCCTGTCACTTTACTTTCAATCTTTTGTCTTATTTTTCAAGTGTATGTCTTGTAAGCAGGACACAGAGGGCTCCTGTTTTTCTTTGTTTTATTTTACTATTTAGCCTGCCAATTTCTGCCTTTTAATTGTTTATTCCATTTACATTAAATGCAATTATTTATATTTGGGTTTAAGTTGGTCATCATAATTTTTTTCCATTTGTCCTACTTGTTCTTTGTTTCTCTTTTTCTACCTTTCTTTGAATTAATATTTGTTATTCCATTTAATCTTTGTTTAACCTAACATGTAGTATCGTTTCTCTTCAGCTTCTTTTAAGATGTTTTTATCTTTGTTTTTCAAGAATTTCAACATAATTTGGCTAGTTATAGTTTTCTTTATGTTTATCCTGGTTGTTATTTGCTGAACTTATTGAATCAATGAGTTGTTGTCACATTTTTTTCCCCATTGAGCTATAAGTACCCTTAAGATTAGAGCATTTTAATGTATGTAAACTACGCTTTGATTTAAAAAAAAAAACCCTTCAATGATAACGTCTATACTCCAAGAATTATAGGTTAGTCTCCAATCTCTCATCGTATTCAGATTGAAATCTACCTTCCCCTCTTTGGAAGGCACATCCCTCTTCCCTCTGATCTGGCTCATGTATTTCCATTTAAGTCTCATTTCTTTCCATGCCTTGCTTCAAATTCTTGGATTCCCACCCCCGCTCCACTCCACGAACTATTCCCACTTCATTCAGTTCCCAGTAACAAAATTCCCTTTCTACCTCTCTACAACCATCATACTTCTTTTCATCTATGAAGTCTTAGATTTGGTGTCATTTTCTCTGGGAAGCCTTCAGGGGCATGCCAGTTTTTTGGCTGTTAGAACAGATTTCTTCTGAACATTGTGGCAGATATATTTGGTAAACGCATTTCTATTCATGTATAATATTGTTAATTTCAAAAAAGTGGAAAAATTTCAGAGACCTAGAGCATCAAGGAATACCTTCACATGTTCGTTATGTGTGTCCACTTTCCGTAGTGTAGCGGTTATCACGTTCGCCTAACTACGCGGTAGGTCTCCGGTTCGAAACCAGGCGGAGACAGGTCTGGCTTCTCCTACCGTTACTTCTGAATTGTTTCCCGTTTCGGCACGAAACCTGTGCTTCCTTTTTGTGGTGCCAGACTTCAAAACATACACAGACATTTGCGCTTCTTTTGAGGTCCAGGGGTTTAAAATGAAAAGCCGTCCCGACGCCACCTGCGCTGAAGCCCGGGTCTCCCCGCCGCCCCTCCCGCGCAGGTCGCGGGCCGCTCTTTCTCCTCCTGCACTCGGCGTCCTCCCGCTGGAAGGGCCGAGAGGCCCGAATGGTGTCAACCCGAGGAGACACCCGCTGCACAAGACCCGGCCTGCGCTGCGCGGGAGACACTGGCTCCCTTGGACGTGTGGGTTTTCTGCAAAGTGACTTTCTCCTGAACTTCAGAGGAAGAAAAGCGCTCCACTTCGAAACTGAGCAGCGACCGCACAACTGTCCAGTTATGCTTATTCCTATTGATACCATCCAGTAGTTCCAAAACTCATCAGGCGTAGATGGGGAAGAAGAGTTGTGGGGAGGAGTAGGGGCGGGGGGTTTGAGTAAGAGAAGACCCCTGCCCTCAAAAACACCCTGGGTATCTACACTGGAGAAAGGCGACTCTTCCCTGCATTTTCGGGACCGCCCCTTCCCCTCCGTTCCCACCACCCCAGGAAGATCCTCTGGGTCTGCTTCTCGGCGGGGCTTGATGTTAGGCTATTCAACTCCAGTGGGTGTCCCCCCGCAGGGGGAAATGCCGGATCCGCCCCCTCCCCCCACGCCACCCCCAGGCTCAGGGCGGACTCGGGGCCCTCGCTTATCGTTGATTCCTTTTCTTCAGCGAAATCAACGCAACTTTTTCCTAAAACTCGGCATCTGGCATCCAGCTCAGGCGGAGACCGTCCCGGATGAAAGGAAGGATCCTTACCATTTCTGAAATCAGGTATTCGGGCAGTTTGAGGGATTTCCCGGAAATAAGAAAGGGTTGAGAAGTTTGGTGACTTGTTTGTGTATATTTTATGATATATTTTGCTAAAAACCATTAAGGAGGACAGTTTTTTCTTTTGGAATGGACATAACACAGGAAGGAGGGTGCTTCCGCTTTCCAGACCCACCTTCAGGGAAATTATTTCGTCTTGCAAGCGTTCAACTCAGTTAACATCCGTGCCTGCACGAAGTGACCACACAAGGGCGACAGAGATTGAGATCTCCGAATGGGAAGCAGGGGCTCCGATTTTGCCCCTACCAGCCTCTAGGAGGGTTCTCACGATCCTTGAGGTGAATTCTTTCAAACTTATTGGGGGAATTTAACTGGTTTTTCCTTAGAGGTTAAGTCACACCAGATCTCATATTCTGGATATTTTGTCTAGATAAAGGCAAGAGGAGGCAGAAACAAGCATTTTAAGAGTCTGAACCACACTACACGTTGTAGATGTCATATTGTATGACACATTACGTATAACTGCTCCAAATACCAACTCTTAAGTACTTCTCCACCCTCATGTCACAGCTCACTGTCTCTTGCAGTCTGTGTTCCATACTCATGGGTCTTCAGGTAATCAGTCTCTCTGCACGTGATGTCCCCTCTAGTTGAAGAACTTTGTGCTTGCCTCATTGCTTAGTTATCTCTTGCTCGTGCTTAGATCTCAGCTGGATTATTACTTTCTCAGGGAAGACTTCCTTAAAATCCCTAAGTGAACGTCCTGTATTACTCACAGTATCATGTATTCTCTTTCCCAGCACATTTTACATTTATCAGTGTGATAACTTTCTTAATGTCTGTTTCTCTCACTGGAATGTAGTAAATTGCATGAGGGTAAGAGCAGTGTCTAGTTTTGCTCATCAATGAATCCACACTGCCTTGCATATACCTGATACAAAATAGACACTCAGTAGATACTGGTGTTAAGATTGAACCCTTAACCATGATTCTCTGAGGAAGGTATTCTTTTCCTAATTTCACTGCAAGACTCAGTATCTCAGTAATTTGAGATACTGAGTCTTGCAGTGATTGCCTATCTGGCCTAAGTGTGGATCTAGTGTGTGTGTTATGACTCAAACATGAGTACGCCTGGCTCCACATTACCTGTTCATTCCTTAGTATCCTATTGGAAGTGGGTGTATTTTCTTCAAAGTCGCAAAGCTCTGATCTTTGCACCTGCCATGTGTAAGGGAGGAAAAACTTTTTCCCTACCTTCTTAGGTCTGTAGCTGGGACCTATGAATTAAACTGACAAAGGACAGATTACTAAAAGAAAACGTTTACAAATTCTATTGATGTTAATATTTTAATTTTACATGCACAGAGACTTCACAGAATAGAAGTGAAAACCCAAAGAAGCAGTTAGACTCAAAGATTTTATACTGTTTTAACAAAGCGCAATAAATTATAGAGAAGTAGAGACAGAGAAAAGAGGGATTTGGGCTTCCAAAGGCAGTAATCTGGGAAGGTAAATACATAGGGCAACTAATAGAAGATAAGGGTTATTTTAGTAAGGTTGGTTGTGCAGTCATCTTGGTGTTGACTTTCCATCTCTGGTGATAAGGGTTGTTCTCCTCCTTCTGGTACAGGAGATGGGGAGGGGAACATCTTCACAAAGGGAAATTAACGACCTGCTTTTAGGCAGAGAGGAAGAGGGCTGAGAGTCCTTCCTGTGTTTGCTTTTTCTCCGTTGCCTTCAACCATCCTTATGCCAAAGTGATATATTTTGGGGTGGCATATTCTGACTCCCTCCCCATGTTATGTTGTTGAAACTAAAAATGGGAAAGAAAGAGCTAGAACAGTAGTAATAGCTACCATTTGTTACCAGCTATTAAATCAAGTAGTTTTTGATTTTTCATATATAAACTAACAAGCAAGTGTAAGGGGGTAGGTGCCGTTATTATTGACAATCATTTACTTGTTTTATAGATGCAGACGCGGAGGAGTGCTCAAGATCACCAGGTTGTAAAATTTGGAGCCAGTATTTGCATCCATGACTGACTGGGGCTGAAGTGTTCCACATTATTGCAGTTTTCTAGAAGAAGGGTGGGCCTACAGAAAGACATGGATATTAAGATGGTGATACTGAGCATAGAATATGAAAGTGATTTTACCAGATTAGGGAGAAGGCAGAGAAAGCTAGATATGAAGAGTCTCAGAGGATATGGAGAGTAACCAGAGATAACTGTCACAAACATTATGCTTGTTATTGGTATTCCTCCCCTGGAGGAAATAGGGAAATGAATATTTCAGAACCAAAGGAGACTTGAATTTTTTCATTTAAGCGAATGGGTATGAACAATGGTCCTGATGTTGAGGCAGTGTTCCCTAAGACACACTATATAGATTGCTGCCTTTGAATGTGAGCATCAGAAAAGTTCTAGTCAAATACATGGTTCTCATGGAGGAAGCTGTTTGTTTTGAACCATCCCAACCTCTGTAGTTCTTCCTCTTTCTCCAAGTCAGCCAACACTGCTTCCCTATCCTCTCCCCCCAACTTCATCCCTAACCCTTAAGGCATCTCTGGAAGAGCAGAAAGATCTTTAGGAAGGAAGTCTGAATGCTGGGTTTCTGTCTTGGTTTTATTATGTTGTGATCCTGGGAAACTTAATAACCTCTCTGCATCTCACTTCCTCATCTGCAAAATGGGATATTAAAACCCATTTCATTCATTTTCAGCAAATATTTATTGAATGCCATCCATTCAATAAATGTACCAGACATTCCTCTAGGTACTGGGAGTCTAGCAGTAAACAGACAAAAATCTCTGCCCTCATTGGAGTTTGCACTCTCATAGAGGAGACAGAAAATACACAAAATAAACAAGCTAGTTTTAAAGTGTGTCAAATGATCATAAGTGATATGGAAAAAAAATAAAGGGGAGGAAAAGCATTGGAATAAGGGGAGGAGAAGCATTGGAATGAGGGGAGGAGAAGCATTGGAATGAGGGGAGTTTATACTTACGGCCACTGATAAGGTGATATTTGAGAAAAGACCTGAAGTAGATAAGGGGCTGAGTCATACATATATCAAATCAAGAGTATTACCAGCAGGGGGAACAGTCAGTGCAAAGGCCCTGAAACAGCAATGTGCCTGATGCATACGATGTAAAACAAGAGGGTCAGTATTAACGGCAGCAGAGTAGGCAAGAAGGAGTACAACCAGAGAAATGAGATCACGGACAATCCAGTAGGCCCAGTGAGGACTTTGGCATCTACTCTGATGAAATGAGGAGTTGCCGGTTCAGTTTTGAGCAAAGCTGTGCTATAAAGTGTTTTAGGTTCACAAAGATCTCTCAGACTGCTTTTCATAGAATATTTTGTAGGGATGAAAAAGGTGGAAGAAGGGAAACCTACTAAGAGATTTGTGTAACATTCCATGTTAGAGATGAAGGTTTCTTGGAGCAGGGCTGTAGCAGTTGGGGTGGTGAGAAGTTTTTCAGATTTTATAGGTAGAACAAGACAATTCCCCCACATCCATGGAATGAAAGAAAAATTGAAGTATTAAAAAATGTTGCCAACATTTTTTTTTTTTTTGCCTAAATATCTGAAAAGTCGAAATCGCCTCTGAGTGAAATAAGCAAGCCTGGAGTTGGAGAAGTTTTTCTTGGGGACACTTAGAAGTCCGTGATCTTATCTCTTCTTCCACTTTGCATGGAAACAATACATACTTGTCTTTAGTCTGATGAAGAGAGATCCTGCTGATGAGCTGTGATGGCCGAGTGGTTAAGGCGTTGGACTCGAAATCCAATGGGGATTCCCCGCGCAGGTTCAAATCCTGCTCACAGCGTTTTCGATGTGGCTTCCGCAAAATTTACTGCTGTGCCTACTCGCCTCACAGAAATCCCTCAGGCTGCAGTTCCGATTTAGAACGCAAATTTTCAAAGAGCGTGGGCAGCAGCCAGATTTCAATCCCTTTCATTGCTCTGTGAGCCTCCTGAGCCCAGCCTCCCCACTGTCCTCACCGGGTTTAGAGCGCGCTCAAAAATACTGGCTGCGATGAAATGAAGTTATTAAATCTGTTAAGAGAGATTACAGCAGCAAACTGTACAGAGGAGACGTTGGAATTTGGGAAAATCGTTTCTCTTTGTGATGGTAGAGAGCCGATTATAAAGAATGCTTCTTTAAAGCATTCCCAGGCAGCAATCTTCAGTGTCTGTCCTGATATCAGCGGCTGCTGGTGACAGCCATAAAAATTTAAGATAATATTCCATCATATTTGCTACACGCTCTTTAAGACAAGCGTTTTATACAAACGAGGAAATTGAGGCACAGAGAGGATATATTACATTTTAACTTCTGACTTTGCCTTGAATTTCAAAAACTTGGTCTCCTTCTTAACGTACTAAACCACTCTTAAAGCACTTTTGCATTTTCAGCTATTTTGCCTACTTTGAACAGCTAAGTACATTTTAAGCCAATTCTATTCTGTTTTCTAAGTTTATTTTTCAAATGAGATTCTTAAAATGTATATTTCTGTTGAATTCTTGTCTCCTTATTGCATTTTGAGGGCAGATGAATATTCTGAGGAAAAAAAAAGGAATGAAGAGCTCAAAACTAGGCAGTAATATAAGCTGGGTAAGAAAGGATGTGAAATAGAGTGAGGAAAAGTGAATAGATAACTGAGTTCATAGAGATTTGTTCAAGCAACGAGAGCTGCTGGATACTAAGCACCAAACAACTTTTCAACGCGTAGTCAGAGAATAAGTGAAGATTAACCATTGTTTTCAAAGAAAACATTTTATGTAAATCTATGTTATGCAACCAAAGCACAAAAGAAATCATGCTTTCCCAAAGTCCATACAGTCTCTGGTTTTAACCTCTTACTCAATTAAAAAAAAAAAAGTAATCATTCTTTTAGCTGGCATAAACCGTGGATGGTAATGAAAATATGAACATGAGAACACTCATTCAGCAGGGGCCAATAGCGCAATGGTTAACACGTCTGACTACAGATCAGAAGGTTCTAGGTTCGACTCCTTGTTGGCTCGATAAGCTCAGTTTTTCCTTCATCTTCCTAGGTACTTTTTTCAAAAGGATACTGAAACAATTTTTAAAGTCTTTCGAAAGTATTTTCGTGGAAGTGATCCTTCACCTTCTGTCAGTTGAGTCTGAAAGAGACTTCAGAAGCATCAGAGGACCATCCTGAAAATTTTCTTCCTTTCATCACTTCTTGAACTTGAGAAAAGATATTGGCTGAAAAAGACCACTGGAAGGGAGGGTTTTAAATCAAAGAAACTTTAAAGAAAAATAAACGAAAAAAAATTTCCTGGCAGTATCTTCTCCATCAATATTTTTTCCCATTGGGAAGAGTCCTCACTCACAGAGGACTACCCTGCACAGCTCTTTCCTCGCATGGCTACTAGCAAAAAGAAAAGGGACATCTCCTGGGGAAAGGTTGAGTCAAGAAAGGTTCGGCTGTTGTGGACGCGGGATGCGAGAGGCTCCTTGCCTCACTCAGTTGGGCCCACTAGGGTTCAGTTCTGAAGCCCGGCGGATGCCCCTCTTCCCCCTCCCTCACCAGCCGTAACTGACCATCTTCTGGAAGTAGGCAGGAGCTGGGAAACCGGACCTCAGTGGACAGAAGAACCAAGAGGAGTGCCCTCCCCATTATTTTTTTAAAGTAAACACCCCAGGAGAAGATGAGCGTGTAAGGAAGACGTGGGAAGGCAGCTTTGGAGCGGCCCCTCCAAAGAACAGACCTGCCTCTTTTCTCTGTGTGGAGACAGAATAGAGAGGCTGGGGGGAAATCATTGCCAAGGCGGGAGGGTGGGTGGGGGGTGGGAAACATTTCTCAAACTATACCAAAAGAGCATCTTAATATGTGGCTCGATTTCCGAAGGTGTATCTTGTATCCTCGCTCTGCACCGCAGGTAAATTTATCGAAGTTGCCGACGTGCGCTATGAGGAGCCCCTGAGGCTGAAACGAAAGGAACCACCAAGCGCGCTGCCTCCGGGGGCCCAAGTCTGTTGGGCTGTGAACGGATTGAAAGGAGAACTGGCGTCTTACAGCTTCTTATCCCGTTCCCAGCTCTTTACTGCTAAAGGGAGAGAAGATCTTCCATGAAAGCCAAGTGCAACCTCACGTGGAGCGGGCATTTACCTTGGAAACTGCCTGGGATAAGGAAAGAGAACGAAGCACGGACGTTATGGGAACACACCCCGCGTCTTGCTGCTACTAGGACCACGCTCTAAACAACTCAGTCGCTGGCCACCCTGAGCTTGCTTTCTTTTCTCGATTGAAACTCGTTTAAAGCGCCAAAATAATACTGTCTCCTGAAGGTTCACAAAAACTAAGCAGGCACATTTCGTAACTCTTTTTAACCTTAATCCTTCCCTAAAACACAACCGTCTCGTTCCCACACTACTCCTTCAATTTTCTTCAATAAACTTGAACTTTTAAAGTTACTTTTACTTTGAAAAACTACAACAAACAAGGCGAAACGAAAATACATAGCTTTCTTGTTTCACAAAGAAGACAATATCTGAACTTCCTGTTCTGAGCAGCAGCGTTTCGGAGTTAATACGTACTTTGGATTCTAAGTGCCTACTCGGCAGGCACCAGAAGGTCAAAACCACACCTCGACTGGCCGCTACGGGAATCAAACCCGCGCTCTTGGTGTTACTAGCACCACGGTCTAACCAACTGAACTAACCTGCTGCTCTGAAAGTTACTCTCTTTTAAGAAAGTAAATTCGTTTACATTTTTTGTGTTTGAAAAATAAAAGGAACTTCTTTTCCCCCGCTCCCTCAAACCACATTCATAGACTTTCATGAGGAACCTACACGATTTCAATTCTTCTTATCTGGACTAGAAAATCCACGGAGAAATTTTCATGCAGAGGCTGTCTAGTTTATTTGTGGAGAAAGCACTGTTATGAGATTTTCAGTCGTGAATGAAGGGAGCCTCCGGTTTTTAGAAGCATGTCCCTACTGGATCACTAATAGCAAACGTCTCTTTAATGACTTTCAACTCAGTGACCTAATTTTTTCAAGTCGGTATTAAAATTTTCACCCAACTGTTCATTCTCTGTATCACTCAACTTCCATTTTGAGAAGCAGAGGATCCAAGCACTAGGTCGGAGAGGATAGAACAAGTGAGATGTGCTCTTTGGTCCTTGGTGAGGCTATAGTTTTTAACATGTGAAGTTGAAGGAATCTCCTGCAGCCTCGGGAAATGTCCCTTTACATTTCATGAGGTTGTATCATTTCTTTTCTACTTTTCGAACTTTCATGCTGACTGACCCCTAGTTAAATTTTCAACGAATATATTAATTTAAAGCTAAATGAATCAGCAAGTGATGATTTTGTTGATTTTTAGGCCGACGCTGGCGCAAGAGAGAAGTGTGGGTTTCTAGTGGTAAATATTCAACCGTTACTGGCTCAAGTTCCGCCAGAGTCTTCTAAGTTTTATTCCTCTAGTCTTCAAGAGCTCTTGTCTTGGGTTGCAAGAGCTAAGACTTCAAGGTGCTCAAAAATCACAGAAAAGACATCTATCTGACACCTCTTCTGCAGTCACACGTCCTCTGTACTTGTCAAAATCAACCACATTCTGGCTTTTGAAGATCCTTGTACATCCCACAGTTTGTGTATAGATCCCTGATGTTCATATAGAAAGACTTCGCGAAGGAATGAGCTTGTTTTAGTAATTTGAACACCGAAAGAATTACTGTAAATAAGTGGAGAATTGAAAGTGCTTATGCCCTGCTTCTTACAGATGCCTTTAATAACATCTAGGTGCAAACTAAATAAAGCACTAAGTTTTGTGGGGTATTTTTGGGGGGTTTTTGTTTTTGTTTTCTTTACCGCAAGGAATTACTTGAAGCTGTGGAAGAATTTATGCATATGGGCATAGAATTGCTTTTTGCCATGGAAATTAAGGGTAAATGTATGTTACTCCTCACTGTATAAATGGCACTAGGGACAATATATTTGAAGGTGACGGACACTTGGTATTGGATCAGTATCTCCTAGTTCACAATTACAAAAGGGTGTCCAACAAGTGCCGAAACCCGGGATTGAACCAGGGACCTTTAGATCTTCAGTCTAGCGCTCTCCCAACTGAGCTATTTCGGCTACCCCTGGGCTAGCTTTTTCTCAGCTACTCCCTTTAAATAGTCTTTTCTTAACAACCTCTTCCATTTCAGAAAGAAAAGAGAAAAATTTTTGCCTTGTTTTCTGAAAATGTAACGTATTTCCCATTTCAAAAATAATTGTACCAACAAAAACTCAGACAATGGGGAAACATACTTAAAGTTTCCTGAGTATGATAGGAAGAACAAAAAAACAGTGATAAAAGAAAATTTATGTATTGTTCTTAAGGATACGAATTGGATAGCTATAGGGGTGTGGTGATTCAGAGCTTCCTGTTGGAATGGTAAGCTTCCTAGATACATAAGAAAACATCATTTGGGATCATTTCTAGCTTGACGCTTAAATATCTTTTACTCTTTCAGTCGTTTTTTATTCCTTTCTATTCTATTAAGGTATAAGTTATATACAGTAAAGTACCCAAATCTTAAGTGTACAGTGTGTTGATTTTTACAAGTTTACACCCCTTTGTCACCATGCATGCTCCCTCCTGCTCCCTCTGATTTGATACCCCCACAAAGTAAGCCACTGTTCTGAACTCTTTCACTATATCTACTGTCATTTGTTTTTAAACTTCTACAATGAATCAGGTAGACTCCGCATTCTTATGTCTGGCTTCTTTCACTCAATATTGTCTTTGAGATTCACCTATGTTTTCTAAAGTAGTTAAAAGCAGTTTGTTCCTGGGTATCGACTTCCATTTTATGGATATACTACAATTTACTTACCCATTCTGAAGTCGATGGACATTTGGTTTTCAATTTAGGGTTATTATAAAAAGCACTGAACCTTCTTGTGCATGGTTTTAGGTGAACATAATCACTGATTTATTAGATAGATACATAGGTGGAATTGCTGGTCTATAGGATATATGTATGTTTAACTTTATTAGGTGCTGCTAAACTGTTTTCCAAAATGCACATACCAGTTCTTACTACTGAAAACAATGTATGAGGCTTCTGGTTGCTTCACAGCCTAGCCACTACTGGGTATTGTTATTTTAATTTTAGCTACTCAGGCCAGGAGGTAGTGATAGGTCTTTGTGATCTTGACTTGCATTTTTGATGACTATGATATTTTGCATCTTCCCATATGCTTTTCCCCATTTAAAAAATTGGGTTGATTGCCAGTTTTTACAAAATTGATTTGTAGTTCATTACGTATTGTGAATGCAAGTCCTTTGTCAGGTATACATGTTGCAAATATCTTCTAATTTGTGGCACACCTTTAGTTCTCCTAATTTTGTATTTTGAACTTTTCAGTTTTAACGAAGTCCAATTGGACTTTTAATGAAGTCCAATCTTTACAGTTAGTGCTTTTTTGCATCCTAGTTCAGAAATATTTGCCTACACTAAAGTCATGAAGCTATTCTATGTTTTCTTCTAGAAGTTTAAGTATTTTACTTTTAACATTTAAGTTTATATTCCATTTTCAATTTATATATGGTGTGAGATAAGGATTGAAATCATTTTCTTTACTATATGATTTCAATTGGCCCAGCATTATTTATTGAAAAGTCAATCTTTTCCCCACTGAATTGCAATGTCTCCTTGTCATCAAACAGGGAACTGCATATGTGTGGGTTTTTTTTCCCCTAGGCTCTCTATTCTGTCCCTTTGGTATCTGTCTGCCTTTACACTAATATTACACTGTCTTAATTTTTTTAACTTAAAAGTAAGTAATAATATCTGATAATATAGGGGCTCAGTTTTGTTTTTTTCACTTTGGATTGCCATAGCTATTCTGGATTTTTAAAACATTATTTCAATATAAATGTTAGAATCAACTGTCAATTTCCACCTCCCACTCTCCCCCCAAATCCTGCTAGCAGTTTTTTGTTTGTTTTTTGTTTTTTTGGTGATGCATAAAATCTATAAGTAAGTTTGGGGAGAATTAATATTTTAGCAAGATTGGATTTTTCTGGCCAGGACCATGGTAGATTCCTCCATTCAAGTCTTTAATTTCTCTCAACAATGTTTGGAAGTTTTCAGTGTTGAAGTGTTGTTTTAAAAGATTAACTGCTCTGCATTTGATGTTTAACAATGCTATTTTACATGGCATTTCTTCTTAAATTTCATTTTCTAATTGCTTATCGTTAGTATAGAGACATGCCATTTATTTTTGTATATCCACCTTATATACAGTAAATTTGCTAGATTTACTTATTAATGATAATTGTTAGTAGATCATGGTTGTATGTATGCTATCATGTCAGTGTGATCAATGCTGATTTTACTTCTTTCTAGTCTTTATACTTTTTTTTCCCCTTACCTGTTGTTTAGAACCTCCAGTACAATACTGAATAGAGGTTACTATGGTGGACACTCCTGTCTTATTCCTAGTCTCAAAGAAAGCTTTCAATATTTCACCATTGCATAAGGTTAGTTGTAGGGTTTTTTTTTTTCCAGAATACTCTTTTAGATTAAAGAAGATACCTTTATTCCTAGTTTGTATAAATTGTAATTATGAATGGGGATTGAACCTTATTAAATAATTTTTCTGCATCTATTGAGATATACATATAATTTTTTTCCTTTAAAATTCAGTGTGGTAATGTATATTGTTTTTTACAGGCTAAACCAAATATCCTTAAATTTACAGAATGAGTTCCATGTGGTCATAATAGATTATTCTTTTAAAATGTTGCTGGATTCAATTTACCAATATTTAGAATTTTTCATCTATTTCCCTGAGATATATTGACCTGAAATTTTCTAGTTTTATAATGTCCTAGTCAAGTTTTGATATCAGGATCATGCTAACTTCATCAAGTAAGCTGGGAAGCTTCCCTTTTATATTATCTGGAAGAATTTGTGTACAATTTGTATTATTTCTTTCTTAAATATTTGGAAGAATTCACCAGTGAGCTATATTGACCTAAAGTTTAATTTGTAGGAAAATTTCATATTAGAGATTCTATTTCTCTGATTGATATAGGACAGATCAGATTTTCTATTTCTTCTTGTGTCAGCTATGGCAAATTGCATTTTTCACTCTGTGACAAATCGTTTCATCTAAATCATTAACTTCATTGGCAAAAAGATGTTAATATTTTTGCTTTGTTGATTTTTTTCTATTGTGTGTTAGCTTTCATTTCAATGGATATCTCCTCTTATTTTTAGCATCTTCTTCATTTTACTTTCTTAGAATTAATTTGCTCTTGTTTATCCAGCTTCTTTTGATGAAAGCTTAAATATTTGATTTTCAACCTTTTCTTTTTAACATATACATTTAAAGACATGAATTTGCCTCTCAACACTGCTCTAATTACACCTCAGCACTTTTAATATGTCATATTTTCATTATCATTCAATTCTACCTATTTTATATTTTCCATTTGATTTCTTATTTGGCCCCAGTGTTATTTAGAAATGTGTTCTTTGCTTAATTTCCGAACAGTGGGAGATTTTCTAGATACATTCATTGATTTATAATTTAATTCCACTGTGATGTGAGAGTATATACTACATAACTTAAGTCTTTGGAGATTTTGTTCATGGCTCATTATATGGTCTATTTTGATATATGTTCCATGTACATTTGAAAGTAATATGTATTACTTTAGAACAGTATTCTAACACTGTTCTATATATTGTTTTAGACATGTCAATTTGGTGAGGTTGGCTAATCATGCAGTTTAAATTTTCACATCTTTACTATGTCTAGTTTGTTCTTGTTCCTTGAATTTCCTGAGCATTTTTTGTTTGTTTGTTTGATTGTTTTACCCTGACAGATGTTTGTCTCTTTAGCTGTGGAAGACTGTAGGAGATGACATGCTGGCCCTCAGATATTTTGAGTTTTTAGTCTCCTATCTCCTACAGCTTCAAATCTAGCAAACATCTTGAAAGGGAGAGCAGCTGTGTGTACAAGATAGAGGCCTGTCTCTAGCTGGACTTTCTGTTTTAAACAGTATGATTATGGAAGATTTTACTCTGTCCTTAGAAGCCTTTGGCCAAACTCCCCAAGTATGCTTGTATAGTCCCCCAGTCTATCAAGTGTCTCATTAGGGAAACTAATCATATTTGGGGCTCCTGTAGTTTCTAAATTATCATGTCAGCTCCCTTAACCAACGAAATCCTTTCGGGCTTCTCTTTCCTCCAGAACAGTCCTTTTACAAGCTAATCTCAGTATGTTACAAAACAAAAGAAAAAAATCCAGTTAATATAAGCTCACCACAGAAGGGTTTACCATTCTCTGAAACTCCAATTCATACAGTCTTCATTGCTTCCATAACACTCCCATGTTTTACAAATATGATGTTTGTAATTGTGATTCATCTCACCTTCTTTCTTGTTGTAGTGGGAGTTTTAGGATTTCGTGTCCTACATAATTTTTCTCAGAGGCAGAAGTTAAGCTCAAATTTCATATTAAGGGGCTTGAATTTAGGACCTCATCTTAAAAGAACTAAAGCATTACCCAGCATACTACCCACGTTAGCCACAGCAAAGACACAGTCTTTTTCTTTATCAAGAAGAAAGAGCTTGGATACTTGATGTGGCCATTATTAGAACCCACTGATCTTAATAAAATTATTTCTTACACCATTTTACATAGAAAAGTGCTATCATAACTATTTGAAAATGGAAATACAATATTTAGAAATGTTTAGTTGTTGTAATTAAAGCCTAATTAACTGAGCACCATGAATAATGAGAAATCCCAAATGGGAAAATCCCAAATCCCAAATCCCAATGGTACCTACTGCACCATTAACAACAATAACATTCTAATCTATAAATAGGAGTCGTTTTATATATATATATATAGTATATAAGTGCAAAGACAACACATGGGAAATGTCCACAAGGGAAATTCATTCATTAGAGACTCAGTGTGCAGATATTTATTGGTAGCTGCCTAGCATGTACCAGAACTCCCAGAAAGAAAGTGTTCAGGATAAACCATATTGTTTCCACAGTTTAGGCAGAGTGAGCCACTTGTGTCATTTAAGAAATGGTGGGAACTATTTCAAAATCTTAGTTTCCAGATGCCAGCTAAGGGCCCATCTTGCAAGCTGGTCTTTCTAAGAATAGCAATCTCAGGCTTCTATGTTAACCCTTTTCTGTACAATCCCCTTAAAAGTAACTAGACCCAGAGATAAATATTTTCTATTCATCTGATTGAGATTTCCGAGCAATTCCCAATGTAAATAACTTCACCTGTAACTCGTCTACTATTCCCTATAAAAATCTAAAGCAAACAACTTTGCAGAGACACTGATCTTTGAATCTGGAGTTCTCTCTTGAATGCAATAGCCCGAATAAAATAAATCTCATTTATCTGGGTTTTGTCTTTGACAGTTTGTTGCCATGAGTCATAGCCCACCTCAGACACCCATCTTTTCCATCCAGGCACCGGGTCCTCGCATGCCTGCTGTGGCCCTTTCCTGACTGGCAATTTGGAGATCCCTCACTGAGTCCAGCTCCTGGACTCTGTGCTCCAGACATGTGTCAGTTGTAGCATGGTAAGGATTTGATTTTGGTTCCTTGTTTGAGCACTATTTTGGTTTGGTTTTGTTGCCAGTTTTTGTTTACCTTTGGCATTTGGGGTTAAAATATAAAATCCACCCCTCAACCCTCACCATTACATGCTTTTGCATTATGATAACAATTCAGTTCATTACCTCCTAAAATGGCAGAATTTAACTACTAGGACACTCTTTTTATTATGTCTTGATTATTTAAGATAACAAAGTCTTTCCACTTTCGAAACAGTTAAGGTTATTTATAATTACATTACCTCCTATGTTTACTTTTTTAACTAGACTCTATTCTTTAGAGAATTTTTAGGTTTACATAAAAACTGAGCAGAAAATACAGAGACTTCCTATATACCATCTTTTCCCCACTTCGGAGTTTCCCCGATTATTAAAGGTAAAATCAAATATTTTATTTTTATTTTTAAAATCAATCTAACAGATAACAGTTTGCTAAAAATAATAGCAACAATGTATTCACTGATTATAACTTATAGATAATTGAATAACAACAATGTTATAATTGATGGGAGGAAGGAATTGGGAAAATTCTGTTATGAGGTATTTGCACTACCCATGTAGTTGTGTAGTGTTATTTTAAAGAGTATTTAGATTAGTTATAAATATAAATTGTGAGCTCCCCTAGTTTCTGGTGGTTTGCTGGCAATCTTTGGTGTTCCTTGGCTTGTAAATGCACTACTCCAATCTCTGCCTTCCTCTTCACAAGGCATTCTCCCTGTGTTCATGTCTGCTTCCAAATTTCCCCTTATTATAAGGAGATGTCATATTGGTTTTACTGGATTAGGATTCCCCTCCTCTCCAGTATAAGTTCATCCTAACTTAATTAATCTGCATTTATCCACATTACATCTGCAATTATCTTATTTCCAAATAAGGCCACATTCTGAAATACTGGAGGTTAGGGCTTCAACATATGAATTTGGAGCAGAGGAAACACAATTCAACTGATAACAATGTAGTTGTATCTTGTCTTTTTATTCACTCTGATAGTCTTTGTTCTTTATTAGTGTATTTAGAACATTTATATTTAATTGCTATTGCTATTGTTGGATTACTATCTACCATATTTGTAACTACTTTCTATTCATTTTCCTATTCTTTGTTTTATTCTTTGTCTTCCACTCGGTTTCTGCCTTTTCTGGGTTTAATTGAGCATTTTATAGATTCTCTTTTCTCTCCTCTTAGCATATCAATTAGAGTTTATGTAATGGATACTCCAACTAGTACTGGCTCCAGCTGTGAGCTTTTGCTCCTGGGCTTCTATCCACTGGTAACTGTGATTCATGGGATCTGCCTCTCTCTCCTGTTTTTTTGTCAGCATGTTTCCCTGTGACTCAATTCTCTGATATATCTAAGAATAGTTGTTAGTTTTTAGTTTTTCTTAGCTTTCCTGTTGTTGTGAGGTAGGGAGTGATGACTTCCAAACTTTTTACAATTGGGGTAGAAACTTGAAGTCCTCTATGTCTACTTTTAAAATCTTATTGTCACTTTGATTAACTAGGCAGCCAAGTATCGTTTTCCAGTAATATGTGATCCTGTTTAATTAGGTGTTCAAAATATCTGACAAAGATATCTGACAAAATATCTGACAAAATATCTGACAAAATATCTGGCAAAGAGAATGCGAATAATTCTATTTTTCCAAGAAACTAATAACATAAATGAGTAGCCTGTACTGAGGGGAACTGGTTGGCTGGGGATAGGAATAGGGAGGGCCTTTATACATAAAATATTTTGAACCATATGAATATATTATGTATACAAAAAATTTGAAAATTAACAAAGTAGTTATATGAAATATAATTTGGACATGCCAAAGACACAAAAGTAGGCCATATTTATGTTATAGATAAAATCACTTGGAGACCCTTTAAGGATACAAATCTTTTCAGCTTGTATCAGCAACGGAAACGGAAACTGGGGAGAAATAAATAGTAAAGAAACCCAAAAGGTCAAAATGGTAAGAAAAGTTTCTTGTTCCACTATTATATAAGACACTATAATTCTATAAATAGTCTAAAAAATTATTGGAGTATTCTTATATGAGGAGGAAAAAATTTTAAGCAGAATATTTAACTATTTTTCATAATAGTATGAGATCTACAGTAGTTATTTACCCTACGATGGGGCTAAAACAAACTCATTTCAAATTCTAATTATTAGCCAAACATATATTTTAGTCCTTTATTTGGCAGAAGCATATATCAACTCTAGAAAAACCTTGAGTAACAGTGTTCAAAATGTCCAATATTTTCATCTGGAACAACCAAAAAGAAACACGTTGTTTTTCCTTCTCATCATTCCTATCCAAACCACCGTACCTTTTCCTTCTTCTTTTCCTATCCTCTTCTTCTATCCAAAGTTCTGACTTTATTCCACTGTACAGTTTTGAGACTCTATTGATATTTTTGAGGCTTTACTAAGTGTCACATACTGGACTACTTAATTGAAAAAAAAATTTTTTTAATAAAGTCATGGCAATTGTCCTTGATAAGCAAACTAGTAGGAAGACAGTTGTATGTGTAAATACATCGTTTTTACAATGAGATAAATGTGAATTTAATATTACAAATTATCTATTAGTAAGAAGAAATAAATTATCAGATTTTTTTTCTGGGCCATGAAGTATGAGTAGGCGTCTGTCACATGGACAAGAGGAAGATGAGCATTATTTGTGGAGAAAAGAGCTTAAGAGGTCTTTTTTATTTGCACTGGCAAATCTCTTTTCTGACCTCAGATCTTTACATTCCTTTAGTGAAAGAAACTGCAAGACAAAACAAAACTCTCTTGCTAATGTTGCTCATTTCCCAGAGCTGAAATTGAACCTTTATTTTGCCAAAATGAATAAATTAAATCAATACAGCAAACTTTCACCCTAAGCAGTGAGAATGGGGTAAGACAAAAGAGTGCTGTAAAGGAAGCAGAGACCTCCACGAAACCACAGGCGGAAAAATTATGTGAGAGTTACAATCTCTTCAGTCAGCAGCTGAGCTGGGTGCTAAATAAACAAGCAATGAAGATGCAGTCCCTGTCTCCCGCAAGGAGCTCATGACCCAATAAATGAGAGTGAATTAAGATAAGACTGAACTAATACATCAAGTGCCTGGCACAGGAGAGCGTGAGATCCAAACTGTGGAGGTGGAGCTCTCATCACATCCTGAGGACAGACAAGTGATCTCCAATGGAAGAAGTAGAAGCAAATGAAAAGGAGGAGCAAAGAAGTTTCAGGGCAGAAGAGGAGTATTTGCCATAGGAGGAGGCCTTCGGGAACACTGACTGTGAGCACAGTAATATTGAGAGATATTAAGGAGGTAAGATAGAACTGAGAAGACTCAGGAACAGATAAATATGGGGAGTGTGGAGAAGCCGGGAATCAAAAATGATTCTCTGCTACAGAGATCAGCACAGTGTTAAGCTAAGTAAAAGAAATCTAACACAAATGGCTACAAACGGTATCATTTTATTTACATGAGATTCTAGAAAAGGACATATTATAGTGATAGAAAGCAGATCACTGGTGGCCAGAGGCAGGAGTGTAGGGAGATGATGGACTACCAAAGAGCAGGAGGAAACTTTTTAGGGGAAAGGTGCTGTTCTCCATGTTAAATGCAGTGCTATGTGTACAATGGTATATAACTATTGTGGTAGGCAAATGAGAGCTCCCCAAAAGAGGTCCACACCATAGTCCCCAGAACCTGTGAATGTGCTTCCTTACATGGCAAAAGGGTCTTTGCAGATGTGATTAAGGTAAGGATCTTAAAACAAGGAGGTTACCCCGGATTATCCAAGTGGGCTTGATATAATCATAGGGTCCTTAAAGATAGGAGAGAGAAGCATAAGAAGATGAGAGTCAGAGAAGATGTGACAGCAGAAGCAGAGATCAGAGTGATGCAGTTGCTGGCTTTGAAGATGAATGGGGCCAATGGCCAAGGAATGTGGGCAGCCTCTAGAAGCTAGAAAAAGCAAGAAAAGAATTCTCTGTGAGAATTTTCAGGAGGAACACAGACCTGCCAACAGCTTGATTTTAGTCGAGTGAGAGCCATTTTGGACTTCTGACCTACAGAACTGCAAGACAATAATTTTGTGCTAAGCCACTAAGTTTGTGCTAATTTGTTACAGCAGCAATAGGAAATTAATACAATTATCAAAATTAATCAAACTGTACACTTAAAATGGGTGAATCTTATTGTACACACATGTCTTACTAAAGCGTCAGGATGAATGTCATTTTCCCAAACAAGGCCGTTTATTTTCTGATGAAATTAGGAAGAGATACATACATAGCCACCTATGTTTCATTGCTGGGGGAAATTTTTTTCTGTTCCCCAGTCTGGTTTATGTAAAGTAGGCGGTGGAGCCTGACTCAAAGCACATGTATATTTCAAAGATGGAGTTCAGCAACCTCACTGCAAATCTTGTGGAACTCAAAGCTAAGATGCCTGACAGCAGCTTCCGCAAATCCGTGAGCCCCGGGTGACAGCTGTACGAAATTGCAGAGCACAAGACCCAGGTTTTCCTCCTCCTTGCTCAGTCCCCAAGGATCTGAGAAATGGTTTTTTAAAAGGAGCGAGGAAAGGGTGAGGGAGACTCATCTGAGGCTGTACAACCTGACTTTAAATTCTCCTGATTGAGGAGAATCGAATTTGCTTGAATATGTTCAATTTACCTCCTTTTGGCTTGTGATTTCTTCCTATGTTTGAAAAATGACCAAATATCCTCCTTAATCATGGAATATCTGCATTCTCACCATGGAAAATGTAATAACCTCTTTTTAGCTTTTTTTTTAAAGAAGAGGGACAGAAAGCAGTAGAATGAAAAGAGACTGAAATCGTGAAGGGCAGAAAACATGCTCCAGGTGAGGCTCGAACTCACAACCTCGGCATCACCCGCACATATACTGCTGTATAAGTACCGCGCGCTAACCGATTGCGCCACTGGAGCATGCTTTCTTTGCGTTCTCGGTGCGCGCTCTACAGAGTCATGAGCGACGGGAGCGCTCGGTCCCCGAGACAAGCTGGAGCTGGAGCGCGCGACACTGCTAGGGACCCTCTTCGCCCCTACCTTCCTCCACCGCGGCTACCCTGGCGAATAAAACACGCTTTGTTCGAGACGCTTTCATCTTTCGCGGAGGCGTGTATGTGATCCTTACTCTACGCCAGCGGAAATCAGCAGTTCCCCGGGATCCGGGGGTGCTCCTTTTAGAAGCCCCGAGAGAAGGCTGAGGAGAAAGAGCGAGCGGACTCTAGCTCTTCCTCGCCTTGACCCCAATAAAGGAACGATATCCATGGAAGACAAGGGCTATTTGGCTGAGGCAGAGCATCACCGCGCACCGCCTGGCTGGTCCGTGATGCTTCCTACCAGATGGAGGACGCCGAGAAGCCGAGACAGCCCAGCCCTCGCTCCGCAAGTCTCCCAGCACCCGCCGCGCTCCTGGAGGGACTACCCGCCTCGCTGTCCAGCACCTCCAGGCTGCGCCTCCCGGTTCCCCCAAATCCTCCCCGAGCCTGCCTGAAAACCGCATTCGAAGTCATACAGCCAGCTGGTCCGGCATCTCTTGCGGGAAAAGCCAGAGTGGTAACCGCTCCTTTGTGGCGCGTGTTACAGAAATCAAGGCGGTGTCCACCACCCCTAATCCCACCCTGCTCCTCCACCTGTTTTGACCTTCTTTAGAGGTTCATTGCAGATAGTTTGCCTCTGCGATCTAATGCCCACCCAGTATCCTCGTTTCCTGCCTGGGGCATCTAATTATAAAGGCTAGTTTTGTTTATTTGTGTGTTTGCTTGCTTGGTTTTGGCGTGGGGAAATCGCAGCTGTCACATACACACGAGATATGAAGCTTTTTGGCTTTTATGGAATAATTCCTGTCAGAGAAAAGGAGAATTGTGTAAAGAAGGGAATAGTCTATTCCTGACCACCGAGTACTTAACAAACAGGACAGAGAGTAATAGACCAGTGAGCAAATTTCTCCATACTGACGAATGAAGGGATGTGAGGGCAGAAGTGTTTCCACATCTCGGTGTCTATTGCATTACTGAATTGGGATCTTTACATACACCTTAAAGTGAGAAGCAGTGAGAAGCGATATAGACTCTTTAGTAATGACCATCTCACCACACGATCTCCTCCTACATTCCCACCACACAGTCCTAGAGAGAGACCGAGATCTGCCTGAACCTCTAGAGGTCATTCCATCTAAATAACAATAGCAGCCACTAGTTGGATCGAGCTTATCACGGGCCAGACACTGTTCTGAGTGATTTATATAAACCTCATAAGAGCACTCATGGTGCTGTGTTCCAAGTCTGGATCTAGGTAAGAAGAACCAGTATCTAGGGAATTACTGTTCTTAAGAGATGAAAACTTACAAGACTCACAGTATGTCACTGGATATTAAACTGACTTTCATTAACACAAAATAGGCATTATAATGGAGAAAAATGTTGATAGAAAGCTAAGTGCTTTTAATTGTTAATATTAACACACACACACACACACACACACACACACACACATTCTGATCTCTGCCTACTCTTCCATGGAAGGCCAGCCTGTATGGACCACAGCATGGGCTCCCCTGTCCTGTGACTTCAGCTTTGAGTTTCATTTGTGGGAGCACTTAGCAGGAAACCAGAATGAGAGAAGACAGAGAGGTTGGAGTATTTATTTCTCTGGATCCCTTTCTCTGGGTCAACTTCGTTCATCAAAGTGGACATTTCCTTCAAGCTCCAGATAAATACCAGAAGTGAAATTGCTAGATCATATGGTAGTTCTATCTTTAATTTTTTAAGAAGCCTCCATGCTGTTTTCCATAGTGACTACACCAATTTACATTTCCACCAAGAGTGCAGAAGGGTTCCCTTTTTTTCACATCTTCACCAACATTTGTAATTTCTTGTCTTTTTGATAATAGCTCCATCTTTTAATTGGGGTATTTAGACCATTAATATTCAGAGTGATTATTGATATAGTTAGATTAATATTTATGAATTCATTATTGCTTTCTATTTGTTGCCATTGTTCTTTTTTCCTACGTTTGTCATCTTACACTTTTTCTGACTTTTGAGGTTTTAATTGAGCATTTATATGATTCTATTTTCTCTCCTGTCAGCATATCAGTTATACTTCTTTTACATTTTTTTAGTGGTTGCCCTAGAGTTTGCAATATACATTTGCAGCTAATCCAAGTTTACTTTCAAATAACACTATACCACATCATGAATAGTGTGAGTACCTTATAATAACAAAATAATCCCAATTCGTCTCTCCTGTACCTTGTATCATTGCTGTCATTCATGTCACATATATGTAAACATACATAAGCAAATACATATACATATGATATACAAATAAGCATACATGAGCAAATACTTTGTTTACACTATTATTTTGAACAAACTGTTATATGGCACATCAATGAAGAATAAGAAAAATACAGGGTTTTATTTTACCTTCATGTATTCCTTCTTCAGTACTCTTTCTTTGTCTATGTAGACCTGAGTTTCTGACCTATATTTTTTCCTTCTCTCTTAAGAAGTTCTTTTAGCATTTTTTTGCAAGGCAAGTCTACTAGCAACAAATCCCCTAAATTTTTGTTGGTCTTTTTTAAATTTATTGGCTATATTGTCTTCGTTGCTGCATGCGAGCTTTCTCTAGTTGTGGCGAGCGTGGGCTACTCTTCGCTGTGGTGCACGGACTTCTCATTGTGATGGCTTCTCTTGTGGAGCACGGGCTCTAGTCACGCGGGTTTCAGTAGTTGTGGCACATGGGCTCATTAGTTGTGGCTTGCGGGCTCTAGAGCACAGGCTCAGTAGTTGTGGCTCACGGGCTTAGTTGCTCTGTGCCATGTGGGATCTTCCCGGACCAGGGCTCAAACCTGTGTCACCTGCATGGGCAAGCGGATTCTTAACCCCTGCGCCATCAGCGAAACCCAGAAGTCTTTCTTTCTTGCTTGCTTCTGAAGGATAATTTTGCAGGGTACAGAATTCTGGGTTGGTGGGTTTTTTTCTCTCAACACTTTATATATTTCACTTCATTCTCTTCTTGCTTGCACGGTTTCTGAGGAGAAGTTGGATGTAATTCTTATCTCTGTTCCTCTATGGGTAGGGTGTTTTATTCTCTGGCTTCTTTCAGGACTTCTTCTTTATCTTTGATTTTCTGTAGTTTAAGAATGATATACCTACTTGTAGTCTCCTTGTTATGTATTCTTGGTGTTCTCTGAGCTTCCTCAACCTGTGGTTTGGTGTCTGACATTAATTTTAGGGAAAGCCTCAGTCATTATTGTCTCAAACATTTCTTCTGTTTCTTTTTCTCTTCTCTTTCTGGTATTGCCATTACTTATATGTTACACCTTTTGTAGTTGTCCTACAGTCCTTGAATACTCTGTTCTGTTTTATTCAGCCTTTATTCTCTTTGCTCTTTCAGTTTTTGAGGTTTCTATTGATATATCCTCTAGCTCAGAGATTCTTTCCTCAGCTGTGTGCAGTCTACTTAAAAGTCATTGAAGGCATTCTATATTTCCATTATAGTGTTTTTTGGTCTCTAGCATTTCTCTTCTTCCTTCCTTCCTCCCTCCCTCCCTCCCTTTCTCTCTCTCTTTCTCTTTCTTTCTTTCAATTTCCATCTCTTTGCTTACATTGTCCTTCTGTTCTTGCATGCTGTTTACTTTATGCATTGGACCCCTTAGAATATTAATCATAGTTGTTTTGCATTCCTGGTCTGATCATTCCAACATTCCCGCTATGGTGCTTGCTCTGTCTTTTCAAGTGTCTTTTTTTGGTTTTTGGTTTTTGCCTTCTGGTATGCCTTGTAATTTTTTCTTGATAGCCAGACATAATGTGCTGAGTAAAAGGGACTGCTGTAAATAGACCTTTAGTAATGTGGTGGCGAGGTGTGGGGGGCAGGGAAGTGTTCTATGGTCATATGATTAGGTCAGTGACCTTTTAGTGAGTCTATGCATCTGGACTGTGAACCTCACAAAATTTCTGGTTTTTTCTCCCCCCACCGCAACCCCGGCCCTTAGATGGGAAAGGATGATTAGATTGGGCTGGCGTTGGGCATTTTCCTTCTCCCATATAGAAGGCTAGAACTGACTGAAATAGAGTATTTCCCCTCCCCCAAGTCAATATGGCTCTGCTAATATCCCATCAGGTTAGGCTCTGGTTAACTAGTTTCTCCCGAGAGCAGGCCTTTTATAGATGGACAGAGTCTTCTGGTGTATTTCAAAATAGTTCTTCTTTTTTTTTTCCTCTGCCAGTATTATGAAAAAAATTTTCTCCAATATTTACTGTGAGAACTTGGTTGAACTCCTGGTGGTAAATCTCACAATATTGTTAGGGCCCCCTGTGACTGAGTTCCCCTGGAGTTTTTAACTCTCAGAGTTATCCACATTGAGCCTCCAGAAATTCATAAATTACAGTTCAGGTTTTCTTCCCAGTGCTCGTTCCCCGGCAGTTTCTGGCCATGGGTCTCTGCTTGGTAGGTTTGTGACTCGTATTCACCAGTTTGTCTCTCCAATCTTGCCAGTAGGCGTTTGCCCTGTATTCTCCTCTCTCTTAAGGATTCAAGAAGAGTTGTTGGTTTTTAGTCTGTTCAGCTTTTAAATTGTTGCTAGGACAGTGCGGAAACTTCCAAGCTGTTTACCTGAGGAACTGGAAACCATGTGTTGCGTTTTTAAAATTACTGAATATGGTGTCACATAATTAACAGCTTTTTACCAGTGTGTGCCAAAATCAAGGTCCCTGAAGTTCAGTGGATAAACTGCAAATATTATAGACATTAACACTGTAAAGTTATTACAAAGATGGTTTTAATTTTCCGTATTGTTTCCTTTTAACACCAGGCTAAATAATTTCCTGATAATGTCATCTGTCTACAGAGTGCATGCAGGTTTGGAAATGTGGCATTCACTCATTCATTTTTTAAAAATGTATTCACACATATTTGAATGCCAACTTGCTGTGGTGATACAGCTCTAAACAAGGCTTGGTTTCTACTATCAATAAGTGTCACTTTAGAAGAAAAAGAGAAAAAAAACATCAATTATTTAGTAGATATATCCAATATATGCTATAATAAAGGTGTACAAATGGTGCTATGAAAAGACACCTCTCACCTAGATTGAAGGTAAAGTGATACATGAGCTGAATTCTGAAAGATGAGTAGATCTTAGCTAGAAGAAGGGATGGAGGCATATTTCGAGCAGAGAGAGTGGTATTCATGAAGCTATGAAAAGCATAAAAAACTCTGAAGACTGAGAAACAACCAGAGTCCTCAGTTGCAAGAAACAGACAGCTACTCTGGTTGATTTTAATAAAAATGAATCATCTGTGCCTGTCCTGCATCTTTAGCAATTTACAATAAAATTTTCAAACATGATACAATATAAAGTGTGTTGGATTGTTTCAAGAATCCAAAGTACTTTTTGAGGAATGTATCTGTGACTTTGGGGTATTATTATATTATTAATTATTTAATACAAATGTGGTATATGGAAATTCCATCATTTAAATCTTTGATATAGATTCTTGATTTTAGCAATTTATGTTAGCCATTCAGAAGTGATCAGGGGTTTGCTTTTGCAGACAGCTAATTCCAATAATGAGATCATAAATTGAGACTGGGAAGATTAACTGCTTCCTACTTACGTTGAATCTTCATCAGCACTGTGTTACTTTCTTTGTTCTTCTCTATAAACTGACCTCGGTTCCTTGGCTTTCAGGTAACTTTTATGCCTCCTAAGGTGTTTGCAAACTCACCACACTCTGGTTACATTTCTTCAGCTCGGCTTAATTCAATAGTTACTGAGCACCCACTAGGTTCCACACTCTGCAAGGCTCTGAGATACAATGTCAAACAAGATATGGCTCCTGCATTCAGGGGAGCTTAAAGTCCATTAGGTAAGTATGATTAAATCGATAATTACAGTATCTCTTTAGGCCTATAGCACCCAAGTCAGTCAGGACTGTACGTTGCAATTTATTGAATCCCAATAAAAATTACTGATAGTTTATCAGCTTATATTGGTATTAATTGTATTGGTGGTACTTTGAGTAAGGTTTTCATACCTGAATTTCAGGTATCATCAAGAACTCAGATAGCACAGCAGCTTTATTTCTGTTATGTAATTCCTTTTTTACTTGAAAAGGTCCATTTTTTGTTCTAGGTTTTGGTGTCGAGGATAACTGAAACTCACCCCTTAGAAATACATCTCTTAATTAAAGTCAGCGCGAGATGGAAAACTAACACTTCCAAGGCCCCGGTGAGATTCGAACTCACGACCCCTGGTTTACGAGACCAGTGCTCTAACCCCTGAGCTACGGAGCCCGGATTGATAAAGTTTCCACTCCTTTTCCTAAAGCAGATTATAGGCTGAGATCTTTAGGTTTTTGTTTTGATTGGTTTCTAGAAAATTTGACGCTCTGCCCTCATCCCCTTTTCGATTTTCTGGGCTGTGGTCAAACAAATTCCCTCACTCTGCTAGTTTTAATATCCCGTTCGATTCGCTTTTGTCAAAGGAAGTACAAGACCCTTAAATCACCTCTGAGAGTTTTGTTTGAATCCAGAGCCTCCGAGGGTCAGAGGTTGCAAGTTGACGGGAGTGGGGAATAAACAGCTAGCCCATCTGCCAAGATGCGGAGGTTGGGGTGAGAACTACTGGGCCACTTGATTTTAGTTACAGCCACGCCCGGTGCTCTGCAGTACCTTTCGCACCGATTGAAGCCCAGATATTCCAGACTTCAGTTCTTAGAGCCTTGGGGGAAAGCAGGCAAGATCTGTCTCAAATTCCCTGATATCAGCTATCAGAAGAGAGACTGAGGGGTGAGGGTAATGATGAGGCCAGCAGGAAGAAGGAAATGGAGCGACCTCCCGGGAACAGAAGCCGAGGAGAGGCTCTGCCTTTTGTAGCCTAGTCCTTGAGGCTGGAATACGTTTTGGAGCCTCAATCCGGGGCGTAAAGAAAGGGCCATGTTTCTCCTCCACCGCGCGTCGCTGAAATCCAAATAGAAAAGTTCTGTCCAAAGGAGCTGTGGCAAAGATACCAGAAAATTGTTAATTTCCACCCGGGTAAAGGGGCTGTGAGGGTCACCAAAAAAAAAAAAAAATCTGTATAGCGACTCAGCTCACACAAGCAACAACCATAATGTACAGAGAGCCGGTAAAGAAGAAAACTCAACCACAAATCCTAGGTCTCCTGTCCCAAGTCAGAGGCCCTGTGCACCTGAAACAAAGCAAGGACTGTTTTCCTGTCTACTTTCAGGATTTGATAGCTGGCTAATAAAGAAACAATGGCTCTTAATTACAAACAAAAAGCAAAACCAAAACACCTCGACTACTGACAAATACAAGTAACATTAAAACAACTCAGCAAAATAAGATTTATTGGTGGAGAAGTGGGGAATCCAGTCTCTGTGCATCTGTCCCAACCTGGAATACAGTTCTCCCATAATCCAGAGGAGAGGCTGCAGTCTCTGAAAAGCCAGCCCGCCAGCTCTCTAAAAGGTCTCCCAGGGTAAAAAATAACACACTCCACCTCCCACTCACCAAAGTCATATACAGGCAAAACAATGCCCTTGTGACCTGGAGCGTCATAAATGCAAATAATAGGGAAACGCAGCAAAAAAAGAAATGGGCGTATTAAAGAAGTTGAGAGTGAGGGGAGTGAAAGAAATGTGAGGTCAATTTTATCACTACTACTCATCAGCGCTTCCTAAACGTCTCTGGACTCAAGGTCTGCCTCCTGCCTTCCAGAGGAGCCAGTTTGCTCAGATTCTCCAAAATCCTAAACTTGCCTGTGCAGAAGGGCCTGTCACCGGAAGCCCCTCTTCATCTCCTGAGTATCAGAGAAGAAGGGGATGCAGGCTCAAGAGAGATCATAAAGTCCCAACAAACCTGTGATTTGCAGTTTTCTCAGATTTCATCCTGTATTTAGGTTATAGTGTTCACCTCTGGTTTTCTTGCACCTAAAGAAATGTATAACCTCGATGAAATACGGCGAGACGGGCAACAGGAAGAAACTGTCCTCAGGACTTTTCAGTAACATTCTCCTCAAGATCTTTCTAGTTTCTGTCTGCTACCCGGGCCCAAAGTCACATGCTTTAGGGTTTGTTCCCATTTTCAGGTAACAAAATGTCCATTACCCAGTACTCATCATGAATGTATTGTCTCTCAGTCCCAAATTCACCCTTTTTGCCTGCCTTGTGGAAATGGATATGAATCCTTTAAATAGTTTTCTTTTGCCAATCGGCACTGAAACTCTGCAGGTAGAGGATGGTGGAGAATCATTGCAGGTGGAAGGGGGTTTTGCATCCTGGTTCCCACGCACTACTTGGACTGCTGCTTCCCCAGGGCCTTGCTGCTACACCAGGCATGGCTTTCCCCTGCTTCATGATCCAGCAGCAACCAGCAGCCACCAACTTCCCCTGGCCAGCGTCCCCCTTGAGTGTTTTATAGTGGAGTGCTCTCAGTGAGAGACCTCTCCAAGAAGAGCTTTCCAAGAAACGCTGGAAGATGGATCTCCAGCCAGTTCCAGAGGGCACAGTTCTGCTGGCACAACCCGAGAGCAATTTCTCCACCCTTCAGTGAGCCATGTCCGTGCCTTCACCATCGAGGTCTGGATCTTAGCTAGGGGTGGGATGAAGGGTAGAGGGCTCTTCCTTCTGTGCTTTGGCTCAGCTGTAGGTGAGGGGCACTTCCTAAGCTGTTTTCAGCCCTAAGGGTAATGACTGCTCCTTAGATTTGCTATTCCTTTATTCGTCAGTGTTGTCTTTACTTTTTTACTAGCCAATTCCTTGTTTCTCCAACACCTTCTTTAGGTAATAATTCTCTGTATTAAACTTTCCCTGTTCATTATAAGAGAAATACTTTCTGGAGATGTAATGTACAACATGACAACTGTAGTTAAGAACACTGGATTTTATATTTGAAAGTTGCTAAGAGAGTAAGATCTTAAAAGTTCTCATCACAAGGAAAAAACGTTGTAACTATGTGAGCTGATAGTTGTTAACTAAACTTATTATGGTATCATTTTGCAATATATACATATGTCAAATCATTACGTTGTACACCTTAAACTTACACAATGTTATATGTCAAATATATCTCAATAAAACGGAAAAATAAATAAATAAACAACTTTTCCTGCCAAGTTATTTGTTCCTCTCTCCTCATTGGACCAAGACTGATCCATACCTAACTATTGTCACGTAACAAATCATACTAAAACTTAAACGGCTTAATTTATCACCTGTCATTTATTCGTTCTCACAGATTTGTTGGTTTTCACAGAGTTTGGGCAGAGCACAACGAGGACAGCTTGCCTCTGCTCCGTGATTTCTGGAAACTCAAGTGGAAGACTCTAAGACCAGGGGCAGGAAATCATCTGAAGGATGGGTTACTCAAATGTGTGGCCGCTGCTGTGCGTGTGCGCTGAGGCCTCAGTTATCTTCCATGTGGTCCCTCCCTGCGGCTTAGTTTGGGCTTCCTCACAGTGTGATGGCTGGGTTCCGGGGACAGATATCTTGAAAGAAAACTATTGGAAGCTTCTATCACCTTTTATGACCTAGCTTTGGAAGTCATAGAGTATCTCTTCCATCGTAGTCACAGGCCTATCCAGATTCAAGGGGAGGGAACAGAGACCCCCGCAACCTCTGGAAGGAAATGTGTCAAAATTGCTTTCAAAGGAAAACACATGGCATGAGATACAGCTGTATGGCCATCTTTGGAAAATACAATTTACTACAGGTTTTTTATGACTGAACTCTAACCACTTAGGAGCCTCTATCTCCTCAGATTTCACTTATCCAACGTCCCCTGGACTTGTAATGAAAATTTTGAGACATTAAAATAAATTAATATTAAACAGGTGCCTAGGAAACATACTACCCAGCAGTTCATGGAATATTGCCTGTACTGGGCCCTGCAAAAATCAGTCTATAAAGAAAATTGAATTATGGCATATTTCAGTTGCAATTTCATGTTTACATTATATTTTGATAATATCCATTTTCAAGTATTCCAAATATTTTAAACCTGTATTTAGACGTTTTCATCTACAAAAAAATATACAAATAGAATTCAAGAGTGTATAGGAATATACCTATGCTTCAAGGTATAGGAAGCATTAGTGCAAAAATTCAACATATGTATATATTAAAATACAAACTGTCAATTTTGCATACTTTGTAATTGTACTGTTAGTATAGTGAAAAAATAGTCACAATAAAAAGATTAAAACCTACAAGCAATAAACTTATTTTTTAAAAAGAGATGCTTCCCAGTTGGTTTTAGGGTAATAGATGAGGTAATTACAAATTAAAAAGTGATAGCTCTCAAATTTAAGTGTCCTATAGATTTAGATTTTACAGCCTAATTATAGAAACTTGGTGATACTCCTACTTGTCGGAATTTTAGATTTCTTCTCTCCTTTAATCCTAGAATAATCATTGCAACAAAGATATTTCTTCTCTTTTTTTTTTCTGTTTGTCCCCCCCCCCACTTTGGCTATTTCATTTTCAGTCACTTAAACATATTTTTCTCAACATTATGTTTCAGAATAGCTGCGGTCACCCAAGATGGTAACATTTATTGGAAAGCATCTGAGAGCTCTAGAGAGAAGAAAGGCAGGATTATTACTGTAGAGCACAGGCAACCCTGAAGGTCAGGAGACGGTGATGGGTGGAATGAATGATGTAAGTATGGCTTCAGGAGATAAAATCACAGTTTGGATGGGTTGAGAACAAGGGGACTGACCCTCTCTTGTCCAGAGCAGTGGGGTTGACCATTTATTCACTTTAAGTTTCCACCAATCCTGGGGCAGCATCGAACTGGACCTGCTGGATAAAGGTTTGAATCACAAAGAACACAGCGACCTGGGGTCCAGATCACATGTGGGGGTCGGGGCCGTAGGAGGAGATTCGTGTGAGGCGCGGGACGCTGGTCTGGCGGGCGGCGGAGCGGAAAGCAGGAGACTGGGCTGGGAGTACTGGGGAAGGGGGAGGGGCGAGGAGGGAGTGTCGCTCAGTACCCTGCCACCCCGTCTCCAAGGCAGAAAGAATTATTCAGGTCCTCGCTAACGCTCGTACCTCCTACCTCTCTCTGTTTCTCAGTCTCTGAACTCAGAACTAGTCCGACAAATTTTCAGAAGCTTTCTTCTGGGACGCAGCTAGGCGCTAACCCCCTCAGATTCTGCAGTATAACACTTCCAAACAGAGCAACGTGTCAGGATGGCCGAGTGGTCTAAGGCGCCAGACTCAAGCACCTGCTTCTCATCATTGAGGCTTCTGGTCTCCGAATGGAGGCGTGGGTTCAAATCCCACTTCTGACACATTCCTATTTTGTTTCACTTGCCACGTTCAGGTCAAAAGTTTCACCTTGGATAGCTCATAATAACTCAACCCTCAGCACCGCAAATATTTCCCACCCTGAAGGGCACTCGAAAATGAGAATTCCCCAGTTTGAGAATCTTAGGATACTTTCAGAGCTATATGGGGGCAAACTCCAGCGCTGCCTTCTGTGAGATCCCTCTTCCCAGGAAAAAACTACCATAACAACTTGTGGTCTTTTCCTTAGTGGATCAACTGACCGGGCATCCACACTTGGATCTTGGGTTTTTACTGTGGGAAGAATTACTGAAACCTTCACTGCTTTTCTGCACACAGAAAGGAATCTGTTATAAAGTTCTAACAAAAAGTTTCCTTTGTCACCTTCTTATATCACGTCTAAAATCTAAGAGGGAAAGTCCCTCAAGATTATGACGCTGCTGAAAACATTTTTTGGTTATCAATAGCCAAAAAATGTTCATACTATTAAAGTTAAGTAAATTGATAGCTCATTTTGAGATTTCTTTTCAGAATGATGTGATCTAGATGTCTAGTCTTTCATTTTATAAAGAAAAAATGCCTTCTATGAAGTTCTACATAGGCTAAGTAAGATCTTGGTCTTAAAATTAAGATCTTAGACTTCTGCAGCTTTGACATTAAATGAGTTTTTCTTCCTGTATAGCTTTTAAATCACTACACAGCAGTTTTTCTCCTAGAAACGTATCTCAGTGAAATTCCAGCTCAGCTCCATGCTTGGCCTTACCTAGTGTAGCATTTTGCATTACCAGATTGTTAGAGGCAACCTAGATGTCCATCAGGTGTACAGCAGTGGCCACCCATGAATTTCATACTACGTGGTAGTTGCACATAGAAGCAGATGTAAATGTAGCAAGACAATAGATTTTTCAAACTGCGTTGAGTAAAAGAAAAAATATCAGGATGAACAGTGCCAATGAAAATTAAAATCACACAAAGCAACAGCATTTTTTTGAGGGTAGTTTCTTTTCTAAAGAACATTAACAACTTTAGAGAGGATCTCTATGTTGCGGGGAGAGGAAAGGGATGGATACAGGCCATGAAACAAAGTAGAACTGAGAGTGACCTTTCATGGACCAATAACACAAATGAGCCCTGGACAACCAAGTGTGATTAACTTACCTTTTGAACCCAAAGCCTCTCTTTCCCGTCCGTCATTAAATTCCACTTTTTTACACTCTACAGATTCCTAAGCACGCACCACTCTTTTCTGCTCTGCATTTCCCCTGCAATCATGAAATTCTAAATTATTTTTCTCCATTCTCCATTTTCATCTTTTTCAACCATTGTTTCGAGTTGGGACTGTTTATTTTCCTGTTACTGGCTTTATTTTGTATTTCAAAGCATTCCTACTGTATTTTGGACTAGACAGAGAAACCTAAAAAGTATTGATAAAATAAAAAATAATTTTACAATGTTTACTTCTCTTTATAAGGTACCCAACATCTGCTCAAGATGGTGAGTACTGAGCTCTGAGGATTCTTCTAGCAAGGAAATTGTTACAGAGCTTGATTTAAAAAAAAAAAAAAAAAAAAAAAAAAAACCAAAAAACAACTTAGGAGACGATGTTCTGAGTACTTGCCACTTTCCCCAACGTGTCATTTCTTAAATATTTAACTTGGGAGATGGTAAAATAAGGCATTGTGATGTTGTTTTTAAATGTAAAAGGCAAAACCAGAAACTGTATATACTTACTCCTTTGTATATTTTTCTCATTAATACAAAAATACAAAGACTGCAAATTGATTTTAACAACTGTATGATTGTTTCCATTTTGTTTTTTTCAATTCCTCTCTATGGGGAAAAGCTGTGAATTTTCCAATAATTTCCGCACTGGAAAAGTCTAGGACTTTGTGTGGGAGACCCTTAAGCTGAGCTACCACTAGAGAAAGTCTGGGTCCTTCTGGCTGGTGTGGTCATGCAGGAGATTGGCCTTTGATTTGCCAACAGCGAGGCAGCCAGTATAACGTTTTCCTCCTGCCCACAGCTAGTGGGTGTCTCCGGGAAAGGGAGATCTTCCTGGTTACTTTGTATTTTTGTTTTGTTTTGTTTGTTTTTGAGTCAAGTTCCTGGGTTTCGTTAAGATCAACAGGCTGACATAGCAAGGCACGACCTTCTGCTGGAAATCCACTGCCGGCTTCTCTCGGGAAGAGAGGGGCATCATCGGTGGCGCTAAGATTTTTAAAATGTGCCCAGTACTCCGGGTTCTCTAATTGGGAATTTTCATTTGTCAAAGGCTTGACTGGAGGTTCGGGAGACGCTGGTGGAGGGGTGTCTTTAGAGGCAGAAAGGGCCGAACTACGGAATAAGCGAGGATGATGCTCAAGTGCCAGGGGGAACCAAGGTGGAAGGGCAAGAGTGAGATTTTTAAAACGCTGAAAGGTGAGTGTGCCTGCCGAGAACAAAAACTGAATCCTGTCAGAAGTGGGATTCGAACCCACGCCTCTACGCGGAGACCAGAAACCCCAGGAGAGGGAAGACACAAGCTTGAGTCTGGCGCCTTAGACCACTCGGCCATCCTGACACGACAGCACCAGGCAGCACATGACAGCACTCAGCGGTAATAATTCGGTCCATGATTGAAGACTGTTCCATCCAGGAAGGAGAGGAACCTGTCGTTTTTAGAAATTACAGGAGCAAACCAAGCACTATCTGCAAAACCGAAAGACAGGAAAGGAGGAGTTTTACGGTGAGGACGTGCGCTGGGCGACAGAACTGATGCTGCTCTGAAAACCGGGAGCCCACATCACCTACTTTGAGTCTCTTTCTCTCACTCCACCCCTGCTGACCACGGTTACAAGACCGACCTTAAGGAGTAGGGGACTTGGGATATAGATTTTATTGGCCCATGTTGCAACTACCGGCTTTCAGGAGCTTTCCCTGCTGCTCACAGTATCACACAGTATTTTATCTTAAGTTTTTATTAGTGGAGACTGGGCCTGTGAGTGGGACTTAAAGATTCCCTGTACAATAGTATTTCCAGCATCTTAACAGTTCCTGCAAGGGTCCACTCCCTTCTCCTCTCTGCTCTTCTCTCCTCCCTTTCCTTCCGTTGCCATTTTTCTCTCCCTCTAATTTATCTTCCCTCTTCCATTCTTTCCACCCGCGTGAAAGAAGGGATGTGAAGCGAAGAAGCAGGATGTGGTTTATTATAGGACACATAATAAGAGAAATATAGAGCATGGAGGACTCAAATTAGGTCTTGGTCTTGGTTTAAAATCTCTACTGAGTTTTAAAAAATGTTTTTGTTGTTGTTAAAATCCCTCCTGCTTTGGTTAAAGAGAGAGGTTCATCCAATGTTTTTTTCCATTCTGTCCCATAGTAGTCTTTAGTTAATCTCCCAAATTAATAGCCTTCAGAAACTTTTCATTCCCTACAGAAAAACAACCCAAACACATATGTATGAACTGGCAAAACAGCTATTGAAAGATCCAATTTTGTGTGCACAATGATCAGGGGTGAGTTGTTTTCTTTTGCTTCATTTTTGGTCTTCATGCAGAGAACCTAAAATACAGTTTTAAAGGCAATGCAGGAAGAGTAGAAAACATGAGGATCTTGAATCAGATGTGTATGTTTGAATTCAAGCTTCATCACTTACAAAACTGTGATGTGTGATATTTTATATTATTGAGACCATCTGTGAACACTTCCTTCATCTGTAAATTTAGAGGGAAATCCCTACCTCAAGATTCTTGAGGGATTAAAAAGAATTTATGTAGGTACTTTCCCCAGCAAGCCATGTGACAAGGAGCAGTCATTGAAGAGACCATTCACCCTCGAGGTTCTATTTACAACCTCTGGCATTTATACAGTTTTGCGACAACCCAAATTCCCTGCTCCATTGCCTTTTCTGAACTATGGTGTCCTACCTTCCAAACACTTAGAAAATGTGCTCTGGGTTCTCCTTTTCTGCCGATTAATAATCTTTCAAACATAACAGCTCCTCCTTCCCCTTGGTCATGTGCTCTGTCATTCAGCCCTCGACATCCCAGTCAGGAGTTCTCTCTCCCTCTTTTGAACCCCCCAAACATATTGGTGTTATCATTCAATGAAAAGCTGAAAACTTGACTTTCAAACCAATATAATATGAACACAGTGTCAAAGATTTCATATATCTCACTAATCAATGAGTAAGCTGTTAAAAATGCTTCAAAGGAGATTATGAAGAACAGACAACACACAATCTGAAAGGCTGAAATAAATGTGCTAACAGATGCAAAATTGGTTAATATTCTGTAGGGTAATAAAACTTAAGATTGGACTTATTTCTTCTATTGGGTAAAATTGTATCTCAACTGAGCAAAATCCTTTGCGTTGATGTAAACAAGAACCAATTGCATTATTATCAATTTTCTGTGAGTTAACTTCTCCCACCATAGAGTTCCAGAATAGCCTAGTAAATAGAAAGTCAGTCAGAGATGCACACCCCTATAAAATCAGATAATTCCTACATGGTTTACTAGACTAATGCCCAGTACGTCACTAACGCAAGGACCCAGTAAATTCTGTTGTTCATTTTAAAATCTTGGACACATTTTCCTGACACATATGACAATTTATGGAAGTCGTCTAACAGTAAGCTAATTAGGAGAGTGTCAGTGGAAATGGAGACATGTTTGATCAGGTCCCTGAGTTCTGACTCTTGTCTTAGTTTACCTATTTGTAAAACTGAGGGGGTATAATATTTAATTACAGTGCTGTAGTCAGGTGGAACATTTTTAAATCTTTTATACTTTCCTTAGTTTACATGCTTTCTAATGGACTCTTGTGTTTCCAAGATGAATAAAAACAAATGTATTATCCTGCTTTTGTTTCCAATCTTTCTTCTATCCCTCCCCACTTGATTATTTAAAATATCAGGTGTATGTAACGTGAAGGGAATTCCAAATCAGCAGGGTCTCCAGAGGCAAGTGAATTTTGTTTCCCAAGCCCAATAAAATGTGCAGCTCAATCGAAATGGTCAAAATCTGGCAAACCAGAGAAATAAAGACTCCACATTAGAGATTCCACAGTTTGATTAACTCCATATTAATCCCTTCCGGGAACTTTTTGAAGCTTTCACTTGTAAGGATGTCTTTTAGGGGAAAGAGCAATAAAAATACATTTTCCACAAACTGTATGTGTGCACTTGAAAGAGGTTGTTTTAAGAGCTCCTGAACAGAGGCTGGGACAGCTTAGGCCGTAAAGAAGATAGTCTGTGATGGCAGTATTTGCACAAAGTCATGGACTTTTCTCATAAGCTGGAAATCAATGGAATAAAGACTTCTGCAACTGAGTTCCACTTACTCAAAATAAGTTAGAAATTGGCTTGAAAAGAGAACAGTTTCTGAAATAAACATAAATGTGGAATTAGTATCTGCAAGTCTAAGTTATATTACTTGAAGCATCTTGGAACAGTAGCCTTTTTTTTTTTTAAGTTTTGTAGGTCAGTGTTTCTCTCATTTTAATGAGTTTACAAATCACCTTGGGATCTGGTTAAATGCAGATTCTTATTCAGTACATTTAATATATGAAAGAATCACCTGGAGCAATTGTTAAAGCACAGATGCCTGGGCTCCACCCCCAGGGATACAGTCAACCCTCCCGTATCCCTAGGTTCTGAAATCCTTGAATTCAAACAACGGTGGTTCAAAAATATTAGGAAAAAATTTCCAGAAAGTTCCAGAAACTTCCAGAATGCAAATTTTGAATTTGCGATGCACCAGCAGCTATTTACATAGTATTTACATTGTATTAGGTATTATAAGTAATCGAGAGATGATTTAAAGTGTACGGGAGGATGAGTGTAGGTTATATGCAAATAAAGTCATCCCTCAGTATCCTTGGGGGATTGGTTCCAGGACCCCTAAGGATACCAAAATCCGAGAATGCTTACATTCCTTATATAAAATGGCACGGTATTTGCATATACACACCCTTCCATATGCTAATACTTCAAATCATCTCTAGATTGCTCATAATACCTAATACAATGTAAATGTGTGTAAATAGTTGTAAATACAATGTAAATGCTATGTAAATAGTTAACAGCACTTGGTAAATTTCAATTTTGCTTTTTGGAACTTGCTGAAATTTTTTTTCAAATATTTTCGATCAGAATTTGGTGGAATTTGCAAATGTGAATGCAGGGATATGGAGAGCTGACTGTACTATGCAGAAACAATTTCCCTTCTCTTCTAGTTTTTTTTGGCTGGTCTAGTAACTAAAGTGACATAGGAAAGGTTAACAGGAGAAAAGCTGATTTAATTTCATACATACAGGAGCCCCAAAGATATGAGGCTCAGGGGCAAATTGGTGAATTGAGGCTTATGCCACCCTGAGCTCAGGAATGGGATAGGGGCCTGAGGCTTCAATGGGGAGGTGTGTAGTTCACAGGAGGATAAGAAGAGGAGGAGTTTGGTAATTAGAAATTTGCCCTGCCATGCAGATAGGTCTTTCAGATAGAAAAGTTACATCTGGTAATAGTTTTTTGTTGTTGTTTTTGTTGTTTTATTTGTTTGTTTGTTTTTTCTGGTACAGACCCCCTATCAAAACTCTTCTGGGTAGTTATGGGAGAGGTAAAAAAATTTTTTTTCCTGAGTCACCTGGGTCTTGATTGACTTCAGCTCAAAATAATTCACATGCCAAAGAGGCATATTTTGGGGTGGCATATTCTGCTTCCCTTCAACATCTATCTTTAGAGAGATTACATTTTTTCTCTTTTAATAGATATGGTGCTCTCTTTTCATGCTAACAGGAAGACTATCCATCATGTGATATCTTAACTCCAGAATCTACAGACTAAATATAAACAATCACTGGCTGATTCTCCAGTCAAAGAGCAACTTCTAATCCTGTTTTCTCTATTTCTTGTTTGGAACTTTAAATCTCCTTTTTCATGCTTATTTACTAGTGTTTCATATTTTTCTTCTATTAATCTCTGTTTTATTGACTCAGGAATATTCACTTATATTTTTTCTACTTTTACTTTCTTCATTTGTATCTAATTTTTTATTTATCCCCATCCCTTGAGTGTTGAATGATGTGCGATTTTTTTTATTAGTTATCTATTTTATACATATTAGTGTACATATGTCAATCCCAATCTCCCAATTTATCCCACCACTACCCCTCCCATGAAGTGCAATATTTTTAATGAAAAGTTCTTGATTTTAATATAGTCACAGTTGTCATCTTTGTCTTTATTGTTGGATTTTCCCCTTTTAATTAAAAGTTCTTTTCTACCTTTAGTTCCTAAAGATATTCTTCACTGGTATCCTTTAAATATTTTTACTTTGTCTCCTCCCTGGAAACACTTCCAGGTCAATTCAGTACAATTCAATCCAGATGACCACATTTAAAAAAATCTGCTGAGGGAGTACTACAGGGGAGTGGTTAAGCAGCATTAAGCAGTGGGATTTCAAAATGAAGGTTTGAAACCATATACAAGCCCCTATGCTCTTGTCCTTTGAGGTTAAAGGCTTTTTGCTTTAACATCCCAGGCCTCCTCTGAGTCTCAAAATGTTGACTCAAGAGTTAACGATTAGGAATTGTGAAGACATAGACACAAAGAATAGCTGTTGATCCAGGAAACTAGTAACAATTTAGACTATAAACCAGCCGTATAGCAGAGTCACTGAACTCCCAGCTCCCTGAAAGATAGACGTAAAGGTCGGACATACATTACTAACTTTCTACAGGAAGCAGACGCCCACCAGATGAAAACTGCTGACCACAAGCATGGAGACCCCAGACTGACTGAAACCAGAAGACGTGTGGTGCTCAAAATTTCACCTCGATGCCAACCAGTCTGAGAATTGTGCACAAGCTCATCACACACCCTGGAGCCCCTCCCTCACACTGCCTTTAAAAGCCTGTGCCTTTAAAAACCATATTAAGATGGTTTCTTAAGGGCACTTGTCCACCATCTTCTTGGTTAGTTGGATTTCTCTTTTTTCTTCTTTACTGTTGTTGTTTAGCTTTCTCAAATAAAGTCACTCCCCTTGCCTCAACACCTCGTCACTCAATTTATTGGCCTGTCCTGTGGGGAGTAGCTGATCCTGCATTCTTCCCGTGAAGACATCAGGCTCCCTCTTTGAGAATTCAGGCCTGACTTTTCAAAGGTGATAGAAAGATAGTAAAGAAGCTGGGGGGGAGGGGGGGAGGTTTGCAGGAAAGAGAACCAGACTCTATGGAAATTTGGGAAGCAGGACCAGATACATAACTTACAGGACCCAGTGAAAAATGAAAATGAGGGCCCTTTGTTCAAAAAGCAGGAAGAAAGTGCTGTTAAAATTATGAAAATATACCCATATGAGTCTGGGTTAAAGGCTCACGCCCACCAGGACTCCCACCCAACTTAGACTGGCACTGTCAGGCTGCCAGCCTGGGGCAGGGACAACAGGCACTGTGCCACAGCCAAGAGGCACCAGGGTTATGCTGCTTAACCACCTCTTCCCTAGACCTCCCAGGGGGCTTACTGCTGAGGCAGGTGTGAGAGGGGGGTGGGGAAGGATAGTAGGGCAGGTTGCCAGCTGAAGGGTACATTGGCCGCTGAAAACTCATCTCTGGGTGGCGGGACCTGTGAGAGCCAAGGCTTCAACGAAAGCCCCACAACTGCACATGCTCCATGTCCTATTGGACCTCATGAAATGTGTGTAAAGGTAAAACTATTAAGAATTTCAAGAGAGCAATTGCAGAGCATTAAACCCCAAGAGCAGGACCCTTCTGAGTGTGGGTTTGGGGGCAGTGAGCTGCGTGACTCAGGCCCATGAATCTGGCCCATTTAAGGAGAACAAATCATATTCAGAATCTTGTGGGAGAGATACTGGCTTGGTCCCTCTGGTGATGAAATATCATCTGCAGCTCCTCTAGCCGCTCCAACCTGTAGCTGAACTGTGACTGCAATATGGGCCTTTCAAATAAGAACTTTAAGCAGATGAATAGAAATTGAAAGATAAATTTGAAGCTAAAGATGAGGCAATAAGGAATGAACAATAGAAATGAAATGTGTGTGTTATATGCCCTAGAATCCAAAGCTACATAAATGCCCACAAAAACGGTGTGACCCTCAAGGACTCAGGTTACTTTGCTGGAATAAGATCATTTGCATTGAGCTTTTGAAGAGATTTACAGAAGGCCACTAATAATGCCAAGGCCTGGACCCCAACCATACCTCATCAAATTTCCAAACCTTCCTTCCAAGGTTTTCCTGGGAGAGCACTCAGGACTAAAAGTTACTGGCTTACAAGACCATGGGCCAATGATTCTCTTTTTGAAGGTGGTAGTTTTATTCTGTTAATGTAGCTGGGGAGGTTACTGGGGATGAAAATATCTGAGGAAGTGATGATTCCATGGCTGCGGTCTTAGGAGATTAAGACAAAGTCTGTGGCTTCTGTAGCAGAGAAAATGAAAAAATGTAGAATCGGAGCCCTGCAGAATTCAGAGGGGAATTGAGAAGGAAAGAACAGCTCAGAAAAGGAATCAATCAATCATCTCCTGAGGTAGACTTATGCAGCAAAAATCACTCTTCTGGATTTTGAATATTGGTGGCTAGGTTCATCTCAAGAAACTCATTTCTGGTTCCTAAGGAGATTGGAGTATTGATAACCTGTCTTTGTAAAAATCCACTTAAAAGTTTCACCTCCTCCGTAGCACCTTCAATGTCCAACACTTATTTTAAAAATATATTAGAGCAATCCAAATCATACAAAAGAATGTGGCATATAACCATGAAAATAAAAAGGGAGAAGTCTGGTTTTGAATAAGCAGGCAGCAGGTGGCTGTGGACTGAGGTGTGAACAAAGAATCCAGCTAGGGTAGATCACCTTGGGCTTCACGTCTCCCTCAGCTCTGCGAGTGACAATTCTCGGAAGTATTTGCTTTTTCTTCTCTTCCGCCACGTCTTCAGTTTCTCCGGGGGCGTACAGTGCCCCTGCCCTGTCCTCGGCCTTGCCATTGAGGGGGAAGAGCCAAGGCGTCGCAACTTCAGAGTCTGGGAGTGAGCTGTGGGAGGCGCGGGGGAAAAGAGTCTGAGTTCTAAATTCATCCCTAGAAATCGGTGTAGGAGACCCTAACGGGTTGAATACCAAGTTCCTGAGAAAGGGTTTCAGAGCTTCGGTTTTTGAGTAAATTGCAAAAGTGCAGAAGCCTTAGAGATTTGCTCGTAGGCAGCAATCTTGAGAAGGAAATGTGGGGCCAACTCAGAATGAAAGAAGGAAGTTAGCGGGAAAGGGGGAGAGGGAAGAATCGACAAGCTTGAGCGTCTATCAGTCTGTATACAAATTGATAAGGTACAAGAAAATACCCAAGTGCAAGGAGCAGAGTGGCGCAGCGGAAGCGTGCTGGGCCCATAACCCAGAGGTCGATGGATCGAAACCATCCTCTGCTATCACTTTTCTTTTTCCAATATTGGACCAACACACGTTACTCACTTCCTCAAACTCCAAGATTCCCATAAGAACACCAGGCAGAGGCAGCTAAATTCAAGCACTCATGACAGTGACACTACTGATTTACATTTCTTGTTTTCTTTTGGATCTTAATGAAAATTAACGTCTATCAAAAATGTGTCTTTATCAATGTTTATAAAGCTCGCAACATATTGGGAAACAATGCAACATCTTAATTATCGTCTGTGTGCAGTGACCTTGTCACTGCATTTTTGCCTATGCAGACGTGTTAACAAGACTTGAAAAGGAGCAGGACCCTTCGGTCTTCCCCGACCCTCCCCATGCCCCCCGCCTGCCTTTTATTTGTAGAAAAACTAGCCAAAAGAATAAGTATAATCAGAGAAGTGAGAAAATGCAGAAGCAAAGGAAAGCAGTCAAAGAGGACAAAATAATAATAGTTTAGTCATTGAGCAAAGTCAATGCCCTTTAGTTCCTCCTCAGGGCTATAGGTAATATTCTGAGCCACATTCTGTGAGCTGTCTTGTAGATACTGAAATCCCCACCAGGTGGAAGAAGTTAACTACCTGATGACCAGACTGTAGCCACGACCTAAGCTGCCACAATTCTGAGAACTGACCTCAAAGAAATGGGAAAAAACCGGCCTTGGAACTAAAGATTGACTGTACTCAAAACAATCAAGATGACACTGATCAGACCAACCACGACCAATTTCAAGATGACTGTCAGAGCTAACAGTGCTATTTCTGCATGTAGCGCCCTCCCTCCGCCTATCCACCCCTGAAACCCACCTTTGAAAGCTCTTGGCCACTGATTGTCAGTGGGGGGAGTCGGCCTTTGGACAGGAGTCCGCCCTCTCCCCTGGTTGCCGGCCTCCGAAATAAAGCAAACTTTCTTTTTCACCAAGCTTGCCTCTCAAGTATTAGAGCAGCGGACAGCCGGACCCCACTTTCGGTAACAGTCTCATGAACAAATGAAGACCTGCCGTGACAGAGGCAGCGAATGCTGTTCCACCTGCCTGGTCCTTCCTGCCTTTAAAGAGAGTGGAGCTCAAGATAAAATGTGGAGTTGAAAAGTAAAGGAATAGGACAGGGACAAATGTGGACTCCCCACACTGGCAAGAGGGAGGTTGGAGAGACGAAGGGAAGAGTAGAGGGGGAAGGAGACTGGGGAGAGGGTGAAGAAAAGGCGTGTGAAGGAAAGGTGCGGAAAGGTGGGCGTGCTGAAAAAGTGAGATGTAAGAAAATTTTGAAGAAGTGGGTTTTCAGGGAGCTCTTTTACTGGACGGAAGCACCACTTCGAAGTGGGCGTTAGGTTGTTTCTTGCTGTGGTGTTAAAATTCCAGGAGACCCCAACTCTAAAAGAAAACACTGGAGGAAACAAAGGGAAATAAACCTCCTCCTTGTGACATAACCTTCATTCTTTACCCAATTTTTGATTTTCCTGAAGTTCTTCCCACCTACTGAAGTCGTTGCTGGTGAAGGAGCCTGCGCGCCCGCTCTAAAGCCACCTCTGATGAGTGGGTGCGGCCTCAAAGGGCTCTGTCTGCAATCATTAACTGCAGGAATATTCCCTCCCCAACGGATCCCACCCTACTCTCAGCACGACTTTCCCCCTGCAATAAGTGCTACACAATAATTGTCTGTGCAACGAAGAAATAGTTTGGGGGTTAAATGGAATCTTCAATACAGTCAAGCCAGTTGCAGCGCTGGGTCGGGGGTACGCGATCAACGCCCCTGGCAGACCCAAGTGATTTCCGAAATCATGAACATCAGTAGCACACCTCGGTGTTCTTAGGCATTCTGTATAACGAGTTAAAAAGCTACTGAGGAAGCCTGAATAGCTCAGCCGGTAGAGCATCAGACTTTTAATCTGAGGGTCCAGGGTTCAAGTCCCTGTTCAGGCGGAAAAGACTACTTTTCCATTTCAGGTAACAGAGCCCATTTAGAAATGCCTCTGAAAGTGGGGAAACCTTAACAGCCAATTTAGGGAAAGGCACTGACCTAAAATAGTTTACCTTTTAGTTTTTCATTAATTTTCCTTTCTCAAATATTCACAGAAACACTTCCCCAAGTTTCTAAGAGGAATCGAAAAAGGGCATCATATAAAAATAATAAACCAGTAATAGATTTATTGAGAAGTAAGCCATTTAAAGTTCCCTTAAAATGATTCATTAATGTGGGAGTGGAGGGGAGCAATTTGGATGGACCCGACTAGATGTGATGGTATTAGGAAGTGGGATCTTTGAGAGGTGATTAGGTCATGAGTTAATCCCTCCTAAATAGAAATAGTGCCCTCTCAATGGAGACACCAGAAAGCTCTCTCTCCCTTCTGCCACGTGAGGCAACAGTGAGAAGACAGTGGTCCATGAGCCAGGAAGCTCTCACCAGACAATCAAAGAACATGAACCATGAAGATTTGCCTTTTAGGCATTTGGTGCCTGTCTTTCTTTAGAGAATCTCTTTTGTTTCTTTAGTCTGAACAATAATAACATAGATTGTATACTCTTCCTCTCCACCTCCCTTCCCTCTCATCACAACCAGTTTTAATCAGTACCTTTACAGCTATTAATGCATACTTTGGTGCAGTTAACTATGTTTATACATATAACACTTCATCCTTCATACTTAATTTTAGTGGGTTAAATAGTGTCAGCTGGAATTTGTGTCTTTCTAGAACCTCTGAATGTGACCTTACTTGGAAATAAGTTTTTGCAGGAGTAATTAGTTAAATTAAGATGGGGTCATACTGGGCTAGGGTGGGACCTAAATTCAATGACTGGTATCCTTATAAGAAAGGTCACAGATGCAGAGAGAAAGAAGAAAATCATAAGAGGACAGAGGCAAAGATTGGAATGATACAGCTACAGCCAAAAAAAAATCAAGGATTTCTGGGATCCACCAGAAGCTAGGAAGAGGCAAGGAAGGAGTTCTTCAGAGAACCTTCAGAAAGAGCATGGCCCTGCCAACATCTTAATTTTGGACTCCTAGTATTCAGAACTGAGAGAGAGTAAATTTCGGTTGTTTTTAAGCCAACCAGTTTGTGGTAATTTGTTCTGGCAGCCCTAGAAAACTTACTGTTTTTCTCTCTGTGTAGCACATTCATTTTAGATATCCAAGTTGTCTCCAATTCTCTGCTGCCTGGAATTGCTACAATGACTGTCCTCTGCAAAGCCACCTATGGAACTGAGCTGGAATTTTACTAAGGACTATTCCTAACAGTGGAATTTCTACTACCAAGAGGCTACACAAAAATAAACATGCATGTAATGCCCACCCTGAAAAATCTAAGACCTAGATTTTAAGACTAAGCCCTTACCTTTATTTCACATAGAAATTCACACATCTATATATGATCTTATCATGACAAAGTGAAACAGAGGAAATACATCTAAATCACACTGGTGTGAAAAAAAGTCCCAGGGGAAGGTGACCCTTGAGGTAAATATAAAATAAGGAAAAAGCTTGAGGTGAAGAAGAAAGGAAGTTCTTTGGAGCAGAGGGAGATTTTTGTTTGTTTGCTTTAAAGTTTAATGCCTATTAAAGAACATTTCTTTGCTATTAGTGATTAAACTATAGCAACGTTGCAATCCTTTGCAGGGCCGTTTTCAGATTTAGATAAGTGGGGAATTCCTTTTTATAGATTCTTATAACAGATTCTTATTGTAAAGATTGGTGAAACTCCCAGGAATTCACTGCCCAGAAAGAGTTCAGGACACAAAGCGTAAATGTCTCTTCAGTTGAGACTCTTTTGAATCAATGGTTACGTCTTCCTCGTTAGCGCAGTGGTGAGTATCCCTTCCTGTCATACAGGGGGCCGGGGTTCGATTACCCCGCGGAGAGGCGATGTTCCCAGTCTTTAACTGCACAGAAAGGGAATCTTGCTGCTTTGTTTCTCTCTTTTTGTTGTTTTGTTTTATGTCGAATTCCTGCATGTTGGTTTATCAATGCGTCCACCAAGCAAGCAAAGGCCTACAGATGGGAATCCACGGCCGCCTTCTCTCTGGAAGAAGTTACCCTCAGCGCGGCGGTTCAAAATGTGCGCATTTGGCTCTGGAAATATTCCAGGATCTTGCAGTGGGAATTTTCATTTGTTGACTGAGGTGATGGAGATGTTGCTTGTGCAGGAACCGCCCTTGGAAAGCTCTCAATGGTCCCCAAATTTTGATGCACATTAGATTAACCTGGGTGCTTTTAAGATGTCTGGGGGTGGGAGCCAGGCTTCAGTAGGTTTTTAAAATCGCCACCTAGGTGATTTCAATATGCCTCAAAGTTTGGGAGCCGCTGGTCATTTCTCTGTCATTAGTTACTCTGACAATGTTACTAACATATTCCATTTTTTATTGTATTTAATATAAAATTTAAACTATTTGTAAAGCATTATAAAAAAAGTAAACCCACTAGTGATCTAACATAGATGATATTGTTATATTGTTGTTGCCCATTATGTAGCAACAACAGAAGTAACTTTGTGTTTCTCCTCCAAATCATGGAGTCACCACAGAGTGTCAAAGTGTGCAGCGGGGATAGTATGTTTCAATTCATGTAAAAATATGGACATTTGAGCTGACACCTTCCATAGCTCTAATTTGCTAAAGTAGTTTAATTTTTATATGTAAAAATGAAAACCTATTGTGTTGGTTAAAAAAAAAAAAGCCTGATAATGTTGTTGTTATTAGGTGCTAGCTAACATAAGTTATACAGTACACCTAAACATATACAGTGTGCTGGTTTCTTTTATACTTGGATGTTTTGAAATTTGGACATATACAACCTGTAAAAATTGCTGAACTTGTAGTTTACAATTTCAAAGTCTGGTGATTCTTGATGTTTATACAATTACATTTACTAATATACTTAACTGTAAAATTGTTATTTGGAAATAATTTCAAACTTACAAGAGGTTGCAAAAATAAAAATACTAGAGGGAACACCCTTTACCGAGATTCACCTTTTCTTAACATTTTACTCCATTTGTTTTTATTATTTCCTCTATGTATATTATATTTTTCTGAGTCATTTAAAGTACATTACATAAACCTTCCCCCTTTTCTCCAAAATACGTCAATGTGCGTTGCCTAAAAAAGAAAAAGAAAAAAAAACAGAAAAAGAAAAACACAGGAACCAGCACCTGAACAGAGACTTGAACCCTGGGCCATTAGATTAAAAGTCTGATGTTCTGGCAACTGAGCCATCAAGGCACTTGTTGTAGGCTTTAATTCATGCTATAAGTAACCAAATTCCATTAGCAATTTCAATGCCCAGGAAGAGCTGGAGTAATCCATGGCTTCAGAAAAACTAAGGTCTTCCAAAAGTGTGGCTCGACCACTTGAATCATTTACTCACCAAGCAGAACATTTAACCTCTGCACTGTACGTTCAAGCACACTTTTTAATTGCTGGGAGAATGAAGATTATTCCTAGAGTCAATTATTGCCGAAGGGGATTCGCAGATCTGGGCAGAAGGACCCTCGGAGACCATATTTACTTCTCAGATATGTTTGAAGAGAAGATGCACAGGCTCCCTCACCAACCTGTGGGGGAACCCAGAGGAGATGACCATTTTTAGGAACAACTGGAGTAACTGAGGAGAATCTTCCAAAGAATGAAAAGATGGGGAGAAATGAGTTATAACCTGGACCTAATGCAGGAGAATCAAATCTGGTTGTACCCTTTGGTATTTTCCCCTCAGTTTCAGAAATGGGATGTCTGGGTTCTTCAGGGCTAGGGGAAAAAAATCCAAGACGTCCTCTAATTTTCTCCTCCACATTTTATCTAGAGGCCCACTCCTCCAAAGACAGGAATGACTTGGCAGTTAAGGAAATAGTGCTCTTGTTTCATTCAGTGTTTATTTGTTCATGACACAGTTTTTGAGCACCCGTAGAGAGATCATGGGGACAAACATCCCAAAGCATAGGTGGCAGAAGAGGAAGATAGGAAGTGCTTAGTTTCATGAGGACCGCCTAACCCAGGACTACTTATTTTTGAATCAGTAATCCTTCTATTATTTAAGGCATTATTTATTGTGGTTTCTATACATGAAGCCAAATGCAATCCTGACCAAATATGAAGAAAATAATGCATAAAACTCATATTACCTATAATACTAACCATTATGAAATAATGTGTGTGCAAATGTCATTTTATTATATAAGTTACACACAGAATTTCAGAAATTAAATATAATGTGACAATTATATACCTGGGGAATAACATTTAGATATTACTAAATGTGATCAGAGGTCATTTTGACTTGACCAAAAAAATACAAACCATCACACCTGCAGAATATTTTTCCTCCCAGTGTCCAAGTAATGTATAAAATAAACATCCTCTCTATATCTCTGAGCTTCATGCAATTTTAGGTACTTTTTCTGACTCTCAAGGTCATTGATAAGATAAAAATCAGACGTGGAAGAAAGAATAGGATGAGAGCTACGGTGAGGCCTAGGGATGGAAGAGTGGGCAGGAAGGGATGATAATCTTGATTTGGGAAAGGATGGAGACAGGTTAAGCAATGAGATTGTATGTTGCACAATTTCTCTGCCAGATAGATAGGTTTCTTTGCCTTTACTCAAAAACCTCAGGCCTCATCCCATTTTATCAACTTTGCCCTTGCTATTCCCTCTACCTGGAAATATCTATCCCAGATATTCACATGAGTCAATCCTTTTATTCATTCAGGTCTTTGTGCAAATGCCACCTTCTCAATGAGACCGTCAATAATAACACTATTCAACAATGTCAAAAATCTCCCTCACATCCCGTATCTCTTCCTTGCTTAATGTTTCTTTATGGCTTTTACCACCATCTAGCTGTCTGTATATATTAATTATGAGACAGAGAAAAGCAGTCCTGGACATCCAGGAGCTGACCTGGCATTTACAGCTATGTCTTGATGTTTTCTTGTTGAATATAAACAATTTCCCAGAACATCAATATCAGACAAGACCTCTCTAGTAAATTAAGACAGAAACAAGACAACTCCATAATAGTGTCTGCACACAAATGAAAACATGAACATTGTCCAAGCCACAGAATACCAAACATTTCCCTCTCCCACTTCATATAAACGACTGCTGCTTCTTTACTAATTCCAGCTCTATTTTTACTCTAGTTTGCCCTCCCTTTAGATAAGATTTAAGATATCCAACCATAGAATTACCCCCACCTCCTGACAGCATACAAACCACTGCAAAGCCATACTTCCTTAAACCCTCCCCCAAATCACCTAACCAAAACCCAAATCCTATAATCAGTTCTTTCTAACACTCTTTGACTGAGACACTCCACTCTTACCCTGGTGTGCATTCTCTCTTGCTGCAATAGTTAGTAAAACCAGCTTTTTCAGTTGCAGGGGTGTCACTGGCAGACTTTGGCAGGAGTGTGTTTTGGCACTCATTGGCTTGGGGTACTGTCTGCCCCCAGCCCCCAACTGCTCCATTTCTGTATCCTCGGACCCAACTACAGAATCTGAGTATACATTAAATAAATATTGTTAAATAAATAAATAAGTGAATAAAAAAATAAATCGAGTCAGCTTTATCCATAGGAAAGCAAAAAGTCACATTCTTGGGAAGGGAAGGTCAGGAAAGCAGCAAATAATATCTTAGGTGCTCAGTCAGACAAAAAATTACAGACAGGTAAACAACAAAAGTAAAATCAACTCCCCTTTGGCCATTGTCCATATACAAAGTAGACTACAATAACTGATTTACAGTTGGTGTCTACAACGCTGGGAGCCCTAACCATAGGAAATGGAAGCAAGGACAGTAGGAACTAGCTTGACACAAAATGAAGAATAAACAGCAGAGTAAAAACCTCTTAACTTTACCACTGGGGGCTGGGGGGCTGGGGTGGAGAGAGAGAGAAACTATTTGTTACTAGGTAACGGCTATCAACCCTTTTAACTCGTGTATCTATTATCCGGTATCACATAATACATCGCATCCCCTTTCCCTAGGCCATTGGGAGGAAATTAATGGGAGAAAAGAAATGAGGGAGATAAAAGCCAGTGAAGAGAAGATATGGAAGGAGAAGTGGAGATTATGGGGAGAAACACCGGAAGAGTGTGCAATATGCCTGCCTCGTACTCTTAGACCGACGGTTCTAATGTTTAAATAGGTTTATTTTTTTTAAATAGGTTTATTAAAGGAGGGTTTTAGCCCTTCTCACGGGCTCTCTCCTTGCCTATGTTACTTTTTATTTTATTGTGGGAATGCGAGAGCATGAACACTGCGGGAAGCAGGCTGAAGCGGTCTTCGAAACCAGCGCTAATTCTGTTCTGTGGGCTTTTCTATGATTTGTGAAATTCCCACACCATGGGGACCGTCGTGGGCCGTGGCCTGGCGGGCCTTTGGGAGGCAGGCAGCGCGGTGCGGGAGGGGTAAGGGGACGTGTGGTGGGAGCGGCTTATCAATACCCCCGGCTCCCGGGCTCTGGGGCTGACTTAACTTTGTGCCATAGCAACAGCCTCTAGCTTCAATCAAAAATTGTCTTTTTGCCTCTTCCGTTTTGCGATCAGTTCAGAGCTTTGTGTTTCACCCCACGTATTCTGGATGTAATACGAATTTCATTGGTTGTTAATCACAGCAGCAGATTATACCACACTTAAAAGCAAATATGTCAGGATGGCCGAGTGGTCCAAGGCGCCAGACTCAAGTTTCTACTTCCCGAGCTCGGGGTTTCTGGTCTCTGGTTGGAGGCGTGGTTTCGAACCCCACTTCTGAGATGGGGTTGTTCTGTTCTTATCACGCCCAAATTCTGCACCTTCTGTGAGTGGTCACAACTACCTTCGTATGAGGCGTTGCCAAATCTTACCCAATACCATCCATATTTCACCCTTCTTAGACCAGTGCGATTTAGATGTCTGTTCCCTCATCACGCCCGCCTTCCTTCCCTCTTTTCCTTTTCTTTCTTTCAATAAAAATTGCATGTTTATGAATATCTATGGAATAATACTAATATATCAGTATTAAAATGCAGGTCTTCAAATATATTTGAGGTGATGGTTATAAGTTCCTATATTCAGTATTTTAACTGTTCTGTAAGGATAACTTTTGCATATTCTTCCACAGCTCTCCTGCGTGTCCCTCCCTCTCCACTGTCCTCAACTGACTCTCTTTTTTTCTTCTCCTTCCTCTTTCCTTTCTTGCATACCTTCTCCCATCACGTCTCTTTGCTAGTCTAAGGGTATGGGCTGTGAAATGAAGAGGTTGATATGTTCTATGGCATAAGGTAAGAGAGGTGTGAGAGGCAGAAGGAGTAGAACAGTGATTCTCAGGCAGGAGTAATTTTTAAATCAAGTTGTTTTCATAGACAGAAGGAAAGAAAGAGAAAGAAGAAAGAAAGAAAGAAAGAAAGAAAGAAAGAAAGAAAGAAAGAAAGAAAGAAAGAAAGAAAGAAAGAAAGAAAAACTTGCCCAGGTCCCATTGCCCCTAAGGGTGGCTCTACCTAACAGAACCTAAATTATTTGTTAAATATATGTTTTATTACCTTGATTTTTTTTTTTTTGGTAAATCCAGCAATTCATATGTTGAATCTTCTTTGCTTTTCTTTTTACATATCATTTTCTACCTAATCCTTTTTGAAATTTTAGTTCTGTTTTTGCTGTTCTCTTCTGATATCCTCTATATCATTTGCTGTTTTTTTCATTGTCAATTCTCTTTTGTGCTTGTGCCATATATATATATATTTTTTATAGTGTGTGTGTGTGTGTGTGTGTGTGTGTGTGTGTGTGGCTCTTCACCCTACTGCATGCTGATATAGCCCTTGGACCTGGCCTGTATGGGTTTTCGAGCTCTTTGGTTTCCAGCTGGGTTAGGTCAGTGGGAGTCCCAGGAGGAGATATGAGTGGCAGGTATTTACTTCTTGTCTCTCTCCCTGCAGGTCACCAGATGAGCTGCATTACTTGACCGGGGGCCACACCTCAAGGTAGCCCTCTCTACAAGGCTCTCTTCCGAGTTCAATTAATTACACTCTCTCGATGCCTCCTCAGGTATAGGAGTAATAATACCCCTACTATTACTTGTGCTGGAGAACTACATCCTCCCTGGTGGTTTTTCTCTAATTGTATACATCTTTATAAATAGTCCTTATATTAAAAATAAAAATGAGTGCTTTCTGAATGTCTCAGTATAAATTCCTCTAGCATGCATATGCTTTGAAAGGTTCAATATTACTAGAAGTCTTATTGTGAAATATGTAAGTCTTCTGTCCCCTAATTCCTCAAATTACCTTGTCTAGATGCCACCAAAATTAACATTTTAACTGTTTCCTTCTTGGATTTACAGATCTCTATTTTCCTAAATAATATGTATAACTGCTATTATTGATTAATCAATTAAGATATTATCCACTTACTTTCCATCATGTTAATTAGTTAACTGTTTTACACCACCATCACCCACTACTCCTTATCCTTCCAAAATAATTATGTTTCAGCTTTTGTTTAATTCAACATTTATTGTTTATGTCATTTTCCTATGAAAGTATTATACATAGCATTGTTGTGAGCTATGATTCTGTTTCCATTCTTTACTGGATGCTAATAATTGCCTAAAAAGGCAAACTTTAAAAAGAAAAACTTTAATGTACCTAAGTTCCTTCGCATCTATTGGTAATTGCTAATTCTTCCTTAACTGCCAAATAGCTTTCAGTAGAGCTTTCCACAAGATCAATCAAATCAGGTAATACATCAGTTCAAATATTTTTCTTGAAGCTATTTTTCCAGTTGACCTCTACTTGCTTGCAGTCTGAACTGGTTGCTCTGTGGACCTGCTGCACAGCTGTCATCTGAATCTTCTCTTTGCTCACCTGTTTATAATCTATTTTTTGTACGTTTAATTGCTCCACTGTTTTAGTGGAGAGTGTTCTCAAGGGTTTTTTGTTTTTATTTTTTAGGTTATAAAAATAACTCAAAGTCTGAGGTAATGGTGAAGAGAGCCTTCAATATGCTTATCTGTTATGTTAGACTTTCCCAACTTACATCAGTTGCCCCATACATAGATCCTTAGTATTTTTATCTTTCATTTTTGAAAGTCTGTTTTTTTCAGTCCTGCCAGCAGGGTAAAGCCCTAACTGGCAGAGATCTGAGAGTAAGGTGAAGAAGAAGAGCTAGGCATTTCGGCCTTCAGCGTTCCTATACACCAAAATGCTTAACCTCTCCCGTTCTCACTATGGTACTCAGATCCTCATCTGTAAGAGTCTAACCCCATTCTTTATTTCCTTTGAAGGATAAATCTCCAGATTTCTTCCTGGGCGGTGGAAGGCCAAACAGTCAGTATATATAAGTGCAGAGAATTTAGGAATCTAATTGCTTCTCAAATTTTAGACAATCTGCTTAAATTTCCCTTTAGCCTCCAGTACATAGTGCTCTCAGTTCCAGAGCTTTTTGAAGAATCTTTGGTATAAATCAGGTTGTTTCTGTGAAGTCTATTTGTCCACCTGTTTTCTGGCTTTAATGTTTCTTGCTTTTCACTTCTTTTGTGTTCTTCCCATAGTTGTGCTTTAAAAAGTCTTTTTACTATAGTATCAGTGAGTTTTCGGAGGACATACAATAAAATATGTAATTTCTGTCTCAATAATATCTTAATTTAATATGGATAATGTTTGTTATAGAAACTCCATGTAATTTCTAACCCATCTAAAAATTTTAAGTTGAATTGAATCAAGCTAGCAATGCTTCAAGTTATTCCAAAAGTTGATGACTATTGGAAGGCATACTATGACTTAAAAGCATAGTCTTCAAACCAGTACATATTGTTTCAAGTGATCTTACTTTACCTTACCAGTGGTCCCATGGCAAGGGGAGGTTTAAAAGAAAAGTATGCAATCCATTATTCTTTAGTAAAACACTTCATTTCTGATGGCAGATTTCCAAAGCACCAACAAAACTGACCAAAACTATGAGAAACATCCGACAGTAGAAACCGACCCTCCTGGAATCCACACAATGGTAGTCCAACAAAGTGATTCAAAATTAGCTGCACTTAATATAGTCAAAGGAAATGACACACAAAATTAAGAATTTTGACTCAAAAAAAAAAACCCACCTGAAAATAGAAAAAGAAAATATAAACTTTAAAACAAAACTTTAAAAAATAATTTAAGAATGTAATGGATGGGTTTTAAAACAAATTAGCAAAAAGAGAGTTAATAAACTGGTCAGGTGAAATTATCCAGAATAAAAAGGTTATTAAAGGAAAACAAAATCAAGAAGTTGAGAAGGTATAACACATTGACAGTTACAGCCAAGAAGGCAAGGAGAGAAAAGATTGGAAAGAAGCCACATTTGAAAAGATAATAACTGGAAATTGATCTGAATATTCAAAAAGCCCTACTACAACCAAGGTGGATAAATACAAAGACCACACTTAGACATATCTGGTAGCCAGCCTCCAAGATGTCCTCCCAGTGATCCCTGTGGGGATATGATACTTGGGGAATCAGTTCAAATGATGTTATCAGGTTACTGATATTGTGGTGAATAATACATTGTCCTTTGTCTCTCATCCAGGAGTCTCATATCTTCTGCCAGTATCCATGAAACTGTAGTAGGCTAACTTCTTAGCTTAGAGTAATTATGATTTCTTTTTAGTGTTTGAGTAATTAAGTTCTAGTTTCTTAGCAAGTTTGATGATTATAATACAATAGTGTTGTCTAGATCGTTTATTTTTAAAAGAAAATTGAAGTGGCCATTTCACTTTATAAAGGAAACTGATTTTTTTTTTTTTGGTAGTGTCTTGACCATTTTGTCTATGGATGATGGATCAGAAAATAGAAATTTATGGTTATGTCTGTGGGTTTTTTTTTTTTTGTCAATGACAGTCCACTATTCCAGATGCAGAACTGGGCAAAGCCATTTAAAAACTTTTTTTATTAAATCCTTTTTGGGCAAAGCCATTTCCCTCCACTTTAGTTCTTGTTCTCATAGACTAACTTCCTCCTTTCCCTATCCTCCCAAAGAAGTGCCTTCTTTGCCAAGCAAGAGTGGTCACTAAAACTTATTTAGACATTTTTGGTACTGTCTTCAAGTCTGTGCAGATCTTATATTCCTTTGGTTCTCTGGATTATTATTAATCTTTTAGTTATTAGAGTCCAAACTTATGATCTTTCCTTCATCAAAGACTTTGTTCGCATCCAAGACCAGAGCCAATTTTAGTCCCCTCCCCTGTGACCAGGTGCTGAGTTAGCCATATTCACATCTTAGCTTTCAAATGCATAATTTTAGCCTATTTAATTTTAAATGAATTTGCATTGCTCTGAAGTAAAACTTCTTAGAGACAAAATACTCTTAACAATGAGAAGTAAGGTTTCAAGTGGGGTTCTGCAGATAGAGTATACTAATGTCTCGAGTATGTTAAGGAAAAAGAAACAACTGCTCTCCAAGTGCTAAGGCGTTGTGGTGAAACTAGTCCAGGATTCCAGAGCCCAGGGCAGCTGTGCCTTGTCCAAACTGAGGAGATGCTGACTGACCTCCTGCAGGAGCCATCATTGGCCCTTTCTTGATTTCCCACTAAATTCTGCACGGTGCCATTCTTCTCCAAGCGATTCTTAGCATTCTGTTCTTTTTCCAATAATCTGCCACAGAACTGTAGACATTGTGTTGTCATCGTAGTACAGAAGCCAGGACCATTACTTCCACTGCTGGGTTCACATCCTGTTACCTCACATTTTTCTTCCAGGAAAGGATCACCAGCATCTTCTCCTATGAATCAGTTACTTTTACTCATAATTATGGTTTCCTAAGGAATGCACAGAAGTGACATAAGAAACAGTTATGGCCTGAAACGTTGGCATTATTAGAACGAACTCCCCAAAACTAAGCAAAGCATTCAAGCAAAAAAAAAAAATTTTTTTTTTCTCATTGTGACAGACCACATTTCTTATGAATGTCCTATATGTGACTGTTTATCTTTGGACCCAGAAAATGACCCATGCACACATCCGTTTCTACTTCTGCCTTATTACTGCATTCTTATTAGTAACAATACAATCTGTCTATCCACTGACCCAATTTTGGGTGCTTAAAAGTTCTTGTTTAGAAGTCCTGGGCTCTAGTAACAGCTCTACTTACAACATGTAGCCACTCCAAGGAATGAGAATGACACTTTCAACTTTGAGAATGACAGAATCTACTTTTCCTCCCATAGGATTTCAAGTATAATTTAAGCCCCAACAATTCTCCCTGATATCTGGCTTTCTGATTCTTTCTCTTCTCCTGCTATCATGTATATACACACAAAAGATGGGTAGGATATATAATTTTTTCATCAAATCACTGTTGACACACGTGGGAATGCTTATGAAGAAGCTCCTCAAATGTAAACACCAGAAAGTAGAAATATCGGCAGTGAGAAATGTAGGGACCTGGTATTCGCTGACTGTGGAGAAAACGTTCAATTCATACAGGAATGGACCGACTATTGGCAAGGGCATCCACTTGGTGACAAAACATCCACGACTCTGGCGGGACTCGAACCCGCAACCTTTGAATACCTCGCTTCCACACTAGAAGTCCAATGCGCTATCCATTGCGCCACAGAGCCTGACAATGCATGGGGCTTGGCTGGTTCCCAAAGACTGGTGATTATTTATTTGCCTATCAATAAATACAATTCGTGGAGATTTAATCTGTTCCAGTCACCGTGAAAGTTCAAGAAACACAAAAACAAATAAGACAGTGCAAGGGACACGCAGTGCCCAACATAGGGGAATTTCTGAGCCTTTCAGTGACTAATGTCATTCGTTGTCATGAAATAAGAAATAGTTTGTCCAGTTTCATTTGGTCTCTCCAAGTCCACTCTCGGGACGGTTGGCTTCGCAAAAATGGAATTTGAGGAACTTCCAGCAAATGACGTTGGGAGATATTGTAAATATGTGGCCAGCCCCACCACTCCCTTTCCTCCAGTTTGGAGTTCTCTCTTTCGATCTGGGGGCCCTTCTTGTTCGTACTTGTGTTCTTTTTGAAAACGGTGAGTTCGTATGTTGTTTTGCCAATGGGCTCATGGAGCAACGCAATCCCACTGTCGCCCTCTCTCTTGAAGGAAAGGACTACAGTTTTTAAATGCGTCCAGGGAGCTTTGGAAAGATCGCAGGTTTTCTAACTCGGGAATTTTCTTTTGGTGACTGCGCTGAAATTAAAAGACGCCTTTTTATTCGCTGCCGCTTTTCTGTGACACCGTATGGTCCAGTCGCACTGGCTCATTTAGCGACCGTCGGTCATGTGGGTTGATGTCTTTGAGGACAGAAAGGGATGAATTACAGGTGAGGTCATTAAGGGTGAAACTCAAGTGCAGGAGAGTCCAAGGTTTGTTGACCCGGAGCAGGCGAGTGGTTGTGATCTGAGGAACTGGAGGAGGGTTGTGGAAGGAAGAGAAGAAAGCTCAGGCCATTTTATTTCAGAAATGAAAATAATTCTGAAAATTACAAGACAAAACGCGATCTCTGAACCGACTGTCTGCAAAAACGCAAAGCAGAAAAAGGACGTGTTAGACCAGAGCTGAAGTTTGAGTTGAGTGAAAAAGTTCTTGCAGCCCTAGAGCCTAGGAGCCTGGGTATTGAGGGCCTGCGCGTTCACACCCGCAGCCCACTCCCGCATCCTCTCCTCCGGGCCGTGGTTGCTCTCCCAATGCTCGGCTTCTTCCCAGGACCACGCCGCGCATCACTCCCTTAGCTCCTCAGCTCCTTCCGGCAGCCTAAGGACTGGGGAGGTGGGAGGTAGATCTGGTCAAGCTTCCTTGACCACAGAGTTTATACTCCAGCCTCTTGTCTTTGAGGACGTGTCGGTTCAAGTCCAAGTTTCGGGAACTGAGGAGACGCGGGCCGGAGCTGAGTGGCACCTCCAGGCAGCCTCAGACTTGGAAATGCTAGTGGGAGAAGGACCCGGAATGAAGGGCACTCGAAAGAATCGGGGTGTCTGCGTTTGCTTTCACAGCTAACCGGTAACTGACTTTGATAACAGTAAACTGGGTTGCCCTTCCTCTGGCCCAAAGGACTATTCGAAGTCTCACGTGGGGGGAATGCTGGCTAAGAGTCGGTGGGGAGCTGACCAGCTCCCTTCCCTACTGAAAAGGAGGATTCAGGGACGGTCTCCAACCCGCTCAGAAGTTCTGTCGCTCACAAAGCTCAAAGGACAGGTAGAAACATGTAAATAAAGCTACGCAGAATTAAGTTTTATTATACATAGGGTTGATTCTGGGTTTAGAGATTATGTGGTTCATGAGAGGAGGATTTTGAGCCAGCTCCCTGCTACTGGGAAACAGGACAGGGACAGTTAATTTAGACTCCCAATCCCCATTCTGGGAATCGAAGTGTGTTGCTAGGGCACAAGTAAATACCAACACATTTTCAGATTACAAGGGAAAAGTTTTCTCAAGTCCATATCTCCCAAACTCTCATTCGTAGTTAAATTTCACCAGCTTCTCTTTTCCTCTGCTGTAACAGGAGTAATTATTCCCTTCTTTATAATCTCACAAGATGTTATTTGTTCCTGAAACCATAGCACTTACCAAATACAGTCATTTCATCTAATTTTAAGCTTGATAACACTTGAATCAGTAATTCGTTTTGTAAAACACTGTTCTAGGAAATTAATATTAAGTGAAGAAAAACACTTGGTGCACAAAAACAATGATGGTATTTTTAAAACACTGATAACAGTAGCACAGCAGAAATTACATAGCAGTCCAACAAAGGGGAATATTTCATTAATTCTTACTTCATCTGAATAATGGAACATTACAAAGCCACTGAAATAACATTTAGAAAGCTCCTGAAAAAATATTGATATAATATTCAATTAAATTAGTAAAATACACAATTTAGAGAGATAAAAGCAACCCTTGACATTTGGGAGCTGACCTGGTACTATCAGCTAGGACTTGATGTTCTTTTATTGAACAGAAACAATTTCACAGAGCACCAATGTCAGACAAGGCCATTCTGTGACCATGGTTGATCAAGACAAAATTAAGATCACTTTGTAATCATGCCTGAACACGAACACAAACATGAAACACACACACACACACACACACACACACTTGCACAAAAGCATTGTTCAAACCACAAAAATGACCCCAAACCTCATCTTGGTAAATACACATGCCAAAAAATGACTAAGGTTTTTTGCCAATCATAGTTTTAGCATTGCTCTATTCTTCCTTCCTTCAGGATAGGATTTTAAATCTTAATCCTAAATTTAAGCTATTTAATCACAGAATCACCCCTTACTTCCAGACAACATTTAATCTAAAACAAAGTCCTGATTCTTTAACTCTTTTCCCAAATCGCCCAACACAAGACTAAATTCTTTGAGTACTCTTTAGTACTCTTTTACTAGGATGTACCCATGCTTCCCCACCGTGTTCTCAATTGCTACAAGGAGCTCTATGCCCAGCTTGTTCAACTGCATATGTATTCCTGGTGGTTTCTATCTGGAAGATATTGGCACAATTCATATCCTGTATGACTTCAACTATCCACATTTTTCTGCATTCAAAATACTGAGGGAGAGATAAATCAAAGTGCTGCTGTTGCTGGTTTCTCTCCATGCCCCCCCGACCCCCAGTGTGTTAGTCATCATTACCCAAGTTTTCTCAAGAAGGAGAAATTTATTTTACTTGGCACAAGAAAGATGAATTCTCTAAATGTAGACTCAAGGACTTTGAGGTTACTGAATGTTACCTCAGTAGTATTTGGTTTGAGCAACTGTCTTTTTCAATGCCCTTCACAATCACGTGGGCCTTGAGTTTGTTTCTTGAATAATTGATGCTAGTTAGAAGTTTGTAGAATCCATGGAGGCATCTCTCCCCCCCATCACCTGCTAATATTTAATTAGACTTTTAAAATTATTTTGTATGCATACTTTGATAAACTAATCTTTTATGGGCCTTTATTTTCATAACAAAAAGATTGTAACTTTAAAAAAACATTTTAGGAAACCTCATGACACAGGTCTGCCCCAAAAATACTCCTACAGGGACTTTTAAAATTATTTTGTATGCATACTTTGATAAACTAATCTTTTATGGGCCTTTATTTTCATAACAAAAAGATTGTAACTTTAAAAAAACATTTTAGGAAACCTCATGACACAGGTCTGCCCCAAAAATACTCCTACAGGGACAGAAGATAAAGATTTTAAATATATTTGGCAATCTCTTAATGCACATGGTTGGGAATTTTCCAAAAATTGCCAATGGAAAAACACATCAGAAATGCTCTGAATCTATGAGCACACAGAGTGAGTGATGCACTTGCTTCTCGTGACCAGATTTCTTCTGTTAGTCATGGCATTATTGATCTTTTCTGGATGTAGATAAAAGTAAATTATTTGATATTTAATTAGATCTACCCCTCCCATAAGGCTTTCTCAGTGATATCTGAATTGAATAGAACTCTATTTAAAGAACACTTTGTTACCTCTGGTTAAATATAATGTATTAAATCCAAGCAACTACCTACCAGCTTTCTCAACGATACATCGTATTCATCAGTTCTCACCTCTTACACACTAACAGTTTGTTGGTCATAAAATGGGGACCTATATATGCATCTTGGGATCCAGCATCTGCATTTAACCATTCTATTCTGAATCGTTTCTGCAGAGCATCTGGAAATTCTGCTGAAGGAACCAGTGAGTTACAAATGTAAAAAGGAGAACGGGAAACGTGCAGTGTGAGTTACATTTAGAGAAAACGAGCCCTTGCATTGCCCCCAAAAAACTGAACACGTAATCCATTTTTTAGAAAGCAGCTATGATCTCACAGAAAATGAAACTCATGGACCGGCAATGCCTCTTCTTAATGTGTGTGGAAAGTGAAAGCGTATTGGCATCTGCAAAGCACTTTCCCAAACACAGTGAGATTAATACTTTGGGCCTAAATTAGGAGCCTAGGAACAACGAGTGAGGGAATCCAGAGGAGATTTTCAACGTCGCTTTTCTCTCCTCCCACCTTAGGCACAAATCAGCGGGAGCATTTCCTTCCCTGAAACCCGTTGTGCACAGTATCATTCATCGAGCAGGCTAGAAGTTCTAGCAGAAGTGTTGGTCCCACCACGCCTAAAAGTAGGATTACGCTGATTTCACCTCGGTGCTGAGTAAATTTGGTTCCTGTTTCGGAGACCCAAGCACTCAGCATGAAACCAACTCATCCGCGAGGGAGGCAGGCGCTAATTGGTGAACTGACCTGAACTTTGAACAATGATACTTGTACAGCGAGTACTATCATCCCAGTTCTCCTAAATGTCGGGGTTGCCGGAGAGAGTTTGACTTCCCTCCCCAAGCTTTCATTCACCTTAGTGTTTTTGCCCAACTCGCTGCACACACTTTTATCTACACAGGAGTCTTATCTTTATATCTACCACATATCGTTTTATAGTGAGACCCCTCCCTTCCCATACCAGTAGTCGTGGCCGAGAGGTTAAGGCGGTGGACTAGAAATCCATTGGGGTTTCCCCGCGCAGGTTCGAATCCTGCCGACTGCGATTGAAATTTTAACCTACGGAGAGTGCACCTGCTCCAACCTGGCAAAAACGTGCCTCCGGCGAGCCTTAGTAATTCCCCGTTCCCATCCTTGTACAAGGGTCAAGTGTGCCCGAGTTTTCTCTCCCCAAAACCCTCCCCAAAATAACACGTTGGTGAAAGTGTTAAGCTATTTCTATTTTATTAAGAATTTTGTCATAGAGTAATATTGGCTTTTTGAAATTATACGCATATATTCCTGTAACCACTACCATAATCAGGATACAGAACAGTTCCATCAATCCATAAACCTCCCTTGTGTTATCCCTTTATAGTCACCTCTTAATCCCGTACATAACAGTTGGACAACCAGATACGTTTTCTGTTGCTTTGTTTGACTTTTTTGAGAATGTTATGGAAACTGAATCATACAAAATGTAACATTAGCTTTTTGAGATTAGCTTCTTTCACTTAAGATACAACATGCCTTGAGATTTATGCAAGTTGCTGCATATATCAAAATTTTGTACCTTTTTGCTGTTGAATAGAATTCCATTGTGCGGGTGTACCACAGTTTATTTCTTCACCTATCCATTGAAGGACATATGGGTTGTTTCCAGTTTTTGGCAATTGTGGGGGAAAAAGCTATTAACATTAGCATATGTACATTTTCATTTTTCTTGGATAGATTCCTAGAAGTGCAATTGCTGGGGTACATGGCAAGTGTATAACTTTATAAGAAATTGTCAAACTGTTTTCCAGAGTGGCTGTACTTTTCTTTATTATCAGCAATGAATGAGATTTCTAGTTGCTCCTCATTCTCACCAGCCACTGATGTTGTCTGTATCTTTAATTTTAACCATTTAAATAGGTGTGTAATGATACCTCATTGTTATTTTAATTTGCATTTCCTAATGGTTAATGATGCTGAACATCCTTTTGGGTGTTATTTGCCACCTTCATACTCCTTTTGGTGAAGTGTTAACTAACCTCATTGTGGTAATCATTCGCAATATATACATATATCAAATCATTATGTTGTACACCTTAAACTTACACAATGTTATATGTCAATTATATCTCAATGAAGTTGCAAAAATTAAAAATAGAATTATGATATGTTCCAGCAATTGCACTTCTGGGTATACCCAAAATAACTGAAAGCAGAGACTCAAACAGATATTTGTACACCCATGTTCATAGCAGCATTATTCACAATAGCAGAAAGACAGAAGCAATCCAAGTGTCCATTGATGGATGAATGGATAAACAAAATGTACATACATACAAAGTATACATACAATGAAATATTATTCAGCCTTAAAAAGGAGTGAAATTCTGGTGCATACTGCAACATGAGTGAACTTTAAAGACATTGTGATAAGTGAAATATGCCAGTAATAAAAGGACAAATACTGTATAAATCTGCTTATATGAGATACTTAGAGTAAATTCATAGGGATAGAAAGTGGAATGGTGGCTGCCCAGGGCTGGGAAGAGGGGGAAATGGGCAGTTATTAATTAATGGATACAGAGTTTCAGTTTGAGAAGATGAAAAATGTTATGGAGATAGATGGTGATGATGGTTGCCCAGCAACGTGAATATGCTTAATGCCGTTGAACTGTACACTTAAAAATGGTCAATTTTATGTTACGTATATTTTGTCACAATAAAAAATCAAAAAGCGATTACCATTTTTGTTGTTAGTTTTGTTGGCTATTTTTCATTTTCAAAATGCATTACTTAATTTTTGCATTAAAATGCATTACTCATAAGGCAACCATACATTTTAAACCTTAAGTATGTGACTGTCACAAGATTTCTTCAGAAAGCCATAGGGTTTCCATGAGCGCTCCTGGAGCTTACAGCCTGAGTAGTCCCTAGGAGTCAAATGTTAAAGCTTTCTCCACAGCCACTTGTGTCTTTGTTGTTTGGGTTAATGAACACAAACTCACTGGATGATTTGTCTTCAACATAGTCCATTTCCATTCCTAAAAGTGTTAGCTGTGCTTTCTTTTCGATGAACACTCTGAGTCCATTTTGTATTTATTTTCTATTGCATTACTATCTGCTCTTTGCTTCATTATTTCCTTCCCTAGTGTTTCATTTGAATTAAATTAGTGGCTGATTCTTAATTTCAGGTAACGAATGCTTAATTACTCCTTAGCATTTATTTTATTTATACATATGTGTTTAAGGTACCCTTCTAGGATATCTAGGGTACTTACCCTCTAAGTACCCTTCTAGCTGCACAGTATACGTCTTGACATATACTATTTTATTATCATTTATTTCGGAATGGTTCCTAATTTCTTTCTTTTTTGGTCAATATTTTTATTGAAGTATAGTTGACTTACAATGCTATGTAAAATAGTTCCTAATTTTGATTGATATTTGGTCTTTAAACCATAAATTATTTAGAAGCATATTTATTTTGTAAACAAATACAAATTTTAACTTTTGTGTTTTGATTTTTGGCACAATTTTATTTTCTGAAATAATAGCATGTATCTAACCCTGTTATGTTTTTGGAGACTTGCTTTGTGGTCTGGTAAAATGTCAAGTTTGAGATAATTCCATGTGTGTTTGGAAAAAGTTGGAATCCAGAAGTTGGTATGTGCACTGTTCCTTATATATGTATGTGTATTATATGAATTGCATTCCTTTGTCTTATGGCTATTTTTTCATGTGTGGTTTTAATTAGTTTTTCAGAGAGGTGTATTGTGCAAACCTATCCCACCATGACTGCGATTTTTATATTGCTCTTTGTACTTCCATCAGTTTCTGGATTTTCTTCTCCATTTCTTAAACTTCCAGAAACAAGAAATTCTGCATAGAGCATGATTTATTTAACAGCTAGGACTTGGAGATACCAGGTGCTCCCTCCAATTGGACAACTGCAACAAGAAAAGCCTCGGGAAAAACATATATTTAATTTATACAAGCTTTAGAATATCCATTGAGACTTTAGGGACATGCTGCTTCTTAGAAATTTACATGTTTCCTTCCTCAAAAGAAATGAGGAAAATGTAATTCAAACATAATTTGTCTCATGGGAAACTCTGTATAAAGACTGAGGATAAGCTGCAGTGCAGATTCTGATCACCCTGTGCTTAAAAATGAACCTGGTTCCATCCACTGGTCCTGACCTAGAGATGTCTGACTCTGGCTTCTCAAAACTGCATAGTCAGGAACCCACGTCCCATAACCAACCACTCTGAGATGAGAGGGGCACTCAGAACTGGTTTGACTAGAATCTCAGCCTCAGGCATGTGTGTAACTTTGCCTCGTAAGTTACAATATTGGGGCTAATGAATCATGGAGCCTGAATTTAAAGATGTTTCTTTAGCAGCTTTATGCCTAATTTTACTTGAGTGATTTCATTTTTTAATAGTTACAATTAGACCACATGATATAAAGGAGAAACTCTTAGCCTAAGTCATAGAGTCTTCAATAATTTTGTGAATTCCCTGGTATGGTTTGCTAAGTGCTGTGTTTTGTGTCTAGGTTCATCTTGGTGTGAGAGAGTGCCTAAGTTTCCATTCCATTTGCCATGGGTTGCTAAACAAACAAAGGTTTTAGAAGTCTTCCCTAATAACTTCACAATCTATTAAAGGGAGAGAGAGGAAAATGCCAACTTAATTTTCTGATTTTGAAAAATGCATTAAATGCCTTTTGGTGGCCATGAGGCCCCAAGCAATTTCTTTTTAAATAGTACAAGCAGCTTTTCTACATGGGCTCAATGCCTTTTTCCCTCATGGCAATCAATGCTCACCAATATATTAAGGATACAAGCCCCACCAGAAGCTCCTATGTTCACCAGCAGTGCCCTACTTGGTTTTCACATTCACATGTGGCATGTCCCCCTAAAAGTAAACAGCAATGGGGCTTGTCTGAGCCATAATTCTAAGTCCATTATGGAGCTTATTCTTTATTTGCTCTTTTATATATTACTATATTGTTGCTGCCCAAGATAAACCACTCCATCTTTTACAATTAGGATCCATGTGCTGCACTCTTATTGTGTATTTTGTGTATGGAAGATCATGGACCAGCACTTTCTGCAGAGTAGCAGTATTAATTCTTGTGCAAACCAAATTCCATTTTATTTGTATTTTAGCTTTCCATCATACCTGTGCCATTACTCTGCGTTACAAGCGCTTTCTCCAACCTATTCCTGGCTAAGCTTTGTTTTATGTACACGTTGATAGAGCTCCCTTCCTAGTAGATACGCATCTCCACAAGGACAGGGGTTGCCCGCTTATCTTGTTTATCTTTATGCCTCCAGCACCTTGCACAGCATCCGATCCTTCACAGGAATTCAGTAAAACTAGCTAAACAAATGATTTGAAACAGGTGCTAATCTAATGACTTTTTTCCACAATAAGAACTTAAAAAAATCTGTTTGAATTCTTTGTTTCATTTCTAATTTCTTCTTATCCCATTCCTTCTTCCTGATTTTCTGCTACACACACACACACACACACACACACACACACACACACACACACACACACATATATATATATATATATATATATATATATATAGTAGCCCTAGACAAAGAGGTGACATCGTCTATCACCCGGCCTGAAAGAATGGCTTATTTAGGAAAGGTGGGGAGGTTTTATCTCTGGACTCTGCAAGCGTTAGTTCTACATTCCCTTTAAAATTATTTCCTTTGGCTATGGTTTTTGTTCTGTGCTCTTGTGAGTTACAGGATAATACTTTATTCACGCGCTGAAGATCATATGCAGTTGTGTTGGGAGAACACAACTCAGGGTCTGGTACAAGTTCCTATAGCCTTTAGAAGGTCCGCACTATAAGGGTTTTACACGGGGTTGATGTTTTGCAAGATCCTCGTGTGTTTGTAAACACTGAGACTGCTGGAAGAAGTGGGCCCTCTTTGCAATTTTGTTCATCTCAGTTAGCAGGAGAGTTCCATTCTGTTATCTTCCGCCGCGTGGGCGAGTGCACCAGACAGCAGGAATCTGCTGTGAGTGAGAGGCGGAGGGCCGTACGTGGCGACGTTCTCGCTGCCATCGCAGAGGCCTCTGTCACTGAACTCTCAGAACAGTCCTGAGGGCGGACATTTGTTTTCCCCGGGTAGTCACTGCGCCGCCTCATTTAAGGGGGCAGATGTCCTTCCATGGAGTTAGAAGTCATTATGCAGTCGTAGGAGAATGCCTATATACACATCCACTGGGACGAGTGCTGGGAAAGGAGCCAGCGTCCCCAGAATTCCACCAACACAAATGCCAAAGCGCAACTCAGCTAAAGCTCTGTGGAAATCTCAACAGAAACTTGCTGCTGGGAGGCCTCGGTGAGTGCAGCCGAAAGGAGGCGAGAAGCCAGGAGAGCTGAAAGGGAGTCAGGGGCTCTATTGGCTGCGTAGACACGGAGGGATCCACCGACACCGCCCAAGAAACCTAGTGTTTAAGGAAGCGCGCTGGGTCTAAGAAAAAGGTGTCTATGGAATAGCAGTAAAACAAACAAAAACACCCCACAAAGTCTTTAGTACAATTTGGCAGCCTTCACTGGGCACCTTCTTCTCGATGAAGGCGAGTATGATGAGTCTCTGATCCTGAAATATCGCGTCCCTTACAGATCGCTACAGGTGACAAAATTCAGACTTTTTCTTCAAGCATACCTTTTCCATTTTCTCGAAAACATAGCTTTTCTCAAGGTTTCTTCTGTGAATGTGCCAGAAATTAACACATTAAAGCTTGTTTTCCTAGAGGCAATGGACCTGATCACTACATAATCTCTGTGGGGAAAAATAGCACATGGCTGAAATTGAGCAGAGGTGCAGATAAAAGACTTGAAATTTCTAAGGCTCAGTTTTCCCGTCTATATAAAGACTAAAAAAGTTTCAGCGAGGTTTTAAGTATTAAATCATATAATGGATATAAGACGTTCAGTTCAGTGCTGGTGTATATAAGAACTGCTCACTCTGTTTTTCTTAATGAAGAAAGCGAGGGCTAGGATCGCCAAGTTTCTGAATTAATGGTAGGGGGCAGACACTATGGGTTCCTTGGCAAAAAATAGGATGAAAAGTAAAAATAAATAAAATTAAATCCCCTAGGATTTTCTTCGAAAGTGACCTGAGTGGACGTAGACTAAAAATTTTGATTGTTTAAGCTAAATGATTTCAGTAGAGCTACTAAGACATATCATGGACAATTATGAGGTGAAACACTTCGTGTGCGGTTCCATGGTGTAATGGTTAGCACTCTGGACTCTGAATCCAGCGATCCGAGTTCAAGTCTCGGTGGAACCTGCTTCGTCCTTTAGTATCACTTGTTTTCCCCTGGAAAATACTGTCCACCTAAAAGACCGCTATCAATTTTGCCTCTAATATCTCCTGTGAGCTCCTGTGAGTCCAAACATATCTGTATCTGAGTGAGGAGGCAGAAGTGGAATTCCATTCTGGTTTAACGGAATTCATTTTATAAGGAATAAAAGAAGTATCAGAAGTAAGTTAAGTACAGGTGGAAGATAACAAAACCCCTGCACTCTGCTGCGACTAGAAAACCAACTCTAATAAAAAGCAATAACGCTCTTTTAATAAAGTTTATTTTCTGTGCACATTAAAAAGAATATTTGAAATTGTTCAATATTTCAAATACGGGAAATAAATAAATCTAATAGTATTGGATAATATACAGTTAATAGCAAATTTCTCTTCTGCCCATGACCTCTACCTGCACAATTTCTGACGCACTCCACCCCATCCACAAGGCCACTGAACCCAGTATATATAAGTGCTTTATATATACTAAATACAGACAGACACCACAGACACGGTGGGGCGGGGGGGGGGGGGGGGCGCAGATCTAAATATGGAATATCTTAAAGTAGGTGACTCTAAGTAAAAGGTCATGCAAGACTCATTATTACATTTAAAAAATATCTACAGATTTAACACGCTTCAAGTTAAAATTGGGGGGGAATCCATAATGATATTTTCATTGCAATATTCATCTGGTCATTGTGCCATGCACAAAACACCAAACATCCCTTTTTCTCAGATAAAATGAGTGACTTATGCTAATGAATGATTTCTTTACTAATTACATTCTTTGTATATAAGTTTTCCTTTCTTCATTTGTTCTTGTACTGTTTTGCCCAGGTCTCAGGAAATTTTTTTTTTTTTTTTAGTATAGTATTTGTCTTGGATGAAGTGTGAGTTGTTTTATTTTGTTTTCCTGAATTAGAAATTTGCAGGCATTTCACATGGACTAGGGGCTGGGAAGATTCCCCCCCCCCCCACACACACACAAATAGTCAGGTTGTGTGTGGAACTTTTAAGCAAAATTTTTTTCTCACAACCAACACATATCACTAACTCCAAGTGTGCTCACAATGAAGATTCTCCCCCCATACACTGATCTTATTCACTGTCTGCTTCTTCTTAACATTGCCCATGTGTAAGTTGCTTATCCAAACATTCATATGTAGATTCTCCTTCATAATAAATGAGTTCTGTGAAGTTCCTGCTTCCACATGTAAACATATTTCATTGTTCAAAACCAGAGAGTGTTGGTTTTCTCTCTCACAGTGCCACTAACTGTGAAACACTATGCACCCCTGTTTGTTTGTTTGTTTTTTGCAAATGCTGTACTGGGAAAACACTGCTTATGGTTTCATTACAGCCCTTCGACCTTCACAGTATGTGGAATCTACTCTTCATGCTCCGTCATTCATATACTGCACAGATCACTTTTAGTTTGGTCAGAATTGAAGTTTGCTTTATCTTTCTTGTATTTATTGATACATAAATTTTCTTTCCCAGATGAAAGTGCAAAAAACGCCTCTACTCTGCAACTGTAACTCTATCTTTACTGCATACATTTATTGCCATCACACAGTTTAAATACCAAATGGAGATATAAATATTATGGAGCTCTTGTTTATATCACATCTTAAGTGTTCAACAAAAATGGTCCGTCTCGCTACTTTTTATGAAACCCGACAGCCCTTTGGTTGACCATAGTGACGAATCAACAGTAGGAGAATATCACTGTGCTTTTATAGTAGCAAGAGGGACTGCAATGTTCTTTCAGGCGTGTTTAACCACGCAGAGTTCCTGGTAAAATCTTAGTCGACAGGATTCGAACCTACGCAGGAAACTCTCAATAGATTTCAAATCCATCACCTTAACCACTCGGCCACAACTACCAACTTACTGACTGTTTAGTGGGCTAAAGTGAAAACTAGTGGTGGATATGTGGCACGTTCCCCAACAGTAGGTCTGGCAACAAAAAGTTTCTTAGCCCTGTCCAGGCCACTCCCTCGAGAATGAATGAGCTCATCTAGAGCAAATCAAGAGCCAGCTGGTGATGTAATTCAATAAAATGCTCCTAGACAAGCGACTCGAACTTCTTAGACGCTGGAGCTTGTCCAAAGCCGGTGATAATCTTGGACACGCACGATCACACCTAATTCTCGGGAACCTGCTGAAGGGGAACTTTGAGTTTAGAGTGAGCTCTAAACAACCTCCAGTCGCAAATACCAATGGGAGAAGGAACTCGAATGAAGGGAACGTGCGAGAAATGGCGGGGGTGGGGGTGGGGAGTCATCTATGTTTACTTTCAGGTTTAAAATCTAAATCAGGAATCTCTTCCATGGATCAAACTGACATGCTTCCAAAAGAACGATTAAAATTGGACTGCGGCGACAGTTCGGAATGAGGGGGCGGGGTGGGGGGCGAGCAATTTCTGTCCTAACTGGAAAAGACAAGGCAGGAGAGGTCTCGGACCCCTTCCTTTGAAGGTCACTTATGTTGTCCTAGTGAAGGACGCGAGACAATTCCCAAGCGAGCGAAGCCTTCAGCCTCCGGAGCCCGGGGGAAAGAGAGGAACTCAGAATACAGGTTTTCCAGGGATCCGAACTCAGCAGGAAGACATTCTCAACGCAGAATAGCGCCAAAAAGAAATGCAAACATGTATATGTCAGAATAAATCTAGCTAAATTAATAAGGTTGGTTCTTGAGTCAGAGACTATCTGGTTTATGAGAATGGGATGATGAAGGGGACACTTGGCTTAGATTCCTTTTCATGGAAATGTCAAGGACTCCAAAACCAAGGATTTTCTCTGAGTTCCAGCAATGGAAGTGCGTCCCCAGGGCATAAACTAGTAGATTTAAAGAGAATCTCAGATACGAAAGGAATGTGACCTCCGTAATCGAGGCTGGAATTTGTCCCTCTGGTAGTTAAAAAACATGTTTTTCTTTAGGACAGTAAAAACAATCCTCCCCTCACTGTAGTCTTGCAAATATTATTTGGTCTTACTACCATGGCGCTTGCTATATACCTCCATTTAGATTCATAAGGAGTTTATAACCTTTAACACAGTAAATTTATTTTCAAGTTTGTTGTCCTTGAGCGGTCTTATCAAAGTTATTGTCCCCAGCAGCAGCGTGTGCACCACCTGGGGACTTGTGAGAAATGCAGATTCTTGGGCTTGAATTCAGATCTACAGAATTGAAAACTTGCTAGGAGCGGGGAGAGCAGAAGCCGGGAGATCCAGCAATTTGTATTAACAAGAAGCCCTCCAGGTGGTTCTGATGCCCACCGAAGTCTGAGAAGCACCCTCTTAAGGAACTAATCTTAACAAAGAAAAACACGTACTGCATAAAAATCTTTATTTTTATTTCTCATTGTGATAGCAAAAAACAGGTATTTAAAAATAGATAAGTGTTTAAATATTTTTGCTTCATCTGTGTAATAGATCATTACAAAGCCAGTAAAACAAAATCTGGGAACACTTTGTGATTGATCTGGGAAAATGTTTATAATGTTCACTGACAAGAGCAGGATGCAAAGAACATGACTTCAACTATGCAAAACTTTTGCATATGAAATATTGGGAGTAGAGGAGGAATACTTCAAAACGTTGCTAGTGCTGGTTTCTGGGTTACAGGATTATGAGTTAATTTTGTTGTTGTTGCTTTTTACAGTGTAAAGTAATCATCAAGTTTTGTAAGTGAATAGCAGAACAATGTCTTTTATTGATTTATTGGTTATTTATTGATGTTGCTCGAGAGCTGATATTTGCCTCAAGTGGTAATTGGATTAATCATCTGTCTTGTTCAATACACTCCACAGTGAAAGCATTCACCTTAAACTTGTTTCTCAAATAATCAATGTCATTTAGAGATTGTTAGAATTAATGAAGACTTCTCCACCCCTTCTTGCTTACTAGCATTTAACTGTATTTTTTTTCTTTTTTAAAAATCATTTTGAAAGAACACTGAGCACAGTTTTATAAGTCTTTTAAATTTGTAACATGAATTTTCACGTTTTTAAGGTTTGGGGAGCTGTTTTATTTGAGGTCTGTTCCCTAGTTATTCTTGCATATGGATGCAGGAAGATAAAAAAGTGTTGACATAGGTGGGACAATCCTTCAAATCAAATAGTTGTGAGTTTTCTAAAAGATTGAAATCTTTTAGAAATTTCAGAATCTTCCACTATATGGATGTCCCAAAAATTTATTTTTAAAACTGATGGTCATTTCAAGTTTTTCAAATCGTGGTTATACTCATAATTCTGCAACAAATGTTAGAGTGTGTCTCAGTTTTGAGTGTGTGTATTTCAAGGATCCCCATCAGAAGCTGCCAGATCAGGAAGCTGGTCCCTCAGGATGTCTCCTGCTTAGGTTTCTTCTAGCAGAGCATCAGAATAAGGGGCCCTTCCAGACTGAGGAGGAAGTGTTACTTGCCAGTTTGCCGCCATAGCATGATATTTGTCTAAATGATGTCAAGGAAAAAAGAAATTTTTCTTAAAAAAAAAAAAAGAAATTTTTCTTAATATGAATACACTTTCTGGTAGAAAATTTGATCCTTTGAAGAGAGCTGGAGTTCCATGCAGCTACTTATGCTAATAGAGGGAGCAGCTGCTACGTAGTCGTGGCCGAGTGGTTAAGGCGATGGACTAGAAATCCATTGGGGTTTCCCCGCGCAGGTTCGAATCCTACCGACTACGGCACCTTTCCCTATTGAGACAGCCAGTTGGGGAAGAATGCTGTTGCCTTACAGAGAGAAACTGGATTGTTCTCCAACCTGGCTCTTTATGGTTGCCGCTGAAAGGCTCCACGAAGCAACCGGATTACGCCCCAAACAGCGTGGGGTCTTCTTATTACTGTTATTATGTTTAGGTAATTACTACTATTATTTTTAAGTAATTCTCCCTAGAAGAGCCAAGGCTTTGGTGATGCCTTCCTGCTTCCTGCAATCAAAACCTTGCTTACAAAACAGATGTTCCTAAAGAAAAAACTTGATAGGAGCATTTCCATGTCCAAAGAATCGCACCCTTATCAGGGCTCTTCTCTAATCATGTACGTCTTTGTTCATGTACAAAAGGAAACTCCACGAAATCTTGGATCAAATACAAATGAAAGTCAAGACTCATAGCTAGGTCACCAAGTCGCGAATCCAAACTGGGTATTAATTAGCAAACTACTTACGCAACTAAAGAAATTAAATAAAGCCATTTCCTTTGTGATCCAGCCAGATAGGGACGACAACATTACACCTGGCTGGCTTTTACTGGGGCCCCAAAGCAGTTATGGGTATGACTGTGGATGGATCTGCAAGTTGTATTTTTTTCTTATTCTTAACTTACTGGGTCCCCAGACATTCTCCACTGGGCAGCGATCTTCCAGGTAGGCCGTAGGTCATATCTGGTGAGGCTGAAATCAAAAGAAGAAAAACAGGGATTTGAATCATAGATGCTCAGTTTAAAAGTGTGCGTCTCTATCAACTCAGTGGTCCATAATCTGAGGGAATATATGGGTCTTTCCGAAGCCTTGGTAATTCCTAATTCCACCCCAGGCCTTGGGGATCGGGGGGTCGGTGGCAGCTGAGTGGGTCATTGTTGATCTCTGCATTATTGACGATAAATACACGAAAGTGCAGGGTAAAAGTAGATCAAAGTCGGGCTGAGTACTTAGGGTAAGATTGATTCAGGGAGTTTATTCCTGGAATCAATGATTGCACGTATATGAAGGGGGTGTGTTTTATCTCCGTGTAGTCAGGAGAAAAGCCCCAGGCCCGAATTATACAAAAATGTGCAGAGGGAAACCAGCTTCTATTTGAGGAAGAAGCAACACCCAGCTGATGAAGAGGACTGAAGCATAATGTATTTGCTTGATGCCTTTTAGGTATGTGGCGGGAGGTCAGGAAGTCCTAGGCTCAAGGGTCAAGTTCCCTCCTGGTCCCTTACCTGAAACCAAACAAACGGGAGCCTGCAATTATTTTTGTTTCAGTTGGTGAAGACCGTCTCTCTCAAACTCCACATCGCCCCAGTCCTGTACTTCTGGTCTCCTTTCTCGTCATCTTCCATTCTTTTTCCTCTTCTCTCCGCTCCTCTCCCTCTTCTCCTGCCATTACCCAGCATTTCCCAACTGGACACTTTCGCCTCCATGTCCCTTCCTCTAGGACAAGGTGAAATCACATTAATCCACCTCTGCCTCCACCCAACACACGGAGATTCCCCATCATTCCAGGTCTTTGTCTAATGCTTTCCTTCCACAGTTTATCTTGACTTCATCCCATTCAAAGACCACAACACCAGCAGTGGAGGAAATGCGTGTGGCCGTGGTCATGGTAAGGCTTCTCTGGTTCAGCATATATTTTTTGAGCACCTCTAAGTGAGAGCCAAGCAAGCAGTGAGGGAGTAAGCAGTTGAGGTGGAAGACAAGTAAGATTGGGTAGCATTTGCCATCATTCTGTGGGCTTTGAAGATAGTTGGAGCAGAGAAAATGAGATACTCCTGCCCCAGGAAGATGAGAGGATGAGAATGGTTGTGAGATTGTCTCCGGTGGCTTTCTTTTGACTGCCATTTCTGCTTTGTGGATGTTTCAGTAGGTGTAGGAATCAGGAAAAAAATCTCCGGACCTGAGAAAAACATGCAAGTCTGGCAGAGAATGGTTTCGATCCACTGACCTCTGGATTATGGGCCCAGCATGCTCCTGCTGCACCACTCTGCTCACTGCAAAAAGCTGAGAAATACTTTTCACTCTTGATTCTTACCCACTTTCCCAACACTTCAATGTCTTCTTTTCACTATTTTTCTTCATCCGCCTCCTCTACACTTTTCACTTTATTTCCCACCCTTACAGTCATGTCATTCTCAAAATATTAATACCACACCACCTCTAGTTTGAGGTCTTCACAAATCTTCAACCCTTTCTTCAAGTGGATGCCAATCATTCCCCTTGGATTGGGAATTATGATAGCTAGGTAGGGAACAATGATGGCTACAATGTCAGATTTCCAGAACTAGAACCCAGCAAAGCCTTATAAAACCTTTCAAGAGTCAGGTTCTTCCTCAACCAAAGCCCTTGCCTCAGGATTTCTTCTTGGTCCTGAAACCGACTACCTTTCTTCTTTTCCCTCCTTCCAAGTACGCACTCCTATCTATCAGGCAAAAGTGGACAATATCTCTGTTTCAGCTTTAGTTTCCCCCCTCCTCCTGTGTCTGCGCAGGTTTCACTTGCTCTGCTGCTCTCTATTACTGGAGACTCCAAAGTAAGCCTCCCTTTTTCCAAGTTCCCCCTTCTTGCGGGATTCAGGGCCAACTGCGATTCCTCCTCTCCATAACTCGATATGGAGTCCTCAACACTTCGCTCTCCACTTTCAAAGGTCTCCTCATATGGAAGGTTCGTTTGAACGTGTTCTCATCGCTCGGAAACGGAGAGACTTAGGAATTAAGATAGAAGGCCCCAGCGACTCAACAGGTTGCCAAGGCCCCAAACTGGAAATGAAATCTCCCAAGGGTAGGGACAAGTCCCTTTTCTGAAATGCGGATTTTTCCATGACCTCGGGACAAGTTTCCCCTGAGGCAAGCGTGGTTTGTAGCAGCAAGAAGTCAAACCTCAGAAGATGCTGACTGGTTTCCTCCTTGAGCTGTCCTTCATTCTTTTTGATTCTCTTCTGAATTCTGCAGGCTGCTCGCCTTCTCCAGTTGATTCTCAGAGTTTCTGTTCTTTTCCCTATTCTCTGCCACAGAAACTGCAGAGCCAGTGTTGACAGCCCAAGACAATTTTGTGGGGGGAGAAGGGGGCCCTCATTTCTACATCTGTATCGACTGCCAGTATTCTCCCGCCAGCATTAACAGAACACAGTAGCCACCTCCAAAGAGGTTCATTTGGCCTATGCAGCTGAGCATCAGTCATTTTCTAGGAAATGGAAAGTTTTGAGCCAAGACCTGAAAAAGGGTATGTGGGAAAGCTGTAAGATCATTATGGCCAGGGACTATGACATTGCTAGAGTCAATTTTATAAAGCTGAGCCAAACTCCCTGCGCATGTTCCTAGTCATGCGCTGATTTGCCATCTGTATATCCCCATCGGTGCAATATCTCATGTGTTTTATCCATGTTCTAATTGGATTGTTAGGGTTTTTGTTGTTGTTGTTTTAATCTGCTGAGTTTTGAGAATTCTTGTGCATTTTCTAGATATTGTCCTTTGTCAGATATGTGGTTTGCGAATATTTTCTCCCAATTTGTAGCTTGTTTTTTTCAACCTCTTAATAGTGTCTTTTGAAGAGTAAAAGTTTTTAATTTTGATGAGGTCTAATTTATCTGTTTTCCTTTTAAGGACTGGGCTTTTGTATCAAGTCTAAGGACTAAGATCCTGAAGATCTCCTATGTCATTCTCTAGAAGTTTTATAGTTTACATTTAAGTTTTGATTTATTTTAAGTTTTGTATACGCAATGAGGTTTAGATCAACGTGGGGTTTTGTTTTTACCTATGGATGTCCATTTGTTGAAAAGGCTATCCCTCCTCCAGTGAATTTTTTTTGTACTGTTGTCAAAAATTCAGTTGGGCATATTATGTACATGTCAGAATATATGTTTAAGGGAGAGAAAAAACCAAGACCATCACTGAATATAAGTTTGCTACCATTCATTTAAAAATAAAGAGTGGATTGAACACTATACACACATATAACTCTGGAAGGTTATACAAAAATTCATTTCACTGTGGAGAAATTAAACAGCCACAGCACACAGATAGAAGATACATTTTATTCATTGCATATAACCTCAAAATCATTAGAGCTTCATATCATGATTATTATGTTTGATTAGTGTAAATATTAAAATTCTTTTTTTTTTTTTTTTTTCCGGTACGCGGGCCTCTCACTGTTGTGGCCTCTCCAGTTCCCGAGCACAGGCTCCGGACACGCAGGCTCAGCGGCCATGGCTCACAGGCCTAGTCGCTCCGCGGCATGTAGGGATCTTCCCAGACCGGGGCACGAGCCCGTGTCCCCTGCATCGGCAGGCGGACTCTCAACCACTGCGCCACCGGGGAAGCCCTAAAATTCTTAATAGGGAAGGAAAATAAACTTTATATCAGTTGATTACTGTTTTTTGGTAGATACAGTTTTCCAGTCACATGGGGGCAAAGAATTTTGCTGTCTTCAAATAGCATTTACTCCTGGCACTTTATTTACCCCATAAACGGGCTGGAGTTGTGTGAAGCAAGCCTGGAGTTATAGATCAACCTCACTCAGACATGAAACTATGAGTGTGTTGAGACATATAAAGGATACAGTTATATACGAGAAAGGAAATCCCTGAAAAGGTAAAATTCCATGGAGAAGCAAGTAGGATTTTGATAGCAGGAAACACCAAGGTATCTCTGAAGCTAGGACTCTTCTTGGGAGGAAAGAAAATATATTAGGATACAGGTCAAGCCTACTGGAAAATACAGTAATTATGACTTCTTTTTTCTGGCCAGCACGATGGAGCCCCATCATGGGTAAGTTAATTGCAGGATCATAAACTGGCGAGTTTAGTAACCACCTGCATCTTGGTTAGAATTCATGTTTTGTCTTTGGGCTAGCAACTCCAGGATTTGTCAAAATGTACAGCCTTAAGGAACTAATTCAGCTAACTACCACGTAGTCGGCAGGATTTGAACCTGCGCAGGGAGACCCCAATGGATTTCTAGTCCATCGCCTTAACCACTCGGCCACGACTACACGACAAGGTGTTTTCTTATAAAAGTAAACAGCTGTGCTGAAACTTAGGTCTCATAAAAGCAAATCACATACCGGAAAGACTGAATCATGTATCAGAAAGAGTATTTGCAGTCAGTGTTTCCTATTCTTTGTTGTCATTTGGGTGACTATCATGCTGTTGTAACCATATTGCCAAGTAACACTTTATCCTCAGAACTGGAAGGACTCCTTATTTGATGGATTGTTGGAATGAGATCAGCTTCCGCTCTGCCAGCCTCTGGTGGAGGTTCGTGAGATATCCCCCGCAAACTGGAACAAACTCTAACATTCACTTAAGAATTATATGTAACAGCAATGATTTTTAAAAAATAGAGCTTAAGTGCATACATATATTTTAACTCTGGAAGATTGTATGAGACCTGGTTTCAGTTTGCTACTGTGGATAGAAATTAAATAGCTGAGCACATAGACTGGAGAGAGATTTTAGTTTTCACTGTACATACTTCAAAATAACTTGAGTTTTATTATCATTATTATTTATTTATATATTTTCCTTTTTCTGGTTTATATACCTAGGAGTGGAATTGCTGGGTCACACGGTAAAGCTATGTTTCATTGTTCCAGGCACTGCTAGACTGTTTTCGAACGTGGACGCATGATTTTCCTTCCCACCAGCAGTGTATGACGGTTCTGAATTCTCCATTCTTTCCCAACACTTGCTATTATATGTCATTTTCATTCAAACCATCCTAGAAGGTGTGAAGTAGTATCTCATTGTGGTTTTAATTTGCATTTCCCAGATGACTAATTACAGCATTTTTTTCTCATGTGCTTATTGGCCATTTGTATATCTTTCTTGGAGAAATGTCTATTCATGTTCTTAACCCATTTTTTTTTTTTACTTCTTTATTGGAGTATAATTGTTTTACAGTGGTGTGCTAGTTTCTGCTTTATAACAAAGTGAATCAGTTATACATATACATATGTTCCCATCTCTCTTCCCTCTTGCATCTCCCTCCCTCCCACCCTCCCTATCCTACCCCTCTAGGTGGTCACAAAGCACTGAGCTGATCTCCCTGTGCTATGCGGCTGCTTCCCACTAGCTATCTATTTTACGTTTGGTAGTGTATATATGTCCATGCCACTCTCTCACTTTGTCACATCTTACCCTTCCCCCTCCCCATATCCTCAAGTCCATTCTCTAGTAGGTCTGTGTCTTTATTCCTGTCTTACCCCTAGGTTCTTCATGACATATTTTTTTCTTAAATTCCATATATATGTGTTAGCATACGGTATTTGTCTTTCTCTTTCTGACTTACTTCACTCTGTATGACAGACTCTAGGTCCATCCACCTCATTACAAATAGCTCAATTTCATTTCTTTTTATGGTTGAGTAATATCCCATTGTATATATGTGCCACATCTTCTTTATCCATTCATCCGATGATGGACACTTAGGTTGTTTCCATCTCCTGACTATTGTAAATAGAGCTGCAATGAACATTTTGGTACATGACTCTTTTTCAATTATGGTTTGCTCAGGGTATATGCCCAGTAGTGGGATTGCTGGGTCATATGGTAGTTCTATTTTTAGTTTTTTAAGGAACCTCCATACTGTTCTCCATAGTGGCTGTACCAATTCACATTCCCACCAGCAGTGCAAGAGTGTTCCCTTTTCTCCACACCCTCTCCAGCATTTATTGTTTCTAGATTTTTTGATGATGGCCATTCTGACTGGTGTAAGATGATATCTCATTGTAGTTTTGATTTGCATTTCTCTAATGATTAATGATGTTGAGCATTCTTTCATGTGTTTGTTGGCAGTCTGTATATCTTCTTTGGAGAAATGTCTATTCAGGTCTTCTGCCCATTTTTGGATTGGCTTGTTTGTTTTTCTGTTATTGAGCTGAATGAGCTGCTTGTAAATTTTGGAGATTAATCCTTTGTCAGTTGCTTCATTTGCAAACATTTTCTCCCATTCTGAGGGTTGTCTTTTGGTCTTGTTTATGGTTTCCTTTGCTGTGCAAAAGCTTTGAAGTTTCATTAGGTCCCATTTGTTTATTTTTGTTTTTATTTCCATTTCTCTGGGAAGTGGGTCAAAAAGGGTCTTGCTGTGATTTATGTCATAGAGTGTTCTGCCTATGTTTCCCTCTAAGAGTTTGGTAGTTTCTGGCCTTACATTTAGGTCTTTAATCCATTTTGAGCTTATTTTTGTGTATGGTGTTAGGGAGTGATCTAATCTCATACTTTTACATGTACCTGTCCAGTTTTCCCAGCACCTTATTGAAGAGGCTGTCCTTTCTCCACTGTACATTCCTGCCTCCTTTATCAAAGATAAGGTGACCATATGTGCATGTGTTTATCTCTGGGCTTTCTATCCTGTTCCATTGATCTATATTTCTGTTTTTGTGCCAGTACCATACTGTCTTGATTACTGTAGCTTTGTAGTATAGTCTGAAGTCAGGGAGCCTGACTCCTCCAGCTCCGTTTTTCGTTCTCAAGATTGCTTTGGCTATTCGGGGTCTTTTGTGTTTCCATACAAATTGTGAAATTTTTTGTTCTAGTTCTGTGAAAAATGCCAGTGGTAGTTTGAGAGGGATTGCATTAAATCTGTAGATTGCTTTGGGTAGTAGAGTCATTTTCACAATGTTGATTCTTCCAATCCAAGAACATGGTATATCTCTCCATCTATTTGTATCATCTTTAATCTCTTTCATCAGTGTCTTATAATTTTCTACATACAGGTCTTTTGTCTCCTTAGGTAGGTTTATTCCTAGATATTTTATTATTTTTGTTGCAATGGTAAATGGGAGTGTTTTATTGAGTTCACTTTGAGATTTTTCATCACTAGTATATAGGAATGCCAGAGATTTCTGTGCATTAATTTTGTATCCTGCTACTTTACCAAATTCATTGATTAGCTCTAGTAGTTTTCTGGTAGCATCTTTTGGATTCTCTATGTAGAGTATCATGTCATCTGCAAACAGTGACAGCTTTACTTCTTCTTTTCCGATTTGGATTCCTTTTATTTTCTTTTCTTCTCTGATTGCTGTGGCTAAAACTTCCAGAACTATGTTGAATAAGAGTGGTGAGAGTGGGCAACCTTGTCTTGTTCCTGATCTTAGTGGAAATGCTTTCAGTTTTTCACCATTGAGGACGATGCTGGCTGTGGGTTTGTCATATATGGCTTTTATTATGTTGAGGAAAGTTCCCTCTATGCATACTTTCTGCAGGGTTTTTATCATAAATGGTGTTGAATATTGTCGAAAGCTTCCTCTGCATCTACTGAGATGATCATATGGTTTTTCTCCTTCAATTTGTTAATATGGTGTATCATGTTGATTGATTTGCATATATTGAAGAATTCTTGCATTCCTGGAATAAACCCCATTTGATCATGGTGTATGATCCTTTTAATGTGCTGTTGGATTCTGTTTACTAGTATTTTGTTGAGGATTTTTGCATCTATGTTCATCAGTGATATTGGCCTGTAGTTTTCTTTCTTTGTGACATCCTTGTCTGGTTTTGGCATCAGGGTGATGGTGGCCTCGTAGAATGAGTTTGAGAGTGTTCCTCCCTCTGCTATATTTTGGAAGAGTTTGAGAAGGATAGGTGTTAGCTCTTCTCTAAATGTTTGATAGAATTCACCTGTGAAGCCATCTGGTCCTGGGCTTTTGTTTGTTGGAAGATTTTTAATCACAGTTTCAATTTCAATGCTTGTGATTGGTCTGTTCATATTTTCTATTTCTTCCTGATTCAGTCTTGGCAGGTTGTGCTTTTCTAAGAATTTGTCCATTTCTTCCAGGTTGTCCATTTTATTGGCATAGAGTTGCTTGTAGTAATCTCTCATGATCTTTTGTATTTCTGCAGTGTCAGTTTTTACTTCTCCTTTTTCATTTCTAATTCTATTGATTTGAGTCTTCTCCCTTTTTTTCTTGATGAGTCTGGCTAATGGTTTATCAATTTTGTTTATCTTCTCAAAGAACCAGCTTTTAGTTTTATTGATCTTTGCTATCGTTTCCTTCATTTCTTTTTCATTTATTTCTGATCTGATCTTTATGATGTCTTTCCTTCTGCTAATTTTGGGGTTTTTTGTTCTTCTTTCTCTAATTGCTTTAGGTGCAAGGTTAGGTTGTTTATTCGAGGTGTTTCCTCTTTCTTAAGGTAGGAATTTTTTGCTATAAACTTCTCTCTTAGAACTGCTTTTGCTGCATCCTGTAGGTTTTGGGTCGTCGTGTCTCCATTGTCATTTGTTTCTAGGTATTTTTTGATTTCCTCTTTGATTTCGTCAGTGATCACTTCGTTATTAAGTAGTGTATTGTTTAGCCTCCATGTGTTTGTATTTTTTACAGATCTTTTCCTGTAACTGATATCTAGTCTTATAGCATTGTGGTCAGAAAAGATACTTGATAGAATTTCAATTTTCTTAAATTTACCAAGGCTTGATTTGTGACCCATGATATGATCTATCCTGGAGAATGTTCCATGAGCACTTGAGAAAAATGTGTATTCTACTTTTTTTGGATGGAATGTCCTATAAATATCAATTAAGTCCATCTTGTTTAATGTATCATTTAAAGCTTGTGTTTCCTTATTTATTTTCATTTTGGATGATCTGTCCATTGGTGAAAGTGGGGTGTTAAAGTCCCCTACTATGAATGTGTTACTGTCGATTTCCCCTTTTATGGCTGTCAGTATTTGCCTTATGTATTGAGGTGCTCCTATGTTGGGTCCATAAATATTTACAATTGTTATATCTCCTTCTTGAATCGATCCATTGATCATTATGTAGTGTCCTTCTTTGTCTCGTGTAATAGTCTTTATTTTAAAGTCTATTTTGTCTGATATGAGAATTGCTACTCCAGCTTTCTTTTGGTTTCCATTTGCATGGAATATCTTTTTCCATCCCCTCACTTTCAGTCTGTATGTGTCTCTAGGTCTGAAATGGGTCTCTTGTAGACAGCATATATATGGGCCTTGTTTTTGTATCCATTCAACCAGTCTGTGTCTTTTGGTGGGAGCATTTAGTCCATTTACATTTAAGGTGATTATCGATATGTATGTTCCTATTCCCATTTTCTTAATTGTTTTGGGTTTGTTATTGTAGGTCTTTTCCTTCTCTTGTGTTTCTTGCCTAGAGAAGGTCCTTTAGCATTTGTTGTAAAGCTGGTTTGGTGGTGCTGAACTCTCTTAGCTTTTGCTTGTCTGTAAAGGTTTTAATTTCTCCATCAAATCTGAATGAGATCCTTGTTGGGTAGAGTAATTTTGGTTGTAGGTTTTTCTCCTTCATCACTTTAAATATGTCCTGCCAGTCCCTTCTGGCTTGCAGAGTTTCTGCTGAAAGATCAGCTGTTAACCTTATGGGGATTCCCTTGTGTGTTATTTGTTGTTTTTCCCTTGCTGCTTTTAATATGTTTTCTTTGTATTTAATTTTTGACAGTTTGATTAATATGTGTCTTGGTGTGTTTCTCCTTGGATTTATCCTGTATGGGACTCTCTGTGCTTCCTGGACTTGATTAACTATTTCCTTTCCCATATTAGGGAAGTTTTCAACTATAATCTCTTCAAATATTTTCTCAGTCTCTTTCATTTTCTCTATTTCTTGTGGAACCCCTATATCTTTGCCCATTTTTAAATGGGTTATTTGTCTTGAGTTGTAAGAGTCCTTTGTATAAGCTAGATGCAAGTCCCTTATCAGATATATGATTTGAAAATATTTTCTTCCATTCTTTGTGTTGTCTTTTCACTTTCCTGATAGTGCCTTTTGAAGCACAAAAGTTTGTAACTTTTAAGAAGTCTAATTTATCAATTATTTTTTGTTATTTGTGTTTTTGCTGTCATATCTAAGAATCCACTGCCAAATCTGAGGTTATGAAGATTTACTCCTATGTTTCCTTCTAAGAGTTTTATAATATTACCTCTTACATTATGTCTTTGATTCATTTTGAGTTAATTTATGTAAATTGTATGAGGTAAGGATCTAACTTCGTTCTTTTGCATGTAGTTACATAGTTTTCCCAGCACCATTTGTTGAAAAGACTATTCTTTCCCTACTGAATGGTCTTGGCACCCTTAAAAAAATCAGTTGACCATAGACATATGACTTTATTTCTGGACTCTCAGTTCTATCCCTTTGATCTAGATGCTTATCCTTACACCATTATGACACTGTCTTGATTATCATTGCCTTGTAGTTAGTTTTGAAATTGAGAAGTACAAGTCCTCTTACTTTTTTCTTCTTTTCAAGATTGTTCTGGATATTCCAGGTCCCTTGAAATTCCATGTGAATTTTAAATCAAGTCATCAATTCCCACAAAAAGGTCAGTTGGGATTCTGAAGGGAATTGAATTGAATCTGTAGAACGATTTGGAGGAAAATTGCCATCTTAACAATGTTAATTTAAGATCCAGTCTATGAACATGAGATATATTCCTCTTTATTTAGATGTCCATTCATTTCAGCAATGTTTTGTAGTTTTCAGAGTATAAGTTTTGCACTTCCTTTGTTAAATTTATTCCTGAATATTTTATTCCTTTTGATGCTATTTTAAATGAATGTATTTATTTTTGACCCCTTTCTTTCCCTGTGAAACATGATGAGGCTGTCTGAAGCCTCCTAGATACAGATATTAAGTGCTGAGAGAGGTCAGGAATAAAATTGCTTAGTATGGTTTTTGTAGACAATGAACTCCTGACAACAGGGAAACAAAGCTGTGAAATAAACAGCTTCTTTAAACTCAAGATGGCTGGATTCAGAGACCAGAGTGCTAATCATTACTTCTGGGAACCACCTTAATGGTTAATTAACCACCTTAATTAAAAAGTCTCTTTCATATGGTTCATGATATGATAAAATCCCATTTCTGAATGGAATTAATCATATTGACAGGAGTGTAATAACACAAAGTTAACAAGGCAAAGAGCATGACCCCTGCCCTTGTGATTCAAGTCCATTAGGTGGAATACTCCATAGAGGGAAAATAAATATAGCTCACACAGGGACAGTTTGAAGAAACTGCCTAATACTGACAGCATGATGACAGAGATAAGGTGGAAAGCATAAATAAAATTGAAATTTGTAATTTTAGGTGAATGGGGCTTGAAGGTGCTGAATAGAAGAGAGTACCAGTCCATGTCTTTTCTATGTACAAGAGGTGGCTTGTGAACTAGATTAAGATACTGCCTATTTGTTCTCAGGATCAATGTGATAGTGAAATGTAAAGAAAAAGAAAAACTTTGTCACTGCCCTTAGCAACATGGGTCAGGCAAGGCTTTGAAAATTATTTGCTTTAGATGGACGTGTGCCTGTTTTGGTCTGTGGACATTAGAAATATACAAAGGCATGGCAGTGAGCATAGTGATTTTCAATAAAACTTTCTTCCCCAGTATAGTGGTAAGTGTGAATTTGTCACTGGGAAGACAGATATTGGGTTCATGTCAGATAAATCTATTACAAAAGTGAGAAGGAATTTGTTTGGAGCCCACATATCTTTTCATAGTCATTTTATGTATTTCCCAAAACAACAAAATAGAGCTAACAAATTCTTCTCATTCAGTGGTCATGAAGTTAGTAAGACAGAGACTCTTAAATTATTTTTTGGCTCAAAATCCCACAGTCTGTAAAATAAAATTTGTTCACCCTCTCACAGAGAGATGGCCCTGACACAAAGCTAACAACTGTAGAAACCATACCAGGGATTCACAAGTACTGTTTGAGAACACAGACACAAGCTGAGAACCCTCTACATTGAAGAGTCTCCTTTATGTTACAAGACCTAATTTTAACTAATAAGCTTAACCATTACTAAACTGTAATTAAGTACAAAGTTGCTGAAGAAATATCATCTTTGAAATATGGCTATGTGAGTCATTAACCTCAATTTTGTAAGTTAGGAGGCCAAAGTGCACCCATGCCTGAAGCTAAAATGCCAGTCAAACCAGTTCTTAGAGCGTCTCTCCCCTTTTTCAGAGGGATCATGGGTGTGGGCTTCTCACGGTACACATTTGGGACACTAGAATTAAACATATGTAGGTCCTACACAGTGGAATGGAACCTTGTTCTTTTTCAACCAGAGGTTATTTCATTTACTTTTCAACCCCTACTCTAAGATCTCCACTGAGAAGAAGCCCTTGATTTGTGATATTCTCCCTTTCTTGTTGAAGAAGGTAGCATGCAAAAGGAGACAGGTGCTAGACAACATTGGCTCTCTTAAGTCTTAATGATTATTCTGAATTCTGTGTTTTTACTGAGTGTTTACTACAATTTCCATGTAGAGGTGGCACTTTCCTTTTCAAAGTCAAAGATAGCTCATAAATAGCACTTAATTTAGGATGTTCTGTTGCTTCTGAAAGACTAACAGGTGTAGCACAGGAAATATAAAAGATTAATAACATATATAAGGAAAAATGATGGATTAATTGACCATCTACTTTATTGAGACTTTTAGATGGTGCCAAGAAAACAAAAGAGATGAAAGGATGCACTAAAGGAACATATTATTTAAAGAACACACACCAGTTCGATTCATAAATGGGGTTAGTTTCTACTACATTAGTTTACATCATTTAAAGTGATTTAATAACCGACTACCTGGGCTTGGAGGATTAAGATAAGACTTAAACAGTTCATTTCTTCAAAAACACACATGCTAGCAGGCAGAATGCATGATAAATATAGAAGTAGTTTCATATAAGACTTATAAACAAGAAATATGGAAGCACTAATATTATTGTTGCATTTTCTTAAACAATGTTATGGTAAAGACACCATAAGCAGCACAGAAGGAGGGGAATGAAGGATGAACTTGAGGACTTTTCAAAGTAGGAGACGTGGGGAGGCAATCTTTAAGAATGCACAAAAAAAAAAAAAAAAAAGAATGCACAGGATTTCAGGAGGTGAAGGACCTGAGAGTGACAACATTGGAGAAGCTAATAATCAATTTTACAGTTGAGGAACACTACCTTGGCTTTAAGGACAGCAAATCAGCCAATCAGAGACGAATGATCCCCAAAACTGAAACAAATGAAAAGAAAAGAGACATGAGTGAAGGAGGCTCGTGGACTTCCCGGCCTCTGCCTTCCTAGAAATAGAATCTTCGGTGGGCTGACAGTGCCCACGATACTGAAACAGGAGCTGTCCACCACGCTGGGCCAGGTGCGGCCTTCCGCGCTGGAAGAGGAGCTGGGAACAGCACTCGCTGGGCTTCCGCAGACACTCCTGAGGGAGGTAAGGAAGAGCTCCCTGAAATAGCAAGTTTAGTTACTGGGTGTTACAGCAGCACGAGTCCCAAAAGCACGGAGAAGTGCATGCCAAGAAGACTTCTATCTTGGACTGTAGCCTATTGTTTGCAGTGTAAACCCTCCCTTGGTTTCAGTCTTCTACCAACTCAGTTCTATGCCCTCTACACACTCTAGATCTGTGATGTCCAATACTTTAGCCACTTGAGACATGTGACTATTGGGCACTTGGTCCTACTTGGGACGAGCTCTTACTGCAAAATACACACCACACTTTGAAGATTTTGTATGAAAAAAAAAAAACACGTGAAATATCACACTGTCAATTTTTAATATTGCTTACATGTTGAAATGATATTTTGGATATATTGGATTAAATAAAATACATCATTAAAATGAATTATGCTTGTCTCCTTTTACTTTTTAATATGACTACTAGAAAATTTTAAATTATGTCAGTGGCTCACATTTATTTCTATTGGAAATGTACTTCCTTACTTACATCCTCTGTTGCAGTTGCTGTAACTCTGGTTTTTGTTTCACTGTTCACCAGTGTGTTTCGGTTTTGGTTTTATTTTCCTTGTTTATAAGAAATTTCAGCGATTTAAAAGTAAAGAGAGAAGAACCCCTTCTAGAATCCTAAGCAGTATTTGGAAACCAGATCACAGGCTGATACTCCACAAAGCAAGATTCTGTGTAATGGCCAGTCCTGGCTCAGGATCTCTATTCCAGCCCCCAGAACCGAAGCTTCATTCTCCATAGGCTCCTACAGAAAGAAGTGTCCAGAATGAGAGGAATTTCTGCTTATACTATCAACACTCTTCTCTAAGGTATCTTTTTGAACAAATTTTTATTTTTAAATTCTGTACATTGATGTCATGTGAGTCACTTTCCTCAGCTCTAAAGTTAGGAATTGTTTCCACAGAAGGGCCTTAACATTTCATTAGCTTTGACATTCCAGAATTCTATTAGTTTCTCAAAGCAACCCGTATGCTGAATGTGAGAGACAGCTTGATGAGAGATGATGAGTTTTGCAAAGAAAGAAGTTCATCCTCTGGAAGCCCAGGTCTTAGTAGACAAAACCAAGTCATGTTCATCAGGCGGGCACTGCTCAGCAAAGAGGACTTGTCACAGCTCAGCATCGCTGACCCATGTGACTTTGCAACTCAACGCTTTTTATTGTACTTCATTCCTCTGAACAGACACATGAAAGAGGAAGGAATCTGGTATTTAATCAATGACTATGGAAAGCACTGTGTTTAAGAAAAATTATTAGATGCATTCTTGGATGAGATGCACCAAAGTATGACAACTGTGCCAATCTCCACAAGAGAGGTGAGGACAAGTTCCATTAAACTGTCAGGGTAGTGATAAATTTTCCTAGGAATTCCTAGAAAGGCGCTCAGCTGAGGTTAACATTCCTTTAACACTTTAATACATTAACCCAAACATGTTAATCATACAATGGGATTTTGCATCTGAATTCTGTGCCCAGAATGAGTCAAAACTTCACCTCATTTTAAGTCCCTCTCTCTTTACCACTGTCCTGGACCCCAGGACAAGTCAGTCTGGCATAATGTCGTCAAGCTTTTTGTTGGGTTACCCAAAAAAAGGCTTAATTAGTATCTTTAGTTATGTAGTGGTTTGCCTATTAATACCCAATTTGGATTCGCAACCATAGCTATGAGTCTTGGCTTTCACTTGTATTTGATCCAAGATTTCGTGGAGTTTCCTTTTGTACGTGAACAAGGACGTACATGACTGCAGAAGAGCCCCAATAAGGGGAAAACGTTTCTGCCAAGTTTTTTCTTTAGAAAACGCTGCCTAGTAAGGAGTGTTTTGATTGCAGGAAGCAGCAAGGCATCACCAAAGCCTTGGCTCTTCTAGGGAAAATTACTTTAAAATAATAGTAGTAATTACTTAAAAATAATAATGGTTATAGAAAGACCCCACGCTGTTTGGGACGCAATCGTGGAGCCTTTCAGCGTCAACCATAAAGAGCCAGGTTGGAGAACAATCCAGTTTCTCTCTGTAAGGCAACAGCATTCTTCCCCAACTGGCTATGCCTCAATAGGGAAAGGTGCCGTAGTCGGCAGGATTCGAACCTGCGCGGGGAAACCCCAATGGATTTCTAGTCCATCGCCTTAACCACTCGGCCACGACTACTTGACGAGGGAGTCCTTTCATGGAAGTAGCTGTAGAGAACTTTGGCTCTCTTCAAAGTGTCACATTTTCTATCGGAAAATGTACTTGTATTAAGCAAAGTTTCTTACTCTTTGGCATCATTTAGACAAATATGCAGTTGTGGCAAGTAATGCCTCCTCCTCAGACTGGAATGACTCCTTATTCGGATGCCCTGACGGAAGGAGGCTAAGGCTTTTGATTTTGTTTATCTTTGTCTCCTTTGATGTGCAGAAGCTTTTTAATTTGATACTCCCACTTGCTTATTTTTGCCTTTGTTGCTTTTACTTGTGGTGTTAAATCCAAAAAATCATCACCAAGACCTATGTCAAAATTGAAATGAATTAAAGACTTGAATGAAGAATCTAAAACCATAAAACCATTGGAATGGGAGAAATATGTGCAAATCATATATCTGATATGGGATTAATATCCAAAATATATAAAGAACTCATACAACTGAAAGGCAAGAAAACAATCCAATTTTAAAATGGGTAGAAGGTCTGAATAGATCTTTGTCTTCCAAAGAAGACGGATATATGGCCAACAGGTACATGAAAAGATGCTCGATGTCATTAGTCATCAGACGAATGCAAATCAAAACCACAATGAGCTATCATCTCACACCTGTTAGGATGGCTATTATCGAGAAAACAAGAAATAACAAGTGTTGGCAAGGATGGGGAGAAAAGGGACCTCTTGTGCACTGTTGATGGGAATGTAAGTTGGTGCAGCCACTATGCAAACTGTATGGAAGTTACACAAAAAATTAAAAATACAACTACCATATGATCCAGCAATTTCACTTCTGGATATTTATCTGAAGAAATGAAAACACTAACTTGAAAATTATATCTGCACCCCCATGTTCATTGAAGCACTGTTTACAACACAAGGTATAAAAACAACCTGTGTCCATCGACGGATGAAGGAATTAAAGAGGTTATAGTATATATATATATGTATATATACACACATACACACACATATATAATGAAATATTATTCAGCCATAAAAAAGAATAAGACCTTGCCATCTATGACAACATGGATGGACCTTGAGGGCATGATGCTAAGTGAAATAAGCCAGAAAGGAAAGACAAATACCAATCTAAAAAAAAAAAAAAATTACAAGCTTATAGATACAGAGAACAGATGAGTGGTTGTCAGAGGTGAGGGCAGGGCCAGGGGAAGTGGGAGAAATGGAGGAAGGGGATCAAAAAGGTAAATAAATTTTTAAAAAATTAGGGATGCATGTACTACCATCAAACCTTTCTACAGAGGACAGGTACTAGAGAGCTTCCCAAGGGCCCTGGCACTCCCTCCACCCATCTGTTTCTCAGGGGGTTTTGTGAGGAAAGTGTCCTTTGAGCCCTCTAGGGAGATAATAGAGGGAGGATGAGAGGGTGTCACATGTGACAAATCCATTGCAAGTTCCCTGCATCTTTTAGGATATTGGATATCTTTCTCTACCTTATACCGAAGAAGTCTTGGCTTCTTTATTTACTGTAGTTCCACTGATTTCAGGTTGCAGGCAACCTACCAAGCACACTGTTATAATAACTCCCAGCTATTCTAGCTAACACACTAACTTCAGAGTCTCCATTAAGTGTACCCATATCAATAAATTTGATCGAATTCTACACTGTGTTTCTTTTTTCCTGACCTAGCACTCCCACACACATTACTCTGGTTTCTTTTGATATGAATTAGCATGATCTTGTAATTCTTTCAGTATGTAAAATAGCAATATATACTGATTCCCTGAGTCCTGTAGGCAGAGAGGAGTGGTAGAGGTGGGTCTTGAGAAAAATCAATATCCTCATGCAAGGTAACTGCTTCAGGTGAGATCTTTACCTGTTTTTAAAGCAAGGATAGGCTAGTGTTTGGGGATAGAGGATGGGCTGCTTCTGCTGGGAAGAAAAATATTTTTAGGAAGGAAGCATCATTGTACTTGAATTTATCCAAAGAGACCAAAATGTCCCCTTTCCCCCATTCTGTCCTTTTCTTTCTTTCTTTTTCTTTCTTTCTTTCTGTCTTTCTTTCTTTCTTTCTTTCTTTCTTTCTTTCTTTCTTTCTCTTTCCTTTGTTCGAAGGAGGAGGAGGAGGAGGGGGAGGAGGAGAGAAAAGAAAAGGGGGAGAGAGAGCTTTAATATTTGTGGAGTGTCTTCCTTAAGTAAGGTACTTACTATGGTAAAACATAGTAAAGAATGCCTTACCTTCTTTTACATATAAAGAGACTGAGGTACAGAGCAGTTATATATTTCAAAAATTACAGTTAGACATTCACAGAGTAAGAATTCAGTTCCAGAGTGTCTCCTTTTCCTGACCTACCATGCTGATTCCACTGTGCTAATAGAAGCAGGAAGTGGCTCCCTGAGGACCCCGCTGCCTACAGCAATTGTTGACTTTGTTAGGTTGTTTCTCCATTTTTTGAGTTCAAGTTTTGGAGGTGAATTAGTAGATGTTTTATTATGGAGTCCTATGTTTAAAAATAGTGTTGTGGACATCCTTATTAGGAACTGGTGCCAGCTGAGGTTCACTGTACCTATCAAATTTCCATGGCTTTATAAGTAAATGCACTCAGGGAAGGTGACAAAACGTGTACCTATAACAAAGGGTTTGAGGCCCCAGGGATATACATCTACCAGGAAGCAGTCTCTGATAATAGCATCCACGCAGGGCTTTGCACAAATTGTATCATTGGTAGAAATGAAAATATGGCCTTTTCACAAACTCCTGAGGAGTTAAGATTTCAAATTACAATCAGGCAGTTGATGTCTTCATAAAATGCAGTATCAGTTAGGCTGAAGTATTAGCAACCACAATAACATAGCAAAGAAAGAAAAGGTGTCGACAGGTGGTTTTCCCCCTTTATTTTAGCAATTTGCTTTTCCAAATTGCTCAGTAACATCTGTTGGTAATTGAAAATTCAGTTAAAAAAAAATAGATAGACGCAATGAGAATAAAAATTCCAGCTATTAAGCATAGAGTGAAAATATCCTTAATGTGCTTTACATGCTGAAATACTATGAATCAGTTAAAGTGTGAATGAATATTCAAGGGCTTCAATAATTAATAATTTGAGAAAACTGTTAATTTTATCTATATTTTATGTAAGATTAATAATTAACAAAAATTGAATTAATTAATATAAGGAAATTAATATAATGAAAGCGTTCTTTAGCTAATAACAGTAGAAAGGACATCATACACTTTTATTCCCAGCAAACGTTTATAAATATTTTCATTAGAATATAATGAGGAATAATAAGGATGTGATTGTATCTTAATTCTTTACTTCTAGAATATTTTAAAACAACTTTGAAAGCTATTTTCTGTTTTGGCTTTGAGTCTTTAAAGTTCTATTTGAAAATTCTTCCCATCTGGTTAAGATAATTTAAAAGCAGAATGTATACTTGGCCATTTTAAACTTTCACAAGGAAGAAAAACTCTAAAATTATGAATTATACCACGATAAATATTCATTTATTCACGTATATTAAAGTCTATAAAGAAAAGGTGAAATGTGAACCGCGGACTCCCAGCCAACCATCCCTAAAAGGAAAACTGGAAAGATACGTAAATACATTTAACTAATTAGAAAGTAAAAGCACTTAGGTTCCACCGAGATTTGAACTCGGATCGCTGGATTCAGAGTCCAGAGTGCTAACCATTACACCATGGAACCCTGCAGCAACCGGCCGTGATAGCGTTCCTCCCTGATACGATATAGCTTCAGTTCTGCAATCAAGAAGCCCTCTGAAAAGCCGAACTTCTCATCCTTGTTTTCTCTATCTGCCTCCACAGCACACGTCCCTTTTCTTGCGCGCACAGGACTCCTAGTGCAAAACCCAAGAGCAAATCGGTTTCTAGGGATAGATACGGTTGGTCCTTGCTTTTTAGCGCCCCTCTGCCTTTTCTGCAGCTCGCGGGGCGGCTGTCCGCTGGGCCGCAGTCAGCCAGGCTGCCCAGACGCAGAGGCCGGCGGCTCCAACACGGCATCCGCCGAGCCGCGCTCCCCGCTTGCGTTGCTGGAGCAACGGCGGGGCTCGCTGCCTCCCGAGTCTGTGTCCCGAGTTCTCTTCTTCGAACGCAAGGAACGCTCTTGGAAGTTTAATTTCGTGACATATAAACTGTGGATGACTTCATCTGAAGTGGTGTGCCAACCAGTCCTGGCCCTGTGGGGCGTTGCCCAGTGGGGAGAAAGCGGGATGCTAAGAGATGGCTTCTGCTTCTCGGAAAGCTTCCACCTCGTGGAGACCGAAGGGTAAAGCACGATAAAAAAAGCGTGAATGTTTTCAAAGCAGGGTTTTGTAACTTGGTTCTAGCTGAGAAAGCTGTGACCTGCCTCTTTTAAGGGCAGCAAATATGAGACTCTCCCAAACTCCTCAGCAGGAAATTTTTCCTGAGGTCAAGCAGGGGACGTGACTTGTCCAGGACGGTTCGTTGCCTCCGCAGCAGGGTAGGGAAACGGCAGGAGACGGAAGCCTCCAGATTGCCAACCCGAAGGGTTGAGGAGAAGAGCAAACGTCTTTACTAAGAGTAAAAAATCGTAGCTGTGCGGATTTGAACCTTCTGAGCAAGAACCCTGGAGACAAATCGGCATTCAGCCAAGACAACCTGTGTTGCATAAAGATGTCTGGTATGTGGAAGGAAATACTTCCAGCTTGTAGAGGCCGCACCGTAACTGCTTCTCTGCCTCATGTAACATCACCTGGCAACAGCAGTTGTGTCTCCTCCATGACTCCAGACCCTACCAGACAGGCCTGCTGCCAGAATGTGATTCCCCCCAACGCCCACCCCCGGGTTCCGATTTCCCTGCATTAGAGACACCCAGATTTAAGTCCTCAGGAGGTTTCTGCTTCCAGGTTATCCCCTCCCACCACCAAATATAATGCATTTCTGAAAAGGTATTTATTCTAACTTCATAAATGATTTAGTTTGGTCAGCTAGAGATTTCTAGAGTGGAAATCATTTTATCTTAGAATTTGGTGAGCATGACTCCTTTGTCTTTTAGGTATCATTGTGGTGATGAAGTTAAATGCCATTCTTAAATAGACGCTCCGGTATATTCTTGGTCTTTTTCATTCATTGTGTGGAGCAATAAATAGGTGGATGTTTTAGGTTTGGGGATTTTTTTGCCTTTATAAATAATTGTCACCCCTTTATTTTCTCTGTTGTCTTTTCCTGGAACTCTTTTAATCAGATGTTGTTGGACTTCCTAGAATGACCTTTTAATTTTCTTATCTTCTGTCCTCTCATTTTCCATCTTTCTTTTCTCTTCCTTTTTATGGGAAAACATTTCCAAATTTATCGTCCAACCCTTCTATTAAATTTTTTCCTATCATCACAGTTTTTAAAAATTTTCAAGAGTTCTTGTTCTCTTGATGCTCTTTCAAAAATAATAGCAACTATTATTGTCCCATAGGTGCAAAATGTTCTTTTAGTTCTGAAAAAATTAATAATACTTTTTTTTTCTTTCTGTTACTTACTGGTCTCTATTTCCATCATGTTCTCTTTCTTCTATTTTTTTCCTTCAGTGCGTATCTTTCCTCAGATTTCTGGTGACCCTTAGCAGCCCAGTCTTATTTAAGAAGTAGACCCAAAAACCTAATTGGTACTATAAGCCTATATACCAATAGATGTACCCATTCTAGAATGATTGTATATGATAGACCACCGCAATCAGGTTACCTGATATGTTCATATCTGTGGTTCAGTTTTTCCATGACAGTTTTCTCAGAGACTAATCCTTTAATCTTCTAAGTGTTTAGGATCAGAGGTTATGTAAAGTTAGCTTTCCATGCTTTCTGAAACAAATACAGAAAAGGAGCTGCGGGTCTCCCAGAGAGACTTTCATTCAATCCCCCAGTATTCAGTATGGCTCTTCACCTCCACCTTCAGCTGTGCTTAATCTCTGTAAGTCAAGAGCATCTTGGAGCATTTTTGCCCTAAAATGAAAGTCTTGTCTTTGACCTCTGTGAGAGAGGGGCAATCCAGAATAATAAGCCTAAGGTTACATGTTTTTTTTTTTTTCAATTCCTATTAGCCTTTCCAAGGATCTGTAATATCCTTTACAGGTGTTAATAACTTTATAATTTTTAGCTTTCCACCTTGCAGACAGTAAGGTTTCAGCTTTAGTCACTCTATGAATTCAATTACTATTTATCCGACGCCTTTCTACCTCCCAAAATGTTGTTGGTAATTGTAGTATTCACCTAAATTCATGTTCCATCTTCCACAGTACAGAGTTGTCTATGGGAATAAGCTACCCAGTCAGCATCTGTATCTACCAAGACAACTTACATCTCAGTGTGACTGTGTGATTAGTAATAATAAATGGATTATGAATGCAAAAGTAACATGTTTCCCTTTAGACTTTTAAGAAGCATGGACTTTCACAAGGCTTAGGAGATAGCAGATCCTTAAGGTGGAAGAAGCTGGGTCCCTGAATCAGCACAAGGGCAAAAATGTGTTCCCTTTTCTTTTCTGACTCAAAAATCTACAATGGACTCTTACACGAGTAAGGAATAAATCTCAACTGCCTCATGCTACTGCAATTTGGAAAGCAAACAATGCTTCTTACCATCTGTTATTTGCTCTCCTGCTCTTTTCATCACTGTGAGATTACACCTCTTTTAATTACATTTATTGTTAACTTACAAGCATCATAAGAAAGCAAAGATAAAGTCCTGGGTTTCACCACTATAGCAAACAGTAGTCCCTTTGGAAAATGACCACTTGAGCTCAATGTTTGATTACGGAGTAATACAAAAGTCTTGTATCTAGAGACTACGTTTTTCTTGTCCCAGCAATAAAATCACTATTTCTGCTTCCTCACTTTTAAAACTTGAGTAATGATGTCTGCTTCACATCATAGAAAAACAAAGAGAAAAAAATAATAACCCTCAATCACACAACCCAGAAACTACACTAGCAACACTTTGGTTTATTTTCTCCCACCACCCAAATTTTACATAATTGAGGTCATATAGCACATATATTTTTTATCCTACTCTTTTCATTTAACATTATATCTTGTGCTTCTCCCCTGAGCTATTCAAAACTTCTTACAGAATATTATTTTCAATGGCTTGGTAATATTCTTCCAGGTATATATATATACTCCAAGTTATATAATCATCCCCCTCCCCATTATTGAAAATGTTTAATTATTTTATTGTTATAACTAAAAGTATCATAAATATCTCTGCACATAAATGATTTCTTTTAGTTTGGATTACCTCCCTAGGAAAGTTTTGTTCAAAATGAGTTTACCATATGAAAGGAAGTAGCTATTTGCATGAGCCTTGCTGGTGGAATTAAGAAGTGCTAACGTGGCAAGAAGGATCTTGTTCCAAGCATAAGGAGAGGGGAACAGTGTTAGCTTCCTAGGGCTGTCTTAACAAATTACCACAAAGTGGGTGGCTTAAAACAGCAGTAATTTATTCTTTCACAGTTCCAGAGGCCAGAAATCCAAACTCAAGGTGTCTGCAAGTTTGGTTCCAGAGGGTCTGCAGGAGACTCTGTTTCATGGCTCTCTCCTGGCTTCTGGTGGTTGCTGGAAACCCTTGTAGCTCCTTGGTTTGCAGCTGCATCATTCCACTCTCTGCCTCCCTTTCACACAATCTCCTGTCTCTGTGTGCCTGTTTTTCTGTATGTCTCAAATCTCCCTCTCCTTATAAGGACGCTGTCATTGGATTCAGGGCCCACCCTAATCCAGTATGACCTCGTCTTAACTTGATTGCACTGGCAAGGACTACTTTCAAATAAAGTCATATTCACAGGTATCTCGAATTAGGATTTCAACATATCTTATTGGGTGACACAACTCAACCCACTACAGGAACAACTGTCTCTTTGCCTGTTGTAAATGACAACAGATATGGGAGAGCTCTACGTATGAAAGAGTTTGAGGGCCTCAGCCATGAAAGGCATTCTCCCGTTTGTAACTGAAAGTCTGTCTGAATCTACTTGACGGTGTTTTTGGCAAAGTACTTCAATTCTCAGAACTCAGAGCTATAGCCCTAAATTCCCCATTTAAAAAAAAAAAGGAAAAAAGAAGCCACTTCTACAGTGTTTCACTGAATCAAGTCTCTAAACCCAGAAACAATCCAATTACTACAGCTAGATTTAGTCTGGCATTCACGACCTTGTGTGTTAAGAGAGATAGAGAATGTCCTCAGGCTGCTTCTCCCTCGTAAGGCTCCTGGGCTATGGGCTTTCCTCTCTGGGGAAGGCGAAAAGGAGTGAACTTTTCCTGAGGGGTTGGAGATCTTCCCAGCATCTTTTCCTTCAGTTCCTGGACCCTCCCCACCCCTCTCACCCCGCACCCGGCTCAAGTCCGGTTTCAAGTAGTTCTTTTAAGGCAGGGAAAGGTAAAAGCAGTTGAAAGCCATTGAAGATATTTCTGTTTTAGTGTTTAACGCTGAAAAGTAAACGCGACTGGCCCCACGATTTCGGATTTCCCCAGATTTCTTCCAGCCCGTTTGCAGTTCCATTGGCACTTGCAGGTCTGAGGCTACTAGGGCGACACTCAGTTCTAGTGCATAGAGAATTCGAATCCCTTTGTCTCAGAATGATTCTTTGAGTTCCATCTTCCTCCGCTGAATTTCAGTTTGCCGTGGATGACTTATTTCATCCAAGCGTGAGAAGCCCTGAATGGACATAGGAAATTCTTTGTTACCAGACCTAATAGTTATGTACCAAAATAGCTCTCACTATGTTTTGATTCACAGCGATTAAATAGCACGCTGCTCTCTATACCTTCAACACTGTTAACAAGAAGCAGCCTTCAGCAGGTAGTCGTGGCCGAGTGGTTAAGGCGATGGACTTGAAATCCATTGGGGTTTCCCCGCGCAGGTTCAAATCCTGCCGACTACGGTTTTATCCGCACCTGACGAAGGCTCCTTTGTATCGTTTCCCGCCACTATCAACCGAAACTGCTCTGTAGTCTCCTTCACCCTGTGTCATTCGTCACCTATTTCCCTTGGATCAAATAACCTGTCCTCCTGAAACACTGACAGTTTGAGATGGAGGAGTAAGTCTACTACGGTGTCAGCATGATATCAAATCCTGAATCGAGGAAGGCCGTTCCTTTTTCCTTATTTACAGGTCATGCCAACTTGGATTCACTCAGCCTCCAAGTCAGATTCCTTCCTCTCCTAGGGTGGAGGTGCTTTCACTGCTACTATCTGTTCTAGGGAACTCAAGATTTATAAAAAACAGTATATATTCTAACAGCTACAATTTTTGAAGCCTTACTATGCCCCAGGCATTGAATTGGCATTACATGGATTATCTCACTTAATCACCAATAGAACCCTATCAGGTAGATAATATTAGCACCATTTTAAACATGAAGAAACTGAGAATTGACTCGCCCAACACTGCACAATAAAATGGTATTTGAACCATCGACTTAAAAAAAATTTATTTGAGTATAGTTGATTTACAGTGTTGTGTTACTTTCTGCTGTACAGCAAAGTGAATCAGTTATACATACATATACCTATATCCACCCTTTTTAAGATTCTTTTCCCATAGTGGTTAACAGAGTATTGAGTAGAGTTCCTTGTGCTAAATAGTAGGTCCTTATTGGTATCTATTTTATATATAGTAGTGTGTATATGGCAATCCCAATCTCCCAATGTATCGCTCCCCTCCTTTCCCCCGGTAACCATAAGTTTTTTTCTACATCCATGACTCTGTTTCTATAGATTAAATAAGTTCACTTGTACCTTTTTTTAGATTCCACATATAAGTGATATCATTTGATATTTGTCTTTCTCTGTCTGACTTCCTTCACTTAGTATGATGATCTCTAGGTCCATCTATGTTGTTGCAAATGGTATTATTTCATTCTTTGTTATGGCTGAGTAATATTCCATTGTATATATGTACCACGTCTTCTTTATCCATTCCTCTGTTGATGGACACTTAGGTTACTTCCATGTCTTGGCTATGGCAAACAGTGCTGCAATGAACATTGGGGTGCATGTTTCCTTTCGGATTATGGTTTCCTCTGATATATGCCCAGTAGTGGGATTGTTGGATCATATGGTAGTTCTACTTTTAGTTTTTTGAGGAACCTCCATACTGTTCTCCATAGTGGCTGTACCAATTTACATTCCCACCAACAGTGTAGGAGGGTTCCTTTTACTCCACACCCTCTCCAGCATTTATTGTTTGTAGACATTTTGATGAAGGCCATTCTGACTGGAGTGAGGTGATACCTCACTGTAGTTTTGATTTGCATTTCTCTGATAATTAGTGATGTCGAGCATCTTCTCATATGCTTTTTGGCCATCTGTATGTCTTCTTTGGAGAAACGTCTGTTTAGATCTTCTGCCCATTTTTTGATTGTGTTGTTTGGTTTTTTGTCGACTTACTTAAACATGGTTGTGAACATTTATCTGGGCTTTACAGTTCATTCAGGAAACAAAATATGAATTCAGAAACTCAGTACTTTGATTCCCATGCAGAAGAAAGTGGAAAGAAAAGGTCCAGGTAGGAGCAGAGAATATGTGGAAAAACGAAAGGAAGGAGAAACAGGAGGGGGTAGTGAGGGAGAGAACGAGAAGGAGGAAGGCTAGGAGATGGATGGGATGGAACAGAAGAGAAGCCAGCAGGGTACCAAATACAGGAATGTCCTCACCCCTTCCGGACACTCTTATTCTGAGCTTCCTCGGTCACAGAAGCCCCTTGTTCTGACAGGCATCTTTGCACCATCTCCACTCTTCAAAATCAGCCCCAGATGTCAAGGCATTTCTAAAATCCACCTCCTCCACAAAGTCACTTGGATTGTTTCCAATTTTGGCTATTATAAATAGTGTTGCCATGAATATTCTTATATATGTTTTTCAGTGAATACAAACAAGGATTTTTGCTGGGTGGAGACACTTATGGACGAAATTGCAGAGTCACGATTGCAGTCATTGTGTATGCTCAAGCTTTAGTATGTAATGCCAAAACAATTTTGCAAGTGATTGAACCAATTTATATTACCATGTATGAGAGAGTCCAGTTGCTCCACATCGTTGATAATGCTTGGTATTATCTGTCTTCTATTATTTTATTTTAACCCTTCTAGTAGGTAAATATTTGTGATGGTTAATTTTATGTGTCAACCTGCTGGACCACAGTGCCCAGATATGTGGTCAACCATTAATCCATGCTTCTGTGATGTTTCTCTGAGGGTGTTTTTGGATGAGAGTAACATTTAAATTAGTGGATTCTGAGTAAAGCAGATCATCCTCCATAATATGGGTGGGCCTCATCCAATTGCAAAAATAAAATTAAAGACTGGTCTCCCTTGTAAGAGGGAAATCTGCCAACAGTCAGCCTTCAGACTTGAACTGCAGCATCAACTCTTCCTGGGTCACTGGCTTGCTGCTCACTCTGCAGATTTTGGACTTGCCAGCCTCCAGAATCACATGAGCCAATTCCTCAGAATAAATCTCCTTCACACATCCTATTGGTTTTGTTTCTCTGGTAAACTCTAACAAATAGAATAGTGGAATCTAATTGTTTTACTTTTCACTTTTTCTGAGGACGAATGAAGATCACCCTTTTGTATGTTTATTGGTTATTTTGATATATCTTTTGTGAAGGACCTGTAGAACTCTTTTGCCCATTTTTCTAATGGATTGTCTATCCTTTCCATATTTGTTTTTCTTATTCACGTCTATCTGTGTTTATACATGTCAAGAGTTTAGCTAAGCTATTCCATGGTATTACTGCCTTAGCATCCAATTTGTTTGGCCAAGTGGTGTGCAGGGACCTTGAGCTGATACTAGCCTCGTCATGCAAGTGTATGCCCTAGATAGCGGCCTACAGAGTCTCAAACAAATGTAAGTTACTGATATTACCTCCCCAACAGCCCTTGTGATCAACTGTCATCCCTGCGCAGGACCATTCCCTTGTGTACCCCTTAGATTAGACCCCTTTGGAATTTACCAAAAGAACTTACTCTCTCTTTTGGTTTGAATTGATCAATCCCGCCTTAGTCTGGGAACCCCAAAGAACTCCACCCATGGACCCTAATAAAAACATGTGCCCCAGGTCCTATTGCTCTGTTTTGTCTATACTCTGCCTTGACCTCCCCCATGTGGCCCCTTGAAGTATGCAGTGTACTACTTCCTCCAGGATCTGTGAATAATAAACTTCTCTATTTCAATTTCTCTGTAGTCTGTTGTTGAAACTTGACTGACTCACCATCTGGCATCCTGTGCTCTACTTAACAACTGTTAATTTAACAAAGTCATAACAATGCATCTATATCTGAATCTATATTCTAGACACAGTCTTCTGTTAGGCATATGTAATACAAATACCTTCTCTAAGATTTGCCTTGTACTTGCTTACTGGTGGACAGTAGTTTCCAATGCTGAAGTCTAATATATAAATATATCTTTTGTGGTGACTGTTCTTTGTGCTCTGTTTTACAAATTCTTGCATAGTCCAAAGTCATGAAGATATTATCCTAAGTTATCTTTCAGAAGCATTATTTCATGTTTAAATATACATTTCATCAGAGTTTTGTGTACGTCGTGATTCATTTATTTCCATAATATCCAATTGAGCCACCAATTTATTGAATTTCAATTTATTGAAAAGAACGGTCTCTCCCTAGTGCACTGCAGGGTGGCCTTTGTTTTAAATCAAGTGACTATATAAGTCGGTCTGTTTAGGATGCATTCTTCTGTTCCATCAGTTTATTTATCCATTCCTGAGTTCCCCGCCCCCCTTCAGAAAGCTTTAATTCGTAAAGTCTGATGTACAGTCACAAACACATTACTTGGAGCTTCGGATCTTGTTGAAAGCAGCAATGTTGACACTCCTCACGTGCCCCTGGAAATTGGGAATCTCCTCTTCCCGCATGTCTGTCATCTTCCTCCACACCTTTTATATGCATCTAAGGGCACCAATTTCGAGTTGCCTAGGCTAGCCAGTTCAGCTGGATGGAGCACACATGGCCCCCAGTTGTGCCAGGTCGGTATCATCATTCCAGAGTTTGATGTCTAGGAGGACGGAGGTCTTGAACATGGGATTTTTGATCTTGGCATTTGGCCTCAGTAGTTCTTTCTGCATTTAAATAGAAGGCAGGTGCCAGACAACCATAATCTCATTAACTCTCGATGAGCATTCTCAGTCCTGTGTCACTTAAACCTAGATTTCCCTCTGGGCCTTAAAGTAGCTTTGATGGGCTGAAATGTTTTCTGATTAGAGCAGCCGGGACTAGAAGTGACGGAAACGGGGGAGGGTGCTGTAGTTGGGAAGAACTGGCAGAAGGGTCCCCGTGTATTTCAGTTCCCAGTCCCAGAGCCCTGTAGTGGCCATCGCCGAACACACTCCAGAATTCAGAAGAAGCCGCAGCAACTTCCGCAGAATCTGAGGTCACCTGCTCAAGATCGCTAACCAGAGTGAGTTCTGCAGCTTTCATGCTAAAGAAAGAAGGTGTATAATATTCGATTCTAAGCAGTGACAACACGATTGTTGGGAATTCTAAAATACGTGACGAGATACAAAACAACACTATCTCCCCGTCGGGGAATCGAACCCCGGTCTCCCGCGTGACAGGCGGGGATACTTACCACTATACTAACGAGGAGGAAGTTAATTTTCGCTTCTTAAAGATACCTAATAAATGTAAATACTAGTGTTCGTGTTCTTTTAGCCGACAGATTTTGTGTTCTACTATAGATTACCTTTGGCAAATTTGAGCCTGAACTCCCTCGGACTCGTCCGCGACCAACCAAGTGTCGCTCCAGCCCTTCTCTCAGCCCTCTCGCTCCACCCACCTCCGCCCCGGAGCTGAAACTGCAGGCCAGGGAGGACAGCCTGCTCTTTTGACAGTGATGGCGTCGGTTTCATTGACGATTTGTTGTACTAGATTTGCAAACAGCGAATCCAGGAGAGCAAAGCAGTTGAACCATTGATTCCCCGGAATTTCCCTGCTAACTGACCGAAGACTGGGCTAGGAAACAGGGCTCCTTTCCATTGCGGAAGGAAAACTACAAAGAGTTGTCTTGAAAATATAGGCTTCCAGGGGGTTTGGAGGGCAGGGAAACTCAAGGTGCTCCGGAGAACTGTGCGGAGGCTCCGCTGGCGGGAAAATGATTAGGGCTCTACTTATTAAGACACCTTTAATTTTAATAAAAAGTAATGAAATAATAATAACTTCCGTTCCCCATAGCTGTGGAGTTTGGGCCTGGGCAAAGAACACAATAAGTTTAGTCAAGATCTCGCAAAGCTGTGGTTTCGTTTCAATTTTCTCTCGGCGGAGCAATTCCCAACTACTTTCACTTGGAAAAAGTGACTGCCGTAGTCGGCAGGATTCGAACCTGCGCGGGGAAACCCCAATGGATTTCTAGTCCATCGCCTTAACCACTCGGCCACGACTACACAATGTCCCCACTGTTTTTTGTTTTTTTTTTTAAATTATAGACAAGAAAGAACGGAAACCAGGGTGACCATTACTCAGCATACAAGAAAGTAGGTTTTGAGAGTTGAATACAAGCCTTCAGGTAAAATAAGGGTTTCATTTTTTTTTTTTTTAATTTAAGTCCAACCTCTCATGCCTCCTACGCGATCGAGAGCGCTTGTGTGAGAGTCCTCACCGCATGATCATAGGTGTTTCAAGCAAACAAGTCAATTAAGTAAACTCTGAGCGAATGCCTGCCGGCCCTGGAGACTAGGCTGTGGTCTGAGCTTGGGCTCTGGAGGGTCTGCAACTAGAACCAAACTTTGCTTACTCCGAGGTGGAGTCAGATCCTAACTTCCAACCCCCACTGAACACTTGCTTTTGAACAGCTCGTCTTCCAATAGTCCTGGATACTCATAAGCATACTGAAGAGAGAGTGGGAGATTAGATAGCTTGTGTGAAATCATCACTTTGACCCACTCGGAAACAGGGCAGAAACAGCTGGTGATTTACATGATTACAATGTCCACTGCAGCATTGTTTGTAATAGCAAAAATATGAAAGTAAAAATTTCAGTCAGGGTTCAATAAGACAAGCAGAACCACTAGGATGGATATATACATTTCATATATGTATGAGGTTTGTAGGGATTGGTAAAATAGTCTCTATAATGCTGAAGCTCGAAATCCACAGAGAAGGTTGTCGAGAAGGGAAGATGAGCCCCATGCAATGGATTGATACCTGTGTCAGCTCTGGTTGCCCCTGACCTTGGTGGTGCAGGTGTCGAGCAGCAGCCAGAGCCCTGTGTGTTTACCTGGAGGTAAACACACACATTTGGTCCAGGAAAGGAGGCGGGTGAAGGAGGATCCAGGGGAAGGTGAGGCAGCTGCAGGCCCAAATGTTGCCACATGACAAGTCAGCAGATGAGTTAATGTGAGCTACAGAATGGCTTCGACTTGACTTTCTCCCTCCAAATTTCCTACAAGAATATCTCTTGAGGACTATCCAACCAGAAACACACAGGAAAAGGAATTCTGGGGAATGTAGTTCAACCTGGCCAAGTTGATACAGAGATGAAGATAATGTTTTTGTACTTACTTATATATAATAACCAATAGCTTACCATTTTAGTTACTGTAGATTTATAAGTAATTACATATGTCTTGATATATATTTGCGTAATTCCTCCAATTTTGCTATCTTCAATATTTTCTTGTTTTTTAATTTGCTCTACATTTCCAAATGTGTTTTTGAAACTGAGTTAACTTCCATAAAATACATATTTGGAGGCTGATTGGGATTTCATGGAATCTGTTGATCAATTTGGAAATAGTTGTCATTTTGACAAGATTGTGTCTTCCAGAAAAATAAACATAGTACTTTCCTCCATTTAATTCCCACAGCAATATTTTGTAGTTTTTAATATAGATTTCTTGCACATCTTCTGTTAGATTTATTCCTAGACTTTTACATTTTTGCTGCAAATGGAATATTTGAATTTTAATTTCCACTTGTTATACACACATACATTTTGTATATGGTCTATAATGAAAAGAAGAAACACAGACAAATAATAGTTAAGCTTAGCTGAAATTGGGCATCTACATACTACTTCAAATGTGAAGTAGAGTGACTGAAGAAATAATTTAGTGAATAATTCTGTTACACAGTATCACGTTTTAATATTTTAACCACTAACATTTTGTTTTGTTTTTAAAATTAAATTTAATTTTTTAAATTGAAGTATAGATGCTGTACAATATTATATAGGTTACAGGCATACAACAGTGTGATTCACAATTTTTAAATGTTATACCCCACTTATAATAAAATATTGGCTATACTCCCCATGTTGTATGATATAGCTTTGTAGCTTATTTTATACCTAATAGTTTGTAATAAATACTAACATTTAAATAACATAATGGTAATAATTAATAGTTAAATTAAAATGTTGATTAAATTTTCAGGTTTATTTTTATAGTCTAGACAGGTGTTTCTTAATTATGAACTTTGATGCTGATGTCACAGAAAAGCTGATGTAAATGCACTTTTCATTTTCACCTGATACAAAACCATTAGACCCCAAAATTATTTTATTATATTCACACACTCCAACCATGCATAATATTACTGTGTAATACTTCCATCTTGTACCTATATCTTAAATATCAGTCATCATTAAAAATAATGTTTTTTGCCTTGCTTGCTATAGAATTTTGCATACTATTCTTCCATCAGGTCTAATATTATATTTAATAGTTTCCTCATCACCTATGTTACACCTAATGTTCAAACTGTATTTGGGGTTTAATTTCCATGAGTGTATTTTTATTATTGTTCTATCTGTTTCTTTTCCTTTTCTAACTTATTTTGATATAATTTCAAATTTATGAAAAAATTGCAAGGGTTGTACAGAGATTTTTCATAAACGCTTTACCTAGATTCCCCAAATGTTAACAATTTATCATATGTGCTTTATTTTTCTTGATAGATATAGACAGATTTACATATGTATAACTTTTTTCTTAACTATTGAGTGAATTTTAGACAAGGTGTCCCTTTACCTTAAATACTTCATTATGTATTTTCTTAAAACATGGACCTTCTCCTTCCTAACCATGGAATAATTATAAAATCAGGGTTGAAACTCATTTAATCTACACACCTTGTTAATGTTTTGCCAATAGTGTGAATCCTTTATTTTAAGAAAAATACACTACATTCAGCTAACATGTCTCTTTAGTCCTTTAATCTGGATCGAGTTCCTCAATCTTGCTTTGTTTTGCATTTCATTGACATTTTGAAAAATCAGGTCAGATATTTTGTAGAATGCCCCCTCACTTTGAATTCGTCTGTTGTTTTCTGAGAGTTAAATTCAGATAATGCCTTTTCAACACGAATACCACACTAGTTAGGTTGTGTCCTGTGCATTTCATCATATAGAGAGGCACATGATGTTGAATGTCCTAATACTTGAAATACTAACTATGATCAACTGATTAAGGGAGTATCTGACAAGTTTCTCCCCTGTCAAGTTACGAGTTTCCTTTTGTGTTACTCATCACATGATTTATTCTGCTCGCTTCTTTTTCATTACATTTAGTTGTCTTGAAAAGAATAAGTTAAAAGAAGAAACTTAACATTTGAGTGGAAGAACAAGAATAGGTTGTCAGAGCCACAAAATTCAGAAAAATCACTTAAATATCCTGTCTGGGAACCGAGCCCCTGTATTGCAGGTAACAAACCAGCGCACACACCACTATACTAAAAAAAAAAAAGCACCTAGTGAAGAGTACCTCTTGTTTCACCTGTAACACAGGCTCCTCGGCTGGGTCATCTAGCGAGATAATGTTGGTTTGCTTGCTGGTGTGACGATTCTTACTAGAATTGTAAATGGAATATCTCAGATTCGACTCCCTGGAAACGGAGCAGTGAGTCAGGATTTCATGAAGTGTACTTTTCTAAGCGAGATATATTTTGTGTGTGTTCTCTCAAATAGGGCGTAATTCCGTGGACAAGAAAATCTGAGGTGGGGGTTTGAGCATTTCGCTCAAAGAAAGGCTTGGGTTGTTGTTGTTGTAATCATCGCAGGACAGGAGCTCCGTGCGTTTTGAGTGATGTCCGGGCCGGAACGGGACAAGTTTAGTCTAGAAGCTTGCGTTATTGTGGTGAGAAACGGTTAGCGAGTTCCTTTCTGGGTAACTTCAGATTGTCAAACTGATCAGTTTAAGAGGTTAAGTATAAATTCAGGGAGGAAAAAAGCTTGCCGTAGTCGGCAGGATTCGAACCTGCGCGGGGAGACCCCAATGGATTTCTAGTCCATCGCCTTAACCACTCGGCCACAACTACATCTGCGGAGCGAAGGTGGAGTGACAGGAATCACGTGGCAAGCTGAGTGGAAACGCTGAGGTGAAACGAGAATTAGGAAGAGAGGCCAACCTCGGACATCCCCTGGAATCAGAACACCGGAATGAGATAGCGCCCTCACCGCGTGGGCATTAGCGTTACCAGCAAACTTCAAATAACACTCCGGGGCGCAGCCTCTGGGGAGCGTCTGCAATCCCCATGCACTGGCACCAAACCTAGCCCGTATCGAGGGAGAGTCAGGACCTAACCGTTTTCTAGTCCGGGATGTTCGGACTTCCAAGGGTCTGCTCCGGGATGAAGGCCGCTGTGCCAAATGGGTTCCAAGCAGAAAATTGCTTCCGCTGATTTGTGTCCCAGGTGGACCGCGCGAAAAATGACGTGGAAAGCTGCCTTGGTATTCCCTCGCCACGTTATTGCTAAGGCTTTAGGCTCATAATCTGGTTTGAGTTTCGGCCCGCGCAGGGGCCATTTCTTTCTAAAGTTAACCAACGCAACAGGTTGTTGTGTTTTTGTTTTTGTTTTTCTCCTTATATTTCGACCTTAGTTTCTCAGTCACAATGTTTTCCCAAGTCCTGAAACTGATTTTTGTCTAGGTTGCTTAGGAGGTATTAATCTAATTTTTAGAAGAAGACGGACGAGGACAAGGGGGAAGACAAAGAAGGGGAGGAGGAGAAACCGAAGACAGAGGAATCTGTCAAGCGGTCCAAACAGAAGAGGCGGAGGGAACAGAGTGGTGAAGAGAAGAGTGCAGCGGCTCAGGGGATGAGGAGAGATTGTTTTCCACCGAAATAAAAGCAACCCTAAGAAACCTCAGGGTTTAATGGAAAAGGGAGTCTGCTCTGAGTATTAAGCCGAGTTTTGGGTAGAGAAGCCAGATTCCATATCTAAGCAGCCTATTATTTGAACTGTCTTTCCTTTCAAAATGAAAATCACATAAACATTCTTCAAAACTCATGGCAAGTTATCACATAACTAATTGCAAATTTAAAGTAAAATATAAGTTGTGATACAGATGTTGCCATATTTAGTCATATCACAGCCCTTTTATTTGGTCTACACATTTTTAACAAGCCTATAACATTGTAGGTAAATTCCTTTGGGACTCTAGTTTGAAGGGAGTTAAACACTGAAGAAATGACAGAACGTTTCATGCTTTAAAAAAAATCTGATCCTCCCCCCTCAAAAAAATTGACTGCAATCAAGATGAACTGAATTTAATCATTTTTTTCACTTACAATAAAATAAACAGAGATCCTTGTAAGTTTCAACCTTGTTTATTTTTCTCTCCATTAACATATATGGACTGAAAAAAAAAAAAAAGATAGCCTGGCAGAATCGATTCAGATAAAAGAAGTGAATCTGAGTTCAGCTTCATGAAACAAAATCGTTCTACCCATTTTAGTCCCAAACTGGAAACAATCCAAAGTCCATCAGCAACAGAAAAGATAAATAATTGCTTTTTATACAAAGGAATAGTAAAGCAATGAGAATAAATGATTTCAACTGCACACAAATTGGGAGAATCTCACAACATATTATTGGAGTGATGCCAGACATAAAGGCATACATAGCTCATGATTTTATTTATATATAGTTCAAACCAGGCAAAACAAATCTTTGGTGTTAGAAATCAGAAAGGTGATTGTTGAAAGCAGAGAAAGGCCATAAGGGGGGCTGTTGGAGATGCTGGGAATGGTTCTGTTTCTCATTCTGGGTGCTGTCTACATAGGTGTGTTTACTTTGTGGAAATTTCTTGAGCCGTAAATTATGGTTTATGTACTTTTCCACATTAATATTGTGTTATATGTCAAAAAATTACTTAAGAAACAAAGACTCTCAAGCTATTTTAAGCAAAAGGGGGATTAATAAGAACACAGAAGCTTACAAACTTTTTGGCACAGAGGGATGAAGGGAGGTGCCAGCTCTAATTCACCTCTAATTCACCATCATTTCTAATGCAGAAATTCCCAAAACAACGCTGAAGTAATAGTCTCCCAGAGAGGTTGCCATTGTCTACAATGAAGAAAATAGGAAATCAAAATGCTGCTGCTGAAATCGTTGATTTCAGGGGTCTATTGCCTGAACTGTAGTGCAGATATCTGTAGGCTTCTGCAACAGCAGTGTTCTCTCTAGGAAAGTTGCTCTCAAAATTTAGTATGAAAGCTATCTATCATGACAGAAAGCAAGTCAGCCAGGTCTTAATTTACAAAGGTGAGTGAGAGAAGACAGGGAGAGGCCAATGCCACCAAAGAGAGGTTTGATGTTACTCACAGTTTCCCTAGAAACAGTTCCTCTAGAAACTACTCAGGGCCCCAGGGGGAAGTACCTGGTGTTGGTCAGGAGGCAGAAAAGAGCAAGAGGAAGGCACAAGTTACAGACTTTATTGGGATTTCCATAGGAAAGGAAAGGCAAGTCAGAGTAAACAGTTTAGGATTAGATCATTTTAATAATCCAGGGAGTTTGGGGGCATAGGGCCTGTCCCTAGTTATCTGGTACCTGGCCCTGGGCTTATTTAGGGCAGGAGAAATATTGGCTTGACTGTGAGAGCTAGATAAATGAGGTGGTAGCAGGAAATGTAAACAACTCTGGTGGTTAATTTGGACCTGTGGTTAATGGGTGACAAATAGACAAACACAGAACAGTCAGAAAGCAACTTACATTTCTAGGCAAGGTGCCAAATGTTGCTGCTGGTGTTGGTGTGGGGACCACACTTTGAGAATTCCACGTTCTGGAGTGTGCCATGCTCCTAGATATGAATTAGCAAAACAACTGACACCCCTCAACTGTGTTCCTCTGCAGGAAATCCCAATTTTTCCATAACAATGCTTGTTAGCACAAAACAACTGAATTAGAAGGTGCCTTATTTCCACCTTAGAAAACTCCCAGAAAAAGCTTAAATCACACCTAGCTGCAAGGGAGCTAGGAAAATGTAGTGTTAACCGTCTAGCCTCTGTAGTACAGGAAGGTTCTCTTGGGAGAGATGGAAATAGATGATTACTGGCCATCTACTATACCCTGTACAGACACTGAAGCGGAAATGTTCTGTCAAAAATGGAGGTTCTTCCCAGAGAATTAAAAATAATGTGTCAGTATTGTGCTGAGAGGGAGCTGATTGACACTGTCCTTGAAAGAGGACCCCTACAGCGACCAGCTTATCAGCCATCATCAGAAGAGATACTACCCAGATTCCCACCATCTGATTTATTACCTATTGTCTTTTTTCTTACTGATTTTAAGGAGTTCTGTATACAGTCTAGACATAAATCTTTTGTCAGATGTACTTATTAAAAACATCTCCCACTCTGTGCCTTTTCACATTGTTAATGGTGTCTTTGGATGTACTGAAATTCTTAAGTTTAAAAAAGTATAATTTACCTATCTTTTATGGTCATTGCTTTTTGTGCTTATTATACAGGGAATCCTTGGCAACCCAAAGTTCATGAAGATAGTCTCCTGTTTTCCTCTGTAAATTTTATTATTTTACCTTGCACATTTAGGGTTTTAATTCATCTTGAATTAATTTAGGGAATAGTTTACAGAAGAGGCCAATGTCCACATTGTTTTCCTTTGTATATCCAGTTGACCCAGCACCATCTTTTGAAAAATCTATCATTTTCCCCTTTGAGTTGCAGTGACACTTTGTTATATGTATGTGGTTTTGTACCAGCATATCTATTTTGTTCCAATGATCTCTTTCTTTACCTTTACGTCAATAGTATATTTTATTAATCACTATAGCTTTAGAATAAGTCTTGTTATGTGGTGGTAAAACTCCTCCAGATTTGTTCTTCCTTTGCAAGATTTCCTTTACTATTCTAGGTTCTTTCCACCTGCACATATATTTTAGAGAGAGTTTGTCAATTCTATCAGAAGTACTCTTTGAGAATTTTATTTCAAATACATTGAATCTGAGCCTTTCAATCAATGAATATGATGTATCTTTTCATTTATTTAGATATTACTAAAAATTCTCTGCACAGTGATTTGGAGTTTTTAATATAGCACTCTTGCACATTTTTATTACATTTATTATTGTATTTATTATTAGGATATTGGTAGTTTTCTTGCTATTGTAAATGACAAAACAGTTGTCTATTTTTGCCAGTATATATGAATACAATATATATTTGAATATGGGGTTTTGTATCTAGTAAATTTGCTATTTTTACTTATTAATTCTAATAGTTTGTATATCTGGGGGGATTTTCCAAGCACTTAATGATATCATCTGCAAATGATGACAGTCCTATTTCTTCATTTCCAATCTTAATATCTTTTAATTCTTTGTCTTATTTTATTTCATGGCCTAAGACCCCCAATACAATGTTGAATAGCAGTGGTGATAGTGGTCCTGATTGTCGTGGTCCCAGTAACTGGGAGAAAGTGTCAAATATTTACCATAATTAGGATGATAGATGTAGGATTTTGTATATATGCATCATGGGATTAAGAAATCTCCTTTCTATTCGTAGACTGCTGGAAATGTTTAATGATTGGCATTGAATTTTTTCAAATGTTTTTCCTGTATCTACTAATATGATCTTTTGTTTCTTCTCTTACATTTTGTAATAAATTTAAAGTGATTGATTTTTATATACAAAACAAATTTCATATTACTAAAACAAGCATTACCTTTTCACTTTGACTCTTCTCTCTCTATATTACTGGATCTGATGGCTATTATTTTGTTTAATGGTTTTGCATCTAGAATGCTTAACACAAAGTTTGACCTGCACTTTCCTCTCTAGTAACAACCTTCTCAGATTTTAGTATGAAGATTTTGCCGGCCATATAAAAAGAGTTGGAAATTAAGTTAATTTAAGTTAAAATGAGGCTGTTAAAATGGGCACTAATTTAACCTGACTAGTATCCTTATAAGAAGAGGAAATTTGGGCACACAAAGAGATGCCAGGGATAAGCAAGCACAGAGGAAAGACCAGGTGAGGATACAGAGAGAAGGTCACTACCTGCAAGCCAAGGGAAGAGGCCTCAGGAGAAACCAAACCTGTGGACACCTTGATCTTGGAATTCCAGCCTCCAGAACTGTGAGAAAATTAATTTCTGTTGCTTAAGCCACTTGATCTGTGGTATTCTGTCATGGCAACCATAGTAAACTAATATAGAAGGTAATTATGATTTTTAAGTTATTTAATGAACTTCAGACTATTTAAACTTTTCATTTCTTCTTGTGTCTGCTTTGGTAAGTTGTGTTTATATAGAAACCTGTAATTTATCTTCTATCGTCAAAGTTATTCCCCAAAACTATTCATTTTATCCTCTGACTCTAATTTGGTATCAGTAAGATCTTTAATGTTGCCCTCTTTTTATCCTTGTTATTTTTTCTTTGTTTCTTTTAAAAAAAATCAATTTGGGGTAGCAATTTTACTAACAAGCGAATTTTTGCTTTGTTGATTTTGTCTATTTTTCCTTTCTTTTTCAGTGATTACAGCTTTTATTATTTCTTTCCTTCTAACTTTTAGAGTTTAATTTTTTAAACTCTAAAACCTAGCTATATTTTTAAGCTAGGTTCTTGAGATGAAAGCTTAGATCATTAAATTTCAATTTTCCCTCTTTTTAATATATGAATTTGGAGATAAAAATTCGACTTTAAGCACTGTTTTGGCTTCATGTCACAAGTTGTGATATGTCTTATTTTCATTATCATTCAGTTAAAAATATTTTATAGTTTTAAAAAACTTATTTGACCCATGGGTTTATTTAGCACTGTATTACTTAATATTGCAACATTTAGGAATTTTCTATTTATCTATGCTATTGATATTGATTTTTATTTAGTTGTACTGTGCTCAGAGAACATATTCTGTGTGATCTCAATCTTCTGAAATTTGTTGACACCTGCATTATGCTTACCATTTGGTGATTTTGTTAAATGTTTCATGTATACCTCAAAAACAGAGGTATTCTTCAGTTGGGTATAGTATTAATCCTATTGCTTAACATTTTCTGACTAAACTTTTGTCTGTTTGTTGCAGTAGTTATTTCTATAGAAGTGTTAAAATATTCAACTATGATTATGGATTTTTGCATTTCTCCATTTAGCTCTGCCAATCTTTTGTTTTCTATACTTTGAAGCAGTTATTATGTGCATATAAAATTGTTATATCCTTTTACTAAATTGACCCTGGAGGTTGTGAAATAGCCTCATTATTTCTAGTAATGCTACTTTCTCAAGAGTCTACAAATACCACATTATTATCACTAAAATGGTTCTGGTCTGCCTTTTTTGGTTACTTGTTCTGATATGTCTTGTACATTCTTTTACTTTAATCCTTTTTTTTTAAAACAAATATATTAAACTGTATGCCATATAAAGAACATGTAGTTCGGGGTAAATTTTTTCCAGTATGACAATCTTCGTTTTTTAATTGAAATAGTTAGTCTACTTACATTCAAGATAATATTTATTTAGTTAAGTTTAAGTCTACCATCTTGCTCTTCTTTTAATTTTGCCAGTATGTTCTTGTTCTCTAATTTCTGCTTTCTTAACCCCTTTTAGATTGAAAGTATTTATATTATTTTACTTCTTCTCTTTGGATTGATTTTTACTTATATTTTTATTTTATTAAATTTACTTTTATTAGATTTACTCTTAAACAGTTGTTGTTTTTGATGTTATTGAAATGGAAACTTTAAATTTCCAATTGTTTGTTGTTGGTACGTATTAACACACTTGATATGTCGTATACTGACCATGAAACCAGCTACTATGTTAATTCACCTATTAATTCCAATTTTCAAATCTTTTATTTTTCTTTAATCCAGGAATACCTTTTATTATGTCTTGTAATGCACAGCTGCAAGTGAGGAATTCTCCTTACTTTTGTTTGAGTTAAACCATCCTTACTTTGCTTTAATTTTTCTCATTTTCTAAATTTAGGTGTAATTTGCATGCTGAAGAGACCATAAATCTTGATTATACAGTTTGATGAATTTTTACTTATGCATATACTTGTATAATAATCACCATGATCAAGATATAGAATATTTTCTATTCTCTGAAAGCGTTTCTGTAAGATTGATATTATTTATCTCTTATTTGTATAGAAGAATTCACAAGAGATTCTACCTAGGCCTGGAGGTTTATAGGAGTGACTTTTTAAATTATGGATTTAATTTTTTAATAGGCATAAGACAATTCAGATTTCCTATTGCTTTCTGTGTCCCTTGTGATATACTGCATTTTTCAAAGAATGCATCCATTTTATTAACTGCTTCATGTATATTGACATAAAGATGTTTATGATACCATTCTTGTTTTTAAAATATATCTAAAAAATAAACAAATAAAGTATATCTAGGATATATATGAATATCAGCTATTTCCTTCCTGTTGTGGTATTTTGTGTTTTAACTTACTCTTTTCTTTATTAGTTATTCTTGTTTGGGATTTATCTATTTCATCAATTTTTTCAAAGAACCAACCTTTTACTTTGTTGATTTTCTCTGATGTATGTCTGCTTTCCATTTACTGATTTCTGCACTTATTTTAATAGTTCCTTCTACTTTTTGCATTTAAGTTCCCAATTTTTTATAGCTTCTTGAGTTAGATCACTGATTTCCAACCTTTTCCTTGTTCTAATACTTGCAACTAAAGACAAAAATTTCCTTCTAAAAATAGTTTTAGCTACATTAGACAAATTATGATGTGTCATATTTTCATTATCATTCAGCTCAAAGTATTTTAAAACTTCTATTGTGTTTTCTTCATTGATCCATGGATTATATAGACATGTATTGCTTTCTTTCCAAACATTCAGAGTTTTCTGGTAGTCTTTCTGCAATATACAAAGATTGAGCCTTTGTTATGGTCGGTCTATTTAGTTTTTCTTTACTCTGAAGACATAGCCCTTGCTCTTCTTGTTTGGTCCTTACAGCTGGGTTTGTCACTTACTACTTAAGAGGTATGCTTCTGAAGTCTCAAATGACAGCTGATAGTGTTTATCGGGTTCCCTCCAACTGGGAGAGGTATGAACTTAGTTCTCCAGAACTAAGCAGCTGCTGAATCTCTACAGATCATTAGCCTTCCAGCTGCTCTTTCCCACAGAGTTTTGGAACATCTTCCTGTGTGTGTACAATTTAGGAATTAGCCAATGCTGTAAGGAGAATTTATACATGGAAATTTGAGCTCCTTCTCTGTGGTTCCCTCATCATCTGAATTTTGACCCTAAGGTCCTATGGATTTTGGTAGCCAAACACTGACGAGTGTCTCCTCAGTCCAGGGCAACTGCTTCTTTCCACTTGGAGTCTATTCTAAAATGCTGCAAAATAGAACATGTCCCTCAAGGGCAAGCTCTTGTGCAACTCATATCATGTGTTTCCCTTCTCTCAAGGATGTGGCCCTTCAAGCACTGCCTGTGTTGATTGCTCATCCATGCCCTTATAGTTCTTATCTATGATCAATCATTTTTTCCTCTGTAAAAAATAAAAAAGAATATTTTGTCTATGATGAAAAGAATTAATAGTTAGAGACAAATGAGATTCAATGTTAGTTGAAAAGGAATGGACTTTGATCACTCAACTGTGCAACAGAATTACTGAAGAAATAATCTAGTGTCTGGCAGTGCTGCATAAAAATATTAACTTTTAAATTCGACTAAATTTTATAAAATGTTAAAAATTAATTCTAAATTAAAATTTCAAATTTATTCTTATATTTTGGAAGGATGTTCCTTCATTAAAAAGAAAAGCTGTTTGGCTTTGAACATGGCCCACAAAAATACTGATTTTAAGACTCATCCATTCAGCAATTGGTCCAAAGTATGTATCATGTTTTGAGTGAACATCTAATTCTGAACTTATTCATTATTATAAAGGAGCATAGAATAATTTGGATTATGGCCACACCTTCCCATCATACATGTTACTGCTGTTTTGAATTATAGTACCATCTTATTTTCATATCCCCAAATATAGTCATTATTGAACAATACTGTTTTAGGCACGCACTCTCTATTTAGCTCTTCTCATGGTTATGAATTTTCTTGCTCACTGTAGCAGTTTGCATCCCATTCCTTCATCAATTCTAAACTCTTATTCATTAATTTACTTCTTATCTCTTTTATATCTATGGTTCAAATTGCATATCTGTGCTTTTAAATGTCAATGAATATATTTTTCATTTATAGTTTTATTAGTCTTTTTTTCTTTTAACTTTTTATTTTAAAATAATTTAATTTTGAAATAATTTCAGAGTGACAGAAAAGTTACAAGAATACAGAGAATTCCTGGTTATCCCAGTCCCCAAATGTTAGCATATTTAGCATATTACTGCATTTTCTTTTCCTTTTCTCTCTGTCATATACATGAGAGAAAAGTACACACACACATATATATGCTTTTAAAATATATACTCTTAAATGTGTATATATGCATGTATTTTTAAGTACATATGTACACATAATAGTATATATTTACATCACATCAAGATGTAATCTTTACTTGTCACCAAACCGGCTGTATCACTTGGTATTTGTGGAGAGGCCATCCTCTCTTCATGTTACTTCCTGAACCCCAGTCCTTGGTGGTTAACTAGAAGAGAGACAATGGCCAACGTGTAGCGTAATTGAACTATGGTCTCCAGCATGACAGGTAGAGATATACACTACTGCACTAATGTGGAAAACACAGTATGCTACTCTGGAGGAATTTCCATACAGTTGCTCACTGTTGTCTTTATTACGTCACTGTGCAGGCTACGCTTCCTGCTATCAAGCATACATTATGCGATTCAGCGTCCGAGCCGAATCTGTCCAAGTCTAGCCTTGAGTCCACTCCAGTCCGTCCCTCACTTCCCAGAACAGGCAGCACAGAGGGGCGGCCGGCCATGGCGCTATGTGACAACCTTACGGTAAAAGACAAAAAGGAACCAGTGCACCGGTTCCTATCTATACTCACAGCCATGATCTGAATCTACTGAACACGGAGGTAGTTGCTAAACCCTACCAGGGGCATCCGTTGACTACAGAAATACTTTCAAGTTTCCAAGGAAGGAAGTGCACAGAGGCAAAGGAAAAAGAGGTTGCTTGCAAACCTATATAATAGTCAGGTAATAAGCTTCGTATTTTGCTCGCTAAAGTTAACGTAGTCGGCAGGATTCGAACCTGCGCGGGGAAACCCCAATGGATTTCTAGTCCATCGCCTTAACCACTCGGCCACGACTACACGAGTAATACCGAATGCTGTTAAATACTTAAATAGAAATTTCACTGGCTGATGTAAGGTAAGGACAAAAAGGGAAGAAAGGATAAAAATGAGCTGGAGTGCAAGAAAACGCACTCTGCAAATTGGATAGAAACCCTCAGGTGAAGTGCAAGTTTGGCGTGGAGGCCAACCTCGCTGGGCAACTGCGGGAGTCGAGAGCCTTAAAACGGGGTGTCCTCACCGCATCAGCAATAGGTTTTCCAGACAACTTGAGGCCTCTGTAATGTCCTCACCTGGAACCAAACTAACCTCCCAACGAAGTGGAATCAGACTGTCATCCTAGTTTTAGGCCTGATACGTGTAGCTTTTGTTTGAAACTTTCAGGCACTGAAGCTCCTTGAAGAGCTAGTGGCTAGTGGCTTTCAGAGAGGAACTTAGTTCGATGACTTGCGTCCTGAGTAAAGGGCGAGGGAAATGATGCAGAAAAGCCTCCTTGCATCCCCTTGCTCTGGTGTCCCCAAGTGCCGAGCCCACATCAATCCTAAGGGAACATCAATCCCATTGTGTTTGCACCGTGGTTTGCATTTCACAGTGTGTTTCCACGCTCTCGTCACGTTAAGAACAAAATTTATAGATGGTTCGTGAGTTCCTGTCGCCCCTGGAACCTGGCTACCTTCTAAAAGGAAGATCCTAGTTTGATTTTTGGCCAAGACAGGAGTTCATGTTCTCGAAATCTAAACAACGCAAATATGTTTCCTTTCCCCCTTCTTACTTTTCCATCTGAGTCAAAACTGCGGGTCACGTGTTTTCCTGAGCCTGTCCAGTGCAAACAATACTGTAATTGGCTTTTGTCTACTTCTTGGTATTATTTACTAATGATTTAAGAAAAGAGGAAGACGATCACAAACAGAGAAACCACGTTGCCTAAACAGAGAAGTGAGGAAGAGGGACGAGAGGGAGAGGGAGAAGGAGAGGTAGAGAAGAGAGTGAGACGAAGACAGAGAGACGTAAGATGTCCAGTGGTTTTATGGCAGACGACCTGCTCTGACAGGAGAGGCATGAAGCAGTTTTGATAGAAATTATACTATAAAAGATTGCTGTCCATAATTTATACATATCACTTTATTCGATGTATAGATTTTTATCAAGCATATATATATATTTTTTTCCTTAAGTCATTTGGAACGCTAGTTTTGCCTGAAGTTACATACCAAAGAAAACCTTGTGCTTAAAAAAAAAAAAAAAAAATATATATATATATATATATATATATATATATATATATATATGCAGGGGCTTCCCTGGTGGTGCAGTGGTTGGGAATCTGCCTGCTAGTGCAGGGGACACGGGTTCGAGCCCTGTTCCGGGCAGATCCCACATGCCGCGGAGGAACTGGGACCATGCGCCACAACTACTGGGCCTGCGCTCTGGAGCCTGTGAGCCACAACTACTGAGCCTGAGTGCCACAACTATTGAAGCCCACGCAGCCTGGAGCCAGTGCTCTTCTGCAGCAAGAGAGGCCACCCAATGAGAAGCCCGAGAACCGCAACGAAGAGTGGCCCCTGCTCACCGCAACTAGAGAAAAGTCCGCGCGCAGAAACAAAGGCTCAAGGCAGCCAAAAATAAAAATAAATAAATAAAATTAAATATATATATATATATATATGCAAAACAGAAAGCAATTAGTGATGCATTTGAAGCAAAATTATTTATCAACAGGAGTTTGTTTTAGGGTAACAGGGAACAAGGACTGGACACAGCTGCAACTTTTACTGCACTGAAAAAAAGTTTAAACATATCAGAATAGATCTCAGTAAAGGAAGAGCCAGGGTTGAGTTGTAAGAAACACAAAGTAGTCTAGTTATTATTTTAGGCCGAAACTCGAAACAACACAAATGTCCACCTACAGTAGAAAAGACATATTGAGAGGTTTTCCCAATGTAATACCACACCACGAGCGTGAATGAATTACAAGTACACACAACCACATGGATTAAATCTCACTAACTAATATTGAGTGGAAAAAGCCAGACAAAAAAACACATATTATAGTGCCTTCCAACTTTTGAAAGTTCAAAAACAGGTGAAATTAATGTTCCTTGTACAGTAGAAACCAGGGTAATGATTACCCTTGGTAGGTAGTGACTGGGAGGTCCCACTACCCTCGGAAGGAGTTTCTGGGATTCTGACAATGATTTTGGTTCTCAGATTGGGTGCTGGGTATATGGATGTGTTTGCTTTGTGTAAATGCATTGAGTGGTTCGCTTTCATATGTTTTTTGTGTGTATCTGCTAAGCTATGGTAAATATTTTTCTTTTAAAAAATTATTCATCAATATGATGCAATACTTTTGCTGCCATTAAAAGGCATTCAATGCATGAATATTTATTGATGACATACTAAGATATTCATTATGTATTTTTTGAGTAAAAAAATCTGGTCATTACCAAAATTATGGCCATTGTGCAAAAAGATACATTATTAAGGTAGGGTTGTATCTTAAATTATTAACCTATGCGTTTTCTGTGAATTTCCATCCTTTTCTGTTCTCTATTTGGTAACCGGAGTTAATTAAATGAGTTGATTCAAGTAAAGTACCTAGAGCTAGGAGCCAAGTAAAAACTCAAGAAACTTTGACTTTTATTCACTAGATTATACCTTATATGCAGAGAGTGTTTCTTATTAGTGTTCGGCACATAGTAGGTACTCAATATTTTGCATATACACTCAGGAAGTATCTATATGCTGCTTGCTATGGTTGCTTACTTTTTTTATGTGTACACCCAGTTGCTAAAACTACAAAGAGAAGTCACTGAGGACAGAAATTTTACATATATATATGTTTTTTCAATACATATGTATTTCAATTTGTATCGAAAGCCTCGTTTGTATAAGGTGTAGCTGAAAATTTTCCAAACGATCAAAAAAATGGCTCCTTTTGCTTAACAGGTCCTTTCTCAATTTGTCTCTCTCCTCACATATTTTGCTATAAATAGCACACAGAAACCAGGATGCTCTTTGCTTGGAAATCTCCTCAGCTAAATATTCAAGTTCATTGCTTACAAGTTGTTTTTCACCCAACTGTAGAACACAATTCAGCCAAGTTCTGCCACTTTACAACAAGAATCAGTTTTCTTCCAGTTTCTAACTACACATCCCTCATTTCCTGCTGAGACCTTAAGAGAAGCACCTTTAACATTTACATATTTTTAAAATTAATACACTTTTTAAAAAGTTTTAGGTTTACAGAAAAACTCCATATGCTCTCACCACTGCCCCTCCCCCTAGTTTTCCCTATTAACATTCATGCATTAGTACGGTGCATTTGTTACAACTGATGAGCAAATATTGATAAATTATTATTGACTAAAGACCATAGTTTATATTAAGGGTTCACTCTGTGTGTCTGACATTCTATGGGGTTTGACAAATGTATAATGACATAGAGCCACCATTACAATATCATACAAAATAATTTCACTGCCCTAAAAATCCCCTGTGCTACAACCATTCATCCCTCCTTCCCTTCCCCAAACCCCTAGCAACCACTGATCTTTGCTGTCTCCATAGTTTTGACTTTTCCAGAATGTTATATAGTTCGAATTGTACAGTATGTAGCCTTTTCACATTAGCTTCTTTCACTCAGCAATTTGCATTTAATGTTCCTTTGTGGAGTTTTTTGGTAGCTTGATTGTTCATTTCTTTTCATTGCTGAATAATATTACATTGTATGGTTGTACCGCAGTTTAGCCATTCGCCTATTGAAGAACATCTTGGTTGCTTCCAAGTTTCGGCAATTAGGTTTTCGTGTGCGCATAAGTTTTCAACTCATTTAGGTAAATACCAAGGAGTACAATTGCTGGACCATATTGTAGGAGTGTGCTTAGTTTCGAAACTAAGGACTGTCCTGCCAAACTGTCCTCTAAACTAGGTCATCTTGCACTCCCACTCGCAGTGAATGAGAGATGCATTCTTTCTTAAACTTAGGAAATTGTTCATCTCTTTACTAGGGATTCTAGTGTTAAAGATTAAAAGTGGGAGCTTGGGACCAAAGTACTACATTCAAGTCTTAGCTTCCCCATTTATTGGTTATGTCACCTTGGGCAGGTTACTCAACTCATCTGTGCCTGAGTTTCCTTTGTAGTAAAGAAAGAATAATAATGAACAACTTCATTAGATTGTTTTAAGAATTAAATAAGTCAGGTGTAAAGCACTTAGAACACTGTCTGGCACATAGAAAGTGTTAAATGATAGCTGATTTCATGTGGTCTCTCCTTCCTGATGGGCAATCATCCACATGTTGGCTTTCCATCCTCTGTCCTTTATATCTATCACTTTCTTCTATTTCATTCACCTTTTTCTTTTGAACCATGCAGCTTTAAAAGAATATCCTATACATAACTGATTCACTTTTCCATAGCATCAATTCAGTTCTTTTCCAGTACGATTCTAGTTATGTTGCTGCATTTTAAATATGCTTGCACGTGTTTTAATCCCTTTTCATATAGTGTTTTTATTTCAGACTGTTCTCTCACAGCTTTCATTCCTGTTTCACTTAGGCCATGTCTTCCTGATTTCCAAGTTTAGTGTTTTGTCAGTCAACAGGCTGAGTGACTTGACCTTAGCCCCACTATACAAATATGGAGATGCACTGAAGCACAGTAAAGTGCTTGGGCCACACATTTAAAAATACAGAAACCTACCTACTTCTGTTGGATTCTTTTCTCCCAAGAACACACCGACAGACTGGCGTTGGGCTCCATTTGAGAGTCGTGGTTGAGCGTCAATATAATGGGTCACGGCTAGAATTTTTTAAACAAAGGGATAGAACACTAAATACAATGCAGGACAGGTAATAAAGGCAAGTTATGCATTGTGAAATGTTTGTTTGCGTTTTTAAATTATATATGTGTGTAAATGTGTATTCTTAAAATCAGTCCGGTGACACACGCTTGAGAGTCACTGCTCTAACGCATACTTTTACCTGAGACGTGTACGAACAAACGACTAGTGGGTACAACACTCGTCCCCGCTCCACTGGATTTCATACGTTGGCTTTCTTCTGGGAAATGGAGTTTAGCGTCGTGGAGCACTCTGGGAATCGTAGTCCTATGTGTCCGCGGGGCGCGGTTTAACGCTAGCGAGCGGGTGGGGGGTGGGTGTTCTCTTCTCCCACCAGCGGAAGTGGCCGTTGAAGCCGGCTGTAGGCGTGAAAAGAGCTTGGCGAGGGGGAAAGTCCAGCTGCTTCGGCTCACTTCACTAGGTTTGGTGATTGTCCCAGAGCTTCTGGACCCGGGATCAGAGTGCGAAAATCGCTCTAGCGGGAGGGAAGCCCAGGTATCACTATGGCAACCGCCAGCCCCTCTGGCCGCGTGACGTCACCCCTCTCTCTCTCCGCTTGAAGCGGCCTCTGCGAGAGGGAGCTGGGGAGTCCTCGAAGGGGGCTCCCCTCTCCTCCTTTAGTGTGGGACTATTCCGCCCCGATCCCTGGGAGGGCTTTGTTCTTTTGTTCCGGCCTAGGAGGAAGGACGCGAGCCGAGCCCCGCCCTGTTTGTCCACCTTCCAGCTTTTCCGCTCCGCAACAGGTGTGTCTTCTTGAGCCCGCGGGGGTGTGAACCCACAAGTGTGCACCGAGGTAACCGTCCGAGTAGGTGGGCGCCTCTGCCCAGATTCTAGGGTAGGCGCCAGGGGTCTTTTGGAATCTGGGGCCGAACCTGCGTACTCGATCTCCATTCTGTTTTTGTTCAGCGGGAGTGCCACATGCCTCTTTACTGTTCTCTCCGGGCACTTCTCTTTTCCAAGGACCTCTTGGCCACTGTGCAAAACTCTTGAGGTGTGATTTTGTGACGGTTGCCGCTGACCCCATCTTGTGTCTTTTAGGGCAGCCAGCTTCACTGTGTGTAAGGGCACAGACTCGTGCCGGACATCTGGGCTCCAGAGAGAGGACCCCACTGGAGGGACGCTGCTTGGGAAACCCTGGTGTCCAGATTTCAAGAGGAACGGGATGAGCACCTGAGATGGAAGGTAGTGGGGACGACTTGGGAGAGAGTGGGATAAAGGGGGCAAAAGAACAGCCATGACATGAAGATTGAATACTTGACAGAGCTGGAAGAAGTGGAAGGAGGGAACCTTATATGACGATCGAGAAAAGAAACAATTACATCATAGGGAGAGATTCTTATTTACATTATAGGGAGAGACTTGGAGGAAGAGTTAATTCTGCTTGGCTTTGGGATTGGGGAATGAAAAGGAGTAATGATTCAGAATGTCTGTGACCCTCACATGATTTCTATTTATTAAAAATTAGAATGATAATCTTACAGTCAGAAAAAATCTTGGTAATCATCTCTTCAATGTAAGAATCAGTTCTGAAATATCCTTGGCGGATGACCATCTGTTAAGCCTATGCCTGAACAATTGTGGCATTAAGCTCCATTTTGGGTGCAGACTATTCCCTTGTTGGTGTTTTCTTTTTTTAGTTCCTTATATGAGGCAGAAGTGCCTTTCCCTGTAACTTCTGTGTTGATCTTAGTTCTTAGTCCCCAAAAGCAAGAGACTGCTCTCTCTTTAACATTGCTGCCCTTCAGATATGTGAATTCAGCTGTTACAACTCCTACTCACAGATTCTTTTTCTCAAAGCAAAATAGCCTCAGTTCCTTTGATGGGTCTCCATGCGATATATCTAGACCTCTTCTCTAAAAACTCTACTGCATGATAGCATGCTTCTTAAAATGCATTGCCTAAAACTAAACAGTCATTTAGATGTACTTTGAAAAATACCTTAAAGTGTGACATACTATTTCTTTTGATTTGGATATTTCTGCTGTTTAGTATCAGATTGTATTTGCTTTTTAAAAAATGAGCGATATTATGCTGTTAGTCCTAGATCTTTTTTACATAAACTGCTGTGAACTAGATTTATGTCATCCTTGTATAATAGACTTGTTTTTTATCCTTAATGTCAGGACTTCACATTTATTATGATTGTTCACATTTTTTGGCCAAGTGTTCCAGCTTGTCAGAATAATTAATAATTAATATTAACTTGGTTGTTCAGTGTTTTAACTGTTCTTTCCAACTTTATGTCACTAGCATATTTAATGAATATTCCTTCTCTTTCTTCCTATATGTCATTCAACAGGTCAGGGTAAGGACAGAGCCCTGTGATATGTCACTGTAGACTTCTTTCTGCATTGTCATTGTCTTTACATTCTGTAGGTATGGCTATGCAGTCAGGTTTGGTTTAACCTAGCTGCTATCATACAGTCCTTTTTCTCGGATTTGTTTAATATCATTAGAAATCTTAACATTATTTAGGTTTGAGCTATACCTTATATTTGTTCTCAGCTCTTTTTTTCTAAAGATACAAAGAATCTCTGTTTTATTTCTCACAACTGCATGTGTATCTACAATTATCTCAAAACAAAAAGTTTGATGAAAAAATCAACTGTTTCATTCTATCACCAATGAGCAATTGGAAATTGTAATAAAAATAATAATTCCATTTATAATAGCATCCAAAATATGAAACAAGAATATAAACCAACAAAAATATGCAAGATCTCTACACTGAAAGCTACAAAATTTTGCTGAGAAGTTTTTTCCAGCTTTATTGAGATATAATTGACCCTGACATTGTGTAAGTTTAAGTTGTCCAGTGTTATGATTTGACCCACCTATATATTGCAAAATGATTACCACAATAAGGTTAGTTAACCACATTGGTCACCACACATATTTGGTGGGGTGTGTGTGTGATGAGAATGTTTAAGATTTATTCTCTTAGCAACTTGCAAGTGTATAATACTGTATTGTTAACAATAATTACCATACTGTACGTTAGATCTCCAGAACTTATTTGTAACTTAAAGTTTGTACCCTTAATCCAAAATCTCCCCATTTCCCTCACCCTCCAGCCCCTGAAAACCCTCATTCTGCTCTTTGTTTCTGTGTTCGGACCTTTTAGATTCCACATATGAGATCATGCAGTATTTGTCTTCCTCTTATTTCACTTAGCATAATGCCTTCAGAGTCCATCCATGTTATCCCAAATGACAGGATTTCCTTCCGTTTTATGACTGAATAATATTGCATTATATATGTGTATGTGTATGTACATTCCCACTGTTTGTGGGAATGTAAATTGGTTTACCCACTATAAAAAACAATATGGAGATTCCTTAAGAAATCAAAACTAGAACTACCATATGATTCAGCAATCCCACTTCTGGGTATGTATCCAAAGGAAATGAAATCACTATCTCAGATATCTGCACCTCCATGTTCATTGCAGCATTATTTGCAAGAGCCAAGACATGAAAGCAACCTAAGTGTCCATCAGTGGATGAATGGATAAAGAAAATGTGGTATATATTTATATTTCCATAGTGGCTATATCAATTTACATTCCCACCAACAGTGGACAAAGTTTCCTTTTTCTCCACATGCTCACCAACACTTATCTCTTGTCTTTTTGATAATATTCATTCTAACAGGTCTGAGGTGATATCTCATTGTGGTTTTGATTTGCATGTCCCTGATGATTAGTGATATCAAGGACCTTTTCATATACACTGGCCATTTGTATGTCTTCCTTGGAAAAATATCTATTCAGGTTCTCTGCCCACTTTTAAACTGGATTATTTGTTTTTATGCCGTTGAGTTGTATGAGTTCCTTATACACTTTGGATATTAACCTCTTATCAGATATATGATTTGCAAATATTTTCTCCCATTCCATAGCTTATCTTTTCATTCTGTTGATGCTTTCTTTAGCTGTGAAGAAGGTTTTTCGTTTGATGTAGTCCCATTTGTTGCTTTTTCCTTTTGTTGCTTGTGTTTTTTTGGTGTCATATTGAAAAGATCATTGCCAAGACTGATGTCAAGTAGCTTTTTCCTCCTGTTTTCTAGGAGTTTTACAGTTTTAGGTCTTGTTTAAATCTTTAATCCATTTCAAGTTAATTTTCATGATTGGTGTAAGATAGGGATTCTGTTTCCTTCTTTTGTATGTGATTATCCAGTTTTCCCACCACCATTTGTTGAAGAGACTGTCCTTTCCCCATTAAGTATTTTTGGTCCCTTGTCAAATATTAGTTGATCATATATAGGAGACTTTATTTCTGGGCTCTCAATTCTGTTCCATTGGTATCTGTGTCTATTTTATGACAGTACCATATTGTTTTGATTGCTGTAGCTTTATAATATAGTTTGATGCCTCCAGCTTTGTTTTTCTTTGTCAGGATTGCTTTGGCTTTTAGGGGTCTTTTTTGATTCCATATAAATTTTAGAATTTTTTTTCTATTTCTGTGAAAAATGCCATTGGAATTTTGATAGGGATTACATATAATCTACAGATGACTTTGAGTAGTATGGACAGTTTAACAATAGAAATTCTTCTCATCCATGAACACAGGATGTCTTTCCATTTATTTGTGCCTTCTTCAAATTCTTTCATCGATGACTTATAGTTTTCATTCCACAGATTTTTCATCTCCTTGGTGAAAGTTATTTCTAAGTCTTTTATTGTTTTTGATGCTGTTCTAAATGGGATTATTTTCTTTATTTCTTTTGCAGATATTTCCTTTTTAGTATATAGAAACACCACTGATGAAATCACCTCCTCCTGTCTTTACTGATTGGCTTTGGGAGAGAAATATCCTCCATCAGCAATTCTGTTAGGGATTCTGAGGCTTTCTCAGATCTTCTATGCATACATCTGCTCCATGCTTTTTGTTTCCTCTTGAGGGGGATTCTTAAGATTGTATGCCATCTCTTAATCCTGCAAAGCCAGGCTGGGTGCTAACAGCTTCACCTTTGCTTTTCCTTGGTGGTGCTAATGCTCAGGTGCTTTTGGTAGCTTTCTCCAAATCATGCAGAGTCAGGCTGGCTTTCTGTGTGTGTTCATAGCTATATAAAAGCTCCTCTTGCCACCATTAGGGTGTGCACAGAGAGCTGGCCATAGGTTGTGGGGAGGGTGTATAGGAGAGGTGCATGGAGCATTGCAGTTGGGAGGATCCACAAGTGAAGCATCCCCAGTGGCTCTTTGTCAGGCTTCCTGATTGAGTCTGTGAAGTGGTTAGTAGGATCCATGTTCCTTTGATATACCCTCCAAGTGCCACGGCTGCTGTTCTCCCAGCTGCTCTCTTCCCCTCATTCTCTTAGGACACCTCAGTATTCTGGATGAGGTGAGAAAGAAGTGGATATCTTTGGTGGTGTCCCATACTGCTGGGGAACCTGGGCACTCACATGCTTTCACTTTTTTCCGTGAGAGAAATCACAGGCCAAGAAGGCCGCCTTGGCACTGAGCTGTACCTCCTTGAGGGTGATGCTGGTAAAATGAAACTGTTCCTCTTACCCTCTTCAATGCATCCATGTTGGATTTTTTGTTGTTGTTGTTCCAGTGGTGTGCTGGAACTTCTGTGCTAGACTCCTGGACTTCCACAAAGACACTCTCAACCATGGATGATTGTCTAAATCAGTGTTTTTTGTGGGGAAGATGGTAGAAAATTCTTATTCCACCATGTTGATGACATCCCTTCTCCCCTTCTCAGCTCTTTGCCTCTTATATCTTTCATAAATATTCTTTTTAATTCTAACTTCCTCAGAATTAAATCAGCCCAAATGGTTTCATTTTAAGGCTTTGCCTTTTTTTTCTTTTTGGGATTTTTCACGATTGTATAGTTAGGATTAACTTTCATGAGCCTCTGTCCCTTATAGTCATGGTAATATTTGTAACACTTACTGAGCATTTACTATTGCCAGGCACTTAGTTGGTTTCTATAGCTGTTACTGTTGTTGGTTTTGTTGGTTTCTGTTACTTGGAATCAAAATCATCTTACCTAAGACATTTCTCTTTATTCTATTTTCCTAAAGTCTTGGGTACATATCTGCCTATGTACAACATTTCCTCAACTTTCCTCCAACTTACATCTTCATTTTCTTCTCAAGATTTCTTTTACAAGACAGTTTTCCATTACTGGTCAAATTAAGTCTGGAATAATAGTTCCTTTTATTACTTCCTCTACTTTCTGAGAATCGGACTTTCCCGTCAACCATTACTCTGAATAGACTTCCCCAAGAGCAAAGTTTGTTTCTGTTTTGTTATTGATGTGTAAGTTACTACATTAAGTGCACAGATCTTAAGCGTACCAGTTGATTAATTTTTATATATTATATGCCAGTGTAACCACTACCCACACTAAGATATGAAATGTTTCTAATGCCCCAGAGGTCTCTCTTGTGTGCCTGCTCAGTCAGTAACCCTCCAGAGGTAACCACTAGTCTAAGTTTTTGTACTTAATATACAGGCACACCTCAGAGATATTGTGGGTTCAGTTCCAACCACTGCAGTAAATCAGATATTGAAATAAACTGAATCTCATGAATTTCTTGGTTTCCCAGCGCATATAAAAGTTATGTTTACACTATACTGTAGTCTATTAATTGTGCAATAGTACTATGTGTAAAAAAAAAAGTATATACCTTAATCTAAAACTATATGTTATTGCTAAAAAATGCTAAACATCTTCTGAGCCTTCAGCAATTTATAGTAGTAGCATCAAAAATTACTGATCATAGATCACCATTACAAATATAGTAATAATAAAACGTTTGAAATATTGTGAGAATTACCGAAATGTGACACAGAGACATGAAGTGAGCAAATGCTGTTGGAAAAATGGTGCTGATAGCCTTGCTCGACATAGGGTTGCCACAAGCCTTCAATTTGTAAAAACAAACATGGTATCTGTGAAGTGCAAATAAAGTGAAGCACAATAAAACGAGGCATGCCTGTAAATGTACTCATACAGTATGCATTCTTTTCTTAAAAATTTTATTTATTTATTTATTTTTGGCTCGTTGGGTCTTCATCACTGTGCATGGGCTTTCTTTAGTTGTGGCGAGCAGAGGCTACTCTTCGTTGAGGTGCGCGGGCTTCTCATTGCGGTGGCTTCTCTCGTTGCGGCGCATGGGCATCAGTAGTTGTGGCGTGTGGGCTCTAGAACACAGGCTCAGTAGTTGTAGCCCACGGGCTTAGTTGCTCGGCGGCATGTAGGATCTTCCAGGACCAGGGCTCAAACCCGTCTCCCATGCATTGGCAGGTGGATTCTTAACCACTGCGCCACCAGGGAAGTCCCAGTATGCATTCTTTTGTGTTTGGCTTATTTTGCTCAGTATTGTTTATGAGATACATCCGTGTTGTTAGGTAAAGCAAGAGCTCATTCTTTTACACTGTGGGATAATATTCTATTGTATGACTATATCACAGTTTATCCATTCTGCTGAAAGACATTTGGATTGTTTCTAATCTGGGCATATTATAAACAAACCTGCTGTGAACAGTCTTGTACAAGTCTTTTGGTGGACGTAACCCCTCATTTCTCTGGATATATGCGCAGGAGTGGGATTGCTGAGTCATAGGGCAGGTGTACGTATAGCTTTGGTATATACTGCCAAACAGTTTTTCTAAATGATTGGTAAATGTTTACTTCCACAGCAATGTACAAAAGTTCTAATCTCTCTGTATTCTTGCCAGTAGTTAGTATTGACCATGTGTATTTAAGTTTAGACACTGTGGTAGGTAGGTAATATAGATAAGTATATGTCGGTGTGATATGTAATTTATACTAATAGCAACGTTTCAAAGGGCATGGGAAGACTTTTGGAAAGTAATCTGATTATTAATTCATATTTTATATGTAGCAGAGAAGGCAGCAGAAATATTTTGCCTCACTTAATGAGGAATGTAGATTGAGTTGTATGATCCATGTGACTGTAAGTATCTAGGGGCAAAATTGTGAATCTTAAAGTAATGCTTTAATTCCTAAGCCTACCCATGAGAGTACGAGGGTCCTAGTCAGCAGTTACGTTTTTTTTTTTTTTTTGGATTTTGAGAAGGAAATGGCTTCTCAAATGGCAGAAATAGTTCCTGCTGTTTTCATATAGAAAAATAAGTGGATTTTGTGGATTGCTGGGAACAGCTAACTTGGACAGGATTCATTGTGGTTTCTTTTTCCTCCCCTAGATCTGTCTTCTCCAGAGTCTGCCCTTCTCCAAGGGGGACATACTTCACTCCCATCAGCTAGTTTTCAGGTAAGTTGGGATTTCCTCAAATGTCATTTCAGTCGTTAGAGTGGGATTGTGTATTCTTTTGCTGTGGGTTATGTTTAGCTGAAAACCAATGTTGGCAGTTCATTCTGGGCTCCCATCTGCCAACCACTTTTTTCTTAGCTCTGCCTCTCCAGCTTAACTAATATATTCACCACTTAACTTCTTGCTTACGTCTTGCCATGTGCCACTGATGAGAGAGCAGAAGAAGTACAAAACTTGATACTTTACCTGAATAGACCAAATAACTGCTAAATATTAAAAAGGTGAAATGAGTACCATGGAAAACAGAGACTCAACAAAAACGTATGTGGTCTGGAGGGGTTAGGAGAGTTTCTGCAGTTCTTGCTTTTTTCCTCTGTAGCTCTCTTCCCTACAGTACTCTGTGTGAACTCTAGTCGCCTTGACTTCCCCAAACTCTCAGCATTACCTCTTCAGTTCAAGGAGTCTGCTGGTTCGCTCCTGGGTTCCCCTTCCCTGCACCCCTGCCTGGACACTCTCAAGGTAGTAAGCTGGAGCAGTTGTAGGGCTCACTTCATTTGTTTACTGATTCTTGGGGATCACTATTCTTTGTTATCTGAGATTCAGTGCCTTGGAAACTGTTGTTTCATATGTTTTGTATGGAATTTGTTGGTTATTTTAATGAAGGAGGGTAAATTCAGTCCTGTTAATCCCATCTTGGCCACAGCTTGATCCTTTTGAGGTTTGGTTTTGAACTGTAAGCTTTGTTAGGGCTGACCTAGTGTAGCCTTATTCTAGGACTGTGTTTCATGGGGTCTGTGACTACACTTTAGTTCAGTGATATGCTAGGATGACCCACCCAACCCAGCAGCATAACTCAGGGATAGGGATCATTACAACAAAGGATACAAAACGCATCAGAAGGACAAAGATATTTATAAGAATCCAAAGAAATCAGGTGCAGGCTTCCAAGTCCTCCTTGTGTGATGATCACACAGATGTACTTTCTCTAGAGCTGTTGTCCATAGAGACAGAGAAATGTCTCTACCCAGGGAAGTCTTCTTGAGTCTCACAGTCCAGAGTTCTTAAAGGGAGCTGATCACATACATCAGCGTGTACTTGCTCTTGACCAGCCATGGTGCAGACCTCAAACTAGGCACCACATGTGCATCGTAAATCTTCATGTATACTTTAAACAATGCTGACAGTCTGGTACATCCTGTCCCAGTGCTCCAGGCACACAATAACATCGTCAATGGGTGACTATATAAACATTAGTTTTCAGAGCTTGTTTAAGGTTCAGAAACATGGATCCAAGTGTCCCTGGAGATTAGCAAGGATTGGGCAAGCCGGACTTGCTGCTTTAACTCTTTCCTCACAGGCTAAACTTCTGCTGCTCCTAAAGCGCGCTGGAACTGTTTGTGGGAACTGATTGTGCGTATGTCTTCTTAACTCTGGGTTCAGTTATGTCACATTGGTAACTTGATATGGCCTGTGGAGATAGTATTTACACCAGAGTTTTGGAGCTCCTCCTCTTTGTATCTCCCTTCTCTCTAGTATCTACCCTGCAAATTCCCTGCCTCTGTAGTCCTGAGCTGCCACCTTTGTTTCCTTAGTTCAGTGAGACCACTGTGTCTTGCTCAGTTTCTGCCTCCAGGCAGGAAACTGAAGGGTCTGTGGGGCTCATGTGATTGTCTCCCTTCTCTCAGGGATCACAGTTCTGTTCTGTCTGCTGTTCAAAAATACGAAAGCACTTGTTTCAGTTTGAGTTTTACAGTTGTTTACTCTTGGAGAGCTAGTCCAGTAGCTCTGTCGTGGTTAGAAGTAGAAGTCCCAATAATTTATTTATCTATTTTGAAACAAAATTAACTCACTTGCCCAGTTTCAAATACATAATAAATAAAGAAAAAGTAGGAAGTTCCCCTGCATTGCCTCAAGAGTCCCACTAAACAGTCGCACTGATAATATTCGGTAGTGTATTCTTTTAGCTTTTTCTCTGCATTTACATACAAACTTTCCTATTCATAAAAATAAAAATGGGATAATACCATGTATGCTATTTTTAATATGATATATATTTCCTAATCAGTACATATAGAGACACTTTATTTTTAAAATGTCTACATAAGCTGCTTTAGTATGGATGTACCATGAATTCTTTAACCACTATCCTATTAATAGACATTTAAGTTTGCTTTTTTTTTCCCCTCACAATGTTGCAAGGAAATTTTTACATATGTCTTTGCACCCTGAGGTGTTTCTAAAGAATAAATTCCTACAAGCTATAAATCTGGATTGAATGATATATGTATTTAAAGTTTTGATAGATCCTGGCAGAGTGCCCCCTGATAGATTGCATTAGGGCCCTGTTCCCACTGTAATACACATGAGCACTTTAAGCAGTGTTCACTAATCTGGTATCTCATTGTTTTATTATGTTTTTCTTGGAGTGGAGCATCTTTTCATGGTTTGTTAACAATGGTTTGGGTGAATTGCCTGTTTGGGTTGTCGGCCTTTGTTGGTTATTGTTGTAGGTTGTTCATTTTTTCTGCTAATTAGTTGTAGCAACTCAGAATATTGCATTTTATTTATGGTTTTCTACAGAAGTTTTACATTTTTATGTGGTTTTATGTGTCAGTCTCTCTGTCTTATAATTTTTGCCTTCCACATATCAAGCTTATAAAACTATTTTTCTGTCTTTTATTCTATTTTATTTTTGCTTTTTCTTTAAAATTCAGTCTCTAATCCAGCAGATATTTTTGTGTATGCTGTGAAGTAGGGAACTCACCTTAGTTTCTTTTCTCAAATAGACAGCATTTGTTATGACACCATTTAGTGAATAATCCAGCTTTTTAAAACTAATTTGAAAGTTGCTTAATCCCATTTAGTTCTTATAAACATGGCTATATTTTGGGTTTCTCTGTTTTTCATTGAGTTTTATTCCATACTAGACCACTCTGTTCTAATTTATCTTTTCTTTCGGTATATTTTGGTATGTTACTTAGTATATTTTGAAATGTGGTAGGGTAAGTCTCCTCCTCAAATTCTTTCAAAAACGTTTTTGTTTTTGCACTTACAGGTAGTAAAACATATTATTGATGTTAATAGGTATATTCTTAATACTTGATATATCTTGGAACACAGAGATCATGATGATGATGATTATGAAGATCAATAACAACAATAACAGTGGCCAACATTGACTGAGCACTTGTTATATTCTAGACCTTAAATTAAGCATTTAATATTGAACATTGCTTATTTAATTCTTGCAATAGTCCTATGAGTCAGGTTTTGTTTTTATATTCATTTTACGAAGGAGAAAATATCAAAATCATTTTTCAGATAGCCCAGAGCTTGCCTTACTTCTGTCAGTATTGCTAACTTTACCCCTTTCTGAGGTAAATCCTTTATGGCTAAGCAGAAATATGTTTGGTATTTCAGGAATCAGTGACCTTCAAGGATGTGATAGTGGACTTTACCCAGGAAGAATGGAAACAGCTGGATCCTGTACAGAGAGATTTATTCAGGGATGTGACATTGGAAAATTATACACATCTGGTCTCTATAGGTAAGGATGACTTCTCTGCGTTACTATCTGGGGGTGTGTAGGAGGAGGGTGCTCTTGTGCTTAGGTGAGTTTTGCCATTAAGGAACCAAAGATTCCTAAACTTTGAAAGGTTTTGAAAAGGTTTCTACTCTCTAGCAACTAGAAGGACAAACTAATAATTTTTCTGAACCCAGATCAGTTCCCAAGTTATACCACATCTGGGAATGTATAACATGGAAGCTATATGTGCTTTATATGCTTTACTCCATCTGATTTGTCCATGTATCCTTTCCTCTAAAGACAAAGTGATGAGACTGAACTCTGATACAGCACTTTTCTCTCAGTGCAGACAGGTAACTTTTTTTACCCCTATGAGCAGGACTCCAAGTTTCCAAACCTGATGTGATTTCCCAGTTAGAGCAAGGGACAGAGCCATGGATTGTGGAGCCCAGCATTCCAGTAGGTGCCCTTGGAGGTAAGTAATGGATACCCGGCAGATGAGTGTTATTGACACTAACCACCAGCCTGATGAGAGGATTTTACGTCTGAAATGTAGATGTACTTCTCTTTAAAGTGGCTCCTGTGGAGAATGGGAAGGCATCTGGACTCTCTTTTTTTTTTTGTGGTACGCGGGCCTCTCACTGTTGTGGCCTCTTCCGTTGTGGAGCACAGGTTCCGGACGTGCAGGCCCAGCAGCCATGGCTCACGGGCCCAGCCACTCTGCGGCATGTGGGATCTCCCGGACCGGGACACGAACCCGTGTCCCCTGCATCGGCAGGGGGACTCTCAACCACTGCACCACCAGGGAAGCCCTGGACTCTCTTATGCTTTGTCAAAACAGTAAATGTCTCAACATGTATTCTAATTTTGTACTCCTTTCAAAGGAGTTGTTATCCTTCTTGCTTTTTTCTAAAGGCAACTTCTTGACATGGAATCTGGATTCCTCCTTTCCCAGCCTCCTTTGGGGCCCTGGTCTCATAATTATTACCCCACTTTTCACCCTTACAGTTTTCTTTTTGGATCTACAGCCTCCACCCCCAGTACCTTCAAACAGAAATAGGTAACCTAAATTCCAAATACTTTCACTCAACACTGTTAATCTTTCTGGCTACCATCCAGTCTGCCTTCTTGCTTTCCCAACCAAACTGTGCAAAAGTGAGTTCCATACCTGTAGCCGTCATTTCTTCATCACCTGTTCCTGTCTTAATCTCATTGTGTAGCTTCTGACTCTATCACTTATTGGACTGCCCTTGAAATTTTGAATAACTTTCTTGTAAACCATCAATTCCCAAACTGCACAGAGAGACTTCTTCAAAGATCTGACCCTGAAAAAATGTACAAACTTAGTCACTCTAGGTAAGGAATGTATCTCCAGATTTAATGAGGTAGGAGTAGGGGGTCCTTTTTATGGGGAGAAACAATGCATGCCATGTTCAAATTTAGCAAGTACTGGATTAGCTAAAATTTAGCAGGTTTCTTATTGGAGGACCACTCAGAATTTTTTTTTTAATTTGTAGTTGGGAATTATGAATTTCCAACAGAGTGCATAGAATGTAACATTTCTCTCCCCCATCCTCCTAATGGTGATTCCGTTTTTTTTTTTAATATTGCACCTTTAAAATCTTTCTTTTAAAAGATGGTTTCATGGGACTGCCCTTGCAGTCCAGTGGTTAAAACTACTCCCTTCCAATGCAGGGGAGCGTGGATTTGATCCCTGGTCAGGGAACTAAGATCCCATGTGCTGTGCAGTGTGTCCAAAAAAAAAAAAAAAAAAAAAAGATGGTTTCATGGAACACAATTTAGAAAACTAATTTTTTAAAAATAAGAACTTTATTAACTTGTGCTTATAGTTTGTTAACTTTTGGAAAGTTACACTGAGGTGGCCACTGGCCCTGGGCCTTGTCTGCGTCATTTTCCTATCCTCTTCTTTAGGCTGTCTTGGTGACTTGGCCCCTGCAGAATTGTGATTGTATTCTGATATATATTCTGTCTTACTGGTCTATGTTGTTCTTTTACAACCTGGATGTCAGCACCTTCTATTATCTCTCCATGCACATGGGTGTCTGAATATTGTGGTCAGTGCCCTTCGACTTTGCATATAGTAAAGTGAGAATTGCTTCCTGCAGTAGGAATGGTGCTGTTCAGTCTGGCTTTCTGGAATTTTCTCCAATCCTTCATTCATTACCCCACCTCTGATATTCTGGTAACTCTTTTGGTTAGTACGTGGACAATATGACAATATGTATGATATTGGTCACAGTCTGTTGCATGTTTATTGCTTTCAACTGGAACTCCAACTTGAGCTAGAGATCAGTCACTCCCACACTCTTTTTGCCTTTAACAGCATCCGACTCCATGGTCTCCATATCCTTTTCCCTGTGAAGTACTTCCCAGGAGCTATTTTTTATGGCTATCTGCTGTACACGTATATCCTTAGTGTCATTTTTGTTGATGAAAACATCCATTTCTTATACTGATTGGCTGTTCCCCAAAACTTGTGTTACATTAATTGTCTTGTCCCTGCTGGAGAAGCACTGCTGTTGTGAGGCTGCCTGCACTTCTGCATGCTGATGCATGCTGTACCATTTCCCATGGTACCAGGTATGGAGAGGATGGTAGGCAGCTCTAGGTCCCTGCCTTGCTTCTTATGTTTGCAGTGATAATGGTGGTGACAATGACTGGGCTGGCAGCACAGGAGATTCAGGGTTCTCTGGGGGTCTGCTGTACCTTCCCGTTACCAGTGGAACCAAAGAAATGCTGTTTTATTTTATTTTATTTTAAATTAATTGATTTATTAAGTTGGCTGCGTTGGGTCTCCACTGCTGCACGCGGGCTTTCTCTAGTTGCGGCGAGTGGGTGCTACTCTTTGTTGTGATGCACAGGCTTCTCATTGCGATGGCTTCTCTTGTTGTGGAGCACAGGCTCTAGGCACGTGGGCTTCAGTAGTTGTGGCACACGGGCTCAGTAGTTGTGGTTCATGGGCTTAGTTGCTTCACGGCATGTGGGATCTTCCCAGATCAGGGCTAGAACCCGTGTCCCCTGCATTGGCAGGCGGATTCTTAACCACTGCGCCACCAGGGAAGTCCAAGAAATGCTGTTTTAAACACAGCCTTTTTTTCTTTACTGAATCTGCCAGCATTGACTACCCTGTCATCTTTCTTGTCTTGGCAAAAAACAAACTATCCCAGAGTAGACAGTAGAGTACTGTAACTCTATGTCCTGATTATGTACTTTTCTGGTTCTCATTTTCTTTTTAACAACTTTGGTTCTGTGTTTCTTATATTCTTTTGTTTGCTTGCTGAAAAACTGCTTTCTTTCGTTAGTATATTTTATTCGTCCCATTACCCTAAACATCCTCAAGGATCTTCCTCCATTGCTGCTTTTTTTTCACATACATTCTTATGGCTTTAGCTATTCTTTTCCTTCTTCTTTTGAGCTGATATTTTCTGTCCTATATTTGAACATTTTAGTTATCCTGCTACTTTTGGCATCTTCCACCCCCACAAACACCATTATAGTCTAGTCTTCCATTTCTCTTCCTAATTCTCAAAATGCCTAGTGTTGAACTCGGTATCTTCCTCCACCTAAATTACTTCCTTTACTATTTACAACTTTCTCATTTCTAGCAGTGATATGACTATTTTGTCCGTTTTCTAGGCTAAAAATCATGGAGCCATAGTCATGTCTTGTGTTTATCCTGTCTCGAAATCATGGTTCTTAGACTTTTTGTTGCTGTTCACTGGCAAGGAATCCCATTTCAGACTGCCTCCTTTAGATTCAGTCCATCTCTGTCTCCTCTTATCTATCTCTGTGGTCACTTTCTAAATTTACTATCAACTTAAATGGAGTTCCCTTACTGGTTCTTAGAGATTATCTGTGAAGTTGAATTAGACATTCTCTTGTTACTCTCATATTTTATTTCTCGTTCTCCTTAGCTCTTTCCAAATTTCTCCCTAAATAATAGGGCTGTGTTTGAAAATCCTCAGAATTTGCTGTGGGCTTTATTTTTAGTTTCATTAGGTCATTCCCACAATAACACTTTTGTTGTTGTGTTTGTTTTTTTCCCCTCAATTCAGAGAATACTGACATTTTCTCTTTCAGACTGGGAGACAAGACCAGAAAATAGCATATCAGTCTCAGAGCTGGACGTTTCTGAAGAAGAGCCATTTCCAGAGGCAATAGTAGAAAAGCACAAAAGGGATGATCCTTGGGGTTCCAATGTCTTAGAAACTGGGGAATCTGAAGGCAGTCCAGAAAGGCAACAGGCAAATGAACAGGCCCTACCAAGGGAAATAAAAATAACTGACAAGACAGTACCTACTTTGAAGAGAGACCATGTAAATAATGACTTTGAAAAAAGCATCAATGTGAGTTCAGACCTTTTAACACGAAAAGAAGTATCTCCAGAAGAGACCTCTACCAAAACAAGTGTCAAACAGAATTTAAAGCCGGTTAAAAAAGAGAAATCTTGTAAGTGCAATGAATGTGGGAAAGCTTTTAGTTACTGTTCAGCTCTTATTCGCCATCAGAGAACACATACTGGAGAGAAACCCTACAAATGTAATGAATGTGAAAAAGCCTTCAGCCGGAGTGAAAACCTTATAAACCATCAAAGAATTCATACTGGAGATAAACCATATAAATGTGATCAGTGTGGAAAAGGCTTCATTGAGGGTCCTTCTCTTACTCAACATCAAAGAATTCACACTGGAGAGAAACCCTATAAGTGTGATGAATGTGGGAAAGCCTTTAGTCAGAGGACCCATCTTGTTCAGCATCAGAGAATTCACACTGGTGAGAAACCATATACTTGTAATGAGTGTGGAAAAGCCTTTAGCCAGAGAGGCCACTTTATGGAACATCAGAAAATTCATACAGGAGAAAAACCTTTTAAATGTGACGAATGTGATAAAACCTTTACCAGGAGCACACACCTTACTCAACATCAAAAAATTCATACTGGAGAGAAAACCTATAAATGTAATGAATGTGGGAAGGCTTTCAATGGACCCTCAACATTTATACGTCATCATATGATTCATACTGGTGAAAAACCATATGAATGCAATGAATGTGGGAAAGCCTTCAGTCAGCACTCAAACCTCACTCAACATCAGAAAACACATACTGGGGAGAAACCTTATGATTGTGCTGAATGTGGGAAATCCTTTAGTTACTGGTCATCCCTTGCTCAACATCTAAAAATTCATACTGGAGAAAAACCTTACAAATGCAATGAATGTGGAAAGGCCTTCAGTTATTGCTCATCCCTTACTCAGCATCGGAGAATTCACACCAGAGAAAAGCCCTTTGAATGCAATGAGTGTGGAAAGGCTTTCAGTTATCTCTCAAACCTTAATCAACATCAGAAGACTCATACCCAAGAGAAAGCTTATGAATGTAAGGAATGTGGGAAAGCCTTTATTCGGAGTTCATCTCTTGCTAAACATGAAAGAATTCATACTGGTGAGAAACCCTATCAGTGTCACGAATGTGGGAAAACCTTCAGTTATGGCTCATCCCTTATTCAGCATAGGAAAATACATACTGGAGAAAGACCTTACAAGTGTAATGAATGTGGGCGAGCCTTCAACCAGAACATACACCTTACGCAACATAAGAGAATTCACACAGGAGCAAAGCCTTATGAGTGTGCCAAGTGTGGCAAAGCCTTTCGACATTGTTCATCTCTGGCTCAACATCAAAAAACTCACACAGAAGAAAAACCCTACCAGTGTAATAAGTGTGAAAAGGCCTTTAGCCAGAGCTCCCATCTGGCTCAGCATCAACGAATTCACACTGGAGAAAAACCCTATAAATGCAATGAATGTGACAAATCCTTTAGCCGGAGCACTCATCTGACTGAACATCAGAATACTCATACTGGAGAGAAGCCTTACAACTGTAATGAATGCAGGAAGACTTTCAGCCAGAGCACTTACCTCATTCAGCATCAGAGAATTCATTCAGGAGAGAAGCCCTTTGGATGTAATGATTGTGGAAAAGCCTTCAGATATCGTTCTGCTCTCAACAAACATCAGAGACTGCACCCTGGCATATGACTCTTCTAGGAACATCATAAACACAGGGGATGCATTTACTCTAGTTTGTCCTTTTAAGTACAGAAGAATCAGGGTGGATTGAGAAACTGCCGAAAATATTTTTATTTTTCACCGTCATGCTGTGGAATGGAAAGTACATTGGGCTGAAGTAAGCCAATTATGTTGTTAAGCAACTTTGTGACATTGGCAAATTCAGCCATTTTAAGCTTCAGTTTCCTCTGTGAAATGAGGGATTTGGAGTAGGTCATTTCAAAGGTCGTTTGGAGTTTTATATTCGGTTTTGTATATTCACAATATATTCTTGAATAGGATTATTGTACATCAACATTTTGCTATGTTGCATCTAGAATGTATGTATTTATGCATGTTTTGCCAATAGAAAACATTTATGTTTCAGTAACTAGACTGGAGATCTATCATGCTCCTGTTCTAACACATTTAAGTTCTTTAAGTAACCGGTTCCTAATAAAAAGAATTGTAAAGTACCCTCAAATTAATAATTCAGTAATATATAATGGCTTAAGTCAGTACAAGTGTTAAACCTTCCTACTATTTTCTCTCCTAGTATGTTTTAACATTCTAGAAGTTTATCACAACTACATAGATCCTCTACTACAGCTTAAACCTGTGTTATTTAACCCCAGTTACATAGTGGAATCACTTAAGGAACTTTATAAAATTCTGTTGCCAAGACCCCACCCCCAGTGACTGGCCTAGGGGGTGGGATCCTGGCTTCAGTTCTTTTTTTAAACTCCTAATGTGTACCCTGGAAAGAACAACTGGATTAGATTTCAGTACTCATTTCCTTCGTAGCTTCTTGTGGCTCCTCCTAGAAGCTCACAGATTAGCTCTTCAGTACACATAATGTACTGAAGGGGATGTACACATAATGTAATTTTGACTGTTACCTTGTTTTGTAAATTGGTTTCTCATGAACTTTGAGAGGTAAGGTCAAATTTGTTTCCTTACCAAAGTACAGAAATTAAACGGCTGTATAAAATAATGGTCATTTTACTTGCTTTTCCTTGGCCACCTGTTATCACAAGCAGATGACAGTGTGAGTGACACTTCTGAAGATGGGCAGCCCACAGCCTGCATGGCCATTTGTGGCAACCCTGGTCAAGATAACATTTGAGCCAGAAATAAATATGGGTCTAGCCATAAAGAAATGGGCCCTTATATTTTCTCTAGATACAGTCTAATTATCAGGTCTACTCTTTTAAGAGTAACTGACAATTTCCTAGCCTGGCCTTGAGAGTAGGAGCTCTGAGAACAGGAGGTAGCACAGAAGTTGATCATTATTTATATAAAAGGAGCTCAAGACCCTTCCCACAAAGGAGGTTTGGGGGAGTGCGTGCTGCAGCTTTCTTCAAGTGAAAAAAAAATTCAGTCATTTTTGCTTATATAAATGCCAGTGACCTGCATCAGAATTTTGTCACCTCCTTAAAGAAGATGCCAGACAGTGAAGAACAGAGTTCAGGAGATAAAGTAGCCATTTAAATCTCAGGACTTTTTTCTGTCATAGTTTTGAAATATCTATGAAGAAATGTCATCTTGGTATTTTTTAATTTCTCAAGGCTTCCATTATGTAGGAATTTTATTGATCCCATAGCAGAGAGGTGGACACTAGCAGAGAGGAATGGATCTCAGGTTATAGGATATGCTTTGGTTGGAATCTGAGCCACTCCCACAGTATAAGGAAAAGAAGTTTGTATATCCAGGTGAAGGGTCCTCCTGTTTCAAAGGAGATCCCAAAATAGAGAACACCAGAGTCTGCCTGAAAAGGACAAAAAGACTCTTGTCCTTTTGCCACTATGATTCCTATATGAGGGAACAGAATTTATTTGGGAATTTGTCATTAACCATGGAAGATCCTACTTTGTTCCATTCATTTGATCTATTCATAGATACCGTCAGATCAAATGCAGAGCACCGAGAATGTGTGATCACTATCTGGAGGTTGCTTGTTAGTTCCGAGTTCCTTACCAGGACCTCCTGTTTTAAGATAACTCATGCAAGTGGTTACTATAGGGCCTGGCCAGCACGAGCTGTTTCGGTCAGTGGTTCCCCTAACAATATGACAAGAGGAAAGTCAAAGGAGTTTACCTCTCTCTGGATTTGTTTACATCTCAAGAGGATGGTGTGGAGAGGGGAGGGAAAGGGGGACTGATATGAATGACCTCACAGTGTGATGGAACCTGTATTCTAGACCCTGTCTTGGACACACCTCTGCCTCAGATGGGCTCAGACAGGTGCCTGGGCCATGGATGAACTCACCCTTGCACAGGGGCATTCATCTCGATCTTGGACTACTGAGAAAGCATGAAGGCTCAAGGTCCAGGTCCAAAATATGTATCATTACTGAGGCCTCTGAGCAATGTAGTTCTGAGCAGATTACTTTGGGGCCAGGAGAAATCTGGAACCACAGTTCTGGGAGGCTAATGGCCCAGCATTGCCCAAGAAGACCAGGAAACAAGGAGTGGGTCTATTGGTGAAGGACAGTATTTTCAGGGGCCACTTTTTATTTGGTCCATATTTTTCTTCACTCCACCTCTAGGCAGAGTCCCAGGCAGAAACTAAGGGCCATACTCAAGCAGTTTAATTGAAGAAAATTTAGCCAAGAGGGAACCAGCAAAGGACAGTGGAACACTAGCGTCTAACAATTGCAGGAAAACATTACCACCCCTGAGCCTGAAAGAGCAAGAGCAAAAGAAGAATGTATTCATTTCCTATGGCTGCTATAATGAATTACCACAAACTTGGTGCCTTAAAACAACAGACTTCTTTTCACAGTTCTGGAGTCCAGAAGTTTGAAATCAGTTTCACTAGGCCAAACTCAAGGTATTGGCTGGTTCACACTCCTTCTGGAAGTTCTAGGGGAGAATTAGCTTGGTGGCTAAAGCAGTATGTGAATTTAATGAGGATGTTTTTAAATAGGAGAGACATACTAGACTTGTTTAAAGTGATAATGAAATGAGTCACTAGAAAAGGAGAGATTGAAAAGTGGAAAGAGTGTGAGAGCAAAGTTCTAAAGGAGGCAGAAAGAAATGGTGTCTCTGACAATGTTGGGATGGATAGAAGCTAAGTGGTGGGCGTGGAAAGTGTGAAGGACAGAAGGTTGTGCGTGGGGAGCAGATGGCAGGCACCTTGTAAAAGCAGAGGCGGAGGAGGACTTCTGGAACAGGAATTAAAAAGGGAAGGATAAGATTCACCGGTGGGAGAGGAAAAGCACGGGCAGCAGATGCTGCATTACCCACAAGCGCGGGGATTCCTGCCTGCCAAGACCCCAGGGTTCCAGATAAAAGGCAGAATGTTTGCTGGATGATTCATCCACGTGGACATTAATTGATTCAACAAATGTTTACTGAGCAGTTACTCTGTCATGATGTCACTCAGAATGAAATGAGACGTGAAATACAGCAGAAAACTATAAGCCAGATGCCAAAGTCATGTACATAGGAGATCAGGAGGAGACTAAGATGCAGGAGATCATGAAGGTAAAAGGAGTGTTCTGTAAAGAGTTGAGACTTACTTTAGTTTCAGATGTACTGTGAAAAAAGTAGTCAGAAGATGGGTCCCAGGAAAAGGAATCAGTCAGCATCAGAGATGACAATGGAAGTGAAAATTCTTCATTTGGGCAGTGGTCAAATGATGACTTGAACATGAGGTTGGAAGGAATTAGCTGGCCACACTGCTCCAAGAGGAATGCTGGTATACATTAAAAAAAAAAATTATTACAGAAAATTTCAAATAGACACAAAATAGAAAAGTGAACTTCAGTGTATTCTTCACCCAGATTAAACAATAATCAACATTTGCCAGTCTTGTTTAGCAATCCCTCCCTGACTCCCCTTTTATTTATTCCTGGAATATTTTAAAGTTAGACCCAGACATCATTTGTCTCGTCAGTATGTACTTTTAGCCAGTAGGACTTTTTCTTCCTTTTAAACATAACCATAATATCATTATCACAACTAATAAAATTAACAGTAATTTTTAAAGTTGTTTTGACAACAGCAGACTGAAGCATTTGTTAGGGGTTCTAAATAAAATCACTGGTGTTTAGGAAGCCTGAAAAGAAATGCTTATACAGGGACAGGATTAGTTCTTTGACAGTACCATTAAAAATTATTTTGGAAAATATTAACATGGGGAAAGTTCAAGATGAATGTATATAGTAAATCCTTTGTTACGTATAAACTATAACTTTTTGTTATGTATAAACGTGTACACACAATCCATCTCCATATCTAGCATATGCAGATACACAGATATAAGAAGAAAAAAAGTCTGAAAGAACATTTACTAATATGTCCAGGGATTATCTGAGTGATGGGACCAGTGTTTATTTTTTGCTTTTCATCCCTTTATGCTTTTCAGCGTGTGTGCCTGTGTGTGTGTGTCAGGGTGAGGGGTTGGGCGGCAGGGAGAATGTTGAGGAAGGATCGTGGCCTCTTTAACGGAGCTGAATTAATATTTAGCGAAGAAAGTGACTCATCTTCAATCTCACAGTCCACAAATCAGAAAAGCGGATTAATACATAGTAGGCACGGAAAACACATGGTAAATGAATAAAATCTAACGGAAAAGGGTGGAAGCTTCACTCTAATTTATCAATTTTTTAGAAAAAGAAGTGACAGAGATTCAGGCTAGAAGACCATCCAGAAACGAGGCCCAGTGGTATCGCCACATCACGTTGCGTGGCAGCGCCCACCCCGCCAGCCTTTAGAATCTTCAGCAGAAAGTCGATGACGTCACATAAGGTTTTCAGTGAGGATGGGAATTGGTCCTAAGACTTCTGGGAAATGGAGTCTGGGCGCTGTGATGACTGCGAGTCTCCGAGGTTTCTGGGAATTGTAGTTCTCAGATGTAGGATCAGCTCTTTGGCCGATCTTGCTTCAGAGCGTCCCCGGGGAAGCGGGAAGATGGCGTCTGGGGTGGTCGCGGGACCCCATCCGGTGGTTCTAGGAGTGGCCATCGCAGCCTTGATGAGGGGAACTGGAGCACACAACGGTCACCATAAAATTCCGGGAGCACAGCCAAAGCGCAGAGCTCTGAGGCTCTTACCCCCGCGGTGGTCTTCGCACTCACGCGCCTCCTTCCCTACCCGGGTTCCCGAGGAATGGCCTAGGCGTCCGGACGTGCGAGGACAGGGACGGCAGCTGGCCTCCGCGGGAGCCACCTGCAGGGCTCGCAGAAGAGGGCCCACGCTGAGCGCCTAGATGTGGGCTCCGTGCAAGGACGGAGATTATTTTGAAGACATTGTTCAGTGTGAGCCGAGTCACAGTGCTTTTGGCTGCATTGGAAAACCCTCTGTTTCTCCTTAGAATAAAGCTCCCCACTCCAGATCGCTCTTATCTTCTGACCCGATTTCCCCACCAGAAATCCCAAAAGTTTTTGGTTCCAAATCGACTTTAAAGATGCAAGTTAATCATATCAGGCGTTCAGCTTTTTAATGTTTTGTATTCATGGCTAACTGCTGAGTGTGTATCAGAAATTCCTCCCTCCATACCCTAGGTAGCTTACAGGAAAGTTAACAACAGCAATTAAGGAAGTGCTGGTCTCTCTTCTTCCTTGCCGTATCTAGTCACCAGTTTCATAGGATCCTTACTTTATACTGTCTCCTCATCTGACCACTGCTCTGTTCCACAATACCACTATTCTAATACTTCAGCTTCTCACCTAGTTTCTGCGTGCTGTCTCTCTCATTTCCAAACCACCTTGTCTCCTCTACCAAATTAATCTTCTCCCCGAAACCAAATTTTTATTACCATGATCAAAAACCTCCTGTAATTCCCTCATTGCCTAAATGATTAAATCCACACACAAGCTAGTACTCAGGGCAGCCACTGTCTAGTTATCCAATTCCAAATAAACTTTCTTATTTTTATTTCACTGAACTCCCTGCCATAGACAGTCCAGTTCATCTATTGGAACAAACAGAGCATTTTCCTACCTCTATACCTTTACTTACACAGTTCTTTCTTTCCCAGATCTTGCCAGGGCCCCGCTTAAGAGATCCAGTAGTGGGGTCAAATCCTGATCCTCGGGTAAGCTATTTAACATGTGTAAATTTCAGTTTCTTCATCCCATAATGTGGTAAGTTAAGAGACTCAAAAAGAGCTTTTCTTCTGGCACCCAGTAATTACTTGATTATCTCTACCCTCTGCTCCTTCTAACCCCACTCCACCCCAAGAAGAATCTTTATATTTGCCTTTCTGAGACTTCTACTATGAACTAAATATTTATTTATTGGAAAACATACTATATGCTAGGTGTTGTAGAGAACACATAATTTAATTTTAATTTTTTGTTATCAAGCACATTGTATAATTACATGAAGGCCAGTGGAGAAATTCATCTTAACTCTATTAGGCTTTCCTTGAAGAATGGACATTTTCTCCCCTTCCAAATACAATGTAAGCAAATGACCATCTCACTTTCATACCTGAATAACTATCTGGCATACCATAATTTGTCATGATCTTGATCTTCTAGGCATTTTCTTCTTTAATGCTGATTTGTATTTTTTCAGTTTTGTATTTTATCATATCTTGTAAGCCGCCTTGAGTCATTTTTGACACACAATAGAGTTATAATAAAATAGATGACAATTGTCTGTGATGGCAGAAGAAATATCTTCTTACTTATTTGACTGTGATCCTAGTTTTCCATTCTGTGGAGTTACAGACCCTTTAGGGATGAAATGAAAGACTACAGGCAGATATGAAGGAATAGAATCATAACAATTAGCATTTATTGAACACTTACTATATGTCAGGCACTGTTTTCATCACTTTATATGAATAAACCCACATACTCCTTAAAACAGTGGAAAGCCAAGAGGCCAGCATCCCAGGAGCTCTGAAGGAGAGTCAGTCCCAAGGCTTAATGTATATAATTCAAGGTAGGACAAAAAGGACAAAAATATTTATGAGGTAATCTCACCATTCAAAAGAGTAAAGTGACTGCATTATTAAATTAAACCCTCCTGATTTAGATTAAAACTACAATCCAGGCCTGCATTGTACTATGTATTAGATGGGGCTTCTAAGAGATTTAAGACAATTTCTAACTTCAAAAAAGTTCATGGAAAAAAGCACCTGACAGAACCAGAGAACAGAATAAGAAAGTATGTAATACAGGAGAATAAGGGAAACCATCACTGTAAAGGACTTCTAAGGGGGGTGGTGGTGCTGAAATTATCACAGAGGAGGCAGGACCTGACCAGGGCCTTTTATAAAGTATGGATAGATTTCTGGAGATACAGGGAGGAAAGCAGGGTATGTAAAAGAGTGCCACGGAATAGTTTGAAGCGGAGCCAAGTGTGAAGAGAAAGGGTGTCGTAGAGACAAAGGACAGGGCTGCCCAGTTGTACTGGGGAGTAATGGAAAATAAGTAAATAGATCCAACTGTGCAAGGTCTTCAAGTTAAAGTACTTTGAACTTTTTCCTTGGGACAATGGGAAACCTGTGGATTCTTTCTGAACCAAGTGGTAGTTTAGTCAGGCAGCTATATAAAGACAGGGAGACAAGAGCAGCAACAATGTGTTTACTCTGGTAATCTAGGCCCAAACTACTGAGGACTTGGCAGCAGCAGTAGGAATAGAGAGAAAGAAATCAACTATCAAGACATTTCAAATAAATCCTAGCAGACTGATTACCCAGGATAGATAAAGAGGAATCAGTAAGCAATAATTTGGGGACATTTAGTGACTGCTCAGCACTGTGTGATGTTTTATAGGGATCTAAAACAAGATTTCTGTTTTCAAGAAGCTTACAATCTAATTGAATAACATGAAGTACTATAAGCCAATAAAATGAAATTATTCTGGTCCAACTCTTGCCCAAGTCACAGAGCTGATCATTGTTAATCAGAGAAGTGCTGGGAGGTAGGAAAAGTGTGGATCAGCACAGAACCATGGATCCCAGAAGCTCACGTTTTAAGGCATAGGAGTGGCCAAAATTACCAATTCTGCAAATGTCAAGTAGGAAGAGGACTGAGAAAAAGGCACTGAGTTTGTCTTTGACAGATCAACTTAACAAGGCTGGTGAGTGTCAGAACCAGATGGTATATGTTTCATGAAGTCTGTGAACAAAAGAAAAGTTTTTAAAATAGGACAGCAATTTTTTAAAAGATAATGGAGGAACTAAGATTTTTAGGACCTTCTTGGTAAGGATAAGATAAAATAACACTGGGATTAGTTAGGCACATTAGAACTATGGGCTATACTTTGAGGAAACTATGCTATAGCAAAAAAGGTAAGGGAGGAAGGAAGAGAAAAATTTGTCCATATAATTCGAGACTGAATTTTTTATCCCCAAACTGGTGGGAATTTTTTATCCTAATCTGAAGCCAGCTCCTTCTCTTCTGCCACTGGAGCCAGCAAGCATGAAAATACACACACATGGTATTTCCTCTTTTAAGTGAAGGAGCTGATGTGGTTGGGAAAGAAAGGGTTCGCTAGTTGTTCAGGGATCCAAGCTCCATGGAATAGATAAGGTGAGGAACTGCAAGGTGTTAGGTAGCTGTATATTCTAAGATTGGAGCCCTCCAGAATATTAGAGTGAATGTTAGGTTTTAAAATTCATCCCCTTGTTGGATTGATCACTCATTTGAGCATTTAGTTTGCAAAAAGGAAGGAAGGCTAGCTTGAAACTGGCTTAGAGTTAGCTAGTAGGAAGGAAAATTCAAACAAGTATATATGTTTCTTTTCAGCTGTGGGAGGTTATGCTGTGTGCTCTTGTGCTAACATTAAGGAAAGCACAGATATTACTCTTTAGTGTGAAGTTGCTGATGTCTGATGAGAGATGAACTCTGACTGAAGGCTTTTCCACAGTTATTACACTTGTAAGGCTTCTCTCCGGTATGAGTTCTCTGGTGAATAATAAGGGAGGAGCTCCGACTGAAACCCTTTCCACACTCTCTACACTCGTGGGGCTTTTCTCCAGTGTGTATTCTCTCATGTTCAACAAGGGATGAACTCCGACTGAATACCTTCCCACAGTCACTGCACTCATAGGGGTTCTCCCCAGTGTGTGTTCTCTGATGTTCAATAAGAGATGAGATCCAACTGAAAGCTTTTCCACATTCACTGCATTCATAGGGATTCTCTCCAGTGTGTATTCGTTGATGCTGAATTATGGTTGAATGGTCACTGAAGGCTTTCCCACATTCATTACATTTGTAAGGTTTTTCTTGAGTATGAGTTCGCTGATGCTGACTAAGGTTAGTGCTTCGGCTAAAGGCTTTTCCACATTCACTACATTCATATGGTTTTTCTCCAGTATGGATCCTCTGATGTAGACTAAGGTGTGTACTCCGGCTAAAAGCTTTTCCACATTCACTGCATTCATAAGGTTTCTCTCCGGTGTGAGTTCTTCGATGTTCAATAAGGTGTGTACTTCGGCTAAAAGTTTTACCACATTCATTGCATACAAAAGGCTTTTCTCCACCATGAATTCTACTGTGGACAATAAGGTCTGATTGGTAACTAAAGGCTTTACCACATTCATTGCATTTACAAGGTTTCCTTTGCGGAAAAAGTTTTTGGTGTTTAATTAAGCCTGAATTATCTTTGGAGTTTTTCCTAGATATGGGGGACATAGCTCCCTTTGGAATTTTCTGCCGTGTATTAAGCTTTGAGCTTAGACTAAATTCACTGGATTCAGGGCCTCTCTCCCTAGTGAAAATTTTCTTGAGGGTCATTGACACTTTTCTGATTGCTGTTTTCTCAAAAGAAGATTTCTTCTGTGGAGGACATTTTGTCTGCCTTGATAACTGGCCCTCACTTTTACAGGCTTCTTCATTCATAGGACGTTGGGCAGTATTCCTTCGGAGACTTTCCATTGCTGACCCTGGAAACTCTAGTTCTTCAGAAATAGCCTGATTGGTGTTGATGCTTTGGTTCAGTTCAAATATCCCTATCTGAAAGACATTTAAAGTGCAAATGTCACCTGTGTCTAGTGTGGAGAGCAAGGAAAATAAACCAACAGGAAAAAAAGACAACTAATTTGCAATTCATGCACACTAGCAACTTTATATGGGCAGAAACTTAAAAGGGACAATGAAAGAGAAGTGAACAAGGCCAGAAGTGATAACAGAGTTTTCACAGTGGATGCACAGAGACATCAAGAAATACAGGTAGGGGCTTGGTTAAATGCTGAGCCCCCAAAATGGACATGAGCAGATATACCAATTGATGAGCAGAGAACAGGGGATTAGAAAGTAAAATGAGCTATTAGCTATTGTAGCCAATTAGTTATGGTAAATGAGAGACAGGAAAGGGATGAGAAAAGTAAAGACTCTCAAATGTAGAAAACATAACCACCACCACCCTGCCAAAATGCGAAAAGTGAGGAAGACTCTATCAAGCTTGTATGCAACCATTTTCTTGGCAAAGAGAGAAAACAGAATTTCAGAAATGCTAACTATTACCCTGCTATCCCCATTTGATCTCCCTTTGATCACCCAACCCTTCTTCCAGCTAGTTTAGGTACTCTTCTAAACAAGTCTACAACCACAGACTTCAGAGGATTAACAGAGCTCATCATAACAGATCTTAACTTAGAGTTCATCAAGGCCAACTTGCTTATTTGACAGATAGAAAACAGAGTAACTTAAGTCACCCAGCAAATTGCAAGAGCTTAGACTAGAACTCACGTCTCCGAAATTTCAAGTTAGTGGCCTTTTCATGATACTACTCACCTAGACAGATATTTTTGGTCACTCCCCTCTTCAGCTCCCTGAAGATCCAGTGTCTACAGTTGTTCTTTCTCCAACTGGGTGATCATGTCCAATTCACATGCTGGGATCCCTGCTGATTGTAAATGATTTAACACAAGGCTATTGGTGCTGGAGACACAGGGCTATTGAGAGCTCAACATTAATGCTTTGATCTATAGAAAAGATAGTGTGTGGGAATTCCCTGGCGGTCCAGTGGTTAGGACTCCGCGCTTTCACTGCCAAGGGCCTAGGTTCAATCCCTGGTCGGGGAACTAAGATGCCACAAGCTACACGGTACGGCCAAAAAAAAAAAAACTCCAAACAAACAAAAACCATAGTGTGCATTTTTAGAGGCTGTGGCAGGAGGGGCTGGAGAAAATGGGTATCTGAAAGTTCTGGGCTAAAACTGGTTCCAAAAGAAAGGTTATACACATACCCATCAGAATCACTTATGGAACTTGTTACTCTAGATACTGGGCATTACTTCAGACCTAGTTAAGTACAATGAGGCCCAGGCATTTGCATTTATTAAGTTCATATGACTCGACAAGTTGAATTGTCCAAAATGAACCTTAGAAACACTCTCTAGGTTGCCTGAAAAATGTGTTCACTGGGACCAGCCTTTCTACCAAACATTCTTCTCACAGCCAGAGGGTCTAAAACATAAACTCAGCTTCCCTTAGGACAGGTGACTTCTTCCTTCTGCTGGAAGGGCCAACACTTCCCAAGGATCTCAAGGTTTCCAGGTATTAGGCAGCTAGCTTTCCCAGACGATTCCTTTAAAAAGCTAGCACCCCACATTCAGACTGTACCAAGCAGTCTGTTTATCTCCCCACTCACAAGGTTGTTCTAACACTTGCCTTATAATAAGGAAGAGCAGCAAGGCCCTCTCCTAGAATACTGACCTAAACTCATGTATAGCAGAGCATCCTGGCTCTGGCAACCTTTCTGTTGGTAAAATGGGGAGGATATGGGAATCTGTGCCTACTCTTCCAGCCCTTCTCTGGACTCTATGTTTCCCCACTGAAGTTTTTTCTTTAACCCATTTTCTTGTAAATTCACTCAGAGCCCTTGGGCATGACAGTAGGCAACAAATTGTATAATAGTTCCTCTAATGTTTCTGCTCACAGCACAATTTAAGATCCACTAGGTTAAGAGTTGATCTGGTTTCACAAGTCTTGCCTTTCTCAGAGACTGGGAACCTCCCAAATGTGGAAATGAATCCTGGAGGATTTCACGAAGAAGCCATCCATGGAGAACCTCAAGAGCAACATGACGATGCTGTCTGTGTCCAGCTTTGCCAAGAACATGCCTTTCAACTGAAAGCAGGGAATGCAAAACTCTACCACTAGGTTGACTGAGAAGTCAGAATTTCTAATTTATTTAGAACCTTGCAATAAAATCCAGTTGCATACTTTTTGGCGCTAACATTCCTTAGTAGGCATTTGTCTTACTGCTTAGGTTGGCTGGCCTACATTCTTGCAGCCCAGATCCTTAAGCTACTCCATCATTATTCTGTTGGCAGTTCACTGTTACTTCTCTCCTCTATTACAGTAATCCTCAAGGCAGCAATATCACCTCCTAGGGAGAGTTTTGGGAATTTGTGAGGGTTTGTGTGTGTGGTTTTTTTAGTTCGGTTTGGTTTGGTTTTGGTTTTGGTTGTCATGTTGATTGAATGGGGCTATTAGAATTTAGTGAGGGCCAGGGATTCCTGTAAAACAAAGAATGTCCCTTATCCTGCCAGACTTTCAAAAGAGTTGTTAATGGTTACCTGAGACTGGAACTACTTTACAAATAAATACAAAGTATTTTGCACAACTTTGCTATGTATTGGAAAATCAAGGAAATATACTTCTTTTTCTTTGAATGATATTCGGAATTGTTCGCCATTTTAGGAAAATCAAGCCACTCATGATATTAGATTCACAAATACGACATTCACATATCCGTCTGCATTTGTAGCTGTTGTATTCACATGATTCTATGAATAGGTACAAGTGTCTATTTCATCCAATCATTTACATGCTGAAAAACTATTATTCTATTATAAATTACTTTCCTTTTCTTTCTCCTTTATATTACAGTTAAGGTAACGTAGTGATATTCTGGAAATTATATCTATAGGTAGTTAATATTATCTATAAATTTTATTTCAAGATAGTAAAGGGGATGGTAGGTTTGAAAGGTAGAAAATTACTTCTCTAGTGCAATAGAACTAAAGTATTAACAGTTACACAATAGATAAATAGTGACTGTCTCAGGCAGTAAATTGCAAAGCCTCTAAAGCCTTAAAGCAAAAGTCCTTGTCCCCAACAGAAGTCCTTGAAGATCTGAGAACACCCAGACTGCCATAAAGGTGACGTAGGAGCAGTGGGAATTTTGTACATAGTGGAACATTATTACATTATTACATATTACATTCCATCTTGGAGAAGAGATATTGTTGAGAAGAGATTTTGTTCAGGTTTTTGGAGACAAAGGGAAACCAGGAAGATCTGAAATGTGAAGATCTTTATAAACTGACTCACTAGAACCATTAAAACATAGGACATCTAAAAGTAGGCACGATCTCCTGAACAGAGAGAGAACTAGGACAGAGTTCAAAGGAGAGAGCCAATTTGAAGTTGAGGGTTTACTCTCACGCTTATTAATACCTTGATGATTGGTAAAATATGCCAATTTGATATAAGATAATTATAATTTAATGTGTATATAGTGTGCAGTACAAGAGTCCCAAGATGTAGTTGTTTTTGCATTTCAAATAAGCTCATGACATGTGTAACTGTATTATGCATTATGTGTTTGTATATGTGACACCTATGACAGACACACAGAAACCACATTGGGGAAAGTTTCTACATTAAAAAAAAAAGAACCCAACTGTGAAAGGAACGTGAGTTGGAGGTGCAGCCTCTGGAAAGGCCCGTTTTTGGTCTTTTCTCTTGGGTCTGCCTATTCTAAGCATTTTATGAATACTGACTCATTTTTGTCTCACAACAATGAGAGGGTTACTATTATTATTTCCACAATACAAATGAAGAATTTGAGGTACAGAAAGCATAAGTAATTTGGCCCAAGGCCAAGTGATAAATCCTGGACTCAAACTCACTACACTACATCATACTTACTGCTTCTCAACAAGCAGGGAAAAAACACTTGAGTCATGCTTTCCATTCATATGGCCTCTAAAGGGCCAAGAAACTAAACCACTGATCCCAGGACACCAGCATGACCTTGACACAAGAGTGACTACCTCTGAGAGATGACTATCCTGAGAGGCTGCAATAAGTCCCAACTACACTAAACGCCCTATCTGGGTAAACTAAGGATTAAATTTCCTGGCTTCCACTAAAGTGCCACCACAAAGCAAGTGGCATCCTTGGCATAAATCAGTGAAACACCAGATAGAGGCCCCGTGGTATAAATAATTACTTGGTATTACATTTACCAAGTAATCTGGATTTTGATCATAGCTCTGTTGGTAGCTAAATAAAAACCAAGGAAAAATAACCAGTCTGGTTTTATGTATCCTCATCTGTAAAAGGAAGATGTTGGACTTGATTAGTCCAGAGCTGTCTGATTCCTGGAATTTAATTTTAGATTCCAAACTCTGAGGCACAGACCCATCTGCCTAGACTAAGGGGATAAGACTAGAACGAACAGACTCTTTTTCAAATCCCCAGAGACATGTGAGAGCCTAAGGTCCATGTTTCAGAAGAAACTGTTTGAGAAAGAGGCCAATTGCCTAATGCTGAAATAGAGCAAGGGGGTGCTGAGGAAGGTATCAAAAGCAGTCAGCAGGCAACCAGGGACTAATCCCATACTGGGCAAAATTTGCCACACTCACCTAAGAAGGGACATTCTCTGAAAAGAGAAATACATGTGTCTCCATTTGGCGAGATGGCACAAACTTCCAGAAAAGAAGGAAGAATCCTTAACATACATGGTATACGATCTTATAGTGAGACAGAAAGTTGCCTTTCCCTCTTCCACCTCCTCTTCATTTTCTTTCTGGTCAAGGGCAAACCTGGGGGATAACACGGGCTTCCCTGGTGGTGCAGTGGTTGAGAGTCCGCCTGCTGATGCAGGGGACATGGGTTCGTGCCCCAGTCCGGGAAGATCCCACATGCCGCAGAGCGGCTAGGCCCATGAGCCATGGCCGTTGAGCCTGCGCATCTGGAGCCTGTGTTCTGCAACGGGAGAGGCCACAACAGTGAGAGGCCCACATACCGCAAAAAAAAAAAAAAAAAATCTGGGGATAACAGGTCTTATCCTAAGGTATCCAGAGTCACTGGTCTAGTAATGTCCACACTGGGCCAGGTGAATGCAACCCTAGGTATTAAGAGGTAAAACAAACTTCCCAAAGTAACCCCACCTCCTCCCAGACACAAAGAAAATGACAGTAGCCATTTATGTCTGGGTTTAAGTCCCTAGTTCTTTAATGAGAAAAGGTAAAGGGAATTGGTCTGGGCTGAGTCCAAACTCTCTCTAAACTCTCTAGGTGTTCCGAGGCATATAATCCAGTCTGCTTATCGATTTCCTCACATGGGATGTGAGTTCAAAGGGAGTAGGCAGTAGTCCCTTACTTCTTCCTGAGAGTCAAAACAGAAGGCAGATGATACTGCTCCACCACAGGGCAGTGCATCTCTGGGCAAGCCACTCACCTTTTTGAAAGGCTGGACCCACACTATAAAATGGCATTACTAGTACTCGCTTGTCTTTTCTCACAAAGCTTCTATGAATGCTACACGTTATAAATGGCAAAGCTTACTATAAAGAATATCATCTATGACATAAGGAGATATTACTGCTGTGCTTACCTCAAATGAATTAGTTTTTAAATTGTGATAGTATACATTTAGGGAAAGATGCTCTCAGAGGATTTGTGCTGCTGTTCTAGAGTGTAGACAGATGCATTCTTTTTCCTGGCTTTGGAGGATGCACATGAAATGGGGAAGGCAGAGCTGGTGGATATGACAAAGTTCTCAGGAGGAGCCCCCAGATATATTTCAGAGAGGCTAGGAGGTCTCTGTCTCCACAAGGTTAGGACAATACCCTTATCCAGGTTTCATACAAGGGGTTCCTCCACTGTGATGTGGAATGTTGCCTCTCCTTTTCTCTTTTTCTCCTTTCTTCCTCATACTTTAGTTTTATCTGGATCACCTTACTGGTCTATAGATATTGTAACCTTACCAAATCATTATTCTCGAAAGTACAGTGGTCAGAAAGTGCTGCAGCACCAGCAAAACCCATTCTCCTCTTTATATGACTAACTTTCCAGCCCGCACAGCCCTGACCCCCTCCTGTTACCCTAACCATCTGAAATTCTTTTGACCATGCCACTTTCTCTTTTAATCAATTGCTGATCTTGGAATAATTTTCCCTTGAATATTAAGAAATTATCTCATTCAGAAGGAAGCAGGTTCTGAAGGTTCTGAGATAGCTCTTCTTCTGGTGCTTTGCTTTCTGGTATCAGGCTGACTACTTCCTGGAGCCTTTGTGAATACACAAGAGTCAGCAGGAGGGCCTAGGCAGCCTCTGTTCAACTCTAAAACAGAGACAGTCAAGTCTCCAGGCCTACCAAAAGATGGTCTTCAGACAACAGTGTCCTTGAAGATTGGTTCAAAGTCACAACAAATTCACAGAATTTGATATACAGCATTTGTCAATACCCCTAACAACATCTACTATACTGAAGTACAACCGTTATCATCAGAACCATAAGATAAATACTACTACTCTCAAGCTCTGTAACTTTAAGTAAGGTACTTCATCTCTGTGTGCCTCAACTTTAAAATCTGTAACATGAGGATAATAATCGGACATCTCATGGGGTTAACGCGAGGATTAAATGAGTTGACGCAGGTAAAAACTCTTAGAACAGAGCCTGGTACACGGTAAGCATCTGGGAAACACCCCGAGTACAGATGCCCTTCCTCGCCCAGCTAGAGCGGAGCGGAATGAAACTCTGAGCTTTTCCATCTCCCAGGGGTTCACCGGAGAACACCACCTGCTGTCACTGCAGCTGAGGAACTAGGTTGTGCCCACCCGCAAGGCGAGCGCTGGGCGCCGCGCAGAGACACCATGCCGCGTCCCAGCCGCGGAGGCACCTCTCGGCCGGATCTGAGGCCACACCACCCTTGGACCTCTCGCCGGTCTCCCCCCGAGAGAGTTGAGTGTTCCGCACGACCAATTCCTAGAACCTCCAGGCCCACCCGTCCAGGCCCCGGGACCCGGAGCCCTACGTGCCCCACTCACCGGCCGCCTCGGGGCGAGCGCCGGGACACACCCTGGGCCGGACCCACGCTTAGACGGAACCTTAGTACGCGGGGCTTGAGGAAGCCGGAAGGATTAACGGGAAACCCTTGCGTCGACCCACTGCTCCCGCGCTCACCAAGGTTCCCGAGGTCACAGACACTCTTCCACTCAGACCCTTGGTCGTGTCCTTGTCAGTATGTGGGGCCAGTCATTGCCTGATCAACGGCCCTGACCTAATTCTCCTGGAGCAGATGATCTGTTAGAGAACAGAGACGATGAGGAGAATGGGCAGCACGCCAGAGGCCGTGGCTCTGCGCCTGCGCTTCAGAGTCCGGGACCGCCAGGTTGTTTCCCGGAGATTTTTGCAAAGCACTTTCCCTGGTGTGTGTGACGCCGAGATTGAGAAGTTGATGCTAGAGGCCTGAGAAAGTTGATGCTGGAGACCCTAGAAAGGTCCTGAAGATCTTAATACAGTCTATGCAGTATAGTCCAAACCAGTGGTTTAGTTTTAAACAGCATACCCGCAGAGCTGGTTAAAATGCAGATTCCCAGGCTTCGCACTCGTTGGTCAGAGGAAAATCCCAGAAACACTGCATTTTCAGGGGGCATCCCAGGTAATTCTTATGCAGGTGGTCCTCAGACCATCTCTGGGGAAACAGGCTTTTTTGCACAGTCTAGATGCTTAGATGCAATTAAGTGCAGGACACTTCCCAAATTCCATCAAGAGAAGTAAAGGTAAATAAAATCAGGAGCCTATTCTGGTCATGAAGATTTTTACCTATGTTTTATCCTAAGAGTTTTATAGTTTTACTCTTAAATTTAGATCTTTGAATTATTTTTTTGTATTTGGTGTAAAGTAAGGGTACAACTTCATTATTTTGCATGTGGATATCCAGTTTTCCCAGTACCATTTGTTGGAAAAGACTGTTACTTCCCAATTATGTGGTCTTAGCACTGGTTGAAAATCAGTTGATATATACGTGGAATTTGTTTTTTCTGGGCTTTCTTCTATTCCATTGGTCTAGACGTATATCCCTATTCCGGCACCACACTGTTGAGATTACCACTGTGTAGCTTTGTGGTAAGTTTTGAAATTAGGAAGTATGAATCTTCCAACTTGTTCCTTTTCAAAATTTGGTTTGGTTTTGAGGGTCCCTTGAGATTCCATATGAATTTTAGGATGGGTTTTTCTATTTCTGTAAAAAACATTGTTGGTATTTTGACAGGGAGTACATCAAATCTGCTTTGAGTAGTATTGCCATCTTAATATTGTCTTTCAATTCATAAACATGGTATGTCTTTCCATTTACTTAGGTCTTCTTTAATTTCTTTCAGCAATGTTTTGTACTTTTTGAAGTACAAATCTTTTTCCTCCTTGGCTAAATTTCTTCTTAGGTATTTTATTATTTTTGATGCTATTGTAGATGGAATTCTTTAATGAATAGGGCAACCAGATTAGTTTAAAAAACTAGAGGATTTGAGCAACAATATAAACCAGTTAGACCTAACAAAATATACATATAGAACATTTCACCCAACAACAGCAGAACACACATTCTTCTCAAGTGAACATGAAACATTCTCCAGGATAGAGCATATGTTAAACCACAATAAAAGCATTAATAATTTTTAAAAGATTAATATCATACAAAGAATATTTTCTGATCAAAATGGAATGAAACTAGAAATCAATAACAGAAGGAAAATTAGAAAATTCATAACTGTGTGGAAATTAAATAACATAGTCTTAAACAAAAAAGAACATAAAAGAAATCACAAAGGAAATTAGAAAATAACTTGAGAAGAATGAAAACAAAAGCACAACACACCAAAGCTTATGGGGTGAAGCACTGTTTTTTAAAATCCCCTAGGGGTTGGGAAGCCATTTCAGCTCTTTGGAGTTAAAACTATGGCTGGACTCTGTACTGGCTCCTCAGCAATCAAAAGCAGTGATAAGCAATCAAAACATTAAACCCCAGTGTTTAGAGTGCAAGGTTTTTATTGCCTACCACAGCACCAGAAAGCTACACCAGGAGCAAGGCCCATAGTTCCCACTGGCTGCCTGCCACAGTGCTAGGAGATGGGGGATGGTAGCCATTGCATGAAACAGTGAGATTCACCAAAATTTATCAATCTCTTCATCAGTCTCTCTTCTGGACTCTGCAAGTGTTTGACTAGACCCCAGATTTCCAAAAGAGTTGCTTCACACAGTCCTGCGAGCTCAATAGTTGTTTCTATGGAGGGACTGATTCCTGGACATTCCTACTCATCCCTCTTCCATGACATAACTGTCATTTCCTTTCACAAAATCATGGAATGAAGAGTGAAATGACACAGACAGATACAAGGCTAGAATTAAATCTTGTGTTCTTTAAGGGGGAAAGGGTCTCCTGAATATAAAGAGTTTAAGCAATATAAGGAGAGAAATTGGTTGGAAGAAGAGGGACAAGAAAAAAATTTTAATCTTAAAAACAGAAGAAATGCTGAACATACTTAACTTACACCTTTCTATGTGACTTCTTGGACTCGTGTCTTTACAATTTTTGTACTGCAGAGAAATTTAAAATCCATTTGTAAACAATTGCTGTGAATTTTGAAATGGCACTTTTATGAACTTCTACCAAACTTACCTTTAAGATTTTCCCAATTTGTATATCTGTTGCTTCATGTGAAAGAAACTTCTTAAAATGAATTTAATAAAATAAAGCATTCTTCCTACCATACGACCCAGTAATCCCACTACTGGGCATATACCCTGAGAAAGCTGTAATTCAAAAAGCGTCATGTACCACAATGCTCATTGCAGCACAATTTACAATAGCCAGGACATGGAAGCAACCTAAGTGTCCATCGACAGATGAATGGATAAAGAAGATGTGGCACATATATACAATGGAATATTACTCAGCCATAAAAAGAAACAAAATTGAGTTATTTGTAGTGAGGTTTTTTGCACCTAGAGTCTGCACCTAGAGTTTGCACCTAGAGTCTGTCATACAGAGTGAAGTAAGTCAGAAAGAGAAAAACAAATACCGTATGCTAACATATATATATGGAATCTAAAAAAAAAAAAATGTTATGAAGAACCTAGGGGCAGGACAGGAATAAAGACGCAGACGTAGAGAATGGACTTGAGGACATGGGGAGGGGGAAGGGTAAGCTGGGACAAAGTGAGAGAGTGACATGGACTTATATATACTACCAAAGGTAAAATAGATAGCTAGTGGGAAGCAGCCACATAACACAGGAAGATCAGCTCAGTGCTTTGTGATCACCTAGAGGGGTGGGATAGGGAGGGTGGGAGGGAGATTCAAGAGGGAGGAGATATGGGGATATATGTATATGTATATCTGATTCACTTTCTTATAAAGCAGAAACTAACACACCATTGTAAAGCAATTATATGCCAATAAAGATGTTAAAAAAATAAAGCGTTCTTCAATCAGCTACAAGGGATGATAAATTGACAAATCTGGCTATACTGTCTATTGAAGGTGACTATACAAACAGGATAAATTTTGTCAGTCATTGAGAAATTTGCAGAAGACTCAAAAACAGAAACTATGAAGTTATTATTCATTACTGCAACACACTAATATGTAGGTGAGTTTTTTTCATCTTTTCCCAGAAATACATTCATGTAATTAGAAATACCAATCCATTATTTAAAAACTTTTTGGCCTATATTAAAAACTTTTTTAGGGCTTCCCTGGTGGCGCAGTGGTTGAGAGTCTGCCTGCCGATGAAGGGGACACGGGTTCGTGCCCCGGTCCGGGAAGATCCCACATGCCGCGAAGCGGCTAGGCCCATAAGCCATGGCCGCTAAGCCAGCACGTCCGGAGCCTGTGCTCCGCAACGAGAGAGGCCACGACAGTGGGAGGCCCACATAACGCAAAAAAAAAAAAAACTTTTTTAAAACTTTCATAATTGTATGTGAAGTGAAATAAAGACTATTTCACTGGCCATTATTATTATTCATTCCATTTCAGGATTATTACTGAAAATAATTTTTCTTGTACAGAGGAGAGAAGTGTTTAAAAAAATTATCTGCTCTTGATGTTAAATAAGCCTTGGTAAGGGTACCCAGATTATGTTCCTAAAGAACATAAATGGAACCTGAGACTCTGGTTTTACGCAGGCGTTATTCTCTGCCAAGAAGACGAAGACATGGGAGGATAAACAAAACTGGATTGCTAGCAGGAAGACAGGCGGACTTAGAGTGCTAAGCTTGACCCTTGGTTCCTAGGCTCAGATCAAAAACCGCTGCCTTGAGCGCTGGGACCAATCTGGCTGTTTCCATGGAGACGGCGGGAGCGGCTGGTTGCACAGGATTCCCGGCGCCTCTGTTGCGTCATTTCCCACCGCTGGCCCTTGGCTCCGTCGCCCCAGCCCGCGTTAATTGGGAGGGTGAGTGTCTGTTGGGAGCCTGAATAGTGTGTTCCGGAGTATTGGCTGACAGTACGCTTTGCCCTTTCGGAAAAGTTTTCTATGGAGATGCCCCACTGTCAGTTGTGAGGCTGCGGCACCACAACGCTCCGGACAGAGTCGTGGGAGTGTCTGGATGGATAGCTACGTATCCTGGCAACCGCCTGTCCTCCAGGTGAAGTCTCGAGTTTTATCGCCAATGCTGGGGTTTGTTCCAGGCAAGTGTGCACATCAAGGCCTTTCTTTAGCACTTGTCTGCCTTTTCCGTTCTGTTTTTCCTCGTAGGTTTCCCCATTGTGGGATCTGTGTTGCTCCCTGTTCAAGAGATCGGTTGGGACACACGCAGGATGACTGTTTCTGCCAGAGTGATTTTGGGGACTCATGCTTTTTCTTTAATAACAACGTCATGCACCTACTTTACATCCTTAAAATGGGCTTTATAAAAATCATTTGGCCATTCTTGTTACCTCCCGGAGTAAGTAGGACTTGAGGATGAAGGCTGCAGTATTCTTTCTCGAGCTGCAGAGTGAGGGTTCTCTCCACAGAGATTCATTTTTTTGTGTTGGACACTTCTCATTGTTTCTTTTAATCTCCAGGTCCCAGAGCCATAGAAATAAAGTGCTTCTTCAGAGTGAAAGCATTTTTTTACCCAAATGGAATAGAAAGTATCAGAGAGCAACACATATAGAAAGGGCAAGTATTTGTTTCGTGAAGCTTTTGTGTATTCAAATGTGTGTAATGGGTTATAAAACGTATTACTGTGTGGTCAAAAGTAGACACTGACTTAAAACGAACTATATGCCATATAGGAGGACAGAGGAGACACGTGAGACACAGAGAACTCCCTTTGTCAGGAGATAACCTTTGGCTCGAGATTTTCAGATGGACAAAGTCCTCTGGTGCTAAGGAATGCTCTGAACAGACTGCTGGGAAAGATTAGCATTTAGATGGTGGCACAGTATCTGAGGATCAGAGAAGCTGTAGTGACTAGTGTTTTTCAAACTTTGGGACCATTGTGAGTTATGAAATCGATCCAGTGGCTTGCAAACAGCGTTTTAAAAAAGGAAGAAAGAAATAGAATAGCAAATATGTATACCAGAGTAGCTTATACACACAATAAGAGTAACAGCAAACATGTATAGTAGGAATAATTGTTGTTTTGTGAAATTTTGGCTCAGACACACACCATACACACATAGAGGCAAGTTTGTAGTAGTTGCAAAGTAAAATGTATTTCTGAATGGAAAGAAAGTACTTCACTAGTAGATGATTAAACTGAAATGCTTGAGGGTTATAGATGAGAATAAAGGGAAAGATGCTGGTATTCTCAGAATGAGTAAAATACAGCCATTTCAAGGATTGTGGTAGAAGTGAGGGACTCTGAAACTGAGATTCAAGGAAAGAAAAGTAACTCTATCCTTAGGGATTGAAGATAGATACTGTTGGCTTGTGCCAGTAAGAGTGTATCATACTTTATTTCTTTTTCAACTCTTCTGTGTCGGTCACCCAGCCACTAAACCAGGAAAGGGAAAAAAACTTAGAAGAATGTTAGAGATAATCATATATAATTTTTAGGGTTATTTTCCTTCTTCCTCCCCCCTCCCTTCTTTCTCTTTTTGCCCCCTTTGGTAGTATGTCTTAGGAGAAGGAAATTATCCTCCTTATTAACCTTATATTTTTTAAAAATTATGGAAAGATCCAACCACACAAAAGTACAGAACTTTGCACAATTAACCCCTTAATTTAAGTTGGTATGATGACTTTGGAAATAAGTTTGGTATTAACTAAATTGAAGATATATATATTATGAGCCCATAATTCCCTTCCCAGGTAAATTCTCAACAGTGATACATATACAAGTGTCCTAAATCATGTACATGAATGTTCATAGCTGCATAATTTATAGTAGCAAAAACTAAAAATAACTCAAATATCCAAAAAAAGTACAATGGATAAATAAATTGTGGTATTGAATACTACATCCGCCTTTTTGTGTTTTTTAACATGGACATTTTTAAAGAGTGAAGGTCAGTTGCTTTGTAGAATGTTCACAATTAAGATTTGGCTAGTTATTTTCTTATGATTAGATTATGATTAAGCATTGTTGGCATGAGTATCACATATGTATCTCCCATTGCATCACATCAGAAGGTACTTTATGTCACTTTGTCCCACTGTTGGTTAAGTTTGATCACTTAGGTTAAGGCGGTATCTGCATAATGTTAAGGTACATTTCTCCCCTCTTATCAATATTTTTATGTCCTCAAGCATTCTTTTACAAATTCAACATGTTATATGCATTACTGTCATCATTCTTTTGATTCTCGAATTATCCAAAATTTTGCTAATGGGAAGACTTTAAGTCAGCTTCTGTGTCTTTTTGCTGTATTTTCAGAGACCTTCCTTGTTTCCTGGCAAAACTGCCTTTCTGCTCACTATGTATTCCCCACCTGAGACTTGGATCAACTACTTCTTCAGGGAGGCCCTTCCACTTTTTTTCAGTTTGTTTGTTTGAATTAGTCCCAAATGAGGTGCACACATTGTGTTTAAGTCTTTCTCTTTTTAAAAGATAAACTTTTAATTCTAAATATTTTTAGATCTATTTAAATTTAAATCTACAGAAAAGTTGTAAAGATAGTATAGAGAGTTCCTGAATACCCCTGACCTAGTTTCCCCTATTGTTAACATCTTATACCACTATGGTATGTTTATCGCAATTAAGAAACCAACACTGGTACATTATTATTAACTAAACACTACACTTTATTAGGATTTCACTGTTTTCCCCTCATGTTCTTTTTCTGTTCCAAGACTCTTTCCAGGATACCATGTTACATTTACATGTCATGTTTCCCTAGTCTCCTTTGATCTATACATTTTCCTCAGGCTTTCCTTGTTTTTGATGACCTTGACCTGGTCAGGTATTTTGTGAAATGCCCCTCAATTGGGATTTTTTCTAATTTTTTTTCTCATGATTAGACTGGGGTTATAGGTTTGGGTACGAAAGACCACAGAAGAGAAGTCCCAATCTCATCACATCAAGGATACATCTCATATCAACATCTCATGCTATTAACATGACTTATCACTGATGATATTATTCTTGATCACCTGACTGAGGTATTATTTACCAGGTTTCCCCACTGTAAAGTTACCTCTCCTTCCATATTCTATTCTTTGAAGCAAGTCAATAAGCATAGCCCATAGAAGGAGTGGGAGGAGAGGAAATTTACCTCCCCATCCTGCAGGGGAGAGTAGCTATATAAATTATTTGGAATGCTCTGTAAGGGAGATTAGTTTTTTAATCCCCTATTTATTTATTCAATTATTTATATCAATATGGATCCATTGATATTTATTTTATACTTTGTGTTATAATACAATAGCACACTATTTTATTGCTCAAATTATTTCAGCTTTGGCCATTGGGTGCTCTTAGGTTGGGTCCTATGTCCCTTTGACATTCCCCCTACCCATTTCCCCATTATTTTTTTAAGCATTTTCTTACTTTCTGTCAATACAAGATGCTCCAGGTTCATCTTGTATTTTCTCTGTCCCAGTCCTGGAGTCAGCAATATAGGGTGTGTTCATTGTCACTGAGGTGTCACTGCTTCTGGGCTCTCTCAGCTGCCAGTGTTAGACTATACTATATATGTATACTAACCAATATATCCATACATATCTATAATTATTTCTGTATCCATCCATATCTATATTAAGCTAGAGGTGAATACATGCTGATGTCTCTGACTCTAATCCAATACCACGTGTATCATTTTAACCTTCCCTCTAGCTTATTTGTAACTTCCCTGCCCAATAGTGAGAAACCTGGCACTCACAGTCAACCATCCATTTACTTATCTGTTCAACTCCAGTGTACATGTACAGCTGTTGCAGAATTTGTTTCTCATATTCCCAAGAGAAACAAATATACCAACTAGAGTGCTGTGTGAAGTTAATTCCTTTTGTCTGAGTCTTACAGTTTCCAGTCATTTCCAAAGATACTTAAATCATTCCCTTTATTCTCCATCCTCCTTAGTTAGGTCATATCATACATTTGTAACACAATTAGAATCTTTTTTCACATCTTACAATCTATCCTAAGATCCCCCAATCTCCTGGTTGGGTTTTTAAACATTCTAATTTATTAAAGTTCATTCTTTACGTTGTAAAGTTGTTGGTTTAAAAAACTGCATAGTTTTGTATATCCAAACTACAATATGATACAGGTTAGTTCCATCACCCTAAAAAATCTTCTGTGCTTCCCCTAGTCAAATACCTTCCTCTCCCCAAACTACTGGCAACCACTGATCTGTTTTCCATCCCTCTAGTTTTGCCTTTCTAATAGAATGTCATGAATGGAATCATGTAGTATGTAGCCTTTTCAGTTTGCTTCTTTCACTTAGCAAAAAGGATTTAAGATTCATCGATATTGTGTGAATTAATCTCTCATTCCTTTTTATTGTTGGATAGTATTGGATCCACAGTAGTTGGGCGTACACCATTTGTTTATTCATTTACCTGTTGAAGGACATCGTGATTGCTTTGAATTTTTGAAGATTATGCATAAAGCATTTATAAACATTTGCATGCAAGTTTTTGTGTGGGTTATGCCTCTCTTGTTTTATTGGGGTAAAATTCACATAACATAAAATTTAACCATTTAAGTGTATAATTCATTAGTTTTTAGTATATTCACAATGTTGTGCAACCATCATAGCTATCTAATTCCAGGACATTTTCATCACCCCAAAAGAAGCTTTGTACACACTGAGCAGTCACTCATTCCACCCTTTCCCCAGCCCCTGACAAACACTGTTCTCTTTTGTCTATGAATTTGCCTATTCTGAGCATTTCACATAAATAGAGTCATACAATATGTGGCTGTTTGTGTTTGGCTTCTTTCACTTTCAAGGTTCACACATATAACATTTATTAGCACTTCATTTGTTTTTAAGGCTGAATAATATTCCATTGTGTGTATATACCACATTTTGTTTATCCATTAATCTGTTGATGGGCATTTGAATTTTTCCCACTTTTTCCTATTATGAATAATGCTGCTATGGAAATTCATGTATAAAACTTTGTGTGAATGTGTTTTTGTTTGTTTATTTGTTTGCTTTTCTGTTTTTCAGTTTTCTTGGGTTTATGCCTAGGAGTAGAACTGCTGGATCATATGGTACCTCTATATTTAAATTTTCAAGGAAATGTCAAACTTTTCCACAGCAGCTGCACCATTTTACATTTCCACCAGCAATGTGTAAGGGTTCCATTTCTCAACATCCTTATCAATATTTGTTGAAAATCAAATTGTTTTCAGTATAGTTGTCCTAGTGGGTGTGAAATGGTATCTTGTGGGTTTTATTCACATTTGCCTAATGACTAATGGTATTGAGCATTATTTTATATGCTTATTGGCTATCTGCATGTCTTCCTTGGCAATATGACTATTCAGATCCATTACCTGTTTTAAAAATTGGATTGTGTTTTTGTTGCTGGGTTATAAGAGTTCTTTGTGTATTCTATATACTAGACCCTTGTCGGATATATTATTTGCAGATATTTTCACCCATTATATGGGTAGTTTTCATGCTTTTCATAGTGGCCTTTGATCCACAAATTTTTAAATTTGATGAAGTCCAACTTATCTATTTTTTTTCTTTTGTTACTTGTGCTTTTGGTGCCATATTTAAGATAATTGCCTGATCCAGTGTCCCAAAGGTTTATAGTTACATTTCCTTTTAAGAGTTTTAGTTCTTACATTTAGGTCTTTGATCAATTTTGAGTTAACTTTTGAATATGTGGGCATAGGGGTCCAAATTCATTCTTTTGGATGTGAATTTGTTGAAAAAGTGATTCCGCAAAGTGACTCCCCATTGAATGGTCTTGAAGCCCTTGTCGAAAATCAATTGACCATAGTCACATAGGTTTATTGACTCTAACTTCTGTTCCACTGACTTTTGCTCATACCACACTATTTTGATTAATGTAGCTGTGTAGTAAGTTTTGAAATCAGGAAATGTCAGTCTTATTTTGTTCTTTTCAAGATTGCTTTCCCTATTTGGTGTCCCTTGCAATTCCATATGAATTTTGGGATCAGCTTGTCCATATCTGCAAAGAAGGCAGCTAAGATTTTGAATCACTGAGTCTGTAGATCATTCAGGGAATATTGCCTTTAAAACAATATTAAGTGTTCCAGTGCATAAGCACCAGATATTTTCCCATTTACTTTGATCTTTTTTTTTCTTTTCTTTATTTTTGGTCGCATTGGGTCTTCGTTGCTGTGCAGGGGCTTTTCTCTAGTTGCGGCAAGCAGGGGCTACTCTTCATTGAGGTGCGCGGTCTTCTCCTTGCAGTGACTTCTCTTGTTGCAGAACACAGGCTCTAGGCACACAAGCTTCAGTGCACACAGGCTTCAGTAGTTGTGGCACGCAGGCTCAGTAGTTGTGGCTCGCGGGCTCTAGAGTGCAGTCTCAGTAGTTGCAGCACACGGGCTTTGTTGCTCCACAGCATGTGTGATCTTCCCTGACTAGGGCTCGAACCAGTGTCTCCTGCATTGGCAGGGGATTCTTAACCACTGCGCCACCAGGGAAGCCCTACTTTGATCTTCTTTAATTTCTTTCAATAGTGTTTTATAACTTTCATTGTAAAATTTGTGCACTTCTCTGGTTAAATTTATTCCTAAGTATTTTTTCTTTTTCATACTATTATAAATAGAATTGTTTTCTCAATATTATTTTTGGATTATTCCTTGTTAGTATGTAGAAATACAACAGAGTTTTGCAAATTGATCTTTCAATTTTATCTTATCCTGCAATTTTGTTGAACTCGTTTGTTGGAATAGTTTTTATGTGTGGGTGTGTGTTGTGTGTGTGTGGATTCTTTAGGGTTTTAGATATAAGATTGTGTCATCTGTGAATAGAGATAGTTTTACTTGCTCCTTTCCAATCTGGATGCTTTTTTTGTTTTTGTTTTTTTCCTTTCTTTCTGAATTGCCTTAGCTAGAGCTTCCAGTACAGTGTTGAATAGAAGTGGCAAGAATGGACATCCTTGTCTTGTTCCTGATCTTAGGGGAAAGCTTTCAGTCTTTTACTATTAAGCATGATGTTAGTTGTGGTTTTTTTTCATAGATGCCCTTAATTAGGCTGAGGAAGTTCCCTTCTTTCCCTAGTTTGTTGTGTGATATATATATATATATATATATATATATATATATATATATATATTATATAATATATATAATACATATATATAATATATATATTTATTCATGAAAGGGTGTTGGATTTTTGTCAAATGCTTTTTCTACATCTATTAAGATGAACTAGTGGTTTTCCCCCTTCATTCTGTTAATAAGGTATATTACACTGATTTTTTATGTTGAATCATCCTGCATTCCTGGGATAAATTTCACTTGGCTGTGGTATATAATATTTTAAATATGCTACTGAATTCAAGTTACTAGTATTTTGTTGAAGATTTTGACATCTGGATTCATAAGGGATATTGTTAGGTAGTTTTGATTTTTTTTGTGATGTCTTTTTCTGTCTTTAGTATTACGGTAATATTGGTCTCATACAATGAATTAGTAAGTGTTCAGTCTTCTTATATTTTCTTTGAGTCATTCCTCCATGAACCCACCTGACAGGTAAAAACAAAAAAACCACAATTCTTTGTGGATGAGGTCTATTCCATTCCCTCTGGTACTAGTACCCGTGCTGAAAATGAGGGCTATTATCTTCAAGGCTACAGCCAAACTAGGGAGTGTAGAATGGGACCAGTTAAAATGCCATAAAGCTCACTGTTCTTACTAAGATTCAGATGATTTTCCTTGATTTTTAAGCATTCCAATGGCTGCTGCAAGTTTTGGTTAATCTCTAGAATTTTAAAACAGTTGATTCTGACAGTTTTTTTCCAGAATTGCAATTGTTGCTTTTGTGGAGGGATAGACTTTTGGATTTCTTTACTCTGCCATTTTCTCACAATCTCCTTTCTTTTTTTCCCCATGCCATTTTTGTTGTTGTTGTTGAAGAAACAGTGTCATTCATCATGTAGAATTTCCTACATTTTGGATTTGGATAATTACATATTAGTGGTATCAATTAACAGTTCTTTTTAAAACAATTCTGTCTTCTGTAATCTCTACAAGCTAATGGTTATATCTAAAGACTATATTTAGATTTAGATTCAAGTTCCTGACAAGAATACTGATACCTGTGGCTTTGTCCTTCTTTTTGCAGGAGGCATATGATGGCTTGATGTCCCACTGTTCTGCTTGTCCATCTGATTTATATATAATAAAGGTTCCTGTCAACCTTCCCCCTAATAGTTTAACATCTTTTAAAAGTTTGGAATCCTGGTGTCCTCTACAGAGTACTGTTCAGTAAATGTTTGCAGTTGTGTTTCTGCCCACAGATTTTCTGGATAGAGGCCTCAGCTTGGAACTTCAGAGGTTGAAAGTACAGCTCAAATGCCTGAGATGGAGGTGAGCCTCCAAAGAAATTGCATCTTGGAAGAGGATTTGCAGTCTGAAGAGAAGCTTTAGCTTCCAGCTCCTTTCAGACATCTTCTGAACCCTTGTGTGGAGGAAAAGCTAGTTGTGCAGGATCAATCAACAGACAAATTGACCCAGAGGTCTTTAGAGCATTGGCACTGGCAAGATCAAAGAAATGGTGAAATTACTTGTGCTGAAACAGTTTCAGATCCTTCTGAACAAGGAGTTTAAATTTTGTCTCAAAACTCTGAAAATAATGAAGATTGTGTCTCTGGAGGATTTAACCCAAATGAGGAAGAAATAAGTATGGCTTATAGAAAAAATGTACTAATGGAATAAGCTTAGAAGAAGGCAGTCTGCAAAGTAAAAGTAGGAAACATAAGTTTTCCTTACCCTTCTTTAGGCACAGAGTCAATCCTAGGTAATTTTATTTTCTATTACTGCACAAACTTTCCAACAAGAGTGAAAAGGGCAAAAATCAACCAGAATCTTATAACACATCAAGTATATTTTCCATGTTTCTTTCCACTCCCTGCCTAGATAAATGCATACTTTTTACTCAATTTTAATTGTAGAATAGTCACAATAATTGTTTAAGACATTTTCATTCTATCACAAGTATTTTATATGTTGGCTGTGTAGTTTTCATAATTATTTTGATAGATGTGGGCTGTTCCCTCAAGATGCCATTTTAATACTTTGTAAATTTTATTTCTTTTTATGACATATTTAGATTGTTTGGAATTTTTGATATTTTAATGCTTTCTGCAGGGATCGTCTTTTAACCTGCGATTTGTTTTTGTTTTTAAAAGATTCTGTTTTGTAAAAAATGATTCTCTTATAACTACTTGTTAAGAGTACTATCAACAAAATGCTGCATGATTCTGTGGTATGAGGGGTCAAATTACTCTCCAAAAAGGATATAACACTTTATACTACATGAACACCTTACTGAGGTTAAGTTTCTCCTTAATATTTTCATCTTCCTTTTTTGTATCTGATTGTCACCTCCTAGTGTTCCCTGCCCAGGCATCCTATGTCCTCATGCTTCCCTCTCTGTTCCTGCCCCCGATAGCACCCAGATAACTGTTACCTGCAACCCACTCTAATAACAGAGATAAGAATTCCTTTCTCTGAAACTTAGGAATTGGGAGTTATATCTGTCCTTTTGCTTCCTTTGATAGCTTTCTTTGGAGAGAAGGTAGGGGCCACATCTCTTGTTCTGAGGGACTTGCTGGTCAGTAGTTTGTCTTCAGGAGTCCATGTTCATTTGACATCCCTGTCTTCCCAGGATTCTTCCTTCCCTCAAAATGGAGCCCAAAGGAGAGAGGCTGGCTACCATGCATCTAACTGCAGGACACCAGGTAAATATGAGTTTATTCCCCTCAGAAATGCCATTCCAGTGTTCAGAGCATTAACACATTTTATCCTCTCACCTTAAAATTTATGTTCCCATATATACACTTCTGAAATCAAATCTAAAGTTATTTGACTTATTGTAGTAAATGGTAGGTTCTGTAGAAAAAGCTCCTTCTCAACAGTACCATTCTCTAGTAATCACCTCTTCAAGTCATTGGTTTACTTATCCATCCATTAAACATTTTGTGTTAGGTTCCTGTTGCTGCATAACAAATTACCACACATTTGGCAGCTGAAAACAACACCCATTTATTATCTCACATTTTTGTAGGTCAGAATTCAGAACAGGGCTCAACTGGGTTCTCTGTTCAGGGCTTAATACAGGCTGAAATCAGGATGTCAGCTGGAACCACAGTCTCATCTGAGGCTTGAGATCCTCTTCTAAACTCATTTAGTTTGTTAGCAGAATTCAGTTCCTTATGTGTAGGACCCATTTTCTTGTTGGCTGTTGGCTGGGCATTGTTCTTAGCAACTAGAGGCTGTCCTTTGGTGCTAGCCACATGGCCCTATCACAGTGAGGCAGCTGGCTTCTTCACAGCCAGAAGGACAATCTGTCCATTCTGCTACCATAGAGTCTTATATAATGTAACCTAATCAAGGAAATGACTACCCCACCATAGTCACAGGAGCTATGCACACTCAAAGGGAGGAGATTATACAGAGTTAGTACCACAGGAGTGGGCATCTTGGAGCTATCTTAGAATTCTACTCAATGGAATATGTGCAGAAGTGTCAGGTGGCAGCTTCTGGGAAACTTTCTGAAGAAATGGCTGATCTTTGCCCTTCTTTATCCCTTCTGTTCTCCTTATAATCTTGGAGTATGAGGTCAAGTTTATACATGATGGACAAACAAGATAGAAGAGCCTGGGTCCCTGACACTTTGGAATGCCATGATTGCCCTCACCATCTACCTAGACTCTTGTGTGGTCCATGGTTATAAAACCCCACTGTGTGCAAAACAGTGTCACCTTGAAATTGTAGAGAACAGATTGGGAGAACGTAGATGGCTGCAATGAGGAGAGACTGCCAGCTATGAAATTAGTCAGGAGACACATAATTTAGGCACGAAGACCTAGATTTTAAGTTCAGATACCTTCCCACAGTTATTATACATATGCATGTTTCAAATGGGCTAGGGATTGGGGGAAAGAGAGCCTCTTTACCAAATAAAAAGAAACCCTGAAAATTTCTAAACTAATTAGCCAACTGTCTTCAAGCTTGAAACTTAGGTGGTCCTACAGAGCAGGAACAGATGCAGCATATCTCACTGTGGCTCACCACATTCCCCAGGATCCCCCAACAAAAGCCAGGTACCTGAAGATGACATTGTTTTGCACATGGTGTACCACATAATTTTATAGTAGGGGCATTTGTCACTATTCAGGAAGCCTGCTACTTTCATTTAAAGAAATGTTTACTCAGGGGGCTTCCCTGGTGGCACAGTGGTTGAGAGTCCGCCTGCCAATGCAGGGGACACGGGTTCGTGCCCCGGTCCGGGAAGACCCCACATGCCGTGGAGCGGCTGGGCCCATGAGCCATAGCCGCTGAGCCTGCGCGTCCGGAGCCTGTGTTCACAACGGGAGAGGCCACAACAGTGAGAGGCCCGCGTACCGCAAAAAAAGAAAAGAAAAGAAATGTTTACTCAGATTGGGCTTTCCTGATTCTGGTATTGAAAACACCAGCAGGAGGTGATATTCTCACTCGACTGTAAAAAGTGAAATAAGTGCCCAAACATCTCTGAGTAATTGCTTTGCCTCCAGCTTTCCAGTATTCTCTCCCCCACCCCACTACCCCCAACCCCAGTCATTTCCCTGCAAATGGCATGACCATTTTCCTTTTTTCTGGTCCATCTGTCTAACTTCTGATGATGCTTCCCACTAGATCACCTCCCTTCCTTCTCTCACATTTTGAATTATGCATATAGATTGATGTGGCCCCCTTTCATACCATTCTTGTCCTGTGTATATCTTCCTTCCTCATCCCTCTGTGATGTTAAATGCAAAGACATATTTCAGAGTGTAAGAGCCATATATATCTGTGGACATGTTTTCATGATATCACTTCACCTTCACCAGTGCTGTCACTTCACTTGGGCTGTCACTCAGCACAAGACACGTGCATTAAAAATTTTTTCTTTCAGGCTGAGAAAATAATCTTGGAGACCAAAAAGTCTATTGAAAATCAGGATGTTTCTGAATAAGACCGCCTTGGGAACAATGAAAAGACTTACCAAAGATGGTCCCTGAAACCTAAACTTGAGAGAAGATGGGGAATGTAAAGAATAGGTTGGAGAGCCAAGAGAGGGAGGCCAGCAGAGTATAGGATCAAATGTCAGTTGCCAGCAAAAAAATACTCAACAAAGAGAGGGGCCAGGCAAAAAGAAAATTTGCAAGAATATATCCTATTATACAACAAAAATTCCTATAGGAAAGAGAGCATATAAGTGTGATGTGACTGAAGGTATTTTCAAACAGAATACAGAACTAATGAAACATAAAATGTGCAGTGTAGAGAAACAATACAATTGTAAGGAATGTGGGAAAATTTTCAGTTACTATTCTTTTCTTAATAATCATCCAAAGAGTCACCCTTTATCTTCTCATTTTGGAGAGAAATCTTCTGAATGTAATAGTTGGAAAATCTTCAGTGAGAATGTAACCTTTACTCAGCATGAGAAAATCCACTGTGGAGAGAAACCCTTCAAATTCAATGACTGTGGGAAAACTTTCAGCAGGAGTTCTCTTATTAAACATCAGACAGTGGCTCCTCTGGTGGGCCAGTGGTAAAGAATCTGCCTTACAATGCAGGGGATGCAGGTTCCATCCCTGGTCAGGGAACTAAGATCCCACATGACCCGGGGCAACTAAGCCTGTGTGCCACAACTACTGAGCTCTCGCGCCTCAACTAGGTCCCACATGCCACAAACTACTGAGCCCATGTGCCCTGGAGCCTGCATGCCACAACTAAAGAAGAGAGAACCCGTACACCACAACTAAGGAGAAGCCCACGCACTGCAATGAAAGATCCCGCATGCCTCAGTGAAGATCCCGCGTGCCAGAACCAAGACCCAACACAGCCAAAAATAAATAATAAATAAATAAACCTTTTTTAAAATACACACACACACATCAGAGAACTCACACTGGTGAGAAACCCTATGGACATAATGAGTGTGGGAAGTCCTTCAGCCAGAGCTCATCACTTATTAAACATAAAAGAATACACACTGGAGAGAAACCCTCTGAATGCAAAGTTATAATGTAAAAAAGCCTTCTGAAATTGGTCAGCTCTTATTCAGCATCACAAATACACACTGGAGAGAAAACATATGAATGTAATGAGTGTGGGAAAGGCTTTGGCCAAAGATCATCCCTGACTCATTATCAGAGGACTCATAATGGAGAAAACGTCTTTAAATATGTTGATTGTGGGAAGGCTTGCAGAGACCACTCTGCTCTCAGAAGTCACTACAGAACTCACACTGGAGAGAACCCGTACAGGTGTAATGCATGTGAGAGAGCCTTCAGCCAGAGTTCACACCTTACCATACATCAAGTAATCCACACCAGAGAGAAGCCTTATAAATGTGGGAAAGCCTTTAGCCAGAGTGCAAATCTTGCCAAACATCAGAAAACACACTGGAGAGAGACTCTGTAAATGTAGCCAGTGTGGAAAAGCCTTCAGCCAGAGTTCACACCTTACCACACATCAGACAATACATACTGGAGAGAAACCCTATGAATGTGGTAAATGTGGTAGTCTTTAGCCAGAATGCAAGTCTCACCAAACACCAAAAGAATGCTCACTGGAGAAAGACCCTGTGAATGTAGTGAGTGTGAAAAGCCTTCAGCCATAGTTCAGTTCTTTTAAGCATCTGCCAACTCACATGCCTAGAAATTTCATGAATGTGATGAGTACTAATGACTTCTGGTAAATATCAGTCATCACCAGATATCAAAGATTTTAACATAAGGAAAGTTTACGTAAGATTTGACGTTTCATGAAAGGTCAGCAAGTTAATATTCTGAGCAAGAGAGCACTAAATAAATTTTGTGAGATACTATACTTGAGGACAGGTATTGTGTGGTTCTGATATTCCTTAGCAGCTTTTTCTTAGGGCTTTGTACAGTGACTCTGTATTAAATGCTTGTATCGTTAATAGATTTTTCGTCAGATTTGTTGTACTCCCATCCTCAGAAACTTTTTTAGGCTTTTAAAAATAGGAATGCCCCAACTGGAAATAGAATCACCCAAATAAAATTGAGAAACTGCTTTTAATTAGGAAGAGCATCTCAAATTCTGTATCTACAATTTCTATTCAGAGAAGCCAGGAATCCAGGTATCTATAACATGGGTCTTCTCCACCATAACAGAGACAATAACAGAGGACCTGCAAGAGCAAGAGGATACCTTTTAAATAACTGATCCCTTTAACAGAGCAATTCCATCACTATGCTTCTCTTTACCTTCTCATCCCCAACACCACGAGGTTTTATCTAAGGAAAGACGCATGGACAGAGAGTGATTTTCAAGATTTATTTCACAAAAATACATTCTACAGGATGTAAGCATGTACTCTTTGAAGTCTATCTTCTCCCCTTTGAACATACCAGTGAGCAAGTAGAAGATTGGGAAAAACAAAGATACTAAATCTCCAAGCCTATTTCTTATTACTTTGTACTTGGTTTACAAAGCACATCATTTTAAGAGATTCAGCCTTAGGTAGAAAGGTATGATGATAATAAATCAGATTTCCCCTGAAATACCCACAACATAGAAGAATAAAACCAGAAATCACCTAAACATGATGGAACTAGGGGACTTGGTTTACTCCTTCTGTTCCTTCTCAGAACTGCTCTGCTTCCTCCTTAAACTTTATTTCTATTTAGTTTTAGTTGACTGTTAATCAGTGTAAGTTCAAATACAACTTAAAATATACTCTAGATTGTATGGCACTGCAACATTTACAATACAGCCTAACATTGGCAACAGAAATAGCTTAAATATATTATACAAAAATTATTTCTCTAAATCTTTAGGTCAATATTTAGTGATAATAAATGGAAAATACAAGTTAAATTTCAACTAACTTCAATTTAAGCTATCCATTGATGGGTTAATGACATTGTGGTTATTTTGGTACAGTTCTAACAACTGGTATTTTGGACGGTTTGAGTATGTAAAAGTCAATAATGCTGATTTTCATTTGCAAAATCATTTAGTTAACAAATCCAAGAGACATAACTTCAAATAAAGTACTATATAAAATTTTCATTATAGAATCTATGATTCAACTGTATTTTTAATTTTAAAAATTCTGATTTCATATATTTAATGGGAAATTGTTAAAATGTTATATACAGGGATACTGATTGCAAAAGGGTCTCTAGGAAACTTTCTGTAGAGAGAGATGGGGGTGGTGGTTACTGAAGTGTATACATTTGTCAAGTCATTTACCTGTATACTTAAAAATTATACATCAACAAATATTTGAAATTTTTTAATTTTAATAGCCCATTCAATAATTTCTGTTGTTTCTCTTTCAGGTAATATATTTTTTCTTTAAGATCTGTAACATTCTTAAAAAGTTTTTAAAACTGGGTCTTTATTTAAATTTGAAAATCTACAGGATCCAGATTCAAATTCAGCAGCATTCATTTCTCTTTTTCTCTCTATACACATATCACATGCACACATATATGTATATACATATTTCCATCTCTTGCTGCATCATTGAATATCATAAAATTTAATCATGCCTATTTTATTTTGACAATGATTTTCTAGTTTTTAATTTTCCCAGATAGTATTCCTTGTACTTTTCTTATTTTGCTTTATTTGAATGTCCATGGCAGTTTTTATTGAGGTCCTAGATACTTAATTATGAGTTCCATTTGACTCTCTCTTAACTGTTCCAATTTCCTTGAGATGCTCCTGTGTCATTTGCCAGGCTGTGGTCTCAGCAACATTACATTACTAACTCGTTTAATCTTCACAACCGCCTTAGGAACCACTAAGGAACAATCTTCAAAATGTACTACGGGAGAACGCCATACCTTGTGAGGCTCTCAAATTCTGTCCATTCTTAATCAAAAGATATGAGAGACTTGCTTAGATATAAGAATCTAGAAATGTAGAGAACCAATCCCCTAAATCCACTGATGGTGGTTTTCCCAGGCTTGTCCATTTAGGAAGGAACTGAAGACATTTTAAGTGATGCTGACAAAACAACACTTATTCAGTACCAGGCACTGTGCTTTTCTGTGCATTACTGATTTCTCACAATAACCGATATGCTTCTCAGTGTGAGGCCCCTTAACATTCATCACTGCTAGAATGAACAACAAAAAACATCAAGGCCATACCTTACCAAGGGATGGCACCTAATTTATTTTCCATTTTAAATATGAAGGTATTGGATCTCAGAGATATTGTCATGCATGGATAAATAGTATACAGAAGTCTATACAAAATCAGGCAGATGAGCTAGATTGTACACACAAACATACATATCCAGAAAGTACAGTGACGTAGAGTAGGAAAAGAACTGGACTGGGATTAGATAAGGACTCTAATTGTAGTTTTGCCATTTGCTATTTGTGAAACGTTAAGCAAGTAACATCTTGGGGCTGTTTCTTTGCATTTGGAAAGTAGTTGGGCGCAAAACACAGCAATTAAGAATATGAGTTCTTGTAGCCAAACCATATGGGTGACTTTGGGTGAGTTACTTAGCCTCTCTGAATCTGTTTCCTCATCTGTAATCTGTAAAATGAGGAAACAGATTACATAAATCATTAATTATTTGATTACAATGTGGCAGTCTCTGAGCTTATGTTTTGAAGTAAAATGTGTTAAAACACATCTGATAAGGACTACCAGAGATAAACTTACAGTCCAACAAAATTAGATTTATTCACTTGCTACCAAAAGGTCACCAGCAGAACCATGGAGCATCTCACAAAGGGTGAACCAGGGTTATTGTAGCATTTTAACAGGCTCATTGCAAGGCATGTTTGGATTAAAAAATGGACTCCAGGTCCTCTCTCTTTAGAAATCTCAAAGTTATGGTAAATGTGATATGTTGTGTCTGAAAATGCTGTATCTGAAGCTCTGCACCTGGCTTGGAAATTGAGATTGTTTTTCTTTCAAAGAGGGCTCTGATCTTCCAGGCAAGAGTGAGACGTTCATTTTTCCTGATAGGATGTCAAATAGTTTGACAGTCTGTGATTTTAGCAAGCAACATTTCTCAGTATTTTTTTGAAGTGGGAGTAGCAAAGCAAAGATGGGGATGTCGCATTGGTAAGAAAGCAGTATTTAAAGAGGACCATTATGACACTTTACAGCTGCAGTATGATTTGGGGGAAAGATTGTTTGCTATTAACTTTGCAGCAGGCTTTATCAGTGTCATCTGAGTCTGGTTAATGGCAGGGCTGATTTTTGCTTTTTCAGATGAGATAATACATCTAAAGTGTAAGAGTACCTGGCACACAGTATGTGCTTAATAATCACTGGCTATTGTTATTATAAAGTAAAGGAGATTGCTTTTCCTATGACACTAATTTTTAATTAGTGGTTTAATGTAAGTCGTAAAAAGTTAATAGGAATCTGCCTTTGTCCTTTGCTTACTAGAGAACAGTGAATGCTGTAATTTGGAAGAACTTTGTTTCATGCAAATTATTCACGTAAATCCCAGTCATCGTGGAGGTGTCACATAAATCAGGACCATACTGGGAAAACTCCAGGCAAGCGACGCTCTCCAGTGGCCACGCCTAGTTCTGCCCAATTAGGATTACAGGGGTCGAATCTAGACACGCCCCTGCCCCTGAATCAGAGCAGCCGCAGACTTGCTGGGAAATGTACTCGTTGGAGGGAGAACGGGTTCAACGGACGGCTAGAGGCGCGCAAGCGTAGTTCTGGGACGGGGGAACACTGTCAGTGCTTCCCGCTGCGAGCTGTCTGGGGTTCCCCTAGCTCGGGACAAGTGGGTCAAGCCTCGCAGAGTCTGAAGCTTCGCTGAGGGTAGGCCTTGCTCTTTCAGAAGTGGGGGCGGAGGTTCACCTTTTTACCTGTGGCTGTCGCTAACCCTTGAAGGGCCCCGGGGGAAACCAGGACGCTCCCTCTTGGCCATCGGACTTGCGGTGTGTCTCCGCGGAAACTCGAGCCAGCTCGGGGGCCGTGCAAGATCGGGGTTTCAGGAACCCCGGGATTGCGACGGCTTCTGGGCGTTGGAGCCTGGCGCTAAGGGGACCATCCAGAGAGTGACAGCAGCTGGCAGGCGCTGGTGATAAAATACTAGGCCCTGCCTGGCCTCCAGATGTCAGAAAGAGGTAGGTGCGCGAGAGGGAGGGGCAGCGGCGAATTCTCTAAGAGCCTCAAACTGGATAAGAGAAAGCCCCCTAGCCCGGACCAGGGGCTCATCTGGTGGAGGCCCAGCGTCACTAAGGAAACAGAACCAACAATAATACAGAGAACAGAGCCTTCGTGATGTCACAGCAGCCAGAGCACTGCAAGGTGGAGGCGACGACTCTGCATTAAAAGAGAGGTAAGAAATCGATGAGATCGAGTGCGAGAGTGACCTGGAGACTGAATTTGAGGAAAGGTAGCTTTCCTTTTCCTCACCTTGATGGGTGAGAGGAGAACATAGGGGCAGGAGCTTTGTGTGAGAAGGTGGGAAGAAAACTTCCGGGCTTGCGTGGTGGGGTCTGTATGAGAGGGGATGCCTGAAGCCTCGACCAAAATAAAATCACTCCTTGTGTTGCCTCGAGTAACCCCATTTTTCCACGCCAGTCTTTTATCCACCATGGCACAGAGAAAACGGCCTGGTTTAGTTAGTTTTGTAATTATCATACAGTAAAATCTATCTGAGAGGGGCGTACGGTTCTACACCATTAACCCCTGGAAGTCACTGATTATTCACCATCTCTGTAGTTTTATCTTTTCCAGAATGTCTTGAATGGAATCATACATTACATAACATTTTGAGACTGGCTTCCGTCATTCAGCACAATGCCTTTGAGTTTCATCCATCTTGTGTGTGTCAGTTCCTTCTTGTTCCTCAGTAATATTCCACTGAATAGATATACCACAGTTTTGTTTTGTTTTCTAAATCCATTCACCTGTTGATGGACATTTGAATTTTTCCAGTTTTTGGTAATTATGAATGATGCTGCCCTAAGTGTTCATGTACAGGTTTTTGTGTGAAAATCGTTTTCATTAAGCCTGGTGTTTGAAGGCAAACAAGTCTGAATTTGAATCCTAGCTTTGAGACTTATTAACTGTGTGGTGACTTTGCACAAGTTATTTAACTTTGATGAGTACCTTCATCAGGGTCTTGTGAGGTTAAATGATGCAATAGATATCAGTGGCTCTCAACTCTTTCAGACTGAACAGTCCCTTTTTATAAAAAATATTTTGTAATGCTTTCATTTCTATCCTGAAATAAAGTTTATTAAATTAGTAAAATTAACCTACATACTTTTTTTAAATAAATTTATTTATTTATTTAGGCTGTGTTGGGTCTTTTCTTGCTGTGCACAGGCTTTCTCTAGCTGTGGTGAGCGGGGGCTACTCCTCTCTGCAGTGCACGGACTTCTCATTGTGATGGCCTCTCTCGTTGCGGAGCATGGGCTCTAGGCACACGGGTTTCAGTAGCTGCGGCACACAGGCTCTAGAGCGCAGACTCAGTGGTTGTGGGCATATGGGCTTAGCTGCTCCAGCAGCATGTGGGATCCTCCCAGACCAGGGCCCGAACCCGTGTCCCCTGCACTGGTAGGCAGCTTCCCAACCACTGCGCCACCAGGGAAGCCCCAACCTACATACTTTTAAAAGCTATATAATGCTCCAACTCTAAAATAGAGGAGAAATAAAAAAGGAACACACTGCATCTCAGGCTGATAAAATATCCAAATGTTAGTAAAATTCAGAAAAATACCTTGATTTAGACTGTAGTTACCTTTAGAGAAAAATCATTGTATATTAGCACTGGAAAAACAAACACAAAACTCTGTAGTCGTGTGTAAAAAAGAGTTATGTTCTAGGCTCTGCTAATTGTCAACAGATTTACACCCATGTGAATGTCCTGCAGGACATTTGAAAATTGTATGGGACTATCCTATGCTGAAGGGCATCTAGCATCCTGGCTCTTACACATTAATTGCTAGTAGGGGCCCTTTCCTCCAGTCATTATAAGGGCCAGTTCCTGCTCATTGAGATCCTGAATTATGTGAAATATTCAGTATATTTACTAGCTCATGGCAGCTGCAAGCAGCAATGTTCTGAACCTCCAAGAGGAAATTCTCATTGCTTGGTAATTTGGGGACTGGCTCAACAATTTCACCTTCTTCTAAACCAGTGCTTCTCAAACTTGAGTGTGCATCAGAATCACCTGAAGGATTCATTAAAACACAGATTACTAAAACCATTGCCAGTTTTTATTCAGTAGCTCTGGGGTGGGACTTAAGAATTTGCATTTCTGGGGCTTCCCTGGTGGCGCAGTGGTTGAGAGTCCGCCTGCTGATGAAGGGGACACGTGTTCGTGCCCTGGTCTGGGAAGATCCCACATGCCGCGGAGCGGCTGGGCCCGTGAGCCATGGTGGGGCCCGTGAGCCATGGCCGCTGAGCCTGCGCGTCCAGAGCCTGTGCTCTGCAATGGGAGAGGCCACAACAGTGAGAGGCCCGCATACCGAACAAAAAAAACAAAACAAAAAAAAACAATTTGCATTTCTGGCAAGTTCCAAAGTGATTTTCAGACTGCTGGTCTAGGGACCACATTTTGAGAAGCAGTGTTCCAAACCTCTCCCTTCAAATTTAGTGGGCCTTTAAAATTTTTAAATCTTTCTTAATCCCTACAAAATTCTGTAAAACAAGGGGAACAGATACTGTTAAGCCTATTATTTTGTTACTGAAGAAACCAAGATTCAAACTGACTTGCTTAATACTTTTACAGCATTTTACTCAGATATTAGAATCCAGGGTCCTTTATCTCCAGCTGAGTGTTTTTTTTTTTTTCCATTAAATAACACTGCCTATGATAATAAAGCCAGTATGTCCTATACTGTAAGAATTTAACAAGCAAGTTCTCCCATATCCTTGAAGAATAAGGGAGATGGCATTCCAGTTGTCCCTCGGTATCCACAAGGGATTGGTTTCAGGACCCCCGTGTATACCAAAATCTTGGTATGCTCAAGTCTCTTCTGTAAAATTGTTCAGTACAGTTGGCCCTCAGTAACCGTGGGTTCTGCACACATGGATTAAACCAACCTCAGATCCCAGGGGCTGGCTGTATTTTACACCACATAATGATCCATTCCTCATTTCTTACACTCTCCTAGCTTACTACTCTCTCCAGGTACGCTGGCCTCCCATTCTTCCCATAGCATCCTGAAGTTATTCCCACCTCAGGATTCTGATGTAGAGATCTTGTACTTGCTGTTCTCTGGGTCTGTCCTCAGATATATTCATGGCTCACTCCCTCTTTTTACTCAGGTCTGATCAAATGTTTCCTCCCATAAAAATTTTCCTTGACCATCCTATCTACAATAAAGATCCTCTTTATTCCTTATCCCCTTACCTTACTCTTTTGATAGCATTTTTCACTACCTGAGCTTCTATATGTATCTTTATCTGTCTATCTATCTATCTATCTGTCTGTCTATTTATGCTGCCCCTTTCTTCGTGTATGAACATAAGTTTTCAATTCATTTGAGTAAATATCAAGGAGCACAATTGCTGGATCATACGGTAAGAGTATGTTTAGTTTTGTAAGAAACTGTCAAACTGTCTTCCAAAGTGGCTGTACGTTTTGCATTCCCACCAGCAGTGAATGGAGTTTCTATTACTCCACATCTTCCCCAGAATTTGTTTTTGTAAGTGTTCCAGATTTTGGCCATTCTGGTAGATGTGTAGTGTTATCTATTTGTTTTAATTTGCATTTCCCTGATGACATATCATGGTGGAACATTTTTCATATGCTTATTTGCCATTTGTGTATCTTTGGGGAGGTGTCTGTTAAAATCTTGGGTCCATTTTTTTAAACAGAGTTGTTTTCTTATTGCTGAGTTCTGAGTTCTTTGTATATTTTGGATAACAATCTTTTATTAGATGTGTCTTTTGCAAATATTTTCTTCTAGTCTGTGGCTTGTCTTCTAATTCTCTTGATATTGTCTTTTGCAGAGCAGATGTTTTTAATTTTAATGAAGTCCAGCTTAATAATTATTTCTTTCATGGATCATTTTGTATCTAAAAAGCCATCATTATACCCAATATCATCTAGGTTTTCTCCGATGTTACCTCATAGGAGTTTTATAGTTTTGTATTTTACATTTGTGTCTATGATCCATTCTGAGTTTTTGTGAAGGATGTAAAGTCTGTGCCTAGGTTAATTTTTTTTTTCATGTGACTATCCAGTTGTTCCAGTGCTATTTGTTGAGAATTCATCTCTGCTCCATTGTGTTGCATTTGCTCCTTTGTCAAAGATCAGTTGACTATATTTATGTGGGTCTATTTCTGGGCTCTTTATTCTGTTCCATCGATCTATTTGTCTATTCTTTTACCAATTATTTTACCATGCTGTCTTGATTACTGTAGTTCTATAGTAAGTCTTGAAGTCGGGTATTGTCAATCCTCCAACTTAGTTCTTCACTTTCAATATTATGTTGGCTATTCTGGGTCTTGTCCCTTTCCATATAAGTTTTAGAATCAGTTTGTTTATATTCATAATATAAGTTGGGATTTTGATTAGGATTGCACTGAATCTATAAATCAAGTTGAAAAGAACTGACATCTTGACAATACTGAGTCTTCTTATCCATGAGTATGGTATATCTCTCCATTTATTTATTTCTTTGATTTCATTCACCAAAATTTTGTAGTTTTACTCATATAGATCTTATATATTTTCTGTTAGATTTATACCAAAGTATTTTATTCTTTTCAGTGTTAATATAAATGGTATTGTGTTTTTAATTTCAAACTCCACTTGCTCATTGTTTGTATATAGGAAAGCAATTGGCTTTTGTGTATGAACTTTGTATCTTGCAATCCTGCTATAATCTCTTATGAGTTCTAAGAGTTTTTGTTGATTCTTTTGGATTTTTTACAAAGGTGATCATGTTATCTGTGAATGAAGAGCGTTTTTTTTCTTCTTTTCCAGTCTGTATACCATTATTTCCTTTACTTTCTTGTCTTATTGCATTACCAAAGACTTCTAGTACATTTTTGAAAAAGAGAGGTGAGAGTGGACATCCTGTCCTTGTAACTCATCATAGTGGAAAAGCTTCAAGGCTCTCACTATTAAGTATGATGTTAGCTGAAGATTTTTTAAAAATAGTCTTAGCAAGTTGAGAAGGTTCCCCTCCATTCCTAGTTTACTGAGAGTTTTTATCATGAATATTGTTGGATTTTTTTCAAGTGCTTTTTCTGCATCTATTGATGTGATCATATAATTTATCTTTTTTAGTCTGTTGATGTAATGGATGACATTAATTGAAACTAGCCTCACACAGCTACTTTCTAAGTGCTTTACATATTAACGTATTTACATATTTGTTACATATTAATTTATCTAATCCTTGTGATAAGCCTGAGTTGTAGGACTTGTTATTGTCCCTAAAATATGGGCTTCTTATTTAGTTGTGTTTTGATTTTTGGATGAAAGTAATAAAGAAGTTTCAAATAAAAGATTGGACAGATATAAATAAAAAGGAAGTTAAGCTGCAAGTTGATTTCAAAATAGACTTCAGGTGGGGGGAGGGGGGTTCCCTGGTGGCCTAGTGGTTAGGATTCTGGGCTTTCATTGCCATTCCCCAAGTTCAATCCCTGGTCAGGGAACTGAGATCCCGCAAGCTGCCCAGTGCAGGGGGAAAAAATTATATATCTGTAACATAAAATTATTAAAAATGGAAGATATATTGACAAGCATGCAATGATCACATGCCTTTCATACTACTGGACAAAATCAAACAAGCAAAAAATAAAGATGAGGAATGTCTGGATAATTCATTAAAGTTGATTTTGTACCTCTACAAATGGAAAATACGTTTTCTACTATAAAGTCCAGTAAGAATTATGAAGTTAATCATGTATATTAGGCAACCAAGAAAACCCTAATAAAGTTGCAGATTTTCAAGTTCAGTTATCTGAATCTCATCCTCATTTTAGTCTTAGCCTCTTTATTTATGTACTTCCATCTACTGTGCATCCTTTCTTTTACACCAATCCTCATGGCAGGTATTTACACAGTTCCACAGGATAATACACAAAAAAAAATTGTTTATGCTAATAGTTATATATTTAGTTGAATTATTTGTAATATTCATGATCTTGATATAAAATTTCCTTTAAAATGCAAGTAATTTTTGAAGCAAGTCAAATAATATTAAAAGTGGTTGTTAATGTTGCTCTTTTAATGATCACACAATCACTTCTTGACTATAATTTCTGTTTATCTTTCACCACTGTGTTGCAAATATGCTTATGGAGGGCATTTCTCCTTTTCTTTCAGAAAGAATCTGATTATCTTTTCCTAGCCCTCTTTTATTTTCTCCGATAAAATTGATTGAGTTCACTGTCCTTTATGAAACCATCTTTTCATGCTGTGCATGACAGTGTAAAGCTCTGACACACCTAAATTTCCAGCTACTCCATGGGTTCCTTCATGGTTTCTGAAGGAAACTGAAGGAACTGAACTGTAAACTGAAATTTGTTTCAGTTTACAGGTTGAATATCCCTCTTAGCATTTATGCCTGTAATGATTTTAAAAGGAGATGCTCACTATCAAACATTATTCTTCCAAGTATTAGGATAGTGGCTTTATCTCAACTTTTGCTTTAAGTAATTTCTAGGGCTTAGTTTTAAAAAAAAGTGGACAGACTAATTTTTAAAAACTGCTATCATTGTGGCATTCTCATAAAAAAACCACCAAACGTTCCTCATGCATATTCTATATGTCAGATACTGTGTTAGGAATTGACAATTAAAAGGTTAAAGACTAGTTTATGATCTCCAGAAGCTCAAAGTCTAGTAAAAAAGACTGATGAGTTCTCTGATGGAGAATATGCTGACACAACATGGGGACCAGTCGTGAAGAAGGTGGACTCTCTCACCCAGCTGACTGGGTTGGGTCCTGGCTCTGCCATTAACTAGCTCTGTAGCCTTGAGCAAATGTCTAATCTCTCTAAACCAGCACTGATCAATAGAAATATAATACAAGCCACATATATAATTTAAAATTTTCTAGTAGGTTTTTTGGTTTTGTTTTTGATGCACCGCACTGCATATGAGACCTTAGTTTTCTGACCAGGGATTGAACCTGAACCCCCTGCATTGGAAGCACAGAGTCTTAACCACTGGACAACCAGGGAAGTCCTACTATAGAATGGCATTGCCATGAATGTGGTACACTGGAAAAATGTTCAAACAAAACTCAGATTTAATTATACAAAGTAAATGTGATGTAAAGAAACCTTGTAAATATAGTGAATGTGGGAAAACCTTCAGAGACTACACTACTCTCACTCAACATCAAACAAGTCATACTGGAGAATGACCCTTTAAATGTAATGAATGTGAAAAGAGATTTAACCAGAGTTCCCATTTAACAAACCATGAGAAAACTCATACTGGAGAAAAGCCCTACAAATGCAATGAATGTAGGAAGGGCTTCAGTTATTGCTCAGTCCTTATTCAACATCAGAGAATTCATAGTGGGGAAAGACCTTACAAGTGTACTGAATGTGGCAAGACATTCAGTCGTAGTATATAACTTACTCAGCATCAAAGAATTCATACTAGTGATAAACCATATAAATGTTTTGAATGTGGAAAGGCTTTTAGCCAGAGCACACATTTTACTCTACAACAAAGAATTCATACCGGAGAGAAACCTTATGAATGCAACGAATGTGGTAAAACCTTTAGTCAGAGTGCACATCTTACTCAACATCAAAGAACTCATATAGGAGAAAAGCCCTATGAATGTAACGAATGTGGGAAAGCCTTCAGTGATCACTCAGCTCTTACCCTACATCATATTGTCCATACTGGAGAGAAACTTTTTGAATGTAATGACTGTGGGAAAGCTTTCAGTTACTGTTCAGACCTCATTCAACATCAGAGAATGCACACTGGAGAGAAACCATACAAATGCAATGAATGTGGGAATGCCTTTAATGATTGTTCAGCCCTTATTCAGCATCAAAGGACTCACACTGGAGAGAAGTCCTATGAGTGCAGTGAATGGGGAAAACCCTTGGTAACTACTCAGCTCTTATTTGACATCAAAGAACTCATACTGGAGAGAAGCCATATGAATGTAAGGAACGTGGGAAGGCCTTCAGCAGAAGTATGTACCTTACTCAACATCAGAGAAGTCATAGAGGAGAGAAACCATATAAATGTAATGAATGTGGGAAAACTTTTATCCAGAGTTCATTCCTTACACAACACTGAGGGTTCATACTGGAGAAAAACCTTACAAATGTAATGAATATGGGAAAGCTTTTAGTGACCGCCCAGGGCATATTCAGCATCAGAGAACCCACACTGGAGAGAAGTGCTATGAGTGTAACAATTGTGGGAAAGCTTTCAGTTTCTGTTCAGCCCTTAGTCAGCACAAGAGAATTCATACTGGAGAGAAGCCCTTTAAATACAATGACTGTGGAAAAGCCTTCAGTGATTGGTCAGCACTTATTCAATATCAGAGAACTCACACTGGAGAGAAACCTTATAAATGTAATGTATGTGGAAAAGCCTTCAGTCAGAGTACAAACCTCACAAATCACCAGAAAACTCATACCATTGAAAAATCTTATAAATGCAATGAATGTGGAAAAGCTGTTAGTTACTGTTCAGGCCTTATTCAACATCAGATCATTCATACTGAAGTGAAACCTTATGAATGCAATAAATGTGGCAAAGCCTTCAGCCAGAAGACAGACCTTAAAAAACATCAGAAAACTCATACTAAAGAAAAACTCTACAAATGTAATGAATGTGGGAAAACCTTTAGCCAGAACACGTATCTTACAAAACACCAGAAAATTCATAGTGGAGAGAAGGCAAATATACATACTGAGTGTAGGAAAACCTTTAGACAAAACTCTTCTTTTGTTCAACATGAAAAGCTTCACAACGGAGAGAAATCCTCTGAATGCCTTGGAAACTTGGCTAGTATGGAGACCTTCCCCAGGGAAACAGAAAGAAGATCCTGAAAACTGTCAACTTCAGGACTTCCCTGGTGGTGCAGTGGTTAAGAATCCACCCGCCAATGCAGGGGACACAGGTTCAATCCCTGGTCCAGGAAGATTCCATACGCCACGGAGCAGCTAAGCCTGTGTGCCACAACTACTGAGCCTGTGCTCTAGAGCCTGTGAGCCACAACTACTGAGCCTATGTGCCACAACTACTGAAGACCTCACACCTAGAGCCTGTGCTCTGCAGCAAGAGAAGCCACTGCAATGAGAAGTCCATGCACCACAACAAATAGTAGCCCCCACTCGCCGCAACTAGAGAAAGCCCAAGCACAGCAACGAAGACCCAATGCAACCAAAAACAAAACAAACAAACAAACAAAAAACTGTCAACTTCCTAGAGTGACCACATAGTTCAGTGGAAAGAGCACATGTCTGGGTTTTGGAAGTCCTGGATTCTAATCTCAGCTCTATTACTAACTAGGTCTATTCGTTATTTTGAGGTAAGTTGCTTTACCTCATTAAACTTTGATCTACTCACCTGAAAATTTGGAAGGCCTGATTAATTTATATTTAAGTTCCACATTTATTGTTTTTATTACTAATGCAGGCTTCTGTAGATGTGGTTCTTAAATTGTGACTTATTTACTCTACATCAAGTGTGATTCAGCGAAGATACAGACCATATGCCATATATGCTATATATTACCCTTGTACTTTTTCTCCAAAATGCAACATATTATGAATATTGAAGAATATTGAGATAAAATAGTATAAATTCCTTGATTTCAGCAGGAACATTGAGATCTTTTCTTAAGGATATGATGTTGGATAAAACCCCAGCAAAGAATTAATCGAACTGTTGGTATATAAATCTAGCTTTCGGGACTTTCCTGGTGGTGCAGTGGTTAAGAATATGCCTGCCAATGCAGGGGACACAGGTTCCATCCCTGGTCTTGGAAGTTCCCACATGCTGCAGAGCAACTAAGTCCGTGTGCCACAACTACTGAGCCTGTGCTCTAGACCCTGAGAGCCACGACTACTGAAGCCCGTGTGCCTAGAGCCCGTGCTCTGAAACAAGAGAAGCCACAGCAAAGAGAAGCCCACGCACCGCAATAAAGAGTAGCCCCCACTCGCCACAACTAGAGAAAGCCCACGCGCAGCAACAAAGACCCAACACAGCCAAAAATAAATAAATACATTTATTTAAAAAATAATAAAATAAAGCTAGCTTTCCTAGAATTTATTCAAACTTAATCTTGCAATGTAACTTTCTCAACTTTCTCTACTAAATTGAGTAGTGTTGCCATCATCTCCCAGATGAAAAGGAACTAGAAATATGTCTTGGGCAGATTACCAAGAAAAGATGAAATTGGGAAGTTCATTTGTTATTTACACACCTAAATATGTAAGGGTCATCTGAATGAGAATAAATTTTGAGTTTCAGAACATCTAGAAAAGTCCGTTGGTCTGTTGTCTGACTTCTTCCTGTGGTTATAGAGACAATGGCCTGAAAATATGAAGATTTACCTCAGAATCCTGTGATTTTAAATTCACTTCCTAGGGACAGAAAAAAATCCACTTATGGAACTTATCCAGTACATGGTTTTGGAGAGTAGTCCAGACTATCAAAGTTTGGTGTTTGTTTTGGTGTCCAAGAAGACTGTTCACACAAAGCATAAAGTGTAATGGACTTGCTACAAAAGTTTTGGGAAAACCTGGACTTAAGGCGGCAGTGTTTAAGCTTTTCTGAATTTATGTATCCTTTTAAGAACCTATGAAAGTCGCAGACTTTCTCACCAGAAAAATGCATGACACGTTCACACAATTTTGTAAGCAGTTACAAAATAAAGTTAATAGTACTACACATACGTATACACTATACTAACAATAATTTGAAAATGTAATGGAAAAGAGATTTTATTCACAATAACTATAGAAACAAAAAATATTTAGGAATGAATTTAGTAAGAAATAGGCAAAACCAAAAAAAATTTGAGCAGTCTGCACATTCTCTTGAGGAATAGCTCATTTGAGGGAATTGGTATGGAAAATGGTTAAGGGCACCAATTTCTCAACCTATCAGTTGTGTAACCTATCAGTTGTGTAACTTTTGGTCAGAGAATATAACCTCTCAGAGTTAGTTCCTTCATCTGTAAAATAATGACAAGGTTACCTGTCAACAGTTACCTTAGGGATTAAATGAGATGATATATAAATGTGCCAGACACTTTGTGGGAAGTTTACTATTGTAATTATATAACATATATAATATTATATGTTATTAGTTATATAATATAACATACTGTAATATATAGTATATAATATACTACAATATACCATAATAGTTATTACAGTAAGCTATTATAGTATACTGTACATATTATATAATAACTTATGTGAACTATTTTATTATGTTGTGACCTCAATGATGGCATAAATTATAAATTAGTCAGTCAAAAAATGGTAGGCTCAGAAGGAGTAGGAAATATCCTTTCTATTGAACAATAATAGTACCTAATGGCCCTGAAACCAAAATTGACTGGAAATGTAACTTGCCAAAAGACATTTTTTAAAGTCAGGTTTATTGGGGTATACTTGAATCAATAATTTAAAATCTTCCCACAAAAAAGGCTCTAGACACTGATAGATTTACCAGTGGATTTTGTCAAACAGTAAAGAAAGAACTGTTCCATGCTTCCAGAGAGTAAGAGAGTCTGCTCTTCCCAACTCATTCTGTGTCTAGCATAGCCTTCATACAAAAGTCTGAAAAGGACAATATTTAGAAAGGAAAATTCCAAACCAGTCTCATTCATGATCATAGATGCAAAACTCTTGAACAAACTATTGACCCACTGTCTATCCACATAAGTGTGAAAGATAATACAGCACTACCAAGTTGGATTTATCCAAAGAATGAAAGTTGGCTGAAGATTATAGAACCAATCCACATTAATTCATCCCACTGAAAGATCAAAGAAGGGAATTCCCTGGCGGTCCAGTGGTTAGGACTCCACACTTCCATTCCAGGAGTCTCAGGTTCGATCCCTAGTAGGGGAACTAGGATCCCACAGGCTGCACAGCTATAAAAAAAAATTTTTTTAAAGGAATATTAACATTATTTTAAAAAAATCAAAGGAGAAACACATATGATCATCTCAATGGATGCAGAAAAGGTTTTGATAAAATTCAACATACATTCACCAGTAATAATAATACTTCTAAGCAAACTAAAAATAGAAAAGAACTTCTTTTGTTTGAAAAAGAACATGTATAAAAAGCTAAGGGCAGCATCTCATTTGTGGTAAAATTGTGAAAGCTATCTCAGCTATCTCAGAGTAGTAAGGCCACTACCATTCAATGCTGTACTGTAGGTCCTAGCCAGTGCTGCAAAGCAAGACAAACAAAAGAGAGAATTGTAATGAAGAGATAAAATTCTTATTATTTAGAGTTATTACTTCAGTATGCAGAAAATTTTAAATCCACATAAATAATTAAAATCAGTAAGAGATTTAGCAAGATTGCTGGATACAAAATAAATTGTTTTTCTATGAATTCTAACATTAAACTTAAAATGGCATTAATATCAAATACTCAGGAATAAATTTAAGAAACAATGTAAAATTCTTCATAGGAAAAATAAAACTCTATTGAGGGGCATTAAATAAGACCTAGATAACTGAAGTTACATATTATGTTTATGGATTGTAAAATAATACAATATTGTAAAAATATTTACTCTTCTAAAATTGATTAATAGATTAATGTAATTCCAGTTAAAATCTTAACATTTTTTTGAATTTAATAATGTCTTTCTAAATATTTGGGAATGCAAAGAGCCAAGAACAGCTAAAAAAGTCAAGAAAAAGGAAGAAGAGAAAGAGGAGGAAGGGGACACTTTCTCAACCATACCCGAAAACTTCCTTTAAAGCCTTATCAACTCAGACAGAGTGGTATTGGTACAAGGATAGACAAATGGACCAATAGAACAGAAAAAAAAAAGAGCACATCTTGTATGTAATAAATAGGACCCTGTAGAAGAGTAAGGAAAGGAAGGACTTTTCAATAAATTGTGCTGGCATAATTAGATCTCTATATGGAAAATATACACCATACATAAAAATTAATTCAGCTGCATTAATTAATTTGTTGAAATGTAAAAGGAAAAAATATAAAGCATTTAGAAGAGAATATTTCAAAATCCTGGAGGACATTGGGATAGGAGAGGGTTTCTAAAGGAATAAGACACAACAGCACTAAACATAAGTGAAAATTTGATAAATTTAAGTGAAATGAAGAACTCTGTTAATCCAAAAAAAACTATAAAATAATGAAACACAGAATGGGAGAAGATATTTCCAATATAAATTACCAACAGGAGTAGCATGAAAATATGGTATAAAGAACTTTTATGAGTCCATGACTCTATGAAGTCTATGACTTCTTGAGAGAGTGAGACAGGCAGAAGATGTTTGTCTTTTATTTAGCTTGAGATGTCAAACACAGCGTCACTTAGGCTTCATTCTGTTTCTTAGAAGCGAGTCACTAAGCCCAGCCCATAGTCAAGGAGAAGGCAATCAGACTCCACCTATTGAAAAGAGGAGTGCCAAAGAATTTGTGGAAATATATATATTTTAAAACCACAGCAACCAACTTTATTAGAAATTAGGAAAATGCAAGTTATCCTATAATTAAATACTACTGATCTTTCACCAGAATTACTAAAATTAATATGACAAGAAGTACTATTTGGCAAAGATGTGACAATAAGAACTTTCATCACCACTATTGTCTAAACTGATACAACTACTTTAGAAAACAGTTGGACTCTATCTAGTAAGTTGAAGATACACATACCCTATTAACCTAAACATACACCCAACAGAAATATGTGCACAAGGAGATTTGTATAAGAATGTTCATAGTAGTATTGGTTGTATAGCCAAGAACTGGAAACAACCTGAATGAACCTTTACAGTAAATTGGATACATAATGTTGAAAACTATTCAACAATTGACAATGAACAGATCAGAGCTACACACAAAAATATGGATGAATCTTACAAGCATAATTTTGTGAAAAGAAGACACAAAGGAAACACTTAGTATGATTATACTTATATAAATGTAAAAACCACAAAATTATGATACATTGTTTAGGGATGTATGTGTAGATGGTAAAATGTATTAAGAATGTAAAAAATGATTACAATAAAAGTCAGGATTGTGGTTTTCTGGGGGGATAAGAAGAGTGTGAAGGCAGGGTGAGTGGAAGGGACATACTGAGGGCTTCTGGAGTGCAGCAATGTTCTGTTTTTTTGGGTTTTTTTTTTTTTGCTCCTGAGTAATGGTTAAAGGGGTGTTCAATTTATAATTAATTGTTAAGTTGTAGAAATAAGGTTTTATTTACTTCTCTGTATGTTTTATTTTGCAACAAAATGTAAAACTGAGCAAAGACAAACAAGGAAGCTTTCTATGTTATCAATGTGTAAAGTTTTCCAAAATATACTGTGAGGTATCAAAAGCAACACCCAGAACATTTGAATCTATATATTTACATGCAAATGGATAAAGAAACTCCAGAAGGTTAAGTAACAAATTAATAATAGTAGAAACCTGTGGAAGGTGGAGAAAAGAGAAGGAACCAGGTAGGTGAGTAACAGGGATGGGAAGGAAACTTTTAACCGTATAACAATTTATACATTTTTGAACTCTATGAGTGTATTACCTTTTCAAAGTACAAAACAACCAAATAAATAAAATTTCTTAAAAGCACTATTCAGAAGCCCTATAGGAAAATGTGTCCTCTTTAGAACAGATTCCCATTCCCTTGGAGCCTCATGTGTTATCTTCATCCAGCCTTAGCTCCAGTAGCTCAGGAGTCAGGGTTTATTCCTGGACAGTTGAAGGTCTGGAAAGTGGAACAACTAGTGATTACACAGATCAACATCTGCAGCTCTCCAGATGGGATTAGAAGTATTAGGTGCTGAGTCCTAACTGCAGGGTCAAGCTTTAAGTCCTTGCACAAGCACTGACTAGCAATGGTGGGTCACATAATTAAACAGAAGACCCACGGTTAGCAACTCACTCAGGTTTGTACACACACCCACAACAGGGAGCCATATGAATGGAATTCAGAACCTTTACCTATGAACAGACCATTCCTGTCCCCTTTCAGGGTTAAACACTTGAAATTTGCTTGTACATCCACCTGTGGAAAAACTCATTTATTGTACCCTGGTAGACCATCCATTCAACATGTATTCAACAAATTGTTAATGAGTAGCTGCTATTTAACATGTACTCCTTGAGATACTGGGACTAAACCTGTGAACAAAATGGGCAAAACTCTATTCTTATGGAGTTTGCATTGTAATGGGATATGCGGACCAATGAATAAGTAAAATATATAGTGCAGTAGATGGTGATAAGCATGAATGAAAAAGTATAGCAAAAAGATAATAGGGATGGCTTCTTTTTCTTTTTACTGTCTTGTAATTTTAAATATGTTGAACAGGTAAGCCTGCACTGAGAGAGTGATATCTGAGCAGACCTGAAGGATATGAGGAAATGAGTTAGGCACGTATTTGGGAAAGGGTGTTTCCAGGCAGATGAAGCAGCCTGTGCTAAGGACTGAGGCAGGCGTATGTCTGACTTGTCTGAGGAAGAGCAAGGAACTAGAGAGGACGGTGGAGGGGAGGAGGGGAGGGCTCTTGCAGGCCACGAGAAGCACTTTGGTTTCTTTACTGAACAGGAGGGAAACTATTGGAGAGTTTCAAACCCTTGGGGAATTTTGCACTACTTCTGTGTGTAGAATAGACCGGAAAGGGGCAAGGTTAATACAAACCAGGGGACCAATGACAGGTCTATTGCAAAAATTGAGGTGATGGACCAGAGAAACGCCTGAGAATTTACATACTGGAAATGTTCCCAATGGCCAGCTGTGGTCACAACTACTATTGGCCACAGGGCAGGCTAAGATTCTTTTCTTTTTTAAGTGAAATGAGGACTGTTTGGACTTCACCTCAAATTGTATCTTGTTGCCAGGTAGAACTGGCCTGGAGGAAAAGACAGAAGCAAATTTCCAGAGTAAAGAACTCCCTCTTTATTCACAACAGGAGCAAATTCACATAAAACCTGAGGTTCTCAATCACTAAAATGCCTTTAAAATGGTTTTGTAGAAAGGAAACAAAAATTAATGTAAAATTGTGTCAAAGGAAAAAAAAGGAGAAGGGAGGAGGTTGGGATTACCATATACACTCTACTTTATATAAAATAAGTAATCAACAAGGACCTACTCTATAGCACAGGGATCTCTACTCAGTACTCTGTAATAACCTATGTGGGAAAAGTATCTGAAAGAAGAATAGATATATGTATATGTACGACTGAACCACTTTGCTGTATACCTGAAACTGACACATTGTAAATCAACTATACTCTAATAAAAAATAAAAATTTCTTTAAAATTAGGTGAGAGATTGATAAGCCTTTTAGTATGATAGCAAAGTAAATAGTAAAAGCTGGTTGAATTATGGATATATTTGGAAGGTGGAGCTGATGAGATGTAAGATCTGAGCAAAAGCAAAGATTCACAGATAACTGCACAGATGGAGTAGTTGTTTACTGAGATGGGGGAAGATTGGGGAGTAGAAACTTTGGGGAGAAGATTAGGAATTCAGTCTTTGGTAATGTTAAGTATAAAATACTTGTCGAGAAGGCAGCTGTATGTGTGAATTTGGAGTTTGAAGGAGCAGTCCAAGGTGGAAAGACATTGCATATACGTGGTATTTAAGGACTGAGCCCTGAGTGTGCAAATGTAAGATTCATACAAGTGATAGTTATAATACAACATGTAATAAGGACTATTAATAGGATTGAAATAACTTCAGGGATCCTAGGTGTATTCTAGGAGTTTCTAAACCAGTCTTGAGGAGTCAGCAAAAGCTTCGGGGAAGAGGTAGTGGGTAAGGTCTGAACTGAGATCCAAAGGACAAGTAGAAACTGGCAAATGGGAAAGGGAGAAGGAATTCCAGGGGAAATGCAACCTCGACGTCCAAAAGCAAGAGAGGACACGAAACAGTCAGGAATCCCCCTGCCCCTTTCCACTCCAACTTCTCTGTCACATTTACCCTCCTGCCAGAGGAGGGACTATAGACGTTTGGAGGGAAGTTAAATTGGAGAGATTTAACATTTGGATTTGGTGGCAATATTTTTGTGGCTTCTAGTTACTTCTGTGTGGAGTGAAGTTCTTATTCGGCACCTAGCAGTGCAGTTTCTGGAAGGTAGCACGCAGAGGCAGCCGCAAACAGGAGCCTTGGTGTGCAGAGGCTTCCAAAAGCCCTATTCCGAGACCAACTCCGAAAACAAAAATCCTGTTTTCAGACACAGGAACTCCTGTGCCCTGTCGAAACGGATCCAAACGTTATCCAATCGGAAATGGAATTCTGAAAATCTGCCTCCCTTGCAGGCAAGGAAAAACCTCTTGAGATTTTTGACAGTTTCTTCTCAAGCGAGGGTTTCCTCAAGGCTTTGCCCTGCCGGCTCCTCCTACGTTCCCCCTGCAGCTCCTCCTGTGAGCCCAGACAAGATTCTGAAGAAGCGGGTTCAGAGACTGAATATTTGGCAGATTGGAAACGGGCAGACTTGGAGGCGCTACTGGAACCCTGTGGTTCTCATGGGGACCGAAAAGAGGCCGAGTAAAGGGAGGAGTGAGCTGAGCTAGGGGGGAGGAAGAAAAAGACGGGGGAAAACGAAAAGAGAAGAAGCCATTCTTGTGTTTGAAAACCCAGTTGTGATAACGGAGTTGAATACCGACGAGGGAACATCCGTTTATAAGCAGAGTGGACCAGCTGAAGTGTGTTGGACAGGAAACCCAGAGATCGATGCATCGGAACCAACCTTGGCTGCAAGTTTTATAGCAACTCCATTGTTAAGCTGTATTCAAACAGTTGAACTAAATCTACTTCTAGATCTTACATCATATTTCACCTTTCCTAAGGTATTTACCTTTCAAAAGTCACCTCTCAGAGGATCAGCCTGCCATAGAAGTGTGGCACGTAAGTCCCACGTTCTCACCTTTCATGGAAAAGTCTCGCCCTTCTGCTTGATAAATTAAGACATTTCTGATAAATTAAGACTCATTGGGCTGTGGCACAGTGCCCCGGGGTGTAAATATGCTCTCCTCTCGGACTCCCATCACGGGAACAATGGGAAGAACTGAATCCTTCAGTAGACGTAGTCTTGTACACGATTTCATGGAGGAGGGAGGAGGACAAATTCCACATTTATTTCCATTATGTGCTCCATTAAAGGGTGTTTAAATTATTATCTGTTTATCATCTCTGATTAATTATGTGCAAGTAGATGCAGATATAGCACAATCCACAAGAAGTATTTTTAATACAGATTTGGGTTCAAAAGAAAAACATCAGATTTCAATGTTTATACCTGGATTTGGTAGAGAGAAGCATCGTAGGCAAATCGAGAAGATACTAAATATAAAAAGATGTGGTATTGGAATAAAATTCTATGGGAGACACGGGCTGGAAATAACGAATTCAAGGAAATAAAAGATCAAAGGAAAATCTTTCATAGAAGTTTAACAAGGGCTTTCTCTTCTCTCTCTTTCTCAAGAGATGTTGGTAAGTATTAAATTACTATAGTTTTAAGATTCCTTTGATACAAGTTACTCTATCCTTCAGAAAAATTGAACCTTATGAAGAAGAATGTTACATGTCCACTGGAAAAAAATGTGAGGGGGAATATCGAATTTATCAAAATTCTGTTGGGGGTTAAGAATGCCTCCGAAGCAATTGAACCGTACAAAGGAGAGCTAATAAAAACATGCACACAGAGCCTGGGTAGCTCAGTCGGTAGAGCATCAGACTTTTAATCTGAGGGTCCAGGGTTCAAGTCCCTGTCCAGGCACTATAGACCTCTGTTTCCTTGGGCCACTAGTACTTAAGCTTTTCTCCCACGGAAAATTTGGGTTAAACTTCGATGAGTTTTACCAACCTACAGTGAGAAAAAGCCAAGAAATCAGCTACCTTCAGCCTTAACTAGTAGTTGAGGTTTGATATTCTGTTCCAAAAAAAAGATGATTTTAGCAGTTTTTAATAATAGAGACTTCCTGAGGAATGCAGTACAAAACCCTTACAGCACATGAAATATAAGAAGGCTATCTCTCTAGACTAGGGTGCTTTAGAAAAGGAACTGGAAACTATATTTGTTGGGTAAAGTATTCTCTGGGTCAGGACCTTTAGATTTGCATTTCTTCATTCTCACAACTGACCTACTTGGCAGATGGGAAAGCCCTCCACTAAACCGTGATAATGTCATATTCTAATGATAAACCCAAAAGGTAGGGAGTTATTTCACAAATACTGCAGTATGATCTTTAGGTGAAATGCTCACCCTACCCAGAAATATTGGCATACTTTACCATACGTTTCTGAAATTTTGTCCTGTTGTGTGTTGGTGGTGCAATTTCTTGCTCAGTGGATTGTATTTCTCTTTAGAAATATACATTTCCCCCCTCCCTCTCTGTGGAAGGATTGTGCTTCCCATGCCATTTGAAGATTATGTGATGGTCTGCATAGAAAATGCTAAGGAACCTAAAAACAAACAAACAAACAAAATTCCTCCTAGAACTAATAAGTATGTTCAGCAAAGTCACAGAATACAAGATCAAAATAGAAAAATCAATTGTATTTCTATATACTAGCAATAAACATGTGAACACCAGAATTAAAATACAGTACTTTTTGTAAAAAAAGAAAAGAACACTTAGATGAAAATCTATCCAGACATGTGAACATGTACATGCTGGAAACAACAAAACTATAAAATTCTGATGAAATAAATCAAAGACCTAAATAAATGGAGAGAGATTCCGTGATTATAAAACTCAACATAGCTAAGATGTCAACTCTCCTGGAAATGATATAGAGGTTTAACATAATTTAACATAATTCCTATCAAGATCCAGGTAAGATTTTTTGTGGCTATAGACATGACTATTCTAAAATTTATATGGGAAGAAAAATGAGTTAGAATAACTAGAATTATTCTGAAAAGCAGGAATAAAGTGGAAGAAAATATTCTTATTATTTCAAGACTTATTATACAGCCACAGTAATAAAGAGTGTACATTTTTGGCAGAGGGATAGATATATGTTGATGAAACAGTATAGAGAATCCAGAAAACACCACATGCAAGTGCATCTAAATTCTTACAGAAGTGCAGAGGCAATTCAGTAGAGGAATAAAAGTCTTTTCACAAGATTGTGGTGGAGCAATCCATAGGCAAAAAAAGCCAACTGCCGCCTAAACCTCACACTTTATTTAAAAAGTAACTGAAAATGGTTCATAAATTTTAAAATAAAACATAAAACTATAAAACTTTTAGAAAAAATGTGAGAAAATTTGGGGGACCTGGGGCTTGGTGGAGAGTTCCTAGACATAACACCAAACACACAATCCATAAAAGACAAATTTGACTGACTGGGTTTCATCAAAATTAAAAACTTTTGCTCTGCAAAGGACTCTGTTAAGCAAATTAAAAAAGCAAGCTACAGACTGGGAGAAAATATTTGTAAATCACATATCTGGCAAAGACATATCTAGAATATACAAAGACCTCTCACAACTCCACTTTAAAACAACACTCAATCCAATTAGAAAATGGTCAGAAAACATGAAAAGACTTTTCACCAAAGAGGATATACAACTGGGAAATAAGCACATGAAAAGATGTTCAATGTCACTAGTTATTTAGGAAATATATATTAAGACCATGGTGAGATATCACTACACACCTACTGCAAGAGATAGAATAACAAATGGTAACAACTGCCAAAGGTTGGTAAGAATACAGAGAAACTGGATCTGTTATACATTGCTCATAGGAATGTAGAATGGTGTAGCCACTCTGAAAAATAGTTTGTCAGTTTCTTAAAGGGCTAAACACACACTTACCATACAACTCAGCAATTCCACTCCTAGGCATTTATCCCAGAACAATGAAAACTTATATCCACACAAATCCCTGTGCATTATTACTTATAGGAGCTTTATTTGTAATAGCTCAAACCTGAAAACAACCAAAATGTTCCTTAATAGGTGAATAGGTTAAACAAGCTGTGGTCCATCTATACTATGGAAGTATACATCCATACTCAACAGTAAAAAAATAAAGAACTGTTGATACATGCAACCTTGATACATTATCTTTCCAACTTCATGTGAATTTATAACTATAAGTATAATTACTTCATGTGAATTTATAATTATTTATGATTATTTCATTGAAATAATATATTTATTATATAATATACACACTTCATCTTCCTTATGGACTTGGCCATGTGACTTGATTTGACTAATGAAATGTCAGTGGAAATGTCCAGTCTGACATATCAGAGAAGTTAAGAACCATTATGTGGGGTTTAGGTAGAAGAGCCGTTGGTAATCAAATCACCTGGTTCATAGATAGGTGAGTTCTGTATGTTGCTGTGAGCTTTAAATGAACTGCTGTGACACAATCTCCCATTCAGATGTAACCCTGCAAGATAATGGTGAAAAGAAATCCTCCCAGTGGCTAGAGCTTTAGATGGTTCATTTGATGTTCCTCTTTACATGGAGAGAGAAGTGGCCTAAGATAAAGCTGTATATGGGATCCTAGGCAAAAGGGAATGGTTGGCTGGAAGGTCAGGAATCTGAAAAGCGTAAGATTTGAAGATTAGAGACCAGAGGTGTGGAGAAATGCATGTGGATTGACTTGTGGGAATTGTCAAAATGTTGAGGATCTTTTATCATATATTAATACCTTCCAGATAAAATCTACTTCAGAACAGCCACTGAAAAATTAGCTGCACAGATCAACTCATCCAGTAGATGTCATCACCCTCAGGCATCAATAACAGGAATTTCATATTTTAAAATATTATTAAAAGATTGAAGGAAGGTTTTTTACCTTCTTTTTTTTTCTTTTCCTTCTCCATGTGGGGCTGAAGTTTGGTGAGTCATGTCTCCGGTATCTCAAATGATCCCAGATACTTTAAGGTTGAAATTTCCAGTATACAAACATCTAACTGATGCTAGAGAGCCATAAACCACAGCTAGCCAGAGTAAATGCTGAATGAATGCGGTAACATTGCAACCAGTGCACTGTGACAACACAGCAAAGGCAGGTGAGGATTATTCATCCTAGAAGAAATGTTAGGAGAACTTAATAGACAAATCCTTTGAAGTAGTCATGGAAAATGGAGAGCAGACTGCATTTGTCCAAAACCTCTGGATCCATTGATCCCAACATTTGAACAAAAGCTTGAAGGAAGCCAGGGAGTAAATCTTATAGATATCTGAGGTAAGAATTCTCTACACAGAGGATTCTCTACACAGAGGATTCTCTACACAGAGGATTCTCTACACAGAAGATTCTCTACAGCATCAGAACAATATGTTGGACACGATAAAATAGAGGAATAAAAGCAAAATATTCTCTAAGAGGTGAGGACAAATACCTACTTAGTCACACAGGCAAGAATCCTTCAGCAGATGAGGAGGAAAAGAATCCACATCACAACTGTGGAATAGAGGTGGGAAAAAAATGGAATCAGAGAGGACTGTTTAGAATAAGTGTGATTTCCCTTCACTAACTGCAGGAAAAATCACAGATGGGGCATGTGGAGTGTAGTCTCTGGGAGAGTTAACATTGTGTCCTGTTTGATACCAAAAAAAAGCTGATGGCCTTAGAACAATTTCCTTAATTCTTTGACCACTGTGGAACGGTCACTGTCTTTCACATCTTCCTTATCTGACTCTAAAAGGAAGAGACATTTTGAATACCATTATATAAGTGACAGTGTTTTTCAAATCACTCAGAAGTGAATGGGTGTAAAATCAATGTAAAAAAAAAAAGTCATGAATGGTATTTTAACAAATGAAATAGAAGATATAGGAATAGAAATAGGAAATATCAGAATAAACCCATACAGTAAAATACTGTTTGGTAGAGTTTGGTCTCTCTGTCTTTCCAAATATCTATCATCTATCTATAGCTATATCGATATTGGTATAGATGATAGAGATAGATTCAGATAGTTATCTCTCTCATATATATATATATAAATCTCTCTCATATGTATAAATGTATATATACATATACATACATTTGTTTGCATATTGTACTGAGTTGTGACTTAAAATGTATTTCGACACTGAGCTGCAGTCAGAAAAGTTTTGAAAAAAGACTTTCTTGAGAGGGTATAATTTGAAGATGGCAGCATCTCCTTGAGATGACAAATATCTGGGGGTGGGGGGTCGGGGTAAGAGCCCCAAAGGAATAATGGAGTTTCGCTTTCCTTGGCTGGGGTAGCTGCATAGCTGGGCTCAGGTGCGCGTGGCTGCGGACCCGAGGAGGGTCCTCTGCTGGTGCGAGCTGCTAAGCTCGCCACTCCACCATCGCTCCTTAAGTTTTATTGTGGACGGGGACATGGAGTACAAGGAGAAAAAAAACCGAACAAAACAAACAAAAACACACTAGCATACAAGCCTCGGCCTAGCTATGTGACTGAAGGAACACTCTGCGCTCACTATCCAAAAGCTTCCAGTACTAAAGAGAAAAGATTTACAACCTTCCAGACGGGCCCCTTCTAGCCTCATCGCAGAGGCAGCCTCAAATGAGAGCTGTGTTCAGGAACTTCCCAAAGGTTCTGCTCTCTAATATAAGCCTCAGGAAAAGGAAGGTCCTATCTTATTTTTTAAAATGTATTTGTTTGTTTAGTCCAAACGGCCCCAAACGAGATACAGTCGAAATTGTGACCCCCGTGTAATAATTTGAGAAACAAACTGGGTGAACTCTATTTCAGGCGCACCGTACTGAAAATCTTGCGCCCTTGCGAGCAAGCAAAATGCCTCTCTTTTATTCAAAGTGTCATCTATAAGATTTTTCGACAGGTAACAGAGGAGACGGTTAACACGTTTCCTTTCCGGTGACAGCAGAGTTGGCTCCACGACTTCCGATCTTCTCCCCGAGAAGGGTCCACCCAGAGTTTTGCTCCGCGGGCTCTTCCTCCGCTCTGAGAGGCTAGTGGCTCGAGGGAGTGGGAGGGGTGCTGGGGAGGGGGTTCAATGACGAGCTTTGGGCACTCTTGGGCAGGTTGGAAAATTGCAGACCCGAAGGTGATGACCCGAGGTCATCTGGTTGCGGAAGAGCTGATCTACGTGCCTCGAGAGAGAGGGGCGACAGAAAGAAAGGAAATCAGAAAGAAAGGAAATCGAAAAAAATGTTCAGCGCAGAAACGGTGACATAATCATTTGAAGGGAAGAAAAGTGACCTCCCCTGTGGGTTAAGCAGAGTGGCGAAGCGGTAGCGTGCGGGGCCCATAACCCAGATGGCCAGTGGGTCGAAACCATCCTCTGCTAGAGAGCTTTTCCATCCCTTGCTATTAAAACTTTACTCCAACTCGGCTACAAGCACGCATAAACACCGAATCAATTCCTACCTCTTCCATGTTCAACCAGTTAACATTCACGAGTTTGAGAATCCTCTAGTTTGGCTTCTTGCTTCCCAACTTACTTTGAAATCCCACCATTCTCTCACTAGGCAATTCCAAAACCCTTCTAGCTATCTGAAGTGACACACTGCCCCGAATTGTAAAATTCCTTCCATCCCTGGTGTCCAGTAGAGGAGCAATGGAAATATTCCTTCAGCGGAGGCGGTCTTATATCAATATATTGTATGCGACCTCTTGGAGAAAGAGGTGATAAATTCCGTATTTACTTCTGTTACAACTTCCAGTAAAGGCCCTTTCAACTTTGTTATCTACTTACGATGTTTTCATTGATTGCATTCTATTAGTAAATGCAAATATAAATGAAACCAAAACAATTAATTATAACAGATTTGTGGTTCTGTCACATATCAAAATTTCAGATTTCAGTGTTTATACCTATATTTGGTGCAGACTAGTATAGTAGGACGATCGAATAAAGACTTTAAGCGTAAGCATACATTATATTGGCATGAAATTCTGTGGAAATACAAATTCAAGGAGAAAGAGATCGGTGAAGTGGGAGATGTCTGGACCCATTTTTGGACAGTGTGGGTTTTGAATGGAACTCGTTCTCCGAGTTCCTTAACTTAACAACCTTAAAATGACCTTTCTTGAAAGAATCGTATTCAATTCGTGCCATTTTTATTGTTATTGGAAGGAATGGTGTTAGAAATCTTAAAACGTTATTCGTTTTTCAATTTCTCAGAATGTTAGTGCCCTAGTTCACTCAGGCTAAGTCTGAATATTCAGCCGCAAATTAAATCTCCCACTTCTTTGCTCCCCTCCTGGAGCTCCGACCCCACCAGGCTGTGTGAGGATCGCGATTGGAGAGGGTGGCCGGGGCGGGGGGGCGTGGCTGAGCGAGGGACAAAGCCGGGTGCCTGCGGAGGCGCTCAGGCTCTTGGTTGGTAGACAAGAAATCCCTTTGGCCCCCTCCGGAGCCTCGCGAGCCCGCCAGAGTGCCATCGTACCCGCATACTCAAAGTGCGAACAATCGAGGGCGACACACATTCAGCCTCGGGGAGGCGGATGGAAAAGGAAGGAAGGAAAAGGTAAAGGCAAAGGAAAGGAAGAAGGGCGGGAATCGCCAAGCAGCAAATCCGGCCTCCGTTATTCCCCGCTGCTGGCGCCACGAACGCCGTCTGGGCTGCCCAGGTCCACGCGCCCGGGTCTCCGGTCCCGCGCTCCCGCCAGCGCCCCGCCCCTCGCCCCCAACCTCCACCCACTCACCCTGAGGGGCTCGGACTGCCCTCCCTACTCCGACTCCGGGGACGGGCGGGCGGACTCGGTGCAGGGCCGGGAGCCGGAGTCTGGAGACCCAGCGCCTGCTCGACTCTAGCTCTGGGACTCTAGCTCTGGGACTCCAGCCGCGCGCGTCCTCTCCAATCCCTCTCCTCGTGCCGCGCGCTGCAACCCGGAGAGGAGAGAAGAGAGGCCAGAGCGCCCAGCTTAGGCCTCAAACTAGCAGAGCAGGCTACGGGGGCTGCTGAGGTCCCGCGTGTCCTCTGTTTCCACCGGCCGCTCACTTTCGGATGCAGGACCTGGAGGGTGAGGAGCTCCCCGAGACCCTTTCACTTTCCTCGCGCAGGGATCCCAACCGACACCGGAAAACTTCGACTGCGGCTGAGTCACCAGGCGTCAGAAACCTCGGGAGCCCAAACCCGAAGTCAAAGTCACCGACCCCGCCTCACTGCTCCACATGGGCACTTACGTGGGCAAGCTGGGACTCTGGCTGTCACTCCCAGCAGGGGGGGCGCACAGACTTGTCGGAGAGGCCCTTGAACCGCCGGCCAGCTCAGCCCCTTCATCAGGTCCCCCGGGTTCAGCACGTCCATCGTGCCCACCCTGCCCCTCGGCACAGACCTGCGAGGAGCCTGCCGAACTGGGATCCTACCAGTCCCAACGCGTGCGTGGTCAATGAGGCTTGGAGGCCCTTTCCCATGAACAGGTCCCGGAATTCCATCATGGGGCCTCTTCCCTCAGACTGGTGGGAAAGTTACTTAAAGGAGTGTATCTGGTCTCTTCGGCACCCCAGGGCAACAAGGAGCCCGGTGACCAGGAGGCTCGCTCCTCGTGCGCGGACAGCGCCCCCCTCCACTGCCCCAGCAGAGGTAACGAACTCTGCAGGGGTCTCACCTTCTGAGAAGCCCCAGACCCATGTGCGAAGGAGACAGTGCTGAGGGCCCTCAGAGAGTGCAAGAAGGGGAAAGTGAGATGGGAAGAACCACTTGTTCCATGAGAGCTTGGACAGTAAGAGAAGGATTCCAGAGACCAGACCATCTGTGTTTAAGCCTCTGACGAAAAATGGAGTCCTCACTTCTTTTGTGCGGAGGCCTGGGCCTCTGAAGAGAAGCCTCGACTGCTGGGGCTCAGATCACAGCTTGCATAACAGGCCCAGCTGCTCCTCCATGGACTCCTTGGCCAGCACACACACAGGTGGCCCCCTTAGCTCCCAAAGAAATGCTATTACAAGTTCTTACAGCTCTTCTAGAGATTTCTCTGAGGCTTGGAAGAGTATTCCCAGTACATAACTCCAGGTACCAGAGTGGCCAATGAAAAGGAAAGAACATTGGTCATCCGTCTCACTCTCCAGCCCCACTGGTATCAGATGAGTCCCCAGAAACATCTGGCAGCTCTGGGCAGCAAAATCAGATTCCCCTGCTTCTGTCAAACCCCGGGATCCAGTTGTCCCTGACTCCGCCTCCTCAGCTCAGTTATGCGGTCCCGAAGACCTGGCCTCAGGGAAGAAAGCTGGGCTCCAACGGAGCAACAAAGCCAGAGAAGATACGACTGAGGTCACCACAGACTCTGTCCCTGACACTTGGTCTGCTATTCAGCCTCCCCTGTCCCAGGGCACTGATCCTCAGCTGGAAATCTTACATAAAATGCAGAAGTCTCCAAGTCCACTGGCCTTCCCACAACCTACTGGAGAGGTAATCAGTGTGGCCCACTCGCCTCTGAAGACAGCGAGCCTGCTGGCCTCACATGGGTGCTCCCAGTCAGAGCCCCTTTCAGGCACCTCTTCAGACTCAAAACCCACCACTACTTTCATCCTTCTGACCCTTGTTTCTCCCACAGCACCAGTCACTGAGACCACGTGGCCACTTCAACCTCTCAGGCTGCCATACTCCGAGACTCCCCTGCCATTACCCTGCAGCACCCACTATGCAAAGCACTTCGTTTGGATTGATGAACAGCCCAGCCCCCCATCTTCCTGCATCTGCACCTCCTGTTGCAACTTCTGCTGACCGCATGTCAAAACCCATCATGGGGCTCCCAGCCAATAGTGAGACAGGAGGCTCCTCATATTCCAGAATTTCAAGCACAGCTGCAGCATCTTCACCTCCGGGTATCTCAACTCCCACCTTCAAGCCTATCTTTGGCAGCATAAGACCACTTAAAACTATGCCCGTGAGAGCTCCTTTCTCTTTCAAGCAGACCACTCCTCCACCTACTCCTGCTTCTACCCGTCTCTTCCATGGCCTGGTCAAGGCTACCTCTGTAGTCATGTCCACCACCTCAGCCAGCACATCCAAAGGCTCCTTTAAGCCGCCTTTGGAATTTGGTGTAGTGAATGTTACCAGTACCATGGGCCGCACTTGCTCCAGTCCTTCCACTTGCCCCCCTTTCCCACTCGGGGCTGCCTGTGCCTTCAGGGCCAGCTTCTCCCCAGATGCAGCATTCACTTTCCCACTGAGCCAGCGTCCAACCATTCCTACTGTGCACACAGTCACCATCTTTAGCCAGGTTCTTCCCAGTGCTGTCCAGATATCCCCTACCAGGAACACTGCCGATTTTAGCGCTGTGGGTGGCCCTCCGGCAGCTTCAGCCCTAGTAACCACCAGCCAGCCTGCATCGTCATCCAGGATCTCCAGTTCGACGTCAGCATTCACAATTCCCTTGGAGTCAAGCTCAAGGCCACCTTCCCCACTAACCCTGGGAGCCACTCCCCAACCTGCATTTGGGGCTACATATGTGCAGAAGCAAGAAGCCCCCAGCCAGCCCTTGGCCCAAGCTTCTGTAGCTCTCCCATTTTTGGAAACTCAACAGTGGCCTCCTCAACCCCAACATCAACCCCAGCCCAGCCATCCTTCAGCGGTACCACGCAGTCAGCCTCTGGGGGTTTGGCACCACCAGCCTCCACCTTTCACATCCCTGCCAGCTTCCGGCCGGCCTTTGACAGCACTCCAGTAGGTTCCCTTTGGTCTACTACGAATGGTTTGGGAGTTGTCACCCAAACAACCAGACTGGGGCTTGTGGCTCCGTGTTTGGCAGCACAACCCCACGACCATTTGACTTTGGGGGATTAGTGAGCCCTGTGGACTGTGAGGAGACTGGGCTCAGCGTCACTGCCCCAGACGCGAGCTCCAGCTCCGGAGCACTCAGCCCTGGAGCAGTGCCGAGTGGGAGCACTAACGCCATCACACCCTTGGGGAAAGGCTGGGGCCCAGGCAGCCAGGGCCGGACCAGCCAGGGCACACCTTTGGCCCTGGGGAAGGCCAGCATTTCTGCAAGAGAAACTATGTTTGGGGACCCCTCCATGGCCCCCTTTGCTCAGAGCACCCCTGTCACTGGATCAGTTAAGGCAGGCAGCAGCCTTGGCTTTGGGATGCCCTCTCCACCGCCCCAGGGCTCTGTTGGGAGAAGATCTTTCAGACTGTCAGCCCCTTTGTTTCCCATTGGTGCAAAATCAAAAACCCCAAAGAATAGGGAGCAAGGGCATTCCCGAAGGCATCATGCCCACAAGAAATAATTTGTGTTCCTTGCCACTCATACTCTAATTTGGACCTCAGCATAGTAAAGTGCCTCAGTCACTTCTGATTCTCTACAGCGAAAATACCCCAGATCTAAGGTGAGAGCTTTGCACATTCACCTTGAGGTCCTAATCTACATTCTACAGGAAAATGAAGGGCTAAAATATCTAGTGGTAATAGCAGAATGAAACTGAGTGGAACCAAAGCTTTGGAATTGAACAGAGCCTTGCCTTCCCCTCCCTACCCACTCCTTTCTGTGTCAACGGTGAGCTCAGTCAGGACACTGCCTCCTGCTTTTTTCTCTGGGAACAGACGTGCCAGGGAGGCAAAGAGTGCAACCCATATTCTCTTGCATCTTTGGGAGGAGGATTAGATTCTCTCTAAATCTTAGCCTGCTTTTATTTGGCTCAAAGAAGTGGTTCCTTTATCTGGTCCCCTAGGGAGGCCGATTCCTCATTTCTTGCTATTTTGCTCCTCAGTTGGCTCTTGGAGAAGATTTTTTTTTAGTTTAATTTATTTATTTTGGAGAAGCTTTTAATGCAATTTGACCATGAAGCCAACTTTTCCTTGAGGATCAATGGTCTACCCATGAGAGCATCCATGGGAGGGCCAGGGGAGGAAAAACACAGAGTGGAGCAACCTTGCTTCTTTTCTTTACACCATAGGTCATAATTCCTCCATAATTACGAATGAGAAATGCTCAAGTAGGGAACCAAAGCTTCTACTTTTCTTTTAATTTGTACCTTATAAAATCACCCTCTACCTCACATCTCTCCCAGATAGGGTGGGTAGGGCAGGAAGACTCTTGGGCCTGAGAACAAAGGGAGAAAGAGAGGAAGAGCAGATACCTAAGCTGACCTCTGTACTGTAACCAATGGGAGGTCTATGAGTAGCTACGACATATTCCATCCTGATGGAAAAAAAGAAAAGGCAAGAATGATTCCCTGAATGCATCTATCTCCTGTTGTACGGATACCTTGGAAGAGACCTAACTGGAAAAATAAGCAATCTTAAGTTGGTTGATAAAATAAAAATAAATTGTTGAAATGAGTTTATGATACAGGAATTGCTATAAAACTCATATCTATTCAGAGGCAGAAGGATATTAAGAAACTTGCCCAAGCTCAACCAGTCAGTAAAGGTTAGATTTGGGATTTCAACCCTATTGGCTCCAAAGTGTGTGTTCGCTTCTCCCTCACTACAGCAAATCACCAAAGTCAGAACTCTAACCCAGGTATATAGGACTCTAAATATCCATGCTGTTTCTACTTTGAAAGGCATTCCACAACCCAAGATTGCCATCTTACAGTGGGGGGGGGGGGTCAAGAGGAAAAGTATTAGACAATTCCTACAGCTCTTTACATGATAATTTAACATTTATACAGTGATGACTGTATACCTTGTATCGTGCTTTGCACCAGCCATTCAGAGGTGAAGGAAAACTTCTGCTTTGGAGATTACAATTTAGTGGGGAGACTGGTAAGTAAGCCAGTGATTCCATAACAAGCGACAGGTACTAAGGGAATGGAAGCAGGGCAGAAGGTCATCTTATCTAAGTCTTGAAACTTGAATTCTGTCTTACGGTGTGTGTTCTCCAGTTCTAGCAACTGGAGAAGGGTATTTCAGGCCAAAGACAAAACACGTGCACAGGAGGGTCTGGAAGACAGAACGCATCTATCTGGGTAACTTTCAAGGAGTCAGATATGGTTTGGGAGAAGAAGGGGCAGATCATGGGTATGTTTATAAACCATATCGTGCAGTGTGCACAAGGTTCCAAATACAATGGAGAGTCATGGAAAGATTTTAAGTAGGAAAGAGACAAGCTTGGGTTTAGATTGCTCTAGCTGTCATGTGAGGGAGGAGTCAAACGGGGACAGGCTGGAGGCTTGGAAATGTGTGGGAGGCTGCGGAGACACCAACAAAGATGAAAGATACAATACATTCAAGCTAGGTAATTAATTACCTGGTTAACAGGGATTGTTAACCAGGTAGTTAACAGTGGGCGTGGGGAGGCAGTAGAGAGAGGAGGGATTAAGAAGCAGGACTTGGTGACCGATTGCACCGTGTGGGCGGAGGAGATGGGCAGAATAAGGGTAAGGGGGAGTTCGAGAAGACCGACCCTTAGCCATTTGACTTGGAGGATGGAAAATGTAATTTTGGCAGAATACATGGAATGTTTATAGACTTGAGTGTGAAATGACTATGGAATATGAAGGAAATATTTGTCATATTCAATCATTCATTCACTCAAAAAATACTGGGCATCTGATACTGGTTACTAGGCACTCTTCTAATATTTGGGATGTTCTCAGTGACATAAAATTCCTGTTCTTCTGGAGTTTATGTTCTAGTATGGGGCGTGATTAAAAATAAACAATAAACATAATAGGAAATAACTCCCATGTGAAAGAGATTGCAAACGGCCTGGCAAAAATATAGAGCAGGGTAGGTGGGTTAAGATGGCGCTACAGTTTCATCTGAGCTCTTATGAGAGGTTGACATCTGAGCAAAGACTTGAATTCACTGACAGACTCAGCCATGCCAGAGTATGAGGGAAGAGGATTCCAGGCAAAGAGAAAATCTGATGGAAGTCCCCAGGAGTGAGATGTGGAACAAGCAGAGGCTTTGGGACAAATAAATGACATGACTTGACTCACTGTTAGGATTGTTCTGGCTGCTGGCTGAGCTGGGACGGTAGAGGAGTGAAAGCGGGGAGACTGGGAGGAGGGTTCTGCGGGAATCCACTGGGATTCAATGGTGGCCCAGACGAGGATGCTTACAATGCAAGTGGTGAAAAGTGGTCAGATGTATATATATATTTAACCGATTTGCTCTTAAAGGGGTTGTGAGGTGTGAGATGAAGAGAGGAATCTGGGATAAAGCAAAGGTTTTTGGTTAGAGCAAATGAATGTATGGAGTGTCTGGTGAGGGCTAGGGAAAGATTGGAGCGTTGTCAATGTACCTTAGAATATCGAAATCTTGGGAAAAGGTGAGATTCCTTACGGGGAGGGTATAGAATATGAAAAAGAGGGCTAAATTCATCGCTTTAGAACGGCAGGAAGTTAATGAACTTTTCAAGTGCAGTTGGTACAAGTAGAAAAACTCTTCAAAAAATAAAAAAAACTGCTTCATCTCATACAATTAAAAAAATGAATTCCAGATGGATTAAGGACTCTGATAGTATGAAATAAAATTATTTTAAAAATAATTTATCTTTATAAATTATTTTAAATAGGTAGGAGGAAGGAAGCCTCCCTCGGCGACTTTGATTTTTGGGGGGGGCTCAGAGTCGTCAGTTGGAGAGAGGTCCCCAAGAAGTAGAGTTCAATCAGGCCAAATGTTGTGTTCTCTTATTCTTTTTCCTAACTCCGAGATGGGGGAGAATGAAATAGGAAGAATGTGGAGATTTAAAAAAATAACGTCACTTTTCGGTTGTTTCAGTTCTTTGTGTTCCCTTTCCTTCTCCTCCCTCCCCGCCTCCCCCCGCCCCATCCCTCCGGACCCCCGGACCCCCGCCCCGAGAATTTGAAGAAACCATTTTGTTTCCCTTGTATTGAATTGCCTACAGAGAAACAGGCTACCGGTTAACTCAGTTGGTTAGAGCGTGGTGCTAATAACAGCAAGATCGTGGGTTCGATCCCCGTACAGGCCAATTTGTATGACGACGCTTACCTCTTACACTTCTACACAGATGAGAGTTCTTCCAGTCTCAGGTCCACTGCGATATCACAATTAATGTCAGGGAGACAGACGAACCTCCCGCTGAGAACTTAAAAACTTTAAACACACATCTTTGTTTTACCCCAAGGTTGAAGTCCTCCTTTGAATCCCATCTACAGGGTGAAAGGATAGTAGTCAGTGACTAGCAAGGGAAAAAGAGCCGCTATGGGTATATTAATTTTCCACTGGGTAACTGATTCTTGCAAAGAAACTGACCCTACTGGATTATTTTCATCCTAAAATAAACTGGGAAACCATCCACACTTTCTACACTTCCACACTCGGGTCTTAACTAGTTCAGCGAAAGGTGAAACAAGATTTTTTTAATATGATGTGTGAAAAAAATATTTATTAATATCAACACAGTAGGAAAGAAACAGCTTTGCCAATTGTCTCTTTATAACAGGGAAAGAGCTCCCAATGACCAAAGCTGGAACAGTTTGAACAACAGATGGTGTGGTTTTGGATTATAATCCAAAGTATAAAATACATATTCATGAGTCCATACTGATATAAATAAATCAATCAATGAATACAGGAGAAGGGAAACATTTTCCTTACAGAAGCATTCCAACTAATATAAGTAAATACTCCCCCCACCCCCCCCCCAGGAGATGAAGCTTAATCCCCTCCCTTCCGGAATATGGGCCATACTGAGTGACTAATATCTAAATAGTAGAGTAGGAAGTAGAAGAAAAATAGGAACTTCACAAGGGAGAAAAATGGCAAACACTACCTTAAAAATGATCAAGGTTGGCATCACCAATGGTAAGCTATGCTCCTATCATGTACCATCCGATATGATGCGATGGGACAAGTAGTTTACCTTTGTGGTCTCCCACAAAAACCTATAACCCCAAACCAATCATGCAAAAAACATCAGACAAACCCAGATTGGAAAACAGTCAAGTATGCTACAGAAATACTTCATCAACACTGAGAAACTGTCACAGACTAGAGGAGGCTGAATACAATGTAGGATCCTGGAAACAAAAGGGACATTAGTGTAAAACCTGGTGTGATATAGTCAAAGTCAGGAGTTTAGTTATTAGTAAAGTACCCACATTGGCTTCTTAGTTTAAACAAAGGTACCATGATAGTGGAAGAAGCTAATATTAAGGGAAACTAGGTAATGGGTATAAGGCAATTCTCTGTATTGTCCTTGCAACTTTTCTAAAATTATTCCAAAATAAAAATTTAATTTTAAAAATTACAATAAGAAACATGTCTCTTTGCCACCACTGAAATCAGTGTTGAGGCAAATGCCTGGTTGACAGTACTTCCATGACAGGTCGTTGTTCAAGGCTGAAGGAATGTGATATTGATGTCTTATTTTGGTGAGGGACATGGCAGAGATATTTATATGGTTATCTGTGCTAGATGACGTATACTTGTCCTGCCAAATACTCTCCTAGAGTCCCATTCGCACACTGAAGTGCAAACCAGACCAATGAGATTTGTCTTTAGCGTGTAAAAGACATCTGAAATGGAGCCATCAGGTTTATGTTGAACTTGAAGTTCGGTGGGTTTCTCTCAAAAAGTTTCACCTCACACCCAAAGGGTTTTCTTTCCTATCTTGGGCCTAAAATATTTCCATTTGGGCCAATAAACAACTGAACCACTTCTCTTTGTTACATCCTGCCCCACAAAACTGGGTTTATCTATCACACCAAGGTCCCATCATAGAATCCAAGTTTTTCAGAAAGAACAGTGGCCAGTTCAATGTTCTTTGGTGGGTTTTTCACAGAGCTCAGACTTCTCCCAGGTAGTATTAATCATGCCCTCTTTTTTGTTCTTAAAGACTTCATAGATTACTTTAATGCTGGGTGGATTTGTGTGTGTGTGTCTGTGTGTGTGTGTGTTTTAAGTTTTAGGCATCTCTGATGTGCATAAATGCAGGTGGTTCCTAACTTAACTTAGTCTTCCCATTAATACACATAATACCTGATACTTAAAATACAATAGGAGAGGTGTATTGCATTGGGCAGAAAATTTTAAATCTTACAGATTTGATTACAACGAAAGAGTTCTTCAAATAGAAATGAGTGAAAAGTGTGACCTACCTTTACAGAAGTACTCAAGCTGTTGAAATAAACAACAAAAGGAAACAAATTGCAAGAGATACAGGCAGTTTCCTTACACTGTTCTCTGTCAGCTCAGGAAGCAATGCTGTGTACCTGGCCTAGATCTAACACGCCTGTAGAAGTCTTATAGATTGAGGCTAGTCATAACCCACACCATCTGCCAGCACTCCCCAAAGAATTTGAGTAAATGAAAACAGGAAATAGAGATTTTACATTATTTTCCCAAGGTCCCAAATATAATGACAGGTTTGGGACAAAGAACCAATGGAGCCTGACATCACAGTTTGTGCTCTTAAGCATCATTCCATACTGCCTCTCATTCTCAAAGGGCAGGACAACTCTCTGATATTTATGCATTGATTGTTGATTTCAGGAACTAGGACCAGTTAAGAACTTTATGACATTTTTAAGTAAGACATGTCTACCTAAGTTTTATATTGTCTATATCTCTGTGTCAAACATCGTTCTTAACATGTATACATTTGCTGAATTCTTACCTTCGTTTTTCCATTTGCATGCCTTTACCTGCCACATAGCTCCAAAATCAAGATTGGGAAGCACGTTTCTCTTTTGTAAGATATTGCTTTATCACAGTAAGAGTAGAAAATGGTGTGGTGAAGTCCTTCAAAGTGCTCCAGTTCATGTTATGTTTCAAGACCGATAAGCACCATCATTTCCCCATTGCAGATTTGAAACTGAGAAATATCTCCTATAACGAAGTTGTAAAAGCTCCTAGAGGTGAAATGGTTTGGCTACCTATTTCAAGGGTCCAGAGGCTCAGAAAGTTTTTCTTGTCTTGGCACAGCATGTAAACTTCTGTGCATATTTCAGGCGAGAGAAAGTAAAAGAACTTGATAGAAATTCTGAGAAGTAGTCCCGAGACTCTATCATTAATCAAAAATTCTTGAGAAATGCATTGGTGAAACAGGAAAGTGACATCTCCTTCAAAAACTATAAGAATTAGCTTCGTGCCATAGTTGGCTCCGTGGCTTAGTTGGTGAAAGCGCCTGTCTAGTAAACAGGAGATCCTGGGTTCGAATCCCAGTGGGGCCTAAGGTGGCTGTGTTTTAAACATGGCAAACAAAAATTGGAATTAACTGCAGTTGACATGCCTTCAAGTCCTAGGAGGAGATAGGGACAGCATTAGTCCCCTTGCTTAAAAAATAAATATAATATCAACAACTCTCCCAAGAGCGTTACTTGCCCTGAAATCATGAGATGAAAATTAGAATTGCCTAGGGTGCTTCTTGGTCTTTCCTGTACCTTTTAGATCAGGTGTCAGACATTGCCAGTTCGGTTTTGTGTGATCTCTTCAATTATTTTTGCCTCCTAGAACTTTTAGCACAATGGAGATGTTTGTTTCTCTTGACTGATTCATTGCATGGTCAACCTCTCCCCTCAGATCCCCCCAATTTTGCGCCAGATAGCTTTTTGGCACATTGAATAGCGCCTTAGAGCCATGCTTCTCAAAATTTTGTGAGCATATGAATGACCTGGTATGGTCCATTACAATGAGGGTTTTAGATGACTACATCTGCAACAGGGCCTGAAAGTCACCACTTCTACAGCCTCCCAGATGAGTGACGTCTACACTACTGTTACGTGGACCATCCAGTGTGGGGCCAGGCTACTGAATTAGTGATCTAGTTTCGACGGGTGTGCTTTCAAGTTCTGCACTTACATATGTTTACAGCTATTTTCCACACCCATTACTTAGTCTGGAGTTGTTTTTACCCATTTGCCTTTAGTCAAAGCTAATCCAAAACCAATAAAAGAACAAGGGAAAAGTTCTAATATAAATTAGAGTAGTGTAAATCAAGTAGTGTTATAACCGTTTCCTCTTTTCTTTTCAGTTTATTTTTACTGGAGTATAGCTGCTTTACAATGTTGTGTCTGTTTCCGCTGTACAGCAAAGTGAATCAGTTATACGTACACATATATCCCCTCTTTTTTTTAGATTTCCTTCCCGTTGAGGTCACCACAAGCACTGAGTAGAGTTCCCTGTGCTATGTGGTAGTTACCTCTTTTACACATAGCCGTGTATATATGTCAATCCCAATCTCCCAATTCATCTCACTCCCCCTTCCCCCCTTGGTTTCCATAACTTTGTTCCCTACATCTTTGTCTCTATTTCTGCCTTGCAAATAAGTTCATCTGTACCAGAAAATGAATGACCATTTATCTCTGTGGTTTCATTTGGCAACTTTAAAAATAATTAACTGATTTCGTGCAATCTTATTATAATACTCAGTGCATGTGCCCTTTGCTACCTCAGGCTTGCATACTTTTTCAGGACATCTGGTAGGGTCAGGACTGGCCACGTTGGGGGCCACTCATTGACTGCTTTACAGTAAACTTCTAATCAAAGTACTGGAAAATAATAAATCATCATTTTTGCTGCCAAGTCCATATCAGGGAAAAAGCGGACTCCAATCTTGCTAACTGGGAAATACTGTCTCACTTCTCTGTTTCCTGCAACCTTGGGACCAATCCAAGTTTGAGTTGCTGAGAACAGGAGTTTTCAGCTTGGCTCTTGGTCAGACGTGCTGATGCAGAGCTGTCCTATCACGAAATTCTCACCGAGAATTCGAGGAAAGACCATGGTTTTGCTGCTGAGCACCTCCCTGATCCTTGAGGTAAAAGCTGGGAAGTGGACAAATACAGTGACGAAGGTCAGGTGAAGTGAGGAGAAAAATAAAGTATAGTCTAGTACGTCAGCTGTTGCACAGATTGACGTCGCTCAGAGCACAGGCGTTCCAGGCCAGTGTGAGTGACACTGGATAAGAAGTTGACTGACGACTCCCACCTCAACCTACTCGGCACAGAGTCCGGTCCCATGAATTCCCAAACACTACTCCTTTTGTCACTCCCTCCTGGGGCACAGCCCACTCCGCCCCTGCTCAGCAGTCTCCTCCGGACAAGCATGCCCTCTCGGAAGTCTGGGGGTCTTCGGGGCTCTGTGTGTTATGTCCTGGGTCCAACGGTGAGCAAGAGACATGGAAATGAAAGTCACAGGGTACTGTCGGGTAGTTCCTTGTAATCACATGCCCTAGGAGCTTGAAATTACCCTGCGTGGTGTTGGGGAAGGAATTTGGACTCTGCTTTTGAGTTACGTTTGGTTATGAGTCGTAGAGTTCCTATATTCTTATTTTAACACGTTTTTAAAAAGGAGGGTAAGCAAAGTGAGTGAGTGATAATATACTAAAAGAGAAATACTCAAAATTATTAGACTTGGGGAGCACCAAGGAAATGCCGTTTTATTGGACTTGTAAAATGCAACGTGCGTGTGACGTTTCCGTGGTGCAGCGGTCAGCACGTTCGCCTTACACGCGAAAGGTCCCCGGTTCGAAACCGGGCGGAAACAGTGCCCTTCCCAGGCTTTTGCCACTTTACCCACAAGTACAACTACTTCCTTACTACCTTGCTGCCCTCTCTAAGGTGCCCGACCTCGAAACAAAGGGTTTCCAACCTATCCTCACAACAGCAGTGCTCAGAACTACATCTTGTTAAAGTACTTACTGCATTTTAACATTTCTGTAGGTTCCTCGGACTCCAACGTCTTTTACATTGTGTGAATTATGAGTATGTCCTTCCAGTCTGTGCCTAGTGTTTTTCTCTCCGAATGGACTTTTGAGGAAAAACGTGCTCAGTTTTTGTTGTTTTGTTTTGCGGGGTGGGGGTGGGGGTGGGTACAGTGTAGCAATCTTTCTTGTATGCTTGTATGCTTATTATGTGCTGTCTAACATATAGTTGCTCATCTCAAAGGCATGGAGTATTCTGCTAAATTTTCTTCAACAGACTTTACTGTTTTCACTTTCACTGTAGAGGCAAATGATTTGAAATGCAAGCAAATGGCCAGGAAGCAGCTGAGGTACGCTTACCGCAATTAGAAATGAATAAGTGAATGAATGCCATCAGACAAACAAGGATGTAAATCAAACAAACGAAAACCAAAAGGTGATGTTTCCAGATGTCTTCCATCTCCGGCATTTTCTTTTTTTCCTTGCCAGAAATATTTTCAAAAACCTTCAATATAAAATTTGTGTGTGGAGAAGGTGGAAAGCAATGGAGGAGGGGGTGGAGGAAATGAATCAGAAACGTTTCCCGTCCCCAGAAAGTACACGTGGATTTTGTGTCCGGCAGAGGCCGTTGCTTAACCTCACTGCCCTTTCCTTTTTCTCCTAGTTCCCGGGGTCCGCGTTGGTACCCCCGTCAATACTCTCGGGGACTCGGTCTGCAGTCCGCCTTGATCCGGGTCTCTCTGCTCAGGTGTTTGCACAACGCGGTCAAGGCCAAGCCGCCCCTTCTCCGGAAGCCCAGGCTGCGCGCCGGGATCCGTAGGCCGACTCGCCTCAGCCACCTAGGCTTGCCTGGGAGGGGTGGCCGCTCGCTGCCACGAGTTGTCCTTTGGGCGCAGACACCTGTCGCTTACGTGGGTTCAAAAGGCAGTTGCCTTTAGGCACAGAACAGTCCCGGCCGGGCTCGGAAAGGGGTTAGGGTGGGTTTACCGGCGTGTGTGTGTTTAGAGACAAGTCTGTGGGACAGACGTACGCGGAATGGGGCGCGGGGGCCCTCGCAGGCAGGGTATCGAGGCCGGCAGGGGCTCCTCTCGGACACTTCAGGGGCTCGGCATCCCGCTCAACTCAAGGTGCGCGCCCGGCGGGCGGAGATGGTCCGCGTTGCCACCAGGAAGCCCGCCTCTTCCCGGAGTCAGGACCATGAACAGCGCACTCTGCATTTGCCGGGCTGTGTGAGGGATTTCTCAGAAGAGAGAAAGGACAGGGGGGAATGTTCTGGTATAGTATATTGAGCTGGTGGTGTGTGTGTTTTAGGCACCGATTTTTTTTATTTACAAAACACAGGAAGTACCGCATACAGTATTTCTACTTGATGGTTATGGAAGAAATGTTCATATATTAAGGTGTGGGGAAGTCATGGCTTACGTATGATTTAACTAAAACTTAACCCTGACTAGAGCAGCCTGTTTTGCGACCTATTAAACATACCTTTTACATAAGCTTTCACCGTTAAAAAAAAAAAAACATAAAACAAAACCATACCGTTACATCTGCTTTAACCATTTAACTTCTACCATTACCAGAAGTAAAAATGTCTGTTTTAAAGATGAAGCTTAAACGCCTCCCTTCCTGGGACGCCAGTGCCAGTAGTACTTCCCCTCTACAGGGACCCTGGCTCTTGTCCCTCGTGGACTAAGGGGAGTCACATGATCTGAATGCCTGGGAGTTTTCTCAAACCTTTGGGGGAATTTTAGCTGGCTTTTGCTTAGACTAGGTCAGACTAGATCTCAGATTCTGTGAACTTTGAGAGGACAAAAGTATGACAGACAGAAAGCAGTGTTTCTAAAAGAGTTGCCTATCACCTAAACATCTGATGGCTATTTTATTATGTGGCCCTGAAGATTATGGCCTGAAATCCTCTCCACGGCCACTCCTGTGTCTTCAGCTTCATTTCGTACCTCACTGCCCCCTCTCTCCCAACCAGCAGCCCTTCGTCCTACCTGCCAGCAGTTCCTCTTGTTTCCCAGGGATGTGTGCACATATCATTCGTTCTACCCCAAATACTCCTCTATACCTAGTGAACATCTCCTCAACCTTGAAACTTGACCTCCGCCATTACTCCTTCAGACAAAACTTTCTAAGTAAATCTTCACATTTCTGTTAGCACTGTACCCCTCTCTTTTATTGCAAAAGCCAGTTAGGTGAAAGATGGCAAGGCTGGGATGAGAACGCATTGCACTCTGGATTCCAAGTTTGGGCCGTCAAGAACATTACCGTACCGTGCCTGTCTCTCAACATCCAAGGTCCTTCTCTCGAGGCAGTTGTACATTTTGAGGCATCTCTTTTGCCCAATTTGAAAACTAAAATAAACATGCAACCAAATTGTCTAAAAAGAGCATGTCTGTCTGTTTGAAATGTATGTGGTATTAAATCAGTTCCTAAATGCCCACATGCTATGTCAAATTTGATTTCTGGAATGTGTGTACCTTTACTGAAGGACTGAATTCTTGCCTCGTTTTGCCTTTACCGTTGACTTTTGCATGCTTTTATCCGATGCATGGTTTATCACAGAATTTGCCCATGATTCTCCCTCTTAGTGAGGCTTACTCTTTTAACAGTAAGAGGAAAAGATGTGATTCTTACAGCCGAACGCATTTCCAAACCAAATAGATGTGCACTATTTTTTTTAAAGCTTAATTAAAGAGAATACAGGGCAGTCATTAGTCATCCGCGCACACATCATCAGGGTCCAATAGAAGTACATCCGAATATATGACGCGGGTGGAAGCATGGCAGATTAACAGATTGATTGCAAAAATTTGCAAAGAGCACTCGCAGGAGAAAACTTGCTTTCAGGGAATGACATTCTTGCTATCACGTATGCAATGTTCTAAGGGTTACAATTCTTATGATTTTAAATATAGAAATTGAAAACAACGTTGTAGTATATACACTCACCGCGAATTACATGAATCTGTCGGAGTCAACGGTTTTGCGGTTATTTCCATCCTCACTCCGGAACCAGCGACTTCGGAGGTTTCATTTAATTAAATAGGCATGCTTAAGGTCCTGTTTCACGCAGGGGCCAGTGGCGCAATGGATAACGCGTCTGACTACGGATCAGAAGAGTCTAGGTTCGACTCCTGGCTGGCTCGGAACCCTTTTGACACCCAATCACCTTGCAATTGACACGCCGACCAATTCTTCAAACTTCTCTCCGATCGCAATGACGTGCTGGGAAAAGCTCCCTCACCTTCCTTCTTGTTGCCCCACAGGGCAATCAATCCCGCCTCTTGCGCAACTCGGAAGGACCCTTCAAAGGCGATCACAGGAACGTTCACAATCTAACCTTTTCTGGTTTCAATCTCATACCGCAAATATGGAGAAAGATTCAGTCTCACACGGCAAATATGGAGAAAGGATCACACAGAGACACCTATACACAGATTCAAATCAAAGAGGCTTTAAGAAAAAAGAAGAGGAGGAGGAAGAACAAGAAGAAAGAAAGAAAGAATCAATGTGGATCTACGAGTGTCTTCACCAATATTAGCTTCACTGGGTTACCCCTCAACCCCTTCCGAATAGAGAGACGAGAGGCTTTGACTGAGGCAATGGTAAATCTAGAAAGGCCGGGCTTGTGCGGGCCGGATATTGGAGCTGGTCCTGACCACCACGCTACTCCACATTCCATGCCGCAGCTTGCTTTCCAGGACCGCGACTTCCAGAAGAGCTCTGGTTAGGCAGTTCCAAAATGCCGGGGAGGGGGGAGGGTGTAACGTGAGTGACGTGTAGGATTTTTTTGTTTTTCTTTTTCTTTAAGTAACCTGTGCCTTCCAAGTCTCAGAGACGTGTAACCACCTTGGGTGGTAAGGAGTAAAAGCAAGTGAAAGGAGTGGCCCGTACGGGGATCGAACCCGCGACCTTGGCGTTATTAGCACCACGCTCTAACCAACTGAGCTAACCGGCCGGGACGTGACGTAGCTTTTCACTTCAAACTTTTAACCCCACCGTTTCCCGCAGTACTTCTTCGGCCAAAGACAAACGTTTACTTTTCACGGTCCTCGGACACCTAGCTGCTCCATGTGTAACCCACCAAAGATCTGCTGTGCCCTCTACACAGAGAGCCAAACTCGGACAGCAGCGCTTTGTCCAAAAGGAAGCCTTGGGTTGCACGGCGCCGAGCCATTTACACAACAGCACATACTTCCATGGATTCCCCCGGCCGTTGGCCGCAGCTTCCTCCAAAAACGTCGGCTTCCTCTTTCACGTCCAGGAGTACGACTGAAAACTGGTGTGCCTTCTTTCCGTTTGGTTTTCTTTCAGGAGACAGCGTCTCATTCTGTTTATTTTGGGTGGAAAGCAACAACCACCACCAAATTCTCCTGAGAGAAGCTACACTTGGAACTTAACCTTTGAAAGAGGTTGGGGGGTGGGGATGGGGAAGGAGAGAGGGCGCAAGAGGAACGAAAGAGGAGAAGAAGGGCTGGGTGGTCGGGGGCCGGTTAGCTCAGTTGGTTAGAGCGTGGTGCTAATAACGCCAAGGTCGCGGGTTCGATCCCCGTACTGGCCACTCCCTTCACTCACCTGCGCAGGGAACCTCCCCTGCCGAGTCCCTCAGGAGGAAACCTGGCTCTTAACCTGCGCACACCTGCGAAGACGGTAGAGTCCTCTCCACAATAACATGCTCCAAGTCCACCATCCCTCGCGGGCCTTTTTATCCACTCCTTACCCAAACTCGGCTCTCGGCCCACTACAACTTCAACATTCTTCCCAGCAGGCAGTGTACTCTTTCCTCCGGGACCAGTGGCTGAGGACAGAGACACTTGCAGGGCCAGAGGACGCAAGAGTGGGAGCTCGACCTAACACGAAAAGTGGGCGGGAAAAAGTGGAAAAGATTACTGGCAACCTTTGGTTACAAGCTTATTCGCTTTTCAATTCTCTTTCCAAAGTAGTTGCGCAATCAACGTCCTTTCTCAAATCCTCAAGAGATACAAAGTAAATAGGCGTTCTTTCAAAGGTCGTTCTTTCCACGTCTCTGACGACTCTTTCAGAGGAACTGACAGCCGAGATTGCCCTGTGAGGAAGGACCACGCCAGGCGGACTGGTTCAGGATACTTCCTCTTCCCTCCATGTCAGCAGCTCTTTGAACACTTTGAGCAAGAAACACAAAACACAGACTTTTCTTTTCTTTTCTTAAGGACAGGAATCGAATCTGGATTCCTTAGACAGACGTGCATCTCATATCGTTGCTTCTGACTTGAAAGGACAGTTCAGTATCATGGTAACTTCTCTGATCTTTGTGGGAAGTCCTTCCCCAGACTTGTACAGTTTCCCTACCTGCGTGCGCTGACCAGTGCTAAGCTCCACGTGGAGTGCTTTCTGGAGGTTTCTCTTCTCGCGGCTCTCTCCTTTCCGGTACTCTGTCCTGCCAGCTTTAGCTGCCTTGGTCTCCTGGACTATCCGCCCCGTCACTTCAACGCAGGGAGTTCACCAGCCTCCGCCTGGGTTCCTGTTCCACGCACTGGGGCCTGGAAACTCTCTCAAGGCTGCAATCCCAGGTCTCACCTCATGCCCAGAAAACTCGCTCATTCCTTTCTTTCTGTCAGGGAGCACCATCCTTCTTTGCCTGATGTTTGGTGTCTTGAAAACTGTTTCGTCTATTTTGTCAGGTTCTGCTTCTTTCAAGCAGGAGGGTGTATCTGATCCTTGAGATTTCGTCTTAACTGGAAACAGGACTCTCTGCCCTTTAGAAGACGGAGGGGGATAGCTGAGGCCTCTTCGGTGTGTGCTGGGGGTTGCAGGCTCCGAGGGAGCAGAGGCAGGCGGGCTGCTTAGTGCAGCGGCCTGTCTCAGGGCAGTTGGCATTGCCTTCCTGGGAAACGTGGGGCCTCATATTGCGTGTGGCAAGCAGTGTGCTCAGGTATTGCACTGGGGCTCCAGGCTGCAACCGGGCCAAACTGTCTGGAGGGCTCAGGCTACAGGCCTCAGCGCCGGTCAGGTGGTTTCCTCTGGTGTGTGAGTGTGATGTGTGTGTGTGTGTGTGTGTGTGTGTGTTGGGGGGTGGGGGGGGGCGGGGTTTGGGCCAGGGCTGTTTGTGGGAGAGGAGGGCTCTTGTGTGAGAGCAGGGTTGAGTCCAGGAGTGCTGAGGGGCCGATGCCGCCAAAACGGGCATTCGGATCTCTGTCCGGCTGGAAGGCTGAAGGTGGGAGTTTTCTGATGAGGGGGTGGGAGCCTTGGAGGGCGTGGGATCCGGGCACTCTTTCCTTATCGCCGCCCCGCTGTCGGCCGCGGGGCATCGGAACACCTACGTGCTCCGTCAGCGCCTCACCGTGGGTGAATTCCGGTCGTCCTCTTGGTGGCCTGGAGATGACTGCCACTTAGCACAGCCTCAGAGGCTGAGATTGGATGAATCAGTGGGACCCGCCCAGCACCCGAGTCCACCGGAATGACCCCGCTCCGTCCTTCCTTCCCTTGCTGCCTCTAGTACCCTTTCTCTCTCTCTCCCCACACACACCCCCGTCTCTCCTTTCCATTAGGTTACTACTTCTCTGTGGTACCCTTTTCCCAATACTTTATTGAAGTATATTTTTAAATGAAAAGCGTTTATGTGTAGTTTGAGCTGATAAACTTTACCGATGTATCCTACTCCCATGTGACCACCACCCAGATGGAGACTGAGAACATTCCCATTAGTCCAGAAAATCGCCTTATGCCCCCTTACCAGACAAGACTGCATCCTGCAAGCTAATCGCTGTCTGATTTCTAGCACCAGACAGTTTGCCTGCTCTTGAACCTCATAGAAGTGGAATCATATAGCATATCCTACTGTGAGGCATTTTGGGGGTCCAGCATGATATTTCTGAGAGTGATCTGAGTCCTTCCACGTGCAATAAGTCACAGAACTTTGTTCCGCTTATTGCTGGGAAGTTGATTCTTTCGATTTTATAAACAAACCAAAATTTGTCTGTATATACAAGGACGCATGACATAGCTCATGAGGTTCATAGTGGGGGAAAAGGAGCGCAGCGTGACGGCCTGTCAGCAGAGTGGCGCAGCGGGAGCGTGCTGGGCCCATAACCCAGAGGTCGATGGATCGAAACCATCCTCTGCTAAGCTTCCTTCTTCTAACGCCCAGTTCTTTTCTCCTGGATCGCAGGCACGACATAGCGAGAAGAAATTTCGTCAACTTACACATGCACCTTCTTCTTCGACCACCTCTAGAATCCATTGCCACCCCCTACCTAACCACTGAAAACCAGTTAGCGTTTTCCTTTCCCCTCCTTTTCCTTTCCTTTCCTTTTCTTTTTTCTTTTGCCAGTTGGGAGGGGGGGACGGGGGTGGGGAGCACAATCCACCCTCCTCACTCATTTCAAAAGAGAGGCGAATCTCTAGCCCTTCTCACTCGAGAATACTTTAAAAATTTACCGTTCATTTCCAATGGATCAGTATCATTTCTTCCAGGAAATAAAATACACACCTCACTCCAGTTAGGGTTTTATATTTTCTTTACACTCGAAAGAAAAACATTTTTTCTTGATTTCTGCCCGATGACTATGTCGCATTTTTACTTGGGCTCGAGTCTCCTACCCTTTGTCGCCTCTTTTTTCGCTCCTACGCATGATTTATCAAATTTAGATCAAGTTAATGCGAAAGCTTTGTGAATCCTTTTTGAAAGCAATACATGTTGCAATTACCATGAAGACGCCATTCGCGTGCACTCTATGGGAAAAACAGAAGCAAAGGAGTTAAACGTGAAATGGCAGGAGAAAATGAAATGAATGTGTTAAAATAAAAACATCTGTGCATCACTATCTAACTGTCAAGCTCAGGGGGGAAAAACACACACATGGAAGTCTTAGGAAAAAAAATTTTTTCCCGTTTTTTGAGGAAAACTTTTTAGTGAAAGTACTCTTTAATGAGTCCTTACATCATGACAAGGAAGTATAAATTCCTCCAAAACAGGAAGCACTCTAAATAATGAGAATTTTAAAAAATCAAATGGAAAACTAGAAATGAGCTGAAGATGGCGATAGAGGGACCTGTTCTCTTCCTCTACCTGTTGCTTTGAAGGTGTTCTTATCTGGACGTCCACTAAACCAACACTCTTCCACTTATTTTGCCTGCTTACGCTCTAAATTGTTCAGAGGAGGGAATAGCCAGGTTCTGACCAAAACTCTGGGTCCTTTGGCTCTGCAACGTGTGCCACCATGTGATGGAAGGGAGGGTTTACGCCTTCAAGACACCTTTCCTATGGGTCCCCAAGAGGTCGAGGCCACATCACTTCCATGTGTGAGATGTGATGAGATAAGCAGTAAACCACGCTCTAAGAGTAGAGAGCAATTGCACTCAGCCAGCCAAGCAAGAACACTCGAGTATCTGGGAACGACACGTGCAATGCACAATTCTTTTGTCAAGATAGAAGATAAAAGAGTAAATGGCACAGTCCCCACCACTGGAAAAGTCGACGAGGATGGGATTCGAACCCACGCGTGCAGAGCACAACGGATTAGCAATCCATCACCTTAACCACTCGGCCACCTCGTCCCACGGCTGGAAAGTGCTTTTGAATACTTTTTAAAAATCTTGCTTTTGGCAAAGCCTTACCTTTTCATCTTTCTGTACAGTACCGTTCTCCAAAGTGCAGTCATTTTAAAAGAATTTTCACACAGAACCAGTTCTTTCCCCCTTTCTCCTGGGAGCCTTTCACACTTTGATAATCTTTTAACCTGCTCGTGTCTCCAGCCTTAATTGTCATCCTTCCTCAGTATTCGCATTGCCTTCCAGTCAAGATAAAATTTTTTCTATTCCCCCCAAGCTCCATAATCTTCTCATTCTTCACCGGCAACACTCTAGTCCCCACCTCTGCCCTCACTTCACCTGTCTTCATTCTCTACACGTTCCTCAGATCTCAGTTTGGGCCTTACAGCTCTCCTCCCCGTCTCCCTCCTCTCCCCCTTCCCTTCCTCTTCCCCCCCACCCCTCATCCTCCGTCGAAAAGCCCTTCTTACTGAGCTTTTACAGTTGAAAAAATTTCGAGAATACGTTTTCTCTCAAAACATATTCTCATTCCGTTTCTGCCACAGAATTTTATCCTAATACTATGTATTTTTATGCTCAATTACCCAATCATGCCACTATGCAATAGAAAGTATTTATTTACATTAACTGGAATCTAAATTTCAGTTATTTCCAGTGACTATAAATCTGTGTTTAAGTGTTTTTTTTTTCTGACTTGAATTACCTTCACATTTAGTAAGAGCATTCAGTAAAAATATTAATAGCTAATTTTGATAAGGAAGTTGCTACATATGTAAAGTAGAATTGCATTAGTAAGACATTTTTTAGTGAAAGGGCAGGGAATATTTTCTCCCATCAATTCATGCGTTTGTGGATGAAAACTTCTTATGGCTGGAATAAGAAGAATTCGGTGAAAATTAGCAAAAAGACCATTAGTTTTGAATAAGTGTGTGGCTTACAAAAGGTGCTTTTATGATTATTTAAGGTGCATTATTAAAAGTAGAATGTTCAATACATTTCCACTGTTCATCTAAATTTAACAAACGGTGGCAATAAGTAGGAGTGATAGTGAGCAGGGGTCTAGTAATTATATAAAAATTATTTTTACAAAATATGGATTTCTATTTGACAGAGTCAAGGAGAATAATTTTTTTACGAGTCTGAATAAGTGTAAAAATATTAAAGCACTAACTTTCTGTGATATATATGTATGTTCCCTTCATTAAAACTGTAGTGTTCGTAGTTGGAAGTAGATGAAGAATTTGTCACTTTCTCCTCTGTGAAACTGTATAAAATACACAAAGGAAACGCAGCCCTGTGTCTTGTTTACAGGTGAGACTTTGGACACCAATATTCCCATTTGTTTTTTGTCAACAGGGAATATTTTTACCCCTGAAGTAACGTGCCACAGTAAAATGTTGTATAAAAAGTAATAGAATGGCATGATTTGCAAGGGAATGTGAAAGTAGAATCCGTTCACATCCTTCGGGAGCCAGCGCGCGATCAGGAAGATACATTTTAGGAAAATGTTTCACTTTCTCCTACTGGATCTGGCCATCTCCAGAGTAGCAACGCTGTAGTTGAGTTGCTCTGGGGTACAGTGTTCTCGCTTTTTCCATCTTCCCTAAACACTAGAGCTGAGTTATCCTGTTCACATTTCTTTTCTCCTCGCCTCTTCCATCCCGGGCTCTCTCCAAAACTAAACGACCCCAGCAATTCCTAGGACGACCACTCTTTTCGAACAGGCAGAAGAGGGTCCGAGCTCTGGGCCAGACCAGGAACCGCAGAGAAAGCCGAGGAGCAGCGCGCCCAGCAAAGTCTTCAGGGAACCCTCGCTAGGAAATGTCGGGGTCGCGTGAAGTAAACTCCGCCGTCAACAGGGAAAAGTCTATATAATTCAGTTCATTTGCCCGCTTTTCGAGAACAGGCAAAGTTCCAGGTGCAAACGCCAAAAGCGGTGCGTGCAACATTCCTGCTTCAATTCCTCCCATCTCCCACTCGCTTTGGTCAGGTATTTCACGTCCTTCCCAGATACTCGAGTGTTCTTGCTTGGCTGGCTGAGTGCAATTGCTCTCTACTCTTAGAGCGTGGTTTACTGCTTATCTCATCACATCTCACACATGGAAGTGATGTGGCCTCGACCTCTTGGGGACCCATAGGAAAGGTGTCTTGAAGGCGTAAACCCTCCCTTCCATCACATGGTGGCACACGTTGCAGAGCCAAAGGACCCAGAGTTTTGGTCAGAACCTGGCTATTCCCTCCTCTGAACAATTTAGAGCGTAAGCAGGCAAAATAAGTGGAAGAGTGTTGGTTTAGTGGACGTCCAGATAAGAACACCTTCAAAGCAACAGGTAGAGGAAGAGAACAGGTCCCTCTATCGCCATCTTCAGCTCATTTCTAGTTTTCCATTTGATTTTTTAAAATTCTCATTATTTAGAGTGCTTCCTGTTTTGGAGGAATTTATACTTCCTTGTCATGATGTAAGGACTCATTAAAGAGTACTTTCACTAAAAAGTTTTCCTCAAAAAACGGGAAAAAATTTTTTTTCCTAAGACTTCCATGTGTGTGTTTTTCCCCCCTGAGCTTGACAGTTAGATAGTGATGCACAGATGTTTTTATTTTAACACATTCATTTCATTTTCTCCTGCCATTTCACGTTTAACTCCTTTGCTTCTGTTTTTCCCATAGAGTGCACGCGAATGGCGTCTTCATGGTAATTGCAACATGTATTGCTTTCAAAAAGGATTCACAAAGCTTTCGCATTAACTTGATCTAAATTTGATAAATCATGCGTAGGAGCGAAAAAAGAGGCGACAAAGGGTAGGAGACTCGAGCCCAAGTAAAAATGCGACATAGTCATCGGGCAGAAATCAAGAAAAAATGTTTTTCTTTCGAGTGTAAAGAAAATATAAAACCCTAACTGGAGTGAGGTGTGTATTTTATTTCCTGGAAGAAATGATACTGATCCATTGGAAATGAACGGTAAATTTTTAAAGTATTCTCGAGTGAGAAGGGCTAGAGATTCGCCTCTCTTTTGAAATGAGTGAGGAGGGTGGATTGTGCTCCCCACCCCCGTCCCCCCCTCCCAACTGGCAAAAGAAAAAAGAAAAGGAAAGGAAAGGAAAAGGAGGGGAAAGGAAAACGCTAACTGGTTTTCAGTGGTTAGGTAGGGGGTGGCAATGGATTCTAGAGGTGGTCGAAGAAGAAGGTGCATGTGTAAGTTGACGAAATTTCTTCTCGCTATGTCGTGCCTGCGATCCAGGAGAAAAGAACTGGGCGTTAGAAGAAGGAAGCTTAGCAGAGGATGGTTTCGATCCATCGACCTCTGGGTTATGGGCCCAGCACGCTCCCGCTGCGCCACTCTGCTGACAGGCCGTCACGCTGCGCTCCTTTTCCCCCACTATGAACCTCATGAGCTATGTCATGCGTCCTTGTATATACAGACAAATTTTGGTTTGTTTATAAAATCGAAAGAATCAACTTCCCAGCAATAAGCGGAACAAAGTTCTGTGACTTATTGCACGTGGAAGGACTCAGATCACTCTCAGAAATATCATGCTGGACCCCCAAAATGCCTCACAGTAGGATATGCTATATGATTCCACTTCTATGAGGTTCAAGAGCAGGCAAACTGTCTGGTGCTAGAAATCAGACAGCGATTAGCTTGCAGGATGCAGTCTTGTCTGGTAAGGGGGCATAAGGCGATTTTCTGGACTAATGGGAATGTTCTCAGTCTCCATCTGGGTGGTGGTCACATGGGAGTAGGATACATCGGTAAAGTTTATCAGCTCAAACTACACATAAACGCTTTTCATTTAAAAATATACTTCAATAAAGTATTGGGAAAAGGGTACCACAGAGAAGTAGTAACCTAATGGAAAGGAGAGACGGGGGTGTGTGTGGGGAGAGAGAGAGAAAGGGTACTAGAGGCAGCAAGGGAAGGAAGGACGGAGCGGGGTCATTCCGGTGGACTCGGGTGCTGGGCGGGTCCCACTGATTCATCCAATCTCAGCCTCTGAGGCTGTGCTAAGTGGCAGTCATCTCCAGGCCACCAAGAGGACGACCGGAATTCACCCACGGTGAGGCGCTGACGGAGCACGTAGGTGTTCCGATGCCCCGCGGCCGACAGCGGGGCGGCGATAAGGAAAGAGTGCCCGGATCCCACGCCCTCCAAGGCTCCCACCCCCTCATCAGAAAACTCCCACCTTCAGCCTTCCAGCCGGACAGAGATCCGAATGCCCGTTTTGGCGGCATCGGCCCCTCAGCACTCCTGGACTCAACCCTGCTCTCACACAAGAGCCCTCCTCTCCCACAAACAGCCCTGGCCCAAACCCCGCCCCCCCCCACCCCCCAACACACACACACACACACACACACACACATCACACTCACACACCAGAGGAAACCACCTGACCGGCGCTGAGGCCTGTAGCCTGAGCCCTCCAGACAGTTTGGCCCGGTTGCAGCCTGGAGCCCCAGTGCAATACCTGAGCACACTGCTTGCCACACGCAATATGAGGCCCCACGTTTCCCAGGAAGGCAATGCCAACTGCCCTGAGACAGGCCGCTGCACTAAGCAGCCCGCCTGCCTCTGCTCCCTCGGAGCCTGCAACCCCCAGCACACACCGAAGAGGCCTCAGCTATCCCCCTCCGTCTTCTAAAGGGCAGAGAGTCCTGTTTCCAGTTAAGACGAAATCTCAAGGATCAGATACACCCTCCTGCTTGAAAGAAGCAGAACCTGACAAAATAGACGAAACAGTTTTCAAGACACCAAACATCAGGCAAAGAAGGATGGTGCTCCCTGACAGAAAGAAAGGAATGAGCGAGTTTTCTGGGCATGAGGTGAGACCTGGGATTGCAGCCTTGAGAGAGTTTCCAGGCCCCAGTGCGTGGAACAGGAACCCAGGCGGAGGCTGGTGAACTCCCTGCGTTGAAGTGACGGGGCGGATAGTCCAGGAGACCAAGGCAGCTAAAGCTGGCAGGACAGAGTACCGGAAAGGAGAGAGCCGCGAGAAGAGAAACCTCCAGAAAGCACTCCACGTGGAGCTTAGCACTGGTCAGCGCACGCAGGTAGGGAAACTGTACAAGTCTGGGGAAGGACTTCCCACAAAGATCAGAGAAGTTACCATGATACTGAACTGTCCTTTCAAGTCAGAAGCAACGATATGAGATGCACGTCTGTCTAAGGAATCCAGATTCGATTCCTGTCCTTAAGAAAAGAAAAGAAAAGTCTGTGTTTTGTGTTTCTTGCTCAAAGTGTTCAAAGAGCTGCTGACATGGAGGGAAGAGGAAGTATCCTGAACCAGTCCGCCTGGCGTGGTCCTTCCTCACAGGGCAATCTCGGCTGTCAGTTCCTCTGAAAGAGTCGTCAGAGACGTGGAAAGAACGACCTTTGAAAGAACGCCTATTTACTTTGTATCTCTTGAGGATTTGAGAAAGGACGTTGATTGCGCAACTACTTTGGAAAGAGAATTGAAAAGCGAATAAGCTTGTAACCAAAGGTTGCCAGTAATCTTTTCCACTTTTTCCCGCCCACTTTTCGTGTTAGGTCGAGCTCCCACTCTTGCGTCCTCTGGCCCTGCAAGTGTCTCTGTCCTCAGCCACTGGTCCCGGAGGAAAGAGTACACTGCCTGCTGGGAAGAATGTTGAAGTTGTAGTGGGCCGAGAGCCGAGTTTGGGTAAGGAGTGGATAAAAAGGCCCGCGAGGGATGGTGGACTTGGAGCATGTTATTGTGGAGAGGACTCTACCGTCTTCGCAGGTGTGCGCAGGTTAAGAGCCAGGTTTCCTCCTGAGGGACTCGGCAGGGGAGGTTCCCTGCGCAGGTGAGTGAAGGGAGTGGCCAGTACGGGGATCGAACCCGCGACCTTGGCGTTATTAGCACCACGCTCTAACCAACTGAGCTAACCGGCCCCCGACCACCCAGCCCTTCTTCTCCTCTTTCGTTCCTCTTGCGCCCTCTCTCCTTCCCCATCCCCACCCCCCAACCTCTTTCAAAGGTTAAGTTCCAAGTGTAGCTTCTCTCAGGAGAATTTGGTGGTGGTTGTTGCTTTCCACCCAAAATAAACAGAATGAGACGCTGTCTCCTGAAAGAAAACCAAACGGAAAGAAGGCACACCAGTTTTCAGTCGTACTCCTGGACGTGAAAGAGGAAGCCGACGTTTTTGGAGGAAGCTGCGGCCAACGGCCGGGGGAATCCATGGAAGTATGTGCTGTTGTGTAAATGGCTCGGCGCCGTGCAACCCAAGGCTTCCTTTTGGACAAAGCGCTGCTGTCCGAGTTTGGCTCTCTGTGTAGAGGGCACAGCAGATCTTTGGTGGGTTACACATGGAGCAGCTAGGTGTCCGAGGACCGTGAAAAGTAAACGTTTGTCTTTGGCCGAAGAAGTACTGCGGGAAACGGTGGGGTTAAAAGTTTGAAGTGAAAAGCTACGTCACGTCCCGGCCGGTTAGCTCAGTTGGTTAGAGCGTGGTGCTAATAACGCCAAGGTCGCGGGTTCGATCCCCGTACGGGCCACTCCTTTCACTTGCTTTTACTCCTTACCACCCAAGGTGGTTACACGTCTCTGAGACTTGGAAGGCACAGGTTACTTAAAGAAAAAGAAAAACAAAAAAATCCTACACGTCACTCACGTTACACCCTCCCCCCTCCCCGGCATTTTGGAACTGCCTAACCAGAGCTCTTCTGGAAGTCGCGGTCCTGGAAAGCAAGCTGCGGCATGGAATGTGGAGTAGCGTGGTGGTCAGGACCAGCTCCAATATCCGGCCCGCACAAGCCCGGCCTTTCTAGATTTACCATTGCCTCAGTCAAAGCCTCTCGTCTCTCTATTCGGAAGGGGTTGAGGGGTAACCCAGTGAAGCTAATATTGGTGAAGACACTCGTAGATCCACATTGATTCTTTCTTTCTTTCTTCTTGTTCTTCCTCCTCCTCTTCTTTTTTCTTAAAGCCTCTTTGATTTGAATCTGTGTATAGGTGTCTCTGTGTGATCCTTTCTCCATATTTGCCGTGTGAGACTGAATCTTTCTCCATATTTGCGGTATGAGATTGAAACCAGAAAAGGTTAGATTGTGAACGTTCCTGTGATCGCCTTTGAAGGGTCCTTCCGAGTTGCGCAAGAGGCGGGATTGATTGCCCTGTGGGGCAACAAGAAGGAAGGTGAGGGAGCTTTTCCCAGCACGTCATTGCGATCGGAGAGAAGTTTGAAGAATTGGTCGGCGTGTCAATTGCAAGGTGATTGGGTGTCAAAAGGGTTCCGAGCCAGCCAGGAGTCGAACCTAGACTCTTCTGATCCGTAGTCAGACGCGTTATCCATTGCGCCACTGGCCCCTGCGTGAAACAGGACCTTAAGCATGCCTATTTAATTAAATGAAACCTCCGAAGTCGCTGGTTCCGGAGTGAGGATGGAAATAACCGCAAAACCGTTGACTCCGACAGATTCATGTAATTCGCGGTGAGTGTATATACTACAACGTTGTTTTCAATTTCTATATTTAAAATCATAAGAATTGTAACCCTTAGAACATTGCATACGTGATAGCAAGAATGTCATTCCCTGAAAGCAAGTTTTCTCCTGCGAGTGCTCTTTGCAAATTTTTGCAATCAATCTGTTAATCTGCCATGCTTCCACCCGCGTCATATATTCGGATGTACTTCTATTGGACCCTGATGATGTGTGCGCGGATGACTAATGACTGCCCTGTATTCTCTTTAATTAAGCTTTAAAAAATAGTGCACATCTATTTGGTTTGGAAATGCGTTCGGCTGTAAGAATCACATCTTTTCCTCTTACTGTTAAAAGAGTAAGCCTCACTAAGAGGGAGAATCATGGGCAAATTCTGTGATAAACCATGCATCGGATAAAAGCATGCAAAAGTCAACGGTAAAGGCAAAACGAGGCAAGAATTCAGTCCTTCAGTAAAGGTACACACATTCCAGAAATCAAATTTGACATAGAATGTGGGAATTTAGGAACTGATTTAATACCACATACATTTCAAACAGACAGACATGCTCTTTTTAGACAATTTGGTTGCATGTTTATTTTAGTTTTCAAATTGGGCAAAAGAGATGCCTCAAAATGTACAACTGCCTCGAGAGAAGGACCTTGGATGTTGAGAGACAGGCACGGTACGGTAATGTTCTTGACGGCCCAAACTTGGAATCCAGAGTGCAATGCGTTCTCATCCCAGCCTTGCCATCTTTCACCTAACTGGCTTTTGCAATAAAAGAGAGGTGTACAGTGCTAACAGAAATGTGAAGATTTACTTAGAAAGTTTTGTCTGAAGGAGTAATGGTGGAGGTCAAGTTTCAAGGTTGAGGAGATGTTCACTAGGTATAGAGGAGTATTTGGGGTAGAACGAATGATATGTGCACACATCCCTGGGAAACAAGAGGAACTGCTGGCAGGTAGGACGAAGGGCTGCTGGTTGGGAGAGAGGGGGCAGTGAGGTACGAAATGAAGCTGAAGACACAGGAGTGGCCGTGGAGAGGATTTCAGGCCATAATCTTCAGGGCCACATAATAAAATAGCCATCAGATGTTTAGGTGACAGGCAACTCTTTTAGAAACACTGCTTTCTGTCTGTCATACTTTTGTCCTCTCAAAGTTCACAGAATCTGAGATCTAGTCTGACCTAGTCTAAGCAAAAGCCAGCTAAAATTCCCCCAAAGGTTTGAGAAAACTCCCAGGCATTCAGATCATGTGACTCCCCTTAGTCCACGAGGGACAAGAGCCAGGGTCCCTGTAGAGGGGAAGTACTACTGGCACTGGCGTCCCAGGAAGGGAGGCGTTTAAGCTTCATCTTTAAAACAGACATTTTTACTTCTGGTAATGTAGAAGTTAAATGGTTAAAGCAGATGTAACGGTATGGTTTTGTTTTATGTTTTTTGGGTTTTTTTTTTTTAACGGTGAAAGCTTATGTAAAAGGTATGTTTAATAGGTCGCAACACAGGCTGCTCTAGTCAGGGTTAAGTTTTAGTTAAATCATACGTAAGCCATGACTTCCCCACACCTTAATATATGAACATTTCTTCCATAACCATCAAGTAGAAATACTGTATGCGGTACTTCCTGTGTTTTGTAAATAAAAAAAAAATCGGTGCCTAAAACACACACACACCACCAGCTCAATATACTATACCAGAACATTCCCCCCTGTCCTTTCTCTCTTCTGAGAAATCCCTCACACAGCCCGGCAAATGCAGAGTGCGCTGTTCATGGTCCTGACTCCGGGAAGAGGCGGGCTTCCTGGTGGCAACGCGGACCATCTCCGCCCTCCGGGCGCGCACCTTGAGTTGAGCGGGATGCCGAGCCCCTGAAGTGTCCGAGAGGAGCCCCTGCCGGCCTCGATACCCTGCCTGCGAGGGCCCCCGCGCCCCATTCCGCGTACGTCTGTCCCACAGACTTGTCTCTAAACACACACGCCGGTAAACCCACCCTAACCCCTTTCCGAGCCCGGCCGGGACTGTTCTGTGCCTAAAGGCAACTGCCTTTTGAACCCACGTAAGCGACAGGTGTCTGCGCCCAAAGGACAACTCGTGGCAGCGAGCGGCCACCCCTCCCAGGCAAGCCTAGGTGGCTGAGGCGAGTCGGCCTACGGATCCCGGCGCGCAGCCTGGGCTTCCGGAGAAGGGGCGGCTTGGCCTTGACCGCGTTGTGCAAACACCTGAGCAGAGAGACCCGGATCAAGGCGGACTGCAGACCGAGTCCCCGAGAGTATTGACGGGGATACCAACGCGGACCCCGGGAACTAGGAGAAAAAGGAAAGGGCAGTGAGGTTAAGCAACGGCCTCTGCCGGACACAAAATCCACGTGTACTTTCTGGGGACGGGAAACGTTTCTGATTCATTTCCTCCACCCCCTCCTCCATTGCTTTCCACCTTCTCCACACACAAATTTTATATTGAAGGTTTTTGAAAATATTTCTGGCAAGGAAAAAAAGAAAATGCCGGAGATGGAAGACATCTGGAAACATCACCTTTTGGTTTTCGTTTGTTTGATTTACATCCTTGTTTGTCTGATGGCATTCATTCACTTATTCATTTCTAATTGCGGTAAGCGTACCTCAGCTGCTTCCTGGCCATTTGCTTGCATTTCAAATCATTTGCCTCTACAGTGAAAGTGAAAACAGTAAAGTCTGTTGAAGAAAATTTAGCAGAATACTCCATGCCTTTGAGATGAGCAACTATATGTTAGACAGCACATAATAAGCATACAAGCATACAAGAAAGATTGCTACACTGTACCCACCCCCACCCCCACCCCGCAAACCAAAACAACAAAAACTGAGCACGTTTTTCCTCAAAAGTCCATTCGGAGAGAAAAACACTAGGCACAGGCTGGAAGGACATACTCATAATTCACACAATGTAAAAGACGTTGGAGTCCGAGGAACCTACAGAAATGTTAAAATGCAGTAAGTACTTTAACAAGATGTAGTTCTGAGCACTGCTGTTGTGAGGATAGGTTGGAAACCCTTTGTTTCGAGGTCGGGCACCTTAGAGAGGGCAGCAAGGTAGTAAGGAAGTAGTTGTACTTGTGGGTAAAGTGGCAAAAGCCTGGGAAGGGCACTGTTTCCGCCCGGTTTCGAACCGGGGACCTTTCGCGTGTAAGGCGAACGTGCTGACCGCTGCACCACGGAAACGTCACACGCACGTTGCATTTTACAAGTCCAATAAAACGGCATTTCCTTGGTGCTCCCCAAGTCTAATAATTTTGAGTATTTCTCTTTTAGTATATTATCACTCACTCACTTTGCTTACCCTCCTTTTTAAAAACGTGTTAAAATAAGAATATAGGAACTCTACGACTCATAACCAAACGTAACTCAAAAGCAGAGTCCAAATTCCTTCCCCAACACCACGCAGGGTAATTTCAAGCTCCTAGGGCATGTGATTACAAGGAACTACCCGACAGTACCCTGTGACTTTCATTTCCATGTCTCTTGCTCACCGTTGGACCCAGGACATAACACACAGAGCCCCGAAGACCCCCAGACTTCCGAGAGGGCATGCTTGTCCGGAGGAGACTGCTGAGCAGGGGCGGAGTGGGCTGTGCCCCAGGAGGGAGTGACAAAAGGAGTAGTGTTTGGGAATTCATGGGACCGGACTCTGTGCCGAGTAGGTTGAGGTGGGAGTCGTCAGTCAACTTCTTATCCAGTGTCACTCACACTGGCCTGGAACGCCTGTGCTCTGAGCGACGTCAATCTGTGCAACAGCTGACGTACTAGACTATACTTTATTTTTCTCCTCACTTCACCTGACCTTCGTCACTGTATTTGTCCACTTCCCAGCTTTTACCTCAAGGATCAGGGAGGTGCTCAGCAGCAAAACCATGGTCTTTCCTCGAATTCTCGGTGAGAATTTCGTGATAGGACAGCTCTGCATCAGCACGTCTGACCAAGAGCCAAGCTGAAAACTCCTGTTCTCAGCAACTCAAACTTGGATTGGTCCCAAGGTTGCAGGAAACAGAGAAGTGAGACAGTATTTCCCAGTTAGCAAGATTGGAGTCCGCTTTTTCCCTGATATGGACTTGGCAGCAAAAATGATGATTTATTATTTTCCAGTACTTTGATTAGAAGTTTACTGTAAAGCAGTCAATGAGTGGCCCCCAACGTGGCCAGTCCTGACCCTACCAGATGTCCTGAAAAAGTATGCAAGCCTGAGGTAGCAAAGGGCACATGCACTGAGTATTATAATAAGATTGCACGAAATCAGTTAATTATTTTTAAAGTTGCCAAATGAAACCACAGAGATAAATGGTCATTCATTTTCTGGTACAGATGAACTTATTTGCAAGGCAGAAATAGAGACAAAGATGTAGGGAACAAAGTTATGGAAACCAAGGGGGGAAGGGGGAGTGAGATGAATTGGGAGATTGGGATTGACATATATACACGGCTATGTGTAAAAGAGGTAACTACCACATAGCACAGGGAACTCTACTCAGTGCTTGTGGTGACCTCAACGGGAAGGAAATCTAAAAAAAAGAGGGGATATATGTGTACGTATAACTGATTCACTTTGCTGTACAGCGGAAACAGACACAACATTGTAAAGCAGCTATACTCCAGTAAAAATAAACTGAAAAGAAAAGAGGAAACGGTTATAACACTACTTGATTTACACTACTCTAATTTATATTAGAACTTTTCCCTTGTTCTTTTATTGGTTTTGGATTAGCTTTGACTAAAGGCAAATGGGTAAAAACAACTCCAGACTAAGTAATGGGTGTGGAAAATAGCTGTAAACATATGTAAGTGCAGAACTTGAAAGCACACCCGTCGAAACTAGATCACTAATTCAGTAGCCTGGCCCCACACTGGATGGTCCACGTAACAGTAGTGTAGACGTCACTCATCTGGGAGGCTGTAGAAGTGGTGACTTTCAGGCCCTGTTGCAGATGTAGTCATCTAAAACCCTCATTGTAATGGACCATACCAGGTCATTCATATGCTCACAAAATTTTGAGAAGCATGGCTCTAAGGCGCTATTCAATGTGCCAAAAAGCTATCTGGCGCAAAATTGGGGGGATCTGAGGGGAGAGGTTGACCATGCAATGAATCAGTCAAGAGAAACAAACATCTCCATTGTGCTAAAAGTTCTAGGAGGCAAAAATAATTGAAGAGATCACACAAAACCGAACTGGCAATGTCTGACACCTGATCTAAAAGGTACAGGAAAGACCAAGAAGCACCCTAGGCAATTCTAATTTTCATCTCATGATTTCAGGGCAAGTAACGCTCTTGGGAGAGTTGTTGATATTATATTTATTTTTTAAGCAAGGGGACTAATGCTGTCCCTATCTCCTCCTAGGACTTGAAGGCATGTCAACTGCAGTTAATTCCAATTTTCGTTTGCCATGTTTAAAACACAGCCACCTTAGGCCCCACTGGGATTCGAACCCAGGATCTCCTGTTTACTAGACAGGCGCTTTCACCAACTAAGCCACGGAGCCAACTATGGCACGAAGCTAATTCTTATAGTTTTTGAAGGAGATGTCACTTTCCTGTTTCACCAATGCATTTCTCAAGAATTTTTGATTAATGATAGAGTCTCGGGACTACTTCTCAGAATTTCTATCAAGTTCTTTTACTTTCTCTCGCCTGAAATATGCACAGAAGTTTACATGCTGTGCCAAGACAAGAAAAACTTTCTGAGCCTCTGGACCCTTGAAATAGGCAGCCAAACCATTTCACCTCTAGGAGCTTTTACAACTTCGTTATAGGAGATATTTCTCAGTTTCAAATCTGCAATTGGGAAATGATGGTGCTTATCGGTCTTGAAACATAACATGAACTGGAGCACTTTGAAGGACTTCACCACACCATTTTCTACTCTTACTGTGATAAAGCAATATCTTACAAAAGAGAAACGTGCTTCCCAATCTTGATTTTGGAGCTATGTGGCAGGTAAAGGCATGCAAATGGAAAAACAAAGGTAAGAATTCAGCAAATGTATACATGTTAAGAACGATGTTTGACACAGAGATATAGACAATATAAAACTTAGGTAGACATGTCTTACTTAAAAATGTCATAAAGTTCTTAACTGGTCCTAGTTCCTGAAATCAACAATCAATGCATAAATATCAGAGAGTTGTCCTGCCCTTTGAGAATGAGAGGCAGTATGGAATGATGCTTAAGAGCACAAACTGTGATGTCAGGCTCCATTGGTTCTTTGTCCCAAACCTGTCATTATATTTGGGACCTTGGGAAAATAATGTAAAATCTCTATTTCCTGTTTTCATTTACTCAAATTCTTTGGGGAGTGCTGGCAGATGGTGTGGGTTATGACTAGCCTCAATCTATAAGACTTCTACAGGCGTGTTAGATCTAGGCCAGGTACACAGCATTGCTTCCTGAGCTGACGTAACTCAAAAGCAGAGTCCAAATTCCTTCCCCAACACCACGCAGGGTAATTTCAAGCTCCTAGGGCATGTGAGAACAGTGTAAGGAAACTGCCTGTATCTCTTGCAATAGCAGGCAATTTATTTCCTTTTGTTGTTTATTTCAACAGCTCGAGTACTTCTGTAAAGTACACACTTTCCACTCATTTCTATTTGAAGAACTCTTTCATTGTAATCAAACCTGTAAGATTTAAAATTTTCTGCCCAATGCAATACACCTCTCCTATTGTATTTTAAGTATCAGGTATTATGTGTATTAATGGGAAGACTAAGTTAAATTAGGAACCACCTGCATTTATGCACATCAGAGATGCCTAAAACTTAAAACACACACACACACAGACACACACACACAAATCCACCTAGCATTAACGTAATCTATGAAGTCTTTAAGAACAAAAAAGAGGGCATGATTAATACTACCTGGGAGAAGTCTGAGCTCTGTGAAGAACCCACCAAAGAACATTGAACTGGCCACTGTTCTTTCTGAAAAACTTGGATTCTATAATGGGACCTTGGTGTGATAGATAAACCCAGTTTTGTGGGGCAGGATGTAACAAAGAGAAGTGGTTCAGTTGTTTATTGGCCCAAATGGAAATATTTTAGGCCCAAGGTAGGAAAGAAAACCCTTTGGGTGTGAGGTGAAACTTTGTGAGAGAAACCCACCGAACTTCAAGTTCAACATAAACCAGATGGCTCCATTTCAGATGTCTTTTACACGCTAAAGACAAATCTCATTGGTCTGGTTTGCATTTCAGTGTGCGAATGGGACTCTAGGAGAGTATTTGGCAGGACAAGTATACGTCATCTAGCACAGATAACCATATAAATATCTCTGCCATGTCCCTCACCAAAATAAGACATCAATATCACATTCCTTCAGCTTTGAACAACGACCTGTCATGGAAGTACTGTCAACCAGGCGTTTGCCTCAACACTGATTTCAGTGGTGGCAAAGAGACATGTTTCTTATTGTAATTTTTAAAATTAAGTTTTTATTTTGGAATAATTTTAGAAAAGTTGCAAAGACAATACAGAGAATTGCCTTATACCCATTACCTAGTTTCCCTTAATATTAGCTTCTTCCATTATCATGGTACCTTTGTTAAAACTAAGAAGCCAACGTGGGTACTTTACTAATAACTAAACTCCTGACTTTGACTATATCACACCAGGTTTTACACTAATGTCCCTTTTGTTTCCAGGATCCTACATTGTATTCAGCCTCCTCTAGTCTGTGACAGTTTCTCAGTGTTGATGAAGTATTTCTGTAGCATACTTGACTGTTTTCCATCTGGGTTTGTCTGATGTTTTTTGCATGATTGGTTTGGGGTTATAGGTTTTTGTGGGAGACCACAAGGATAAAGTACTTGTCCCATCGCATCATATCGGATGTTACATGATAGGAGCACAGCTTACCAATGGTGATGCCAACCTTGATCATTTTTAAGGTAGTGTTTGCCATTTTTCTCCCTTGCGAAGTTCCTATTTTTTCCTACTTCCTACTCTACTATTTAGAAGTTAGTCACTCAGTATGGCCCATATTCCGGAAGGGAGGGGATTAAGCTTCCTCTCCTGGGGGGGTGGGGGAGTATTTACTTATATTAGTTGGAATGCTTCTGTAAGGAAAATGTTTCCCTTCTCCTGTATTCATTGATTTATTTATATCAGTATGGACTCATGAATATGTATTTTATACTTTGGATTATAATCCAAAACCACACCATCTGTTGTTCAAACTGTTCCAGCTTTGGTCATTGGGAGCTCTTTCCCTGTTATAAAGAGACAACTGGCAAAGCTGTTTCTTTCCTACTGTGTTGATATTAATAAATTTTTCTTTCACACATCATATAAAAAAAATCTTGTTTCACCTTTCGCTGAACTAGTTAAGACCCGAGTGTGGAAGTGTAGAAAGTGTGGATGGTTTCCCAGTTTATTTTAGGACGAAAATAATCCAGTAGGGTCAGTTTCTTTGCAAGAATCAGTTACCCAGTGGAAAACTAATATGCCCAAAGCGGCTCTATTTCCCTTGCTAGTCACTCACTACTATCCTTGCACCCTGTAGATGGGATTCAAAGGAGGACTTCAACCTTGGGGTAAATCAAAGATGTGTGTTTAAATTTTTTTGAGTTCTCAGCGGGAGGTTCGTCGGTCTCCCTGACATTAATTGTGATATCGTAGTGGACCTGAGACTGGAAGAACTCTCATCTGTGTAGAAATGTAAGAGGAACGCCCTGTCGTACAAATTGGCCTGTACGGGGATCGAGCCAGCGACCGTGGCGTTATTAACACTACACTCTAACCAACTGCGCTAACCGGCCAGCAAACTGGTAGCTTGTTCCTCTGTAGGCAATTAAATAAAAGGGAAACAAAATGGTTTCTTCAAATTCTCGGGGCGGGGGGCCGGGGGCCGGGGGGCCGGGGGGCCGGAGGGGTGGGGCGGGGGGAGGCGGGGAGGGAGGAGAAGGAAAGGGAACACAAAGAACTGAAACAACCGAAAAGTGACGTTATTTTTTTAAATCTCCACATTCTTCCTATTTCATTCTCCCCCATCTCGGAGTTAGGAAAAAGAATAAGAGAACACAACATTTGGCCTGATTGAACTCTACTTCTTGGGGACCTCTCTCCAACTGACGACTCTGAGCCCCCCCAAAAAATCAAAGTCGCCGAAGGAGGCTTCCTTCCTCCTACCTATTTAAAATAATTTATAAAGATAAATTATTTTTAAAATAATTTTATTTCATACTATCAGAGTCCTTAATCTATCTGGAATTCATTTTTTTAATTGTATGAGATGAAGCAGTTTTTTTTATTTTTTGAAGAGTTTTTCTACTTGTACCAACTGCACTTGAAAAGTTCATTAACTTCCTGCCGTTCTAAAGCGATGAATTTAGCCCTCTTCTTCATATTCTATACCCTCCCCGTAAGGAATCTCACCTTTTCCCAAGATTTCGATATTCTAAGGTACATTGACAACGCTCCAATCTTTCCCTAGCCCTCACCAGACACTCCATACATTCATTTGCTCTAACCAAAAACCTTTGCTTTATCCCAGATTCCTCTCTTCATCTCACACCTCACAACCCCTTTAAGAGCAAATCAGTTAAATATATATATACATCTGACCACTTCTCACCACTTGCATTGTAAGCATCCTCGTCTGGGCCACCATTGAATCCCAGTGGATTCCCGCAGAACCCTCCTCCCAGTCTCCCCGCTTTCACTCCTCTACCGTCCCAGCTCAGCCAGCAGCCAGAACAATCCTAACAGTGAGTCAAGTCATGTCATTTATTTGTCCCAAAGCCTCTGCTTGTTCCACATCTCACTCCTGGGGACTTCCATCAGGTTTTCTCTTTGCCTGGAATCCTCTTCCCTCATACTCTGGCATGGCTGAGTCTGTCAGTGAATTCAAGTCTTTGCTCAGATGTCAACCTCTCATAAGAGCTCAGATGAAACTGTAGCGCCATCTTAACCCACCTACCCTGCTCTATATTTTTGCCAGGCCGTTTGCAATCTCTTTCACATGGGAGTTATTTCCTATTATGTTTATTGTTTATTTTTAATCACGCCCCATACTAGAACATAAACTCCAGAAGAACAGGAATTTTATGTCACTGAGAACATCCCAAATATTAGAAGAGTGCCTAGTAACCAGTATCAGATGCCCAGTATTTTTTGAGTGAATGAATGATTGAATATGACAAATATTTCCTTCATATTCCATAGTCATTTCACACTCAAGTCTATAAACATTCCATGTATTCTGCCAAAATTACATTTTCCATCCTCCAAGTCAAATGGCTAAGGGTCGGTCTTCTCGAACTCCCCCTTACCCTTATTCTGCCCATCTCCTCCGCCCACACGGTGCAATCGGTCACCAAGTCCTGCTTCTTAATCCCTCCTCTCTCTACTGCCTCCCCACGCCCACTGTTAACTACCTGGTTAACAATCCCTGTTAACCAGGTAATTAATTACCTAGCTTGAATGTATTGTATCTTTCATCTTTGTTGGTGTCTCCGCAGCCTCCCACACATTTCCAAGCCTCCAGCCTGTTCCTCTTTGACTCCTCCCTCACATGACAGCTAGAGCAATCTAAACCCAAGCTTGTCTCTTTCCTACTTAAAATCTTTCCATGACTCTCCATTGTATTTGGAACCTTGTGCACACTGCACGATATGGTTTATAAACATACCCATGATCTGCCCCTTCTTCTCCCAAACCATATCTGACTCCTTGAAAGTTACCCAGATAGATGCGTTCTGTCTTCCAGACCCTCCTGTGCACGTGTTTTGTCTTTGGCCTGAAATACCCTTCTCCAGTTGCTAGAACTGGAGAACACACACCGTAAGACAGAATTCAAGTTTCAAGACTTAGATAAGATGACCTTCTGCCCTGCTTCCATTCCCTTAGTACCTGTCGCTTGTTATGGAATCACTGGCTTACTTACCAGTCTCCCCACTAAATTGTAATCTCCAAAGCAGAAGTTTTCCTTCACCTCTGAATGGCTGGTGCAAAGCACGATACAAGGTATACAGTCATCACTGTATAAATGTTAAATTATCATGTAAAGAGCTGTAGAAATTGTCTAATACTTTTCCTCTTGATCCCCCCCCCCCCACTGTAAGATGGCAATCTTGGGTTGTGGAATGCCTTTCAAAGTAGAAACAGCATGGATATTTAGAGTCCTATATACCTGGGTTAGAGTTCTGACTTTGGTGATTTGCTGTAGTGAGGGAGAAGCGAACACACACTTTGGAGCCAATAGGGTTGAAATCCCAAATCTAACCTTTACTGACTGGTTGAGCTTGGGCAAGTTTCTTAATATCCTTCTGCCTCTGAATAGATATGAGTTTTATAGCAATTCCTGTATCATAAACTCATTTCAACAATTTATTTTTATTTTATCAACCAACTTAAGATTGCTTATTTTTCCAGTTAGGTCTCTTCCAAGGTATCCATAAAACAGGAGATAGATGCATTCAGGGAATCATTCTTGCCTTTTCTTTTTTTCCATCAGGATGGAATATGTCGTAGCTACTCATAGACCTCCCATTGGTTACAGTACAGAGGTCAGCTTAGGTATCTGCTCTTCCTCCCTTTCTCCCTTTGTTCTCAGGCCCAAGAGTCTTCCTGCCCTACCCACCCTATCTGGGAGAGATGTGAGGTAGAGGGTGCTTTTATAAGGTACAAATTAAAAGAAAAGTAGAAGCTTTGGTTCCCTACTTGAGCATTTCTCATTCGTAATTATGGAGGAATTATGACCTATGGCGTAAAGAAAAGAAGCAAGGTTGCTCCACTCTGTGTTTTTCCTCCCCTGGCCCTCCCATGGATGCTCTCATGGGTAGACCATTGATCCTCAAGGAAAAGTTGGCTTCACGGTCAAATTGCATTAAAAGCTTCTCCAAAATAAATAAATTAAACTAAAAAAAAATCTTCTCCAAGAGCCAACTGAGGAGCAAAATAGCAAGAAATGAGGAATCGGCCTCCCTAGGGGACCAGATAAAGGAACCACTTCTTTGAGCCAAATAAAAGCAGGCTAAGATTTAGAGAGAATCTAATCCTCCTCCCAAAGATGCAAGAGAATATGGGTTGTACTCTTTGCCTCCCTGGCACGTCTGTTCCCAGAGAAAAAAGCAGGAGGCAGTATCCTGACTGAGCTCACCGTTGACACAGAAAGGAGTGGGTAGGGAGGGGAAGGCAAGGCTCTGTTCAATTCCAAAGCTTTGGTTCCACTCAGTTTCATTCTGCTATCACCACTAGATACTTTAGTCCTTCATTTTCCTCTAGAATGTAGATTAGGACCTCAAGGTGAATGTGCAAAGCTCTCACCTTAGATCTGGGGTATTTTCGCTGTAGAGAATCAGAAGTGACTGAGGCACTTTACTATGCTGAGGTCCAAATTAGAGTACGAGTGGCAAGGAACACAAATTATTTCTTGTGGGCATGATGCCTTCGGGAATGCCCTTGCTCCCTATTCTGTAGGGTTTTTGATTTTTCACCAATGGAAAACGAAGGGGCTGACGGTCTGAAAGATCTTCTCCCAACAGAGCCCTGGGGCAGTGGAGAGGGCATCCCAAAGCCAAGGCTGCTGCCTGCCTTAACTGATCCAGTGACAGGGGTGCTCTGAGCAAAGGGGGCCATGGAGGGGTCCCCAAACATAGTTTCTCTTGCAGAAATGCTGGCCTTCCCCAGGGCCAAAGGTGTGCCCTGGCTGGTCCGGCCCTGGCTGCCTGGGCCCCAGCCTTTCCCCAAGGGTGTGATGGCGTTAGTGCTCCCACTCGGCACTGCTCCAGGGCTGAGTGCTCCGGAGCTGGAGCTCGCGTCTGGGGCAGTGACGCTGAGCCCAGTCTCCTCACAGTCCACAGGGCTCACTAATCCCCCAAAGTCAAATGGTCGTGGGGTTGTGCTGCCAAACACGGAGCCACAAGCCCCAGTCTGGTTGTTTGGGTGACAACTCCCAAACCATTCGTAGTAGACCAAAGGGAACCTACTGGAGTGCTGTCAAAGGCCGGCCGGAAGCTGGCAGGGATGTGAAAGGTGGAGGCTGGTGGTGCCAAACCCCCAGAGGCTGACTGCGTGGTACCGCTGAAGGATGGCTGGGCTGGGGTTGATGTTGGGGTTGAGGAGGCCACTGTTGAGTTTCCAAAAATGGGAGAGCTACAGAAGCTTGGGCCAAGGGCTGGCTGGGGGCTTCTTGCTTCTGCACATATGTAGCCCCAAATGCAGGTTGGGGAGTGGCTCCCAGGGTTAGTGGGGAAGGTGGCCTTGAGCTTGACTCCAAGGGAATTGTGAATGCTGACGTCGAACTGGAGATCCTGGATGACGATGCAGGCTGGCTGGTGGTTACTAGGGCTGAAGCTGCCGGAGGGCCACCCACAGCGCTAAAATCGGCAGTGTTCCTGGTAGGGGATATCTGGACAGCACTGGGAAGAACCTGGCTAAAGATGGTGACTGTGTGCACAGTAGGAATGGTTGGACGCTGGCTCAGTGGGAAAGTGAATGCTGCATCTGGGGAGAAGCTGGCCCTGAAGGCACAGGCAGCCCCGAGTGGGAAAGGGGGGCAAGTGGAAGGACTGGAGCAAGTGCGGCCCATGGTACTGGTAACATTCACTACACCAAATTCCAAAGGCGGCTTAAAGGAGCCTTTGGATGTGCTGGCTGAGGTGGTGGACATGACTACAGAGGTAGCCTTGACCAGGCCATGGAAGAGACGGGTAGAAGCAGGAGTAGGTGGAGGAGTGGTCTGCTTGAAAGAGAAAGGAGCTCTCACGGGCATAGTTTTAAGTGGTCTTATGCTGCCAAAGATAGGCTTGAAGGTGGGAGTTGAGATACCCGGAGGTGAAGATGCTGCAGCTGTGCTTGAAATTCTGGAATATGAGGAGCCTCCTGTCTCACTATTGGCGGGGAGCCCCATGATGGGTTTTGACATGCGGTCAGCAGAAGTTGCAACAGGAGGTGCAGATGCAGGAAGATGGGGGGCTGGGCTGCTCATCAATCCAAACAAAGTGCTTTGCATGGTGGGTGCTGCAGGGTTAATGGCAGGGGAGCCTCGGGGTATGGCAGCCTGAGAGGTTGACGTGGCCACGTGGTCTCAGTGACTGGTGCTGTGGCAGACACAAGGGTCAGGAGGATGAAAGTAGTGGTGGGTTTTGAGTCTGAAGAGGTGCCTGAAAGGGGCTCTGACTGGGAGCACCCATGTGAGGCCAGCAGGCTCGCTGTCTTCAGAGGTGAGTGGGCCACACTGATTGCCTCTCCGGTAGGTTGCGGGAAGTCCAGTGGACTTGGAGACTTCTGCATTTTATGTAAGCTTTCCAGCTGAGGATCAGTGCCCTGGGACAGGGGAGGCTGAATAGCAGACCAAGTGTCAGGGACAGAGTCTGTGGTGACCTCAGTCGTATCTTCTCTGGCTTTGTTGCTCCGTTGGAGCCCAGCTTTCTTCCCTAAGGCCAGGTCTTTTGGGACCGCATAACTGAGCTGAGGAGGTGGAGTCAGGGACAACTGGCTCCCAGGGTTTGACAGAGGCAGGGGAATCTGATTTTGCTGCCCAGAGCTGCCAGATGTTTCTGGGGACTCATCTGATACCACTGGGGCTGGAGAGTGAGACGGATGACCAGTGTTCTTTCCTTTTCATTGGCCACTCTGGTACCTGGAGTGATGTACTGGGAATACTCTTCCAAGGCTCAGAGAAATCTCTAGAAGAGCTGTAAGAGCTTGTAATAGCATTTCTTTGGGAGCCAAGGGGGCCACCTGTGTGTGTGCTGGCCAAGGAGTCCATGGAGGAGCAGCTGGGCCTGTTATGCAAGCTGTGATCTGAGCCTCAGCAGTCGAGGCTTCTCTTCAGAGGCCCAGGCCTGGGCACAAAAGAAGTGAGGACTCCATTTTTCGTCAGAGGCTTAAACGCAGATGGTCTGGTCTATGGAATCCTCTTACTGTCCAAGCTCTCATGGAACAAGTGATTCTTCCCACCTCACTTTCCCCTTCTTGCACTCTCTGAGGGCCCTCAGCACTGTCTCCTTCGCACATGGGTCTGGGGCTTCTCAGAAGGTGAGACCCCTGCAGAGTTCGTTACCTCTGCTGGGGCAGTGGAGGAGGGCGCTGTCTGCTCACGAGGAGGGAGCCTCCTGGTCACCGGGCTCCTTGTTGCCCTGGGGTGCCGAAGAGACCAGATACTCCCCCTTGAAGTAACTTTCCCACCAGTCTGAGGGAAGAGGCCCCATGATGGAATTCCGGGACCTGTTCATGGGAAAGGGCCTCCAAGCCTCATTGACCACGCACGCGTTGGGACTGGTAGGATCCCAGTTCGGCAGGCTCCTCGCAGGTCTGTGCCGAGGGGCAGGGTGGGCACGATGGACGTGCTGAACCCGGGGGACCTGATGAAGGGGCTGAGCTGGCCGGCGGTTCAAGGGCCTCTCCGACAAGTCTGTGCGCCCCCCTGCTGGGAGTGACAGCCAGAGTCCCAGCTTGCCCACGTAAGTGCCCATGTGGAGCAGTGAGGCGGGGTCGGTGACTTTGACTTCGGGTTTGGGCTCCCGAGGTTTCTGACGCCTGGTGACTCAGCCGCAGTCGAAGTGTTCCGGTGTCGGTTGGGATCCCTGCGCGAGGAAAGTGAAAGGGTCTCGGGGAGCTCCTCACCCTCCAGGTCCTGCATCCGAAAGTGAGCGGCCGGTGGAAACAGAGGACACGCGGGACCTCAGCAGCCCCCGTAGCCTGCTCTGCTAGTTTGAGGCCTAAGCTGGGCGCTCTGGCCTCTCTTCTCTCCTCTCCGGGTTGCAGCGCGCGGCACGAGGAGAGGGATTGGAGAGGACGCGCGCGGCTGGAGTCCCAGAGCTAGAGTCCCAGAGCTAGAGTCGAGCAGGCGCTGGGTCTCCAGACTCCGGCTCCCGGCCCTGCACCGAGTCCGCCCGCCCGCCCCCGGAGTCGGAGTAGGGAGGGCAGTCCGAGCCCCTCAGGGTGAGTGGGTGGAGGTTGGGGGCGAGGGGCGGGGCGCTGGCGGGAGCGCGGGACCGGAGACCCGGGCGCGTGGACCTGGGCAGCCCAGACGGCGTTCGTGGCGCCAGCAGCGGGGAATAACGGAGGCCGGATTTGCTGCTTGGCGATTCCCGCCCTTCTTCCTTTCCTTTGCCTTTACCTTTTCCTTCCTTCCTTTTCCATCCGCCTCCCCGAGGCTGAATGTGTGTCGCCCTCGGTTGTTCGCACTTTGAGTATGCGGGTACGATGGCACTCTGGCGGGCTCGCGAGGCTCCGGAGGGGGCCAAAGGGATTTCTTGTCTACCGACCGAGAGCCTGAGCGCCTCCGCAGGCACCCGGCTTTGTCCCTCGCTCAGCCACGCCCCCCCGCCCCGGCCACCCTCTCCAATCGCGATCCTCACACAGCCCGGTGGGGTCGGAGCTGCAGGAGGGGAGCAAAGAAGTGGGAGATTTAATTTGCGGCTGAATATTCAGGCTTATCCTGAGTGAACTAGGGCACTAACATTCTGAGAAATTGAAAAACGAATAACGTTTTAAGATTTCTAACACCATTCCTTCCAATAACAATAAAAATGGCACGGATTGAATACGATTCTTTCAAGAAAGGTCATTTTAAGGTTGTTAAGTTAAGGAACTCGGAGAATGAGTTCCATTCAAAACCCACACTGTCCAAAACTGGGTCCAGACATCTCCCACTTCACCGATCTCTTTCTCCTTGAATTTGTATTTCCACAGAATTTTATGCCAATATAATGTGTGCTTACGCTTAAAGTCTTTATTCGATCGTCCTACTATACTAGTCTGCACCAAATATAGGTATAAACACTGAAATCTGAAATTTTGATATGTGACAGAACCACAAATCTGTTATAATTAATTCTTTTGGTTTCATTTATATTTGCATTTACTAATAGAATGCAATCAATGAAAACATCGTAAGTAGATAACAAAGTTGAAAGGGCCTTTACTGGAAGTTGTAACAGAAGTAAATATGGAATTTATCACCTCTTTCTCCAAGAGGTCGCATACAATATATTGATATAAGACCACCGCCGCTGAAGGAATATTTCCATTGCTCCTCTACTGGACACCAGAGATGGAAGGAATTTTACAATTCGGGGCAGTGTGTCACTTCAGATAGCTAGAAGGGTTTTGGAATTGCCTAGTGAGAGAATGGTGGGATTTCAAAGTAAGTTGGGAAGCAAGAAGCCAAACTAGAGGATTCTCAAACTCGTGAATGTTAACTGGTTGAACATGGAAGAGGTAGGAATTGATTCGGTGTTTATGCGTGATTGTAGCCGAGTTGGAGTAAAGTTTTAATAGCAAGGGATGGAAAAACTCTCTAGAAGAGGATGATTTCGATCTATCGACCGCTGGAGTTGTGGGCCCCGCACGCTACCGCTTCGCCACTCTGCTTAGCCCCTGACAGAAGCCACTGTTATTCCCTTCAATGATTATGTCACCGTTTCTGCGCTGAACATGTTTTTCGATTTCCTTTCTTTCTGATTTCCTTTCTTTCTGTCGCCCCTCTCTCTCGAGGCACGTAGATCAGCTCTTCCGCAACCAGATGACCTTGGGTCATCACCTTCGGGTCTGCAGTTTTCCAACCTGCCCAAGAGTGCCCAAAGCTCGTCATTGAACCCCCTCCCCAGCACCCCTCCCCACTCCCTCGAGCCGCTAGCCTCTCGGAGCGGAGGAAGAGCCCGCGGAGCAAAACTCTGGGTGAACCCTTATCGGGGAGAAGATCGGAAGTCGTGGAGCCAACTCTGCTGCCACCGGAAAGGAAACGTGTTAACCGTCTCCTCTGTTACCTGTCGAAAAATCTTATAGATGACACTTTGAATAAAAGAGAGGCATTTTGCTTGCTCGCAAGGGCGCAAGATTTTCAGTACGGTGCGCCTGAAATAGAGTTCACCCAGGTTGTTTCTCAAATTATTACACGGGGGTCACAATTTCGACTGTATCTCGTTTGGGGCCGTTTGGACTAAACAAACAAATACATTTTATTATAAGATAGGACCTTCCTTTTCCCGAGGGTTATATTAGAGAGCAGAACCTTTGGGAAGTTCCCGAACACAGCTCTCATTTGCGGCTGCCTCTGCGATGAGGCTAGAAGGGGTCCGTCTGGAAGGTTGTAAATCTTTTCTCTTTAGTACTGGAAGCTTTTGGACAGTGAGCGCAGAGTGTTCCTTCAGTCACATGGCTAGGCCGAGGCTTGTATGCTAGTGTGTTTTTGTTTGTTTTGTTCGTTTGTTTTTTCTCCTTGTACTCCATGTCCCCGTCCACAATAAAACTTAAGGAGCGATGGTGGAGTGGCGAGCTTAGCAGCTCGCACCAGCAGAGGACCCTCCTCGGGTCCGCAGTCACGCGCACTGAGCCCAGCTATGCAGCTCCTCGGGTCTGCAGCTAGGCTCACCTGAGCCCAGCTATGCAGCTACCCCAGCCAAGGAAAGCGAAACTCCATTATTCCTTTGGGGCTCTTACCCCGACACCCCACCCCCAGATATTTGTCATCTCAAGGAGATGCTGCCATCTTCAAATTATACCCTCTCAAGAAAGTCTTTTTTCAAAACTTTTCTGACTGCAACTCAGTGTCGAAATACATTTTAAGTCACAACTCAGTACAATATGCAAACAAATGTATGTATATGTATATATATATATACATTTATACATATGAGAGAGAGATTTATATATATATATGAGAGAGATAACTATCTGAATCTATCTCTATCATCTATACCAATATCGATATAGCTATAGATAGATGATAGATATTTGGAAAGACAGAGAGACCAAACTCTACCAAACAGTATTTTACTGCACGGGTTTATTCTGATATTTCCTATTTCTATTCCTATATCTTCTATTTCATTTGTTAAAATACCATTCATGACCTTTTTTTATATTAATTTTACACCCATTCACTTCTGAGTGATTTGAAAAACACTGTCACTTATATAATGGTATTCGAAATGTCTCTTCCTTTTAGAGTCAGATAAGGAAGATGTGAAAGACAGTGACCGTTCCACAGTGGTCAAAGAATTAAGGAAATGGTTCTAAGGCCACCAGCTTTTTTTTGGTATCAAACAGGACACAATGTTAACTCTCCCAGAGACTACACTCCACATGCCCCATCTGTGATTTTTCCTGCAGTTAGTGAAGGGAAATCACACTTATTCTAAACAGTCCTCTCTGATTCCATTTTTTTCCCACCTCTATTCCACAGTTGTGATGTGGATTCTTTTCCTCCTCATCTGCTGAAGGATTCTTGCCTGTGTGACTAAGTAGGTATTTGTCTTCACCTCTTAGAGAATATTTTGCTTTTATTCCTCTATTTTATCGTGTCCAACATATTGTTCTGATGCTGTTCCCTCTGTGTAGAGAATTCTTACCTCAGATATCTATAAGATTTACTCCCTGGCTTCCTTCAAGCTTTTGTTCAAATGTTGGGATCAATGGATCCAGAGGTTTTGGACAAATGCAGTCTGCTCTCCATTTCCCGTGACTAATTCAAACGATTTGTCTATTAACTTCTCCTAACATTTCTTCTAGGATGAATAATCCTCACCTGCCTTTGCTGTGTTGTCACAGTGCATTGGTTGCAATGTTACCGCATTCATTCAGCATTCACTCTTGCTAGCTGTGGTTTATGGCTCTCTAGCATCAGTTAGATGTTTGTATACTGGAAATTTCAACCTTAAAGTATCTGGGATCATTTGAGATACCGGAGACATGACTCACCAAACTTCAGCCCCACACGGAGAAGGAAAAAAAAAAAAAAAAAGAGGGTAAAACAACCTTCCTTCAATCTTTTAATAATATTTTAAAAGATGAAATTCCTGTTATTGATGCCTGAGGGTGATGACATCTACTGGATGAGTTGATCTGTGCAGCTAATTGTTCAGTGGCTGTTCTGAAGTAGATTTTATCTGGAAGGTATTAAAATATGATAAAAGATCCTCAACATTGTGACAACTCCCACAAGTCAGTCCACATGCATTTCTCCACACCGCTGGTCTCTAATCTTCAAATCTTACCCTTTCCAGATTCCTGACCTTCCAGCCAACCATTCCCTTTTGCCTAGGATCCCATATACAGCTTTATCTTAGGCCACTTCTCTCTCCATGTAAAGAGGAACATCAAATGAACCATCTAAAGCTCTAGCCACTGGGAGGATTTCTTTTCACCATTATCTTGCAGGGTTACATCTGAATGGGAGATTGTGTCACAGCAGTTCATTTAAAGCTCACAGCAACATACAGAACTCACCTATCTATGAACCAGGTGATTTGATTACCAACGGCTCTTCTACCTAAACCCCACATAATGGTTCTTAACTTCTCTGATATGTCAGACTGGACATTTTCACTGACATTTCATTAGTCAAATCAAGTCACATGGCCAAGTCCATGAGGAAGAGGAAGTGTGTATATTATATAATAAATATATTATTTCAATGAAATAATCATAAATAATTATAAATTCACATGAAGTAATTATACTTATAGTTATAAATTCACATGAAGTTGGAAAGATAATGTATCAAGGTTGCATGTATCAACAGTTGTTTTTTTTTTTACTGTTGAGTATGGATGTATACTTCCATAGTATAGATGGACCACAGCTTGTTTAACCTATTCACCTATTAAGGAACATTCTGGTTGTTTTCAGGTTTGAGCTATTACAAATAAAGCTCCTATAAGTAATAATGCACAGGGATTTGTGTGGATATAAGTTTTCATTGTTCTGGGATAAATGCCTAGGAGTGGAATTGCTGAGTTGTATGGTAAGTGTGTGTTTAGCCCTTTAAGAAACTGACAAACTATTTTTCAGAGTGGCTACACCATTCTACATTCCTATGAGCAATGTATAACGATCCAGTTTCTCTGTATTCTTACCAACCTTTGGCAGTTGTTACCATTTGTTATTCTATCTCTTGCAGTAGGTGTGTAGTGATATCTCACCATGGTCTTAATATATATTTCCTAAATGACTTGTGACATTGAACATCTTTTCATGTGCTTATTTCCCATTTGTATATCCTCTTTGGTGAAAAGTCTTTTCATGTTTTTTGACCATTTTCTAATTGGATTGAGTGTTGTTTTAATGTGGAGTTTTGAGAGGTCTTTGTATATTCTAGATATGTCTTTGCCAGATATGTGATTTACAAATATTTTCTCCCAGTCTGTACCTTGCTTCGTTTATTTTCTTAACGAGTCCTTTGCAGAGCAAACGTTTTTAATTTTGATGAAACCCAGTCAGTCAAATTTGTCTTTTATGGATTGTGTGTTTGGTGTTATGTCTAGGAACTCTTCTCCAAGCCCCAGGTCCCCCAAATTTTCTCACATTTTTTCTAAAAGTTTTATAGTTTTATGTTTTATTTTAAAATCTATGAACCATTTTCAGTTACTTTTTAAATAAAGCGTGAGGTTTAGGCGGCAGTTGTCTTCTTTTGCCTATGGATTGCTCCACCACAATCTTGTGAAAAGACTTTTATTCCTCTACTGAATTGCCTCTGCACTTCTGTAAGAATTAATTTAGATGTACTTGCATGTGGTGCTTTCTGGATTCTCTATACTGTTTCATCAACATATATCTATCCCTCTGCCAAAAATGTACACTGTTTATAACTGTGGCTGTATAATAAGTCTTGAAATAATAAGAATATTTTCTTCCATTTTATTCCTGTTTTTAAGAATCATTCTAGTTATTCTAACTCATTTTTCTTCCCATATAAATTTTAGAATAGTCATGTCTATAGCTACAAAAAAATCTTACCTGGATCTTGATAGGAATTATGTTAAATTATGTTAAACCTCTTTATCATTTCCAGGAGAGTTGACATCTTAGCTATGTTGAGTTTTATAATCATGGAATCTCTCTCCATTTATTTAGGTCTTTGATTTATTTCATCAGAATTTTATAGTTTTGTTGTTTCCAGCATGTACATGTTCACATGTCTGGATAGATTTTCATCTAAGTGTTCTTTTCCTTTTTTACAAAAAGTACTGCATTTTAATTCTGGTGTTCACATGTTTATTGCTAGTATATAGAAATACAATTGATTTTTCTATTTTGATCTTGTATTCTGTGACTTTGCTGAACATACTTATTAGTTCCAGGAGGAATTTTGTTTGTTTGTTTGTTTTTAGGTTCCTTAGCATTTTCTATGCAGACCATCACATAATCTTCAAATGGCATGGGAAGTACAATCCTTCCACAGAGAGGGAGGGGGGAAATGTATATTTCTAAAGAGAAATACAATCCACTGAGCAAGAAATTGCACCACCAACACACAACAGGACAAAATTGCAGAAACGTATGGTAAAGTATGCCAATATTTCTGGGTAGGGTGAGCATTTCACCTAAAGATCGTACTGCAGTATTTGTGAAATAACTCCCTACCTTTTGGGTTTATCATTAGAATATGACATTATCACGGTTTAGTGGAGGGCTTTCCCATCTGCCAAGTAGGTCAGTTGTGAGAGTGAAGAACTGAAAATCTAAAGGTCCTGACCCAGAGAATACTTTACCCAACAAATATAGTTTCCAGTTCCTTTTCTAAAGCACCCTAGTCTAGAGAGATAGCCTTCTTATATTTCATGGGCTGTAAGGGTTTTGTACTGCATTCCTCAGGAAGTCTCTATTATTATAAACTGCTAAAATCATCTTTTGTTTGGAACAGAATATCAAACCTCAACTACTAGTTAAGGCTGAAGGTAGCTGACTTCTGGGCTTTTTCTCACTGTAGGTTGGTAAAAGTCATCGAAGTTTAACCCAAATTTTCCTTGGGAAAAAAGCTTAAATACTAGTAGCCCAAGGAAACAGAGGTCCATCATGCCTGGACAGGGACTTGAACCCTGGACCCTCAGATTAAAAGTCTGATGCTCTACCAACTGAGCTACCCAGGCTCTTTGTGGGTCTCTTTATTACGTCTCCTTTGTACAGTTCAATTGCTTTGGAGGCATTCTTAACCCCCAACAGAATTTTGATAAATTCGATATTCCCCCTCACATGTTTTTTCAGTGGACATGTAACATTCTTCTTCATAAGGTTCAATCTTTCTGAATGATAGAGTAACTTATATCAAAGGAATCTTAAAACCATAGTAATTTAATACTTACCAACATCTTTTGAGAAAGAGAGAGAAGAGAAAGCCCTTGTTAAACTTCTGTAAAAGATTTTCCTTTGATCTTTTATTTCCTTGAATTCGTTATTTCCAGCCCGTGTCTCCCATAGAATTTTATTCCAATACCACATCTTTTTATATTTAGTGTCTTCTTGATTTTCCTACGATGCTTCTCTCTACCAAGTCCAGGTATAAACATTGAAATCTGATGTTTTTCTTTTGAACCCAAATCTGTATTAAAAATACTTCTTGTGGATTGTGCTATATCTGCATCTACTTGCACATAATTAATCAGAGATGATAAACAGATAATAATTTAAACACCCTTTAATGGAGCACATAATGGAAATAAATGTGGAATTTGTCCTCCTCCCTCCTCCATGAAATCGTGTACAAGACTACGTCTACTGAAGGATTCAGTTCTTCCCATTGTTCCCGTGATGGGAGTCCGAGAGGAGAGCATGTTTACACCCCGGGGCACTGTGCCACAGCCAAATGAGTCTTAATTTATCAGAAATGTCTTAATTTATCAAGCAGAAGGGCGAGACTTTTCCATGAAAGGTGAGAACGTGGGACTTACGTGCCACACTTCTATGGCAGGCTGATCCTCTGAGAGGTGACTTTTGAAAGGTAAATACCTTAGGAAAGGTGAAATATGATGTAAGATCTAGAAGTAGATTTAGTTCAACTGTTTGAATACAGCTTAACAATGGAGTTGCTACAAAACTTGTAGCCAAGGTTGGTTCCGATGCATCGATCTCTGGGTTTCCTGTCCAACACACTTCAGCTGGTCCACTCTGCTTATAAACGGATGTTCCCTCGTCGATATTCAACTCCGTTATCACAACTGGGTTTTCAAACACAAGAATGGCTTCTTCTCTTTTCGTTTTTTCCCCGTCTTTTTCTTCCTCCCCCCTAGCTCAGCTCACTCCTCCCTTTACTAGGCCTCTTTTCGGTCCCCTTGAGAACCACAGGGTTCCAGCAGCGCCTCCAAGTCTGCCCGTTTCCAATCCGCCAAATATTCAGTCTCTGAACCCGCTTCTTCAGAAGCTTGTCTGGGCTCACAGGAGGAGCTGCAGGGGGAACGTAGGAGGAGCCGGCAGGGCAAAGCCTTGCGGAAACCCTCGCTTGAGAAGAAACTGTCAAAAATCTCAAGAGGTTTTTCTTTGCCTGCAAGGGAGGCAGATTTTCAGAATTCCATTTCCGATTGGATAACGTTTGGATCCGTTTCGACAGGGCACAGGAATTCCTGTGTCTGAAAACAGGATTTTTGTTTTCGGAGTTGGTCTCGGAATAGGGCTTTTGGAAGCCTCTGCACACCAAGGCTCCTGTTCGCGGCTGCCTCTGCGTGCTACCTTCCAGAAACTGCACTACTAGGTGCCGAATAAGAACTTCACTCCACACAGAAGTAACTAGAAGCCACAAAAATATTGCCCACCAAATCCAAATGTTAAATCTCTCCAATTTAACTTCCCTCCAAATGTCTATAGTTCCTCCTCTGGCAGGAGGGTAAATGTGACAGAGAAGTTGGAGTGGAAAGGCGCAGGGGAATTCCTGACTGTTTCGTGTCCTCTCTTGCTTTTGGACGTCGAGGTTGCATTTCCCCTGGAATTCCTTCTCCCTTTCCCATTTGCCAGTTTCTACTTGTCCTTTGGATCTCAGTTCAGACCTTACCCACTACCTCTTCCCTGAAGCTTTTGCTGACTCCTCAAGACTGGTTTAGAAACTCCTAGAATACACCTAGGATCCCTGAAGTTATTTCAATCCTATTAATAGTCCTTATTACATGTTGTATTATAACTACCTCTTGTATGAATCTTACATTTGCACACTCAGGGCTCAGTCCTTAAATACCACGTATATGCAAATGTCTTTCCACCTTGGACTGCTCCTTCAAACTCCAAATTCACATATACAGCTGCCTTCTTGACAAGTATTTTATACTTAACATTGCCAAAGACTGAATTCCTAATCTTCTCCCCAAACTTTCCCCTCCGCAATCTCCCCACATCTCAGTAAACAACTACTCCATCTGTGCAGTTATCTGTGAATCTTTGCTTTTGCTCAGATCTTACATTTCATCTATCAGCTCCACCTTCAAAATATATCCATAATTCAACCAGCTTTTACTATTTACTTTGCTATCATACTAAAAGGCCTATCAATCTCTCACCTAATTTTAAAGAAATTTTTATTTTATATTAGAGTATAGTTTATTTACAATGTCTTAGTTTCAGGTATACAGCAAAGTGGTTCAGTTATACATATACATATATCTATTCTTCTTTCAGATTCTTTTCCCATATAGGTTATTACAGAGTACTGAGTAGAGATCCCTGTGCTATAGAGTAGGTCCTTGTTGATTTTTTTTTTATATATAGTAGCGTGTATATGGTAATCCCAACCTCCCCCCTTCTCCTTTTTTTCCTTTGACACAATTTTTCATTAATTTTTGTTTCCTTACTGCAAAACCATTTTAAAGCATTTTACTGATTGAGCACGTCAGGTTTTACGTGAATTTGCTCCTATTGTGAATAAAGAGGGAGTTCTTTACTCTGGAATTTTGCTTCTGTCTTTTCCTCCAGGCCAGTTCTACCTGGCAACAAGACACAATTTGAGGTGAAGTCCAAACAGTCCTCATTTTTGAAGAAAGAACAGAGTCTTAGCCTGCCCTGTGGCCAATAGTGGTTGTGACCACAGCTGGCTAGTGGGAACATTTCCAGTATGTAGATCCTCAGGCGTTTCTCGGGTCCATCACCTCAATTTTTGCAATAGACCCGTCATTGGTCCCCCGGTTTGTATTAACCTTGCCCCTTTCCTGTCTATTCTACACACAGAAGTAGTGCAAAATTCCCCAAGGGTTTGAAACTCTCCAAGAGTTTCCCTCCTGTTCAGTAAAGAAACCAAAGTGCTTCTCGTGGCCTGCAAGAGCCCTCCCCTCCTCCCCTCCACCGTCCTCTCTAGTTCCTTGCTCTTCCTCAGACAAGTCAGACATACTCCTGCCTCAGTCCTTAGCACAGGCTGCTTCCTCTGCCTGGAAACACCCTTTCCCAAATACGTGCCTAACTCATTTCCTCATATCCTTCAGGTCTGCTCAGATATCACTCTCTCAGTGCAGGCTTACCTGTTCAACATATTTAAAATTACAAGACATTAAAAAGAAAAAAACCATCCCTATTATCTTTTTGCTATATTTTTTCATTCATACTTATCACCATCTACTGCACTACACATTTTACTTATTCATTGGTCTGCATTTCCCATTACAATGCAAACTCCATGAGGATAGAGTTTTGCCCATTTTGTTCACAGGTTTAGTCCCAGTATCTCGAGGAGTACATGTTAAATTGCAGCTACTCATTAACAATTTGTTGAATACATGTTGAATGGATGGTCTACCAGGGTACAATAAATGAGTTTTTCCACAGGTGGACGTACAAGCAAATTTCAAGTGTTTAACCCTGAAAGGGGACAGGAATGGTCTGTTCATAGGTAAAGGTTCTGAATTCCATTCATATGGCTCCCTGTTGTGGGTGTGTGTACAAACCTGACTGAGTTGCTAACCGTGGGTCTTCTGTTTAATTATGTGACCCACCATTGCTAGTCAGTGCTTGTGCAAGGACTTAAAGCTTGACCCTGCAGTTAGGACTCAGCATCTAATACTTCTAATCCCATCTGGAGAGCTGCAGATGTTGATCTGTGTAATCACTAGTTGTTCCACTTTCCAGACCTTCAACTGTCCAGGAATAAACCCTGACTCCCAAGCTACTGGAGCTAAGGCTGGATGAAGATAATACATGAGGCTGCGAGGGAGTGGGAATCTGTTCTAAAGAGGACACATTTTCCTATAGGGCTTCTGAATAGTGCTTTTAAGAAATTTTATTTATTTGGTTGTTTTGTATTTTGAAAAGGTAATATACTCATAGAGTTCAAAAATGTATAAATAGTTAAACAGTTAAAAGTTTCCTTCCCATCCCTGGTACTCACCTACCTGGTTGCTTCTCTTTTCTCCACCTTCCACAGGTTTCTACTATTATTAATTTGTTACTTAACCTTCTGGAGTTTCTTTATCCACTTGCATGTAAATATATAGATTCATATGTTCTGGGTCTTGCTTTTGGTACCTCACAATATATTTTGGAAATCTTTACACATTGATGACATAGAAAGCTTCCTTGTTTGTCTTTGCTTAGTTTTACATTTTGTTGCAAAATAAACATACAGAGAAGTAAATAAAACCTTATTTCTACAACTTAACAATTAATTATAAACTGAACACCCATTTAACCATTACTCAGGAGCAAAAACAAAAAGATCATTGCTGCACTCCAGAAGCCCTCAGTATGTCCCTTCCACTCACCCTGCCTTCCACACTCTTCTTATCCCCCCCACAATCCTGACTTTTATGGTAATCATTTTTTACATTCTTAATACATTTTACCATCTACACATACACCCCTAAACAATGTATCATAATTTTGTGGTTTTTAAATTTATATAAGTATAATCATACTAAATGTTTTCTTTGTCTTCTTTTCACAAAATTATGCTTGTAAGATTCACCCATATTTTTGTGTGTAGCTCTGATCTGTTCATTGTCAATTGTTGAATAGTTTTCAACATTATGTATCCAATTTACTGTAAAGGTTCATTCAGGTTGTTTCCAGTTCTTGGCTATACAAACAATACTATTATGAACATTCTTATACGAATCTCCTTGTGCACATATTTCCTTTGTGTATATTTCTAGGATAATAGGGTATGTGTATCTTCAACTTAGTAGACAGAGTCCAACTGTTTTCTAAAGTAGTTGTATCATTTTAGACAATAGTGGTGATGAAAGTTCTTATTATGTCACATCCTTGCCAAATAGTACTTCTTGTTGTATTAATTTTAGTAATTCTGGTGGAAGATCAGTAGTATTTAATTATAGGATAACTTGCATTTTCCTAATTTCTAATAAAGCTGGTTGCTGTAGTTTTAAAGAAATATATTTCCACAAATTCTTTGGCACTCCTCTTATCAAAAGGTGGAGTCTGATTGCCTTCTCCTTGACTATGGGCTGGGCTTAGTGATTCGCTTCTAAGAAAGAATGAAGCCGAGGTGACGCTGTGTTTGACGTCGTAAGCTAAATAAAAGACAAACATCTTCTGCTTGGCTCACTCTCTCAAGAAGTCATAGACTTCATAGAGTCATGGACTCATAAAAGTTCTTTAAAGCATATTTTTATGTTAGTCCTGTTCGTTATTTATATTGGAAATATCTTCTCCCATTCTGTGTTTCATTACTTTATAGTTGTTTTTTTTTTTTTTTTGGATTAACAGAGTTCTTCATTTCACTTAAATTTATCAAATTTCCCCTTATGTTTAGCGCGGTTGTGTCTTATTCCTTTAGAAACCCTCTCCTATCCCAAAGTATAAATATAAGTGTCTTTACAAAAAGGTAACTTCTATAATCCAAAACCACACTCTTTGTTGTTCAGACTGTTCCAGGTTTGGTCATTGGGAGCTCTTTTCCCTGTTAGAAAGAGGCAATTGGCAAAGCTGTTTCTTTCTTAGTGTTGATATTAATACATTTTTTCACAGGTCATATAAAAAATCTTGTTTCATCTTTCGCAGAACTAGTTAAGACCCAAGTGTGGAAGTGTAGAAAGTGTGGATGGTTTCCCAGGGTTTTTTTGGACGAAAATAATCCAATAGGGTCAGTTTCTTTGCAAGAATCAGTTACCCAGTGGAAAAATAATATGCCCAAATCAGCTCTATTTCCCTTGCTGGGTCCCTCCCTGCTAACCTTTCGCCCTGCAGATGGGAGTCAAAACAGGACCGCAACCTTGCGGGACATCAAAGGCGTGTGTTCAAGTTTTTTAAAGTTCTCAGCGAGAGGTTTGTCTTCCACACATTAATTGTGACATCGCGGTGCACCTGAAACTGGCAGAACTCTCGTCTGTGTATAAATGTAAGAAAGTGACCTCGTTATATACAGCTTAGCCCGTACGGGGATCGAACCCGCGGCCTTGGCGTTATTAGCACCACGCTCTAACCAACTGAGCTAACTGGCCGCTGGATAGTCAGAGCATTCCTCCTTAGATAATTAAATGAAAACGAAATAAAACGGTTTCTTCTAATTCTTCTGGGGGTGGGGAAAAGGGAACATAAAGAACCAAAACAACCCAAAATTAACATCAAAAAAATCACATTCTTCCTATTTCACTCTCCCCTATCGCGGAGTTAGGAAAAAGAAAAAGAGAAAAACTTAACATTTGGCCTGAATGAACTCTACTTCTTGGGGCCCCTCTCAAACTTACAGTTCTGACCCCAAACGATCAGAGCCCCGGAGTGAGGTGTCCTTCCTCCTACCCAGGGAAGACCGGGGGCCAACGAGAAGATGCTCCAAGCCAGATTTGGCGGCGGGCAGATCACGGAACTGACCACGGAGCGGCCACGGAGCAAGGCTCCGAGGACTCGGCCCCTGCGCGCGCCTCTTGCGGGTATACTGCGCTCCTGGAGACCCTTTCGGACAGATCCCAGGACATGAGACCTGCGAACTTGCACTCTCTTGCCGCCGGCCTCGGCCTCGGAGTGATCCTGAAATGCCACCCGCCCCGCGCACTGTGTGGTTGGCCCTGACCCGGAGCAGAACTACGCCCCCAGAATCAGGGGACTTTATCTGGACCGGAAGAGAAACATCTAGATCTGAGAAGGGTGGCAGCGTCGAGACTCAAATTGAGCAACTTCAGAGGAAAGAGGCAGAAACACCTGCACCTGTCAGGTGCGGAGCAGCCCCGGCTTTTTTCACTGGCCGAAGGGCCTCCAGAGAAAACCCTCAAAGGCTGAGGTAATCAATATTCTGGAATACCTGAGAGCTAGCCCTGGTACCACAGACACATTGGTAGGGAAGCTCTGAGAATACTTAAGGGAAGGTAGCCCAGCACCAAACCCAAACCCATTCGAATAATACATGGAGAAGAAGTTTGCAAAGGAGAATGAAAGAAGTTGCATCCAGCAAAGTAAGAGGAAAAACAAAAGTATGTGAAGAGTTGAGGGTTGACCTCATTCTCTCATTTCTCAATAGGTACTGAGTACCCACGATGTATCAGACCATGGTGCACATGCTAAATATATAAAGGGAGACACTGAGGCTAGACCTCAGCATGAGGGGCTGTGGTTAAAGAGCAGTAAGTGGTACAGGGTAGCACCCGGTGAGCTGGGATTAATCCTCAGAAGAAAAAAAAAAAATTACTCCTCAGGGTTTGGAGTCAAGAAAGGCAGGGAGTGACTTCCTCACAGAATGGGCTTCATGGCTTCTGTTACCATCCCAGCCCCCAAACCCTTGTCCTGACTTGTCTTTACTTCTCCTCCACTTCCCAGCTTCGCAGAGGCACTCAGTCGCCCTGACTTGCTAATTCCTGCTCCTGGTGGCTGCGGCTCTGGGTGCTGAACAGGGCACTGTTGGCAGTGCTAAAGCAGGCTAAGCGGGACCCTTAGTACTGGGGTCGGACCCCTTGGTACTGGGCCCAACCTCTTAGAACTTGGGGATGTCCCCATCAAGAAGGTTTGACCAGAACCCTAAATCCCCAGGGCTGGAAGCTGGAAATGCCTGAGAGTGACATTTAATTATGGAAAAAGATGGTGAGTGAAAAAGATGGAAAACTGAAAGACAGACAGAGAAAGACAAAGATTAAGTGACAGGAAGAGAAATAGAGACAGTGGGGAAGAGCATAAGGGACAGAAACAGAGCCTGAGGGAGAGAGATGTTGAGAAGATAACGAAGGAGAGACGGAAAGTCTGAAGAGAGGGAAATAGAGGCAGAGAGAGAGTGAGAGAGAAAGTGACTAAAGGGACACAGGCACCAGAAATGAGAGACAGGAGTAGAGCAGTGGAGATAACTAAGGACCGAGCAAGCAAGAGAGGAGAGTAGAGGAGATGCTGACTGGGAGACAGGGACAGAGACACAGACACAGAGAAATAAACAGAAACAGACTAAGACACAGAGAGAGACAGAAAGAAAGATATCCAGAGAAACAGGAGGAGGTTGAGAGATAATTAGAGACAGAGACAAGTTAGACAGGAAGAGACTGAGGGAGGAGGGCACAGTGAGACAAACAGTGAGAAGCAGAGACAGGTCAGGGTCTGAGGTCCAGAGAGAGACATGAAGCAAGGTGCCCAGTCCAGGAGCTGAGCAGAATTTGAGACAGAAGCTGATTTGCAGGGGGAGGAGATGAGCATAAAGAGCCATATTTCTTTGACATTTAAAATAACAATATTCACGATGAGGAGAATCACTTATATTCACATAACTCTTTGTAACAAAGCACTTTTAGTTGGGAGTGAGGACGTTTGCAGACACAAGTCAGTTTTATGCAGAACAGGTGCTAAATCCGAATTCCTGGGAATTTCCTCTTTCAAAACAAGCTTTTTCTTGTCCAATAAGTGTATACATCCAGGACTGAGGTGGCCACACGGGGAATGGTGAGGATGTGGGGCTCAGACCCCACCCCTAACCTGGCTCTTCTTTGCTGGACCAAGCCAGGTCTGCAGCTGCTGGAAGATGTTCTGTGGCGAGGTGGAGAGAATTTGGACAGTCAGACTCCAGCACTAGTAGAGAGCAGGAACATGCAAATTAGTATGCAAGTGACAGTGCAAATCACCCAGAGCTTTTTCTCGCTTACCTGGCGTGCTAGGCGGAGGCTGGGGGAGTCTGAGGGTCTCTCAGGTGCCATGTCCAAGCAATGAGAAGCATTAGGGATGAGAAGGGCTGATTCTGAGGGTCCCAAAGGCTGTGTTACACTTAGCACATGCCAGGGGTCTATATCCCCTGGAAAGAAAGGAGAGAATGGTGTGTTGAGCTGGGGCCAGGTAGACACTAAGGAGTCAGGTTCTGATAGCACGCTCACCATTAACAAACAGCACTTGGGTGGCCCCTGGGGTCTGGCCACCATAGTAGGAGTTCGTCTGCGACACAGCCTGGGCTATGGATGAGGCTGAAAACCCGAACACCTGCTCACATAGCTCTAGTTGGGAGGGCAGAGCTGGGAGCTGGGAGAAAGGGCATCCAGGGACCTCACAGGTGACATCTGTGGAGAGAGGTATCCATAAGTGTGGAGTACATAGCCAGCCCCCTACCTCTTTAATAATCATTTACAGAGCTCTCCCCACTGATGATCAAGACAGCTCCAGACCCTCCTTTCAATAAGTTCATGGTTCCTGTCAGAGACATACTCAGCCCCAGACAGTGATGGCCCAGAACGATCAGGGCTGTTATGGACAAAGGCCTGGGGTAGGGGTGGGGCCGTCTCAGAGGGAGCACAGTGGGCTCAGGGACAGCATCCTGCAAGGGATAAGACCTTAAGGAATTAGCCAGAGTGAGGCAAACAAAGAAAGAAAAGAGGAAACCACATGTGCGAAGGTCTAGAGGTGGGAAGGAGCCTGCAGTGCTGAAAGCACAAATTGGACCCCTGCTTAATATCCATAGCTCCTCTGTGCTTTCAGGGTAAATCTAACTTCTCAGCCTCACATTAATTCATTCCTTCCTTCACCATTTATTTGAGCACCTACCATGTAGTCAGATATATGTTGAACAATATATTGGGAACACAGTGACAACACAACAGCCCCAGGCTTTGCTGTCACAGGACTCACAGTCCAGAGGGGAGATAGGCAATAAAGAATGTATGGTAAGACTGTGGAAAGTGCTAAGGAGAAGAACAAGGAGCTAATGGGGTGGGGCGCAGGGAGGCAGACTTATCTTGAGAGATCTGCCTCCCTTTCTGAGGAGGGGACATCTTGTGTTGAGACTTGAAAACGAGTAAACTGTGTGAAGAGGGAAAGATAAGTAATCCAAGAAAATGTCTGAGGATTAGGAAGATTGGTGTATCGGGCCGGGTGGAGGTGTGGGGGGGTGGGTGTCAAAATATGCAAAGCCCTGTGAGGAAGTTGCATTGTATGGGTGAAGGGAAGTCCTAGAGACCAGAGAAGAGGCTGGGTCCGGGATCCAGGCAGGAGAGCATGGGGGTCCCTACCAGGACAGCAGAGGTGGGAAGAGAAAGGGGTTGGGTGAACTGCAGAGTTGTCCAGGATAAAGAGTGGGCAAGACTCAGTGATGACAAGCTATGGGGATGATGGGAAGGAGGCATGCAAAGCACTGTTAGGGTTTCTAGCCTGGTAACTGGAGAGGGTAGGGCCATTCCTGGGACAGGCACACAGATGAAGAGACGATTGAAGGGACGATCACTCATGTTGAGGGCTAAGTGTGTGAGTGAGAAGGTGCGTGAGGGCCAAGCACACGTGCACGCTCTAGTACGGCTGTTCACCCCACACCCCACACCTGCAGGTTAAACGAGGCCCAGCAGTCCGGCTAGTTGTCCTATGGAAATGAAAACGAGTCCAGACTACCTGTTAGATGGCTTGTCTGGGCATAGCACAGAATGTATGTTTTGGGGGTGAGGGTTAGGCCAGTCACTCACAGTAGCCAAACTCGGTACAGGTCTGGTACAACCACTGCCGGTCGCCAACGCCAGCCACTTGGGTTTCTGTGACCTTCAGCTGTGCCACTGTCTCTGCTCGAGAAAAGCTTAAACACTTCTGACCCAGGCTGTGTGTGACAACCTAGGGGACAATATACATATATACATACATACATACATACATACATTCCTCCCTTCCCCCCATCAAGCCAGGGCATGGAGCCATAGATCCCTACAAGTCAAAAGTCAGCAGTCAGAAGAGTGAGTCCCTGAGTTCTCCTGGGATTCAGTCGTCAGAGGTGGTGGGGACCTAGGTCCCTATGGGTTAGAGATTAAAGTACTAGATGACCAAGAACGTCTTACCTGTGACATCTTGGACATGTGAGAATATCTTAGATCTCAGTTTCCTCAGCTGTGCCTACCTCGAATTATTGTGAGAATTCAATGAAATAATAAATGTGAAGCACACTGCACAGTACTTGGTGCAGAAAACGCTGGAAAAGTGACAGCTGGATTGTAGCTGTGGATTCCGAGGCTGGGAGCCCGGTCTCTAGGAGAACTGTGTCCCCAGGGCTACCGTTTTTCATTCTATAAATACTAATTGAGAGCTTGCTGTGTGCTAGACGCTGTTGCAGGCTCCAGGAAGAGGCCAGAACAAGGTAGGCAAGCTAGATAGTAAGCACAGTCGTTAACATTTGCATAGGGTGTGCCAGGCTCCCTGTTGAGTGTTTTCCATGCCCCTACTTCATTTCACCTCCGAGGTCCCTATGAGATGTCATACCCATTTTACAGACGAGGAAACTAAGGTGCAGAAGGCTTTACGCTTGACGAAGATCACACAGCGGAGGTGGAGCAGGAACCCTTGTCTGCCGACGCCTGGCGGTGCTCAGGGGTGCTCACCTGCACTGCCCGACGAAGCCCGCGGTAGGGCGCAGGGCTGCTGCAGTTGCCCCGGTCCCCGAGGAGGAGTCCGCAGAGCTGTCGCACACTCAGCGGCGCTCCCGCTTGCCCGTCGTACTGCACTGCCCCTCCCACGAGTGCCTGCAGCGCCCCCAGCAGCTCTGCCTGGTCCGCCGCGCGCCCCAGGGACCCACATGCGCCCAGCTCCGCTCGCAGCGCTGCCTGAGCCGAGCGGCCCGCGCGCAGCCGTCGCTCCACCTCCGCAAAGGCTGCGGACGCAGCAGCCCGGCACTGTTGGGAACGAGAGGCAGCGTTGGCGAAGACTCGGACCCGAGCCCCGGCCTTTGCCTTTCCACGACCTGCATCCTCCCTGGGCTCCCCACTTTCCCGGCGCCAGATTCATCCCGGGGTCTGTTGAACGCCACTCAGACTCGAAGCCCCACCCTCTTCCGGCTCCTCCTCCGGGTCGTCCCCCCAGGCCCCGCCCCACAGTGGAACAGCCTCCTGATAGGGTCTTCTGTCCCCAGGCCCCGCCTCTGTTGGGTCTCCTCCTTTCTTGGTACCCGGACCCATCTTCAGCTCCCGCCTTCTTCCCAAATCCACCCACCTCTCGGGGCTCCCAAGTCCCTCAGACCCCGACACCTTGCAAGCTTCAACCTTTTCTTTTGGCCCCCATCCTCAAGGCCTCTTCTCTCTCCCTATCCCCCTTGGACTGGGCCCCACATCCTACCTCCAGGGATCCGCCAATCGCAGTGTTCATTAGGCTTCTAGACACCACCTAAAGTCCGACCGCCGGAGAGTATCAGGTGACTCCGACCACTGAGGCCCTCCTCCCCACCCGGACCCACCGCCTGCCATCCTTACGTCATTATACTCGGAGAAATCCAGTATGGCCCGCACCGGAGCGGAAGAGGCGACGGAGGCGAAAATGAGATGGGGAAACTGAGGGAGGAGAAGTTGTCAGCCTGGGGGCTTAGGGACTGGGATCCCATATCTTCCAGCCCCTGTGTCACTCACTCGTTGTGTGATCTTAGGCAAGTCCCTACCTTCTATACACGGGACTCCCGTGAAGGCAGATTGTAGGAAGCTCTTCTGGGCGGAAAGGAGAGTGTGGGAGGAGGGAGTGTGGTGGGCAGGTATTCTATTATCTGAGTTGGGGACCCCGGAGTCCAAGTTCCCTCCCCCCAGTCCTCCCAGAGGAGTCCCGGGACCTTCAGCCTGGCCCAGGCAGCCAGGGAGCCGGCATAGGAGCCTCCGAAGCAGAGCCAGGGGCTGGAGAAGGAGACGTTGAAGAGGCGGGAGAGTGCGAGGCGGGCAGAGACCACATCGGCCAGCCTAGGGTCAGAGGGGAGGCTCGGTCAGTCCCCAACACCGGGAATCCCTGAAGATTCCCCCATTGTATAGGCGGGAATGGAGAATGGAGGGAGTCTGGCCAGAAGCTAGGGCTCTTTTCTCATGAGGTATTTCTGAGGACTCCGCATGCCCACAAACTCATTTCTTCATGAGTGCCTAGGTCAGGGGAGACCCATCTGGAAAGCCTCCACCATTCTCTTCCAGACTAGGTGGGAGAGGGAAAATCTCCAAGGCAGTTTGGGTGAAAATCTAGCCTGTAGGAGAGATCAGAGAGTTAATTGGGGAGCCAGAGCCAATCAGACCTTGTGGCCATTGCAAAGCTTTTGTCTTTACTCTGAGTGTGATGAGAGATATGTGAAGGATTTGAGCTGGGAGAGAGGTGATCTGGTTTATGCTCTAATGAGCACTCTGCTTCATCTGGAGAATAGACTGGAGGGATCAAGGGCAGAAACAAGGAGACCAGTGAGGAGGCTCTGTCATCCAGGTAAGAGATGCTGGTGGTCTGGACCAACAGGCCATAGTGAGACAGCAAAACGTAAGAATACAGTGGAAAGGGGGGTTGGGGGAAAGGGAAGGAGAGAGACCCAGAGATGGGGAAAGAAAGAACAGGACACTGAAAGACAGAGACAAAAACATGGGACCAGAGACTCAGAGGTCAACTTCGGGCAGTGGAGGAGAGAGACACAGATGCAGAGATGCCAAAACACAGACATCCTCAGTCCCATGACCCCAAACACTTTCCCTACCCCTACTCACGCATGGCGGCTGGACAAGAAGCGGAGCTGGGCCACGTCGAGCCCCTCAGCGGGTATACTCAGGCCATAAAATCTATGTTCCAGACCTATCACCAGGGCCCCCCAGACTGGGGCCAGGGTTGCAGGGTGCCCTGTGAAGAGTCCAGAGGGGGTGTGTGTGAAGTGGGTGTCAACTCCTGCAACCCTCAGACCTCATAGCACTGCAATATGCAACTCCCCTTCCTGGCCTCCACCAGCTACTCATCTATGTCTTTCCTCACCCTTGCATCTTACCTCTCATCACTGAGCCAGGCCCAAGGCTGCCTTCGCCCCCCAGATGCAGGAATACAGGCCCATTCTGGCTGGTCCAATGTTGGTCATTTACCCAATACCGCTAAGAGGTAGGATGGGGAAGAAGAAATGGGATTGTGAGAGTTCTGACCTGTTCTTTATTCCCTGTTCGCTCCAGTCTCTCTCCCTAATGGATCTCTGTATACCTATAGTATCTGAAATAGGCTTGTTTATTTACGTGTTCATTTCTCTCCTCTTTGTCTCCTCATCTAGAATGTAAGATCTACAAGAGCAGATATTTTTGTCAGCTTTTTCACTCTTATATCCCCAGGGTCAAGAATAGTGGCTAGCACTTGGTAGGCACTTGCAATATATTGAAATAATAATTGTAGAATAAGTAATGAATGCAGATGGATTTAGGAATAGGGTCTACGTGAGATGACCTCTGGAGACTGTGGATAGAGTAGGTGTGAAAAATGGTGAATCTGTTCATTCATTCAGTAGATACCTTCAAGTGCCTATTGTTAGCCAGGTCTGGTTCCAAAGATGGTCCAGATTTTTGCTCCATACTGAGACTTGGTGGTGGGTTTAGTGTGTAATCTGAAGGATGCGGGGGCAGTGTTGAGGGGCAGTGGGGGAGTGAGAGTGAATGACAGGGAAAAGGAAAGACTGAAGGACAGGACCTGAGGGACAAAAAAAGTGGGAGGCTGAAGAAAAGAAGGGGAGATTAGGGGTTAGAGGGCAAATCAAAAAAACAGAGGGGCTAGACTAAAGGGTCATAAGGGATTCTGACAGCAGGCATTGGATAAGACTGAGGGGGAGAGGGATGGGGAGACAGAGGTGTAGAGATAGGAACGGAAAGCAGAGACCGAGGGGCAGGGTAGGGAGACTAAGGAGGGGGGCAGGGGACACAGTGGTTTCCCCCTCTCCGGGCCTCACCTGCAGGAAGGATCGTCTGTCAGAGGCATTGAAGGGGTCCAGTGGTTGCTCCAGCCACCCCTCTTTTGGGAGGGCCACACCTCCTGTGTCCAGGCTCAGGCCCAGGCCAGAGCTCTCCTGAAACCGCTGAATGTGCTCACCTAGGCGCCTAAGGAGGGAAGCTGTGGGACATGGAGGGGAAAGAGTCAGGCCAGGCCCCCTTAGGACCCCCTGCCTGACACTCAGGATCCTCCTACCTGGAGCTGAGGACCCCCAGAGGAAAACCAGGAGCAGAGGGCCCAGCCACGGGACAGGCCCAATGGCCATGGTGTCCAGTCCTCTGTGCAAGAGCTCTAGGTGCTGTGTTCTCCCCGCTCACTCGACTTCATCTAACGTTCCCAGGGCTGGCCTTTAAATTTATAGTCTTTGATCAGGAGCTCAGGTTTCTTTCCAGACTCCTGTCCTGGGACAGGTCAAGCTTCTGTTGGAACCACTAAAGCGAGGCAGGGACGCCAGAGTCTGTATATAGAGACCTGCTGGTGTGGCCCCTGGATATCCAATTACTTCTCTCTCTGCTCCCGATTTTCTCCTCTCTTGCCCCCTGATCTCCCTCCCCACAGGCCCTCAGTCTCCCTGCCTGTGCCTCAGTCTCTTCTTTCCTTCAGTCACCACTTCTTTCTACCTCAGGACCCCCTCTTCCTCTCTCTGCCCTCAGCACACTTTCAGTCCCCCTCAGTTGCCCCAACACTCAGTCTGTCCCTCTCTTTGTTTCTCGCTTCTCTTTCAGTCTTCTCTCTATTTCAGTCTCTCTCTCGTTTAGTCTCGCCATGTCTATTTTCCAGTGTCCCCCTTTTTCTGCCCATCATCAACCCCCCCACCAACCTTCTGACCCACAATCTCACCACGTTCCTTAGAGTCCTTAGAACACTTTGAGTATCTCAGGCTTGCTCCTGCTGTTCTCACTGTGGATTCCTCTTTCTCCATAAACCCTCATGTCGTGCTCCCTCACCTCAGCCAGATCTCTATTCAAAGGTCAGATAGGTCTTCCATGGTCAGCTCTTTACAAATTGTCAAACCTGTAGGTCTCCTTTATTCTTTACTCTTCTTCATAGCAACATCACTATCAGAAGTATACATATTTTATTTATTTATATGGTTCATCATCTGTCTCCCAGACTAGAAGGTAAGCTCCATGGGGCTATGGATTTTCATCTCTTTTGTCCATTGCTAAATGTTGGGTCCTTACTACAGTGTACATAGTGGGCAATCAATAAATGTTTGTTGAGTGAATGACTAATCCATCAACTAATGTTGCTGGTTCTACTCTAAAAATTTATCCAGAATCCAACAACTTCTCCCCACCTCCAGCGCTCTCACTTTCTTCTAGCCACCATCATCTCTGACTTGGACTATCAACAATCCTCTTAGCTTTATCTCTATCTTCAAAATGGACATATTTTACTTCTGGACAATGCACCCTTTTCAATGGTTAAAGCAGAGGTACAAGGTATGTTTGATGGGTCACAAGACAGGCTGTTCTAGTTAGCATAAAGTTCACACCAAATCATGTATAAGTCACAATGACTTCCCCATATTGCAATATGTGAGGTGGCAACCTTGTCTGGGTTTGGTTTCAGGGTAATGCTTGCCTGGTAAAATGTGTTTGGAAGAGCCTCCCCCTCTTCTACTTTTTGGACGAGTTTGAGAAGGACTGGTCTTAATTCTTCTTTGAATGTTTGGTAGACTTTACCAGCGAAGCCGTCTGGTCCTAGACATTTGTTTGTTGGGAGGTTTTTGGTTACTGATTCAATCTCCTTGTTAGTAATAGGACTGTTCAGATTTTCTGTTTCATCACGATTCAGTGTCGGTAGGTTGTATATTTCTAGGAATCTATTTCTTCTAGGTTGTCCAATTTGTGGACATATCATTTAGTTCTAGGTGGGCACAAGAATGTGAAACCTGTTATTTTATGTGAAAAGCGACAACTTTGAGCCGCATGGCCGGTTAGCTCAGTCGGTTAGAGCGTGGTGCTAATAACGCCAAGGTCGCGGGTTCGATCCCCGTACGGGCCAACCCCTGTTTTTGGCTCTTCAGTTACTAAATAATCTTCCTGCAGGCACTTATCAAATTGGAAATAACCTCGCAGACATAAAATTGGGATTAAATGTTGACTTAATTTGTTCTTCAGCAATGGCACTTACCTTCCTTGTCACCACCCCCTGCTTTCCCCGCCTCCCCAGCCCCCCCCCCCCACCCCGGCAAACATAGTCCCACCAAGAAATGAAATTTAGATGTTTCAGGTTTGACAAAGGTGCATTTTCATCACTCAATACTTGAAATACAAAACCAAAGTTCATTTAAGGAGGGAGCGATGTTGGTAAGGCACAGTCCCTTTGAAAGAGCTTATGGCTGATGTTTTCTGGGAAGGGGCTTAAGATAGGCTTTCGGAGACTAAGCGGGTTGACATATTCTATGGAAGCATGGTTATTGGGAGGAACTGCTGTTGTTTGGTTGGCACTCAAAGGTATGTTTATTGGAGTGAGTGCATCCCTGGCTGGCTCACTTTCAGAAAGCAGGGGTTGACAGTGATTGGTTGTCATGCAAAAGTATGTTCACAAAACAATTGTCATGGGTAGATTGAATTGGTTTAAATTCAGGTCTGGTGGCTACTTGTCACCACTGCTACAGGACAATCAGTCTTTTCCTAAGTTTGTGATTAGTATGTGTTCTCAATATTTTACTTTGGCATAAAGCAAAGTTAGTTGTTTAAATATCCAAGTAATGTATAATAAAAACACTGATTTTTATTATTAATGACTTTTCATTAATTTTTAATGACCTTGAGGGCATTATGCTAAGAGAAAATAAGTGAGACAGAAACAGACAAATTCTGCATGATCTCACTTACATGTGGAATCTAAAAAACAAAATCAAAATCAAGTTCACAGACACAGAGAAGAGTTTGGCGGTTGCCAGAGGCAGGGGTTGGGGGATGGGCTAAATGAATGAAAGGGGCCAAAAGGTACAAATTTCCAGTTATAAAATAAGTTATGGGGATGTAAGGTACACCACGGTAAAATAGTTAATAGCACTGTGTTGAATATTTGAAAGTTGCTAAGAGAATAAATCCTAAAAGTTTTCATCACACAAAGAAATATGTAACAATGTATAGTGATGGATGTTAACTAGACTTATTGTGATGATCATTTTGTAGTATATACAAATATCAAATCATTACATTTTATACCTGAAATTAATATAAGGTTTATGTCAATTATACCTCAATAAAAATACTGACCAAAAAAGAATTACAATAACAGAACAATAGAAAAACTCTTGTGTATGTCTATGTATGGGGACTCCTTTCTCTGATATGCCCTTTCTTGCACCCACTACTCACCCCTCCCAATTCAGCTCTGACCCAGACATTGACAGGCCTGGATTTCTCCCAATATGCAAAGGCAAGAATCTCTCAGGCCATGTCTTTGCTCATTAGCACATAGTATCTAAAAGGCCAGAGACAGAACCTGGCACTGGATGGACCAATGAAATGAGTGACATATTCGTTTCTCCTGGTTTTATAAGGCAATGGAGGACATAGGTTTTTGAACTCAGTAAGCATTGTGCATTGCCAACAAGGGATGGACTCCTTCTGCATCAATGGTTTTAAGCTTGAGGAGAGTTGCCCTTGGACCTTTTGTGCTTGTATGTTACAGCTGACACAATCCTATTATCATATTATCTCATATTATATATATATGAGATAATATACATATTATCTCATATTATTGTATGGGATGCAGAACCCATAGATAGGGAGGGCCGACTGTAAGGAACTTAATCAGCCACAAATTTTGGTATCTGAGGGGGTTTCAGGAACCAATCCCTTCAGATGCAGATACCAAGTGGTGACTGTATTTATTTATTTTTGTGGCTTGCAATAGATGTTTTATGATGTTTATAAATTACTCCTATTCCAAACCCTACTTCAGGATTTAATTTCATCTCTGGTTCCAGAATCCTTCACAGACTTTCAACACAACTCCCCAAATACCCATCTGAAACCTGTTTTAATGAGTTCTTAAACAACCCAGTACCCCAACCCCGAAGTGTCTGGCAGCGTCTTACTGACCTGGTAGATTATGTACACCAGGCTCAGCACTTAGCACATAGTAAGTACTCAGGAAAGAAATTTCATTAGTGGAGAGTTAGAACTTCTGTTTAAAATACTTCCTTATTAAAACCAATGTCCTGTATTCAAATTCCAAATTCCATATGCTTGCACTAGGGTTTTCCAAATGTACTCCAAGAGGAACTTGTTTCGATATTAACTGTCCTCTGATTCCAAACCTGAAGCCCTTACCTGGACAATTAGATTCAGTGGGTTTGGAATAGGGCAAAACAGTGTTCTGTAGTGAGTAATAAAACATGTACGTTCCACCTTTATAGAGTCTTGAGACATGGTTCATGAGGCTGCATTCTCACCACCTCTGTTATACCACTTCCTTTCCTCTTTGGTTTTTCTTTCCAGATCCACTAAAAGAAGTGTCTTCTCTTGAGCATAGTGAGTTGGGTCTGGAAAAGTATGTATTCCTGCAGCATCATGTGCTTTTTTTTTTTTCTTTTGTCATAATATTCCTCATCTTAATGTAAGTCCATAAGATCAGGGGTGGTTCAGTGTTTCCCTAACGCTGGTTAAAGCGTGGCACAAACTTGTGATTAGATAAACTAATAAACTAGTGAAAATAAACGTTTTCATTAGTTTTTTCCAAGAAACATTACAAGGATTTGTTTTCTCTCTTTAAAGCTTGGTCCCAGATTTCACGTGTGTAAAATTATTCATAATCCAGGGACTAGGAAGTCTAATTAATTTTAACCCAGTAATACTTGACATGTGAGGCCTGATTCAGGGCACCGGGATGGCCGAGTGGTTAAGGCGTTGGACTTAAGATCCAATGGACGTGTGTCCGCGTGGGTTCGAACCCCACTCCCGGTAACTCCGTTTTAGCGGATGTCTTACCTGAAAATGAAAATTCCTTGTACAAGTTGGAAAATAGTCCAGCATGTAGATGTCGCTGAACTTCTTTTATCCAATCTGATAGGATCTATCTATAATTGGGTGATTTAGACAGTTTAGATATAACGCAAATATTGACATGTTTGTATCAAAATCCGCTAACTTAGTTGTTTTCTATGTGTTCCTTTTGTCCTTTGTTCCTTTCTTTTATCTTCTTCCTGTCTTTGAAATTTATGAGTATTTTACATGATTTGATGATATCTCCAGCATTGCCTTATCATTTGTATGTCTAAAAAAATCATTAGTTGTTTCCCTAGGGTTTTCTATATACAGCTACAATTAATCAAAGTCCACCTTCAAATAATGTTATGCTGCTTCCAGTGCAGTGTAAGAAGCTTGTAATAATATACTCCCTCCTATAGTGTGTGTTACTGTCATAGATTTTGCTTTCATATATGCTGTAACTGTACAATACGTCACTACTACTTTTGCTTAATACAGTCTATCATTTTTAGAGTGAAAATTGGGAAAAAGTATTCCTTATATGTACCTCCATTATACGTACAGAAATGGATATTCATTCTTTTGTATTCCTTTTTCCTGAAGTCCATCTTATAACATTTCCTATTTTTCAGGTCTGATAGTAATGCACTCTTCAGTTTTTGTTTGTCTGGAAAGACCTTTATTTCTTCACTTTTGGAAAATATTTTTTGCTTGGGTTAACAGATTTTTTTTTAATTTCTTTTTTTTTAGCCTCTCATCACTTTAAAATGTCATTCCGTTATCTTCTGGTATACCTAATTTCTGATAAGTCTGCTGTTTTAGATAGATAGATTGATTGATAGATAGGTGATAGATAGATAGATAGATAGATAGATAGATAGATAGATAGATTGGAATTCTCTGACCTTGGAGCTGAGGTTTGATGTACAGGTTTCCTCTGCTATCGGAAAGTAGAGCATTCCTATAAAACCTTTCACAAGCTGAATTGGTGTGAAGTGAAGAAGCAGTTACCTTAGGACACTTCTTGCACATGGATGCACAAAATAAATGTAGGTAAAGCACAGATGCTCACAGACACAGTTCAAAGCTATAGCGGCTTGATGCTGAGATGCTGACTGTAGTTCCTGGGGGAGGAGCTTGGTGGTCCCACCCTTGCTGCTCCTGATGCACGCTGCCTCTATAATGGCTTTCTACAAAACAGGTACAAATGTAGGTCTTTCCTAAAAATGAAGTGGCAGAAAAGTGAACTTTTGAAAAGTGAGGGATATCTGTATTTCATTATCTTGGGAAAATACTCGGCCATTAACTCTTCAAATATTTTTTCTGTTCTTTTCTCTTCACCTCCTGGGATTCTGATTACAAATATATTAATCAATAATTCTTCAATGCTCTTTTTTTCTTTTTTTTCTTGGTGTTTCAGCTTGGGTAGTTTTTAGGCCTACCTTCAAGTTTATCACTTCTTTTCTCAGCTCTATAGAGTCTACTAGTTAGTCTATCAAAGGCATTTGATAGACTAACTAGTAGACTAGTTAGTCTTACTGTGTGTGTGTGTTTAAATTTAACATATTTATTGGACTTTTAGTTTGCAACAATCTACTGAAATATGTCATCTGTTTATGTGTTGGGGTAACGTGGGGACCTACTACTTTCCATTGGCATCTGAAATGGGTGCGGTCTTGAGGGACTAAGCCCGTAACCTGTGGGATCTGATGCTATCTCCAGATAAATAGTGTCAGAATTGAGTTAAACTGTAGGACACTCAGCTAGTGCTGTAGAATTGCTTGGTGGGGGGAAAACTCCCATGTAGTTGGTGGCCAGAAGTGTCAGAAGCAAAGTGTTCTTGTGTGAGTAGTGAAGGAGACACACAGGAGGAAAAACAGGTTTTTTTTCTAATGCACTTCTCAGCCACACATTCACCCTTTTAGACTACTGTTTGAAAAGGGTTCTGGGCCTTTTAAACATTTATTTTCTTGTGCCAGCTGGCACCGAAATTTTGTCAGTAGGGGGTGCAGGAGAGACACAGTAGGAGGAAAGAGTTTTGCTTTCTGGTTCCAGGAGCTCCTGCAGCCGTCAGCATCTCCAGCATCCAGCTCCATTCTACTGACTTCCAAAATAGTAGAGAAAAGAAACTGGATATTCACAAATCCATTCACAAATATTTATTGACCACATCATGTGTGGTAAATATTCCAGGATGCAAAAAAGAATTAACGCTGTTTGTGGGGATCATACAAAATAAAAAACAGTGGTTTCCAGTAACTGCTGTAGCTCTCATTGCAAACTCTCAGATGGTAAAGTCATTGATTAAAGACAAAATATTCAATGATGTGCAAAGCAAATCACTGTTAATCTCATTGCATATGAGAGGGGCATTGTCATCTGATGAGAATTCTGAACTGTTTGGTGTCCAAATAATAATTTACAGTGCTTCATTCATGCCATGTGTGGAATGATTTTTCATGCAACTTTTTACATACTCCATCCAGTCTTTCCCTCTTTTCTTTGAAAACTTCCAGTGCCTGCCACCTTCAGAAACCACATCTATAAAGTAAACATCAGGCTCTTAGTTCTCCACATCATACAGCAATTGAACAACTCGGGTTTGATCAAGGATCAATTCCCCAAACTGTGTTCAACAAAATGAGGGCTAACACTTTTCAAAATTATGAAACCTATGGAGACAGCTCCACCAAATTGCAATCCAGGATCTTTTGTTTACTAAGCACGCTCTTCAACCAGCCAACCCACAGAACCCTCTTGAACAGAAAAAGAAAAACAGTAAAGAAATATAGTGTGAGAAAGTTTTCATTTTCACATACTAAGAATTGCGTTTGGAGAAGAATACAGATATTTTTTGAAGTAAAGAACAAACAAATTCTTTGGAATATGACACTGCCATGGCGTCTGCTTCAAAGAACCACATCCTTGGCAAACTGATTACACTTTACTGATGTTGCTACATCAATAACCGCAAGAAGGTGTGAGAGTTAACAAATAATATCACATAATAAGTAAGTTTAATTTTTCTAGTAGTCACATTTTAAGAAGTAAACAAGTGGAATTAATTTTAATGTTTTAACTCCTAATATTATCATTTCAACATGCAATCAATAAAAAATTAATGAGATATTGTACATTCTTTTTTTAAAAAACTAAATTTTAGAAACATGTGTTAATGGCTATTGTTTTGGACAGGGCACTTCCACAACATTCTGGGGGAAAGGAAAAAATACTCACTTCACAGTATAATCTCTGTAGATTTTTTTGGGGGGGCAGGAACGTTCCCAATATGCAGAGTTTTGAAAAAACCTAGCTTATCTCCTTTAAGTCCAAGAGTGATTTGATTATTATATCAAAGAAAGGTCTTTTTGTTTATTTGAGACGGAGGTTGAAACGGACTTCTTTCTAAAACAAGCCTCCACCACCACCACCAAAAAAAAAAAGTATTCAATGAAACACGTTTATAAAAGAGAAAAACAAACCAAAAATCTTGAGAGTAGAAAAGTCGGTTATCTTTGTTGGGTAAAGCCTAGTGGAATAATACTAAAGTTGTGAGCGTCTCCATATAGATGTTCTATTTTTTTTTTTCTTCTACCGTGGAAGTTCCCTGTTGATGTTAGCTGGAAAAAGTGAGTAATAAAATACAACGCACTAGTCCAGTACTGCTTAAAGTATGGTCGGCGGAATAGCAGCAGAAGCATCACCTTGCTAAAAATTCATGGGCTGCATCCTAGTACCAATATAGAATCTCTGGGAGGGAGGGCGGTGAAGCCTAGAAAACTGGGCTTAATACTTTTTCTTAGCGATTCTTCTCCGCGCTAAGATTTGAGAAGTATTTACATCAGGAAGTTCCAAATCCTTTGGACCTTTCTTCTCTCCCCACCCCGCTCCCCTTTTAATTCGGTAACAGCCCAACAGATGAGGTATCAAACGAGGTCTAGACGCGTGGCAGGTTCATTCTTTCGGTTGCCGGCACCCCTCACAACGCACATTGTCCAGAGTCAATCAACTTTTGTAAGATAAATACATCAATACCAACAAATGAAAGTCTCCTTTGCATGTTTTTGTTCCTTTCCCAGCTTCACCTTGATTTCCTTCCCAGGCTCCTCCACTCGGCCCCAAACGTCTGAAGTCACGCCCCAGGAAGACCTTACAAGGAGATCCAGCTGTTGAAAGAGACACCACCCCCAAACTGCCACTTTCCTCTTCTCCTTTGACACCGTCGCCCTCTTCTTGTCTGTTTAACTTTTGTCTAGGATCGCTTACAACTCGGAACACTTTCTTAGTCTCTGTCTTCGGCGGTGAGGCTGCCGCGCTCTTCTAGTTGAGATCCGGAGCTGGGCGATGAGATAAGAGTCTGAATAGCTTTCTCGGGTGTCAGGGCAGATCTTTGCCAAGATCGCTGAATTGAGGGCCTAAGGGGGACGCTATGATTTCGTTTGTCCACAGAAGTGGCTTTCCTGCTTCAGTTTCTCCAGCTGATGTCCCTTCTTTTTCCTCTAGGACCGATGCTCAGAGACAGAAAGTGTGCAGGGGAAGAGCCTGAAGAGTGAGAGCCCTGCCCAACGGGGGAAAAATTAATGAAGAAAATACTGGTCAGACTTTGTTTCTTTTCTTTGACACTTCTTTGATCTTTAAAAACTAAGATATACTTCACAGTCTATAATATTCACATAAAAGTGTACAATTCAGTGTTTTTGAGTATATTCCCAGAGTTGTGCAACCATCGCCATTATCGAGTTTCAAAACATTTCCATCACCCGCAAACCAACTCTGTACCCTTTCCCCAGCCCTTGGCAACTACTACTGCCGCTATGGATTTGCCTATTCCGGACATTGCATATAAATGGAATCATACAACATAAGGCTTTTTGTGTCTGGCTTCTTTCATTTAACATGAAGTCTTCAAGTTTCATTCATGTTGTAGCATGTATCAGAAATTCATTCCTTTTTATGGTCAAATAATATTCCGTATTTAATTTTTTAAAGTTGTCTTTCTAAAGACCTTTCTGTCAACTCCCCTTCTCAGTATCATTAAAAGAAACGAGATTAAAAGGACATTTCAGAAGAGAGACAACCTACGCATCCATTCAGACTTAACGGACAGCCAAAATTGCACTGTGTGGCGGGCCCCATGCAAGGCGAAGAACCAGATCGAAGGACGTTAAGAATTTGTTATCAATTTGAAAAATGTACACAGAGACATATTTTTTCCTAAAAGACAAGGGCAAGTCGAGCCAGCCAGGAGTCGAACCTAGAATCTTCTGATCCGTAGTCAGACGCGTTATCCATTGCGCCACTGGCCCCCCTTGCTATAAGCCTGTCTATTACTCATTATTCACTAGACTCATTGAGAAAACGGTTGATTCATGACACAGATGGAAGTTAGTTGTACAAGAAAGACCTATGGATTCTGCTAAAACTGATTGGTTATCCTCGGGGTCAATTTGTATAAGTTACATTCACTTAAAATATTTATAATTATGAAAGAATTTTCTGCCTTGGAGCATCATGTATGTGATAGAACGACTGTGGTTAGCATTTTCCCCCCATTTATGTGCGTGATTGTCTGTATTGTTTCTACTTATCAACGCTTCTTTAACAGTCGGTTCATCTGTCCATTCATCAAGTCATTTCATTTTCCTTTGGCACTTACTGATGTTGAGTATGGGTCAAAAATTAGTGATCCATTTAATTTTCAATTTTGATATAGTGAAAGAGAAAGTGGAATAAAACACATTCTTGAGGTATTAATCATATTTTTCAATCTCACTCTCCAAAGAGCTGAAACTCTTTACACAGGAAATAATTTCAGACTCTAAGCAGCAGAAAAACATTCCGAAGCACCCACCCTCCCAAATTAGGCGAAATGGGGGTAATAATTTAATAAAGGTAAACACTTTAAGAACCAAATTCATATAGGAACTTAGAAGTTCAGAGTTAATATAATTATAAAATTAGAGAATACCAGTATCATTACATAAATTGGCTAGCTATATTTAAGGGCTCAATGTAGGCGAAATAGGTATGTGGAGATACAAAAGTGTTTATAAGTGAGGGCAGTTCTTTGAGCGAGAAGTACAATAGTTTGGGTCCGAGTGCAGTCACGGTGCCCACAGCCTTTATCCGTACTCTTCCCTCGTTAGATTTATTGCGTTGGCGCAAGTTGTGTATCTTCTCTTTGCCTCGGTTTCCTCATTTCTATAGTACAATGTTTTAAAGAGCGCTCACACACACACACACACACACACACAGAGAGAGAGAGAGAGAGAGATATTTATGATCCTAGACCTTCATGGTTCTCACTAGACTGTTTTGTTTTGTTTAAATACCAGAGAACTCTTTAAGGAAGCTACCTGCATCGCCATTAACAGAGCGGGGAATTTTATTACAGATTTTTTAAAACAGAATTTCTTGTTTCTCTTTGCCTTTGGGACCTGCTGCTACTTTTAGATTTAACAGAATGGATACAAAACAAGCAGCTGTTTTGAGCGTTCGCTAAGTCTCAGGCTTCCCGGGTACTGAGGGGTAGCTGCAGATAGTTGGGCTGAAGGAAGCCCCGCCCCCGCGCTCAAGTGATTCACAGGTGCCCGCCCAGTTTGGGGGAGGATGGAAGAGCCAAAATACTGAGAGTGTACTAGGGACGGGACGGAAAGCTGCCTTCTTACTCCTCAGTTTGTTTATGTAATAAGACGAAGATTGAGAACCACACTGAGAAAGTCATTTTGTAATTTGAGTGGAAAAGCACTGAGAAACGCTGTGAGCAGGATTTGAACCTGCGCGGGGAAACCCCATTGGATTTCGAGTCCAACGCCTTAACCACTCGGCCATCACAGCTTGAATCCCCAGCCCCTATTTAGGAATCTAAAAAGACCATACAGGTCCCTGATTTATAATCCTGCTTACCAATTCTGGCCATCCTTGCTTATTTGGCATGTTTACTTTAAGCAGTACGTGAAAGGAGATCACTTCTCAAGTCCCCTCATCAGATCTCTCCGCTCAGCCTCATCCAACTTGTCCCCATCCTGCCAGGCTCCAGGCTGCGAAATCTCACCTCCTTGAGAGAAGGCAATATTCCAGCAACACAAGAATCCTTGATTTTCTAAAATTTTCTACAGTCTTCATGGATTGCCTGGTTTAGCTTCATACTTGGCATTGAATGAAGTAAGAGTTGTATTAAGTGTGTCTACGATTCTGCTCATTTGTGTTCTCCACAAATACACTATGCCTTACTGCTAGGAGGACAATGTGGCAGGATCTACCAATATTTCAAATGCATATACTCTTTGATACAGCATTTCCACAAATGTAAAACATAGACTTGAACACATGAGAAATTATATTGTGTTCTAACTTATTCTCTGCAGCATTAACCGTAATGGTAAGATTGAGAAAAACCTAGTTAGTCAGAACTATTAATTAGATAAATTATGGCACAACTACACAGTGAAATGCTGTGCATATTTAAAACAAATTGATAAAGATCACTATGTACATACATATGCTATAAAGTAGAAGCAAGGTTCAGAGCAATCTCTATAGAATGATACTATTGGAGATATATTTGTGTTAGATTGTATATGCATTTTACAAAAACAAAACAAAGCAAAAAAAAAAAAAAACTCTCAAGGATAATCAGTAAACTCACAACAAAGTTCCCAGTTGAGGGGCTGGAGACTAAGGAGGTGGAATTCTTTGGAAGCAGGAGGAAGAAATTTACTGCATGTCACATTAGACTTTAGATGTTACCTATTTAAAAAATCAAATAAAGGCTCAAGAAAACAGTATAAATGAGGAAGTGGAGGAGAAAAGTTTTCTTACCAGAGTTCTCCTCTGGAATGGTGACTAGCCCTTCCTTTCTGGAACTCAGCAATAGTCAGCACTCTGAAGGAGGCCTCACTTCGAGCCTCAGAAGGAGCTAATCACACAAATAAGATTTGAAGCCACTCAGGAAGCCTGAGGCAAAAAGGCAAGAAGGTTCTGGAATGCTGTCCAAGTCTAGCCCTGGACACACAGGGCACGGGAGACCTGGGAGTCTCTAGGAGAATCACCTGATCCAAGATCAAACGATTCTGGAATGTTCTTCAGACACTGAATTGGATCTTCCATTTGTGAGCAACCAGGACCAGCTCAGTAGGTCAGACCCACCATCTTCACACCCTGACTTCAAAGCCCTTGATTTGCTCTAGGATGTTCTGAAGGAAGTGGAAGAATTAGCAGAATTTAAATAGCTTAAACTTCCTCCTTTGGGTCTAGAAATACAACTTTAAAAGTTGTTTTTGTGTGTGTCTTGTTTTGTTGATTTGTTTTTTGCAGAGAAAAGAGCATAGCTCTCTTTTTATTTTCTGTCTTGACCAGAGTGTAGTTCTTACAGCGGACAGTGCCCAGGAGTTGTTTTCACGGGAAATCCTTCACTCACTTCATAAGTGAGTGAAGTGACTCTATAAATCTCTAGTTTCCTGTCCCCAGTTTTGTCATGTAAACAGTGCACAGTTCTGGAGGTTTTATAGCTCTTCCAACAGAACACTTTGGAGAATTAAATAATCTTGGGGTGAAGACTGTGAAATCCACTTACAAATGAAAAAGCTCTTTTGAAATTTTTGTGTTTTTTTCTCAGCTAGATCTTGATTTTCTTCCTAGTACTTCTACACTACTAAGGAATTCACCCCCAAGTAGAGGTGGGGACAGAAAAAGGAGGTTGTTTAAAATAACGTCGTCCAAAAGCAGTCACTGTTCATCCCGTCCTCCCTGTGTCCACCTTGGGAGTTTAACTTTTGTCAGGGATTCTTTTCAGTTCTAAATGGTACCACATTCTTCTACACATCAACATTCCCCCAGGAGATGTTCTTTCTCTTTCCTCCTGGATTGACGCCTGCGGACTGGTATTTTCTTTAAAGCATCTTTGATTTTAAAATTTGTCCAAGCGTCTTTCTCAGTCAACTTCCTTTCTCAATTTCAGGAAGAAATGGGAGGTAAAAAGATATCTTAGAAAATGCCTCCTTTGATGGCTACGAAGACTCTTTCAGACTCAACTGACAGTCAGGACTGTATGGTGGGGCAGCACTTCTGGATGTGAAGGATCAGTTCAGGATAATTTCCTTTCAAAATGTTTTAATAATTGGTTTCAACATCACCCATTGGCCACTGGCCTCCCTGCACAAAAAGTCAATATCAACTTATACTTGACTAAACATAGTTGAAGTCAGAAAAGGAAATGGATGTTTTGGTGATTGCTATAGACTGAACGTGCCTCTCTCCCCCAAATTACATTGAGACCATCTCAGTCCCCAATGAGATGGTATTTGGAGGTGGGGGCTTTAGGTCATGAGGATGGAGTCCTCATGAGTGGGATTAGGTCCTCATAAAAGAGATGTCAGAGAGCTCTTTCACCCTTTCCTTCATCTGAGGACAGTGAGAAGACTGTTGTCTATGAGACAGGGAGCCAGGAAGCAAACTTTCACCAGACTGAGAATCGACACTAGTCTCCGGAACCGTGAGAAATAAATGTTTGTCCTTTAAGCCACCTGGTCTATGGTATTTTTGTTACAGCAGCCCATATGGACTAAAACTGGGATAGAGATGCAAATGAGGCGCACAGGACTGAGCCAGTTCTGGAAAGGTAGGCCCATTCACTTGTGATCAGTTTGCACAATATACATTTGCCTACAGTGTTCATATTTAAAACAACAAAAATCAGCTTTCAACTTTAGAACATATGGTAAGGTGGTGAAGGTCTCTGTAGACTAATTTATAACATATGATTGAAAAGCTGATATACCCCTGAGGTAGCATAGGTAAGATGTACTGTTGGATCAGCCAGCTGAAGGCTCACTGCTTCTGATGGTCTTTCTGACTGGGTACAGAGAAAATAGCACTAACCATATCAGGAGCTGCATACCAGGGCCAGGGCACGTGTTAATTTTCTCCATTAATAAAAGAACATCTGGAATAGCAGATGCAATGGAAATAATCACTTGACTAGATCTACAATAACTGTCATTTTCCACAACCCATTTACCTTCTACAGTTGAGTAAGTGAGTTGAATAGAAATTTGGTGAATCTCTGTCCCTGTATCTTTCAAGTTTTCGATGTTGGCACTAACCTCTAAAATCGGTCCAGGAATAACAGTTTTGTGTAATTATTTTCACAGAGGAATTTCTGGTGGCCTCTAATTGGCCTTCACTCCATTAGTCATGGAAATGATATAGAGATTCTCTCTGGAATTGGGAAAGTAACCACAGGGTGGGCTCAGGGATCCACTGTGTCCACAGTGAAATGGACAGGAGGCAAAACTTCATTGGTTGCCTGACCTTCATGAGTACCTACTGCCTGGTGGACAGCAATGATGTTTTTTATCTCTAGCAAGTAATGCCGGTTCCGAGACATTGTCTAGTAATTCCTGAAAAGTCTGATTTTTTCCTTTTCCCTAATGCACAATCACTTTGGTACATGAGCGCAGGTCCCTTTAGGAAAGGCTAGGAGGAAGAATAACATTATACGTTTTTGGCAATGTGCCGGTGGACTTTCTCAAGGGGAAACAGAATTCTCTGCATTCAAAACTGGCTTGAGTCTGGGAGACTTTTCTGCTACAGATCAGGTCCAAGATCAAGCTGCCGTCAGGGTCAGTTCCTGGAGAAGCCTCTTTTCGTAGAAATCCAAATTCCGAAGAGAGCAACCATTTCCGCGGCGCCGGCTCATCTCCTCTGATATTTTCCCAGGGACCCTCACAGGCCTCGTCGAAACCCAGCAGAGGAGAGAAGGGAGAAAGGGAAAAACTGCCCCGTGTGAACAGCGAAACCATGCATCGGCGCGGGACTCTCAGGATAATTTCTTCCTTCAAACAAAGGGTAAGTGCGAAGATTTGTGGGGTTTGTTATTTTTTAATATAAGCAAGTTGAAATCAAGTAGAAGTACATAAGATAATCAGGAAAAAAACTTGTTTCCGCTGGGTTTTGAACCGGGGACCTTTGGCGTGTGAGACGAACGTGATAACCACCACACTACGGAAACACCTGCTAACTGTTGCTCCAGCCCTTATACATAACTGAGTAGATTTTGCCTGTATAGCCCGGGTTTACTCACTTCATGCCTTTTGAAGAAATATTCATTGTTGCAAAACATTTCTCTCCCCTTTCCTCCATTTATGAAAACAAAAACAAAAACCTTTCATAATTCCAATTCTTGAATAAATTCCAGGCTTGGAAAGCTAAGGCAGCATCCTGGAGAATTTTTTTTTTTTTGGTGAATTAAGGATATGAGTTTGTTGTTGTTTGTTTGTTTGTTTTATTTTACTTTTTTTTGTTTGTTTTTTAAAGCTCTGATGCTTGCATTCAGACTCCACTTCTCTCCATAATATGCTGGTGTTACGGAATGAGAATTCTGCAGCCTACAGTTTCCAAGACAGAATTTAAGGTACCCTTTTGAGGCCCCACTGGGAGTGATTTTTCATGCAGTCTTTTATATGAACGAATCCTTCCACCTCAGCATTTCTATACAAAACACCCCACTGTCATCTCCTGACCTCAAGATCCTCATTTCCTAGCTGACAACAGGCTCACAATTTTCTCCATCATTTAACTTCTAAAAATCTCTGCTTTATCAAGCTGTCTTCAACATTGCTGGTGATATTATTCTCCAAAATCACAAAAAGCAAGAGATAGGATTCCAAACAGGATATTCTGTTTAAGCAGATGTGCTGACATATGGAAGATACGTGCCCATATATGGAAGTTTTCCATGGCGCATAGTATAAGTGCTTTCACTGGATAATGTTGCTAATCTGTCCTGATCATTTGTGTAGAAAATACACCTGCATCAGATGCAAAAGACTGAAGAAGATCTTTCTTAAAGTAAAATGAAGATACCGCTTCTGTGGAGAAGACCATCTCCACTGTTAGACAACTAATCAGAAGTCATGGTGGTATTGGATTTTAAGCTCTGGGAAGATGAGGAAGGTATCATGTGTGGCTTTGGGACCATTATATTGGTAGTTCTCAATAAACATTTGTCAAATCAGGGGACAATATTCGAGGTAACTTTCTGAAATGTATCCAAATTCCATGTGACATTCTTTTGCCCTGCACGTGCCCAGCAGTATCACCTGGAAGTCTAAGTAAAATCTGGCAACATACCTGCAGGTGGTCACTCGTTTCACTTCTTGAAGTTTTCATGGTATCGTATGGATATTATATCTCACTTCTTCCAACTTCAATATAAGAACAAAACTGGCTATTTTAAAATATCAGTTGAATAAATGACATGTGATATAAGGATTACCTGAAACAATATGAAAAGCAACTGGCAACATGGTTAATTTCCTTATTGAGAGAGATTAGTCTGTTGTTATATATTTTAAAGGAAATAGTTTCAAGGAATGACAAAAGTACTTTTGGCACAGACATTTGGAAATATTTTAAAAATACAAAGCACTGAGTTCCATTTTGGTTAAGTTGTAGGAAGTTGCAAGTGTGTGTCCCTCTCAACCTACTAACTAAAGCAAAGCCATAAGCTTAAGGGGAGTAGATTTTCTGAACCCATCAGGAGCTGAGGATACTAAAGAATCAACATAAACTAAATCAACATAAACTAAATCAACAGAAACTAAATTTCTCCTTCATAGGAGAAAAGAAGCCTCTGGCTGTCCTTATTCCTGGCAGATGGCAGCGGCACAGAGGAGGAAAATCCTGTGAAGACCAGATTAGGAGAAACCAGAAGAAACTTAGACATTTTTAAGGTTTGCTTGTGGGCTTGCTTGACCCAAACAGAATTTCAAGTAGCCAAAACCAGTTCTGATTGTCTCTGATGAGGAGAGTAAGTCAAAAGGGGGTGAGGGAAAAGGCTAGAAAGTGGAAATACCCACTGAGGCACTCTCAAGTTCAAAACATTCTGAAGTTGGGGAGCACGGCAGGAAAACGAAGAGCAAACAGCACTTTGTGTTTTAGCTGCCAACAGCCAGGACTGGAGAGCTGAGAGAAATCTCTCCAAGGCTTACTGAATGGAGAGAGATCTCACAGCCAAAGAAAACTGGGGAAGGACAGGAGAGAAAAGAGAATGCCCAGTCATCCAAACAGCTGACATTCTGGCTGTTAAGCAGAGAGAGGTTTCTCAAGGTTTGGAAATCCGGGAGAGTGGCAGTAAAACACAAAGGGAGGGGAAAAGACTACAGATAAAGTACTGTAGTAAAAAAATTTTTTTAATAAAAATAAATAAATACATACAATTAAATTTTAAAAATTGGTTTTTCTACACACTTTCCACCGAATTTTTACTAGAGGACAAAGAAAATGAAGACAGCTACTAGTTCATATGGTGGATGCTGATACAAAGTAAAAGAAATGTACTAAAGATAAGAAATACCATCTTACAGCTTTTTAAACAATTAAAAACAAAATTTATAAATTGCATAATGTAAAACAAGTAAATGAATAGTTAACTTGCCTCATTAAAAGAAATAGCTCTCTTTCGAATAGTCTTTCAAATCTTACTCGATATACTATATATATATAAAACGAGTCAATTAACTTCAGATACAAAAAAAAAAAAAAGAGAGAGAGAGAGAGGGTTGTAGGGTCCAACAGAGAAAAGAAAGCAAGCAGAAATTCGCTGCTCTACTGGTCCCTGACATCGTTGACGCCCGCTTGCAGGTAGATCAGGCCAGGCTCAAAAGGGCAAAGGTTTCCCAACTCCTTCCTCTGAGTTGCCTGACCTTGGCTTCAGTTCCCCTACTCCTCTCAGATTCCGGTGTTTCTCCCTGGTCCGGAACAAGGCCCTGACTCCGGACTCGCTGTGGTCTCGACTTCCCTTGTCATAGATTTGGTGATTTGGGGGGCATGGGGAGGGGTCAGAGGTTCAGGAGGGGGGCGGTCTTCACAGTCCTTTTGCCTCAGTCCTCAGCCCTGCACTCGGGCGGCACCAAGTGGCCTATGGCTGACATTGCAGCGTAAGGTCCCTGTCTTACTCCGCTCCGGACGAACGGCTACAGAGTTAGCTTAAAGGCGACTGCGGAACCACCCTGAAGCCAAGCGGCTAAAGGCCTGTGGGAAGAGATGACCCGCCCGGTATGACCTCCAAGAGCCGAGAATCCGCACCCCGTGCGCGGAAGCCGAGTCCACCAAGCCCTGCTCTGTGCTCCGTGATCCGCCCGCCACCATCTCAGGCTTGCAGGGGCTTCGCGTTTCCCGAGGCCTTCTGGGAATAGTTTCAAGGAGGTAGTTGCTCCCGGACATTGATATGAGTCTTCCTCGGTCGGTTTGAGAGACTGAGTTTTCCTGGGGAGAAGCACGGTTCATCCGTGCAGGCAACTGGGATTTGTCTTTTCCTTTTTGATAGAAAAAAGAACATTTTCAAAAACATTTTACAAAGACCGCCGACTTTAATTAGGTATAACTTTAAACCATGTAAGTAAAGGCCTGGGCCTCGGGGCGGCCGGTTAGCTCAGTTGGTTAGAGCGTGGTGCTAATAACGCCAAGGTCGCGGGTTCGATCCCCGTACGGGCCAATACCCTTCACGTTCATTTTCTCGTCCCCGTCCTACCTATAGGCCACATAACCGGTGGAAATTGCACCCGTACATCCAATTACAGACAGTCCTAATATCACTACCACTGAAAGATTTGATTGTGTGTATTTCTTTTTAAAGAAATAAAGTACCAGAGCCAGGATGGAGAGCTTTTAAAGAAAATTGAATGAGGTAAGGTGGATGTATTTAGGGGAAGAGGAAACTGGGAGAATGAGGAAATGTCTTGCATCATTCTGGAAAAAACTTCAGGCAATAATGCTTTGATATAGTTTATACTTCTGAAATGTAAAAACATCATTCCTCTTCATGGCAAGTTGCTCACTTGGTTAGGGTATTTATTGTTTTTATAATGTCAAGGTCGCTGATTCGATTCCTCTTGAAGTATATGCCTCGTGGTATTTCGGTTTTCTTCTTCTCAATGTGGGAATATCTCAGGCTTGTGGCGTAGCCTCAGACCAGCAACCGCGAATGCTCTGCGGTAAAATGGAGCAATGGTGAGACTTTGGGTTATATTTGACCGTTACCTCGGTGCTGCCAGTTAAGAAGCCATTTACAACTCGTCTAAATTTTTTTCGAACGTTTATCATAAAAGCGTTGGATTTAAGATTTGAATCCAAAATGAAAACGGGGTGCGCAGTGGGGGATAGGAGGGCACGAGCCCCTGGGGCTGCTGTCAGTCTAAGCACCTCACTCTCCCTGTCTGTCCTTTTCTTCAAGTCTGGCGCCTGGGTCTCCGTGTGCCCAGCACGAGCCTCCTCCTGTTTCTCCCCTCGACCCTTGCACTGTCCCTCAGACTCCCAGCATATTTTTACTCTTTCTCTCGTTTAAATGTATGGGGTTACTTTGAAAATGACATACACGATATTGATTAAATAATGACATAAGTAATGTCTCAAGCACAGTGCCAGGGACATAGTGAGTGCTCAATAAATCCAAGAAGGTAAGGCCTTGCTGTGCTTTGGTCAGTGCTGCATCCTTCATGTCAAGTACTGTGACTGGCTCAAACCCAGCGCCTGAAAAAATGTTTTTAATTAATAAAGGGCATCCACTGTTTCATTGCATATTAAATAATATACTTACAGATTTTAAGTATGAGAAGGCCTCGACAGGTTATTGCTAACTTTGAAGATGAAGGCAGCCACCAGCCATGGAATGTGGACATTCACTAGAAACTGAGAATGACCGCTAGCTGACAGCCTTCAAGGAATGGGAAGTTCCTAGAGATTTATCAGTACCCACTGTTCATAACATATTTCTATTTGTCAGAGTCCTGGTGTTGTTTTGCCTGATATTAGACAACATCAGTAGAATACAATGAGCCATAATTTCAGTTATCTTTCTAAATGTTAACTTGGTACACTTTGAATCTAACATCCAGGCAACTGGCTTTCAGTTGAGGATTTACATTACTTACCTGTGAAACCTTATTAATATATAAATGTGTAGGACCTACTCCAGACTTATTGAATCTCTCTGCTTGATATCGTTGATATATTGTTTATATATTCTTATTACATGGTTTGGATATTCATGGCATATTGTGTCTCAGAATTATTATATGTTATGTATCAAGATTTTTTTCTCTGTAAAGATTATGTTCATTCACATTTATAAATTAGATGCACTGTTTTCTGTCTTCTTTGAAAATATGGTTGATTGTTATGTCTACAGAGATTTTTGCCTAAAATTTATTTTGGAATGGCTCTGTTATTCCTTGCTATTCTTTTTCCAAAATTCCTTGTTAGTGGCATTAGTCTTGTTATAAACTCTCATCAGATCTTTCACTCCAGAAAGGCTAGTTAGTAAAATTTGTTATTTAGATTCCAGGCTGATAGGGTCTAAAGTTGTCTCTGGGGATTAATCTTTGCCCTTCCTGGTGGGGGGGGGGGACTTTTAAAATGTATTATGTCCTTTGTATGTCCCGCTTTATAGGCAAATAGGGAAAGTGAAATGAGCTTTTCTTGTATCTGCTTCTTCTCTTTTGTCTTCAGCTCACAATAGTCCTTATGCCAAAGTGGTATATTTTGGGGTGGCATAGTCTGCTACCCTTCATGACTACCTTTTTTGCTCACATTCCTTGGGAAGTAGATGGGGAAGAACTCTACGGATAAACTGAGGAAAATGAAACCAGGTTTCCAGTGAAGTATAAACAGGATTTCAGGCATAGTGCAGGACTATTTCTACTAAAGTGAAAAGACAGTGACTCTGGTGGAACTCCAGTCATAATCTTTGAAATTTCTCTAGATAAAAGGGAAAAGCCCAATGTATAGGCCAGTGCTACACAGTGTACATTTTAGCTATAAACTACAATGTCACTTAAGATTCAAGAAAGTGGTAATCTACTTGTGATTTATTTCCTCAAAATGTTATTGAGCTCCAATTTTCCCCCTGTGCACTCAGTAAGTTCTCCTGATGCACAAACAAATACAGTTCCTAGGGCTGCACAAAACCAAAATGATGAGGGTCTACATTTGACATTGCTCTCTTGTTCTCAAAAATAAAAATGAGTCTGATTCCAACTAAATGTCGTGGCTTATTAATTCTTTGCCTGACACTGATAACCAAACTCCATCATTTAGCTGACTATGTTGGATGTCACAGTTTAAGAGAGCTGAGACTGAACTTCCAAGACAGAATTTGAAATCTTACTCTCTATCAGTTACTGGAAGATAATTTGTGCTCAATTCATATACCAATCATTAGCAAATCCATCACTTTCTATCAATTACAGGAAACTTATTCACTTTTCCCTTCATCACAACTCTTCTTATTGTGAAGGTATTATCTGGAAGAAGACTCTCCACAATTGGAATAACAATTCAATACAGACTTTACCAGTAATATAAATTCCTCAATGCATCTCCAGCATGTTTAGTGGCAACTACACTGTTGAAATACAAAAACCGAAAGGGAAAGGGAAAGGGAAAGGCCCCGCTGGGATTCGAACCCAGGATCTCCTGTTTACTAGACAGGCGCTTTGACCAGCTAAGCCACAGGGCCCCCTCTCGAACTATGCTTCGGTTATATCACATTTGTAACATTTTCTGTGAAATGTAGCATTTTGCCAGAAACGTACTTGATTTTGTGACAAAGAGAACGCACCTGTATTTCTGAACTATATTTCTACACTAAAGCAGAAACTTCAACATTAAAAAATAAAAATGCATTCTTCAGCGCGAGGTTTTAAAAATTATTTTAAATTGGAGTGAAATTCCTATTTCATGGTGACTATCGCCCTCTAGAGGAAATATTGGATATTGCAACACATTTAAAATTTTTCTCCGTTAATTCATTTTGTCAACAAATGTGGTCACTACTGTATTTCAGGTAGTTTTCTAGGTACTGGAGATAAAGCAGAGAACCAACCAAACGAAAACTTCTTCATCTATAGGATTTGTATTCTAGAAGCAGGGAAATAAAGCAAGTTTTAAAATTTTCTCCCTCCAACCCTCCCCCCCGCAAACAACGAGAGATGTAAGCAGTAATTCCGCTACCGCAAGGTTAAAGAGCCCACGGTGCTACTTTCTGAGCTAATTCACTGCACATGAGCAAGACTATCATGCTTCCTTCTATTTTATCTAACCTGGCATAAGAAAGCAAGCAAAGATAAGGACAGCCTGATGCACAGGAGATTCTGCTCATTGCACCGTTGAGTTAAAACTGACTTGATTCCTGTCTTCATAGGTTGTAAAAATGAGTGGAGGATGCAGAGAATTAAAGAGAAAATTAGGGTACAATGTGGTAAATAACTCCCGCAGGATGCCGTGGGAGCCTCTAACTTGGGCAAGATGCAGGGCGCGTCTTAGCAGAGTCACATGACCTCTCTTCTCAGTTTCCAGGTCAGGTTGATGATTGCAGAAGGGGTTGTGGCATGTTGGCCGAATACAGCTTAGCGTGGGGGAAGAATAGATGAGACCACCATTCTGAAATGTTTAAATAACCGCCTTGTGCCTTGTGCTTTATGGGAAAGGACGAGGGCTTATGTATTCACTGAACATCCACAAAATGCAAGACCTTGGAGAAAACAGAAATCACTTAGGAGATCCTGTGACAGATCTACACACCCGATTTCCTCTAGGCACCCCTCAGCTCTTCCCTGCCTGTCTAGCCTGTGCCTAATCTACTTGCCCTTTCTTACAACAAGATTTATTCATTCCCTTTGTCCCTATGTCCTGCTGCCATTCCTCTCCTTACATAAACAACTTTTCTAATTTGTTTATTGTGTATCACTTTGATCATATATATATATTTGCAAAATTGACATTTTTGTTTTGTGCACATATATTATAAATTTATATAAATGATATATATTATTGTGACTTTAAGATCCATCAAAGTTGCTCTGTGTGCACTTAAATCATTGCTTCTAATTGCTATGTAAGATCCCATAATGGGCACTGTATTTCCTCTCTTCTGTCCCAGTGATGCGCTCACAGGTTGCCTCCATTGTCCCCCCACTCCATATAACATCACTTCCTCATCCATCTCCCTTTATGTACTTGTGCGAGTGTGTATATATATGTGTTTGTGTGTGTATATATATATATATATATATATATATATATATACACACTGATTAGTGTATATATATATATATGTATACTAATTAATCCCAGCTTATTTTTGTCAGTCTACACTCCCACCAGCACTGCATATCCCTTTATCCCTGCCCAGGCTTAACATTATTCAGCTTTCTACTCTGTAATCTAATATGTGTAGAGTGATAAATCTCATCATTGTTTTCTTTAAAATTTTATTTATGTTTTCTAAAGATTTTGAGCATCTGTCTATATGTTTGTTAGTCATTCGAATTGCATCTTATGTACACTGATACTTTTCTTATCATTTGTCCATATTCGTATAGAGGTTGGTGTATTTTCCATGTTGATATACCTGGGGTACATTGTATATTGTAGTCATTAGTCTATTGTGAATTTTAGACCTTGGAGTATTGTCTACTGTTATGTTTCCTGTCTGTTGACTTTGACAGAACTTCATGGCAGAGCCTTGATTTTATTAAGGAGTTATCGTTTTTTCCCCTACTGGTTTGTACTTTTGAGGTTATGCTTAAAGGGTCTTTCTCTGCTACTAGGTTAAAAAATATTCTCTCTTTTAAAAAGTATAGAGTTTCTTTTTTATGTTTGAGACATGATCTGTCTAAATATCTAGAGAAGTGTACTGGGTTTTTCTATGATAGTCTATTGGGGTTGTGTCTTCTAGTGTCCTAAGTTTTGGTTTAGTAAGGGTCTCCAGGATGTGTTGGTGGTCATGTAGCATCCTACACTTCCTTTACTTAGCCTCCTCACATTTTCATGAAATTATGTATTTAGTAAAATTGTGTGCTTTTTCTGTTAAAATATATGTCTGCAAGGTCAGGGAGAGTCTAACAACCCAGCACAAGTCATAGCACATAAATAGTAAATTTTATGAAAATAATTGTTTGAATTATGTTTTATGAATTTCCCATCAAAGAACTTTCCAAAGATTTGTTTTTTGTTTATATTCTTGTAAGCCTGGGCCAATGTTTCATGGACCTATGAGGTCAATCCTAGACTCCCCAGATTGTAAACAAATACTTTTTGGTTTCTTATAAGAAAAGATATGAGAACAAGAATCTTATGTTGCTGTGATTGGTCAGTGGGAAAGTTTTGAACTTAAAGTTTACAAATTGCATATCTGCTTGGGTTCAATCCTTGCTTCTGGCACATGAACTTATTTTCTAATTTGTCCTTTTCGATAAGAACTGGAAACCCCTCACGTTTGTTCCAGAAAACTTATGAGTTTCTGTTTTGTGCTCAGGCTACTTGGTTATTTTTCGCTCTCCTATAATCCTACCCCTTACCTCCAGAGCATAGAAAAAAAATCCAAGTAGGCAGTGTTTAATAGTTACATGGTTGAATCTTTCCACTGTGGTCCTTGCCTACCATCAGTTTGGTATAACCACTCCAAGCCCATCAGTTTTTAAGTAAATTGATTCTAAAGAGAAATGAAAACTGAGAAGACCTCGAACAACTAGGATTATGTGACCTGCAAACAACCTCCTCAGTCTGGTGGCCCTCACCAGTGACTCGATTTCCAAAAGGCTCCCAACTCTTCAACAAAGCTCTGGAAATCAGGGCCCAGAGTTTGAAGGAGATGTGTTGGACCAATATTATATCACAAGGAAGGAGGGAGGGAAGAGAGAGAGATTGTGAACGGGAAGTAAAATTTCTCCTCTATTCTTAGGGTTTCTGGCTGGGCCTGAGAAGTAAAGTAGCATAAAACAGATTAATAGGAGAAAAACATACAAATTTTATTAAGTAAGTTTTACATGTACGTGGGAGCCCTCACAAGAAAAATGAAGACTCAAAGCAGCAATCAGAGCCCAACGCTTATGGACTGGGTTGGACAAACGTTGTGAAAACGTGCCAAGACGAAAGGGTTTGGACTAGGGCAATTATGTGGAAAAGGGACTAGGAAGATAAGGGTTAGTTTAAGGAGGTTTCTTGGTACAGATTTCTCTCTGCTTGGACTCCCCAGTCTCTGGTGATAAGAATGCTTCCTTCCTCTGGTACAGAGAGGGCATATGGGTATTTTATCTCCTGCTTTTGGAAAGAAAAAGGAAGGTAAGAGTGCCCTTCTTGCATCTGCTGTTTTTCAAGTGTCTTTAGCTTAAGATAATCAACATACCAGAGAGGCATATTTTGGGGTGGCATGCTCTGAACCCCTACAATTGAAAACATTTTTTTTGCATCCCATCTTAATGCACAAATATCCCAAGTTTAACTTAGTGAGCAGTCCCCAACTGGCCAGCTCTAACCCAGCTGCAAAAAAAGGGAGGTCGTGTGAGTGCTGCTAACTTCTTTTATAATTCCCTTGAAATAAAGATATGTTTATTCAGCCCCGGTTATTTGCTAGGAACTACAGCAAAAGATGCGTACACACAGGGGTTTTAATTGTTGCACTTCTCTATCTGCAGCACTTCGACAAGTGCTTGGCACATAGCTCAAAATAAATACTCTTTGAGTGACTGGATAAATATAGATTAGTTTAGAAGTGTTCAAAGGGGCACAAATCAAGAATCATGTGTTCACAGATGATGCAACTTGAGGACATATTTCAAGCTTGTGTGTGAGTGAGATGCACTAGAAATGTAATTAAGCTCCAAAAGTTCCTGTGTTCCAAGTCATCTATCTTTGAATCAAATAGCTATATTTTCTGATGTATTTTTCTAGAAACTTTTGTGTCTGGGGACAGGAAGTCTGCACACTTGTGGTTCCATAGTGTAGTGGTTAGCACGTCTGCTTTACACGCAGAAGGTCCTGGGTTCGATCCCCAGTGGAACCAACTTGTAAACATCTTTTTTTTTTTTTTTCTTCCTTTTCCTTCTCTCACTCCAAGGCTAACACAGTGGGCTTTTCGCTTTCGTTTTTGTTTTTGTAGATTAGGCTTCTGAGAGCTGTTTATGAAACAGAATTGCAGATTCTCTCCCGACTTTTCTTTGGGAGCTCCACTTTCATACACTGCTTAGCTCTCTGAGGCAGTGTGGAGCATCGGGTTGTCACCAAAAAATAGTCTTGTTACTTCTGTTATCTCCAGTCATCATAAAAATCAAGCAGAAATAGATTTCAATGAGGCCTGAGCGCTGGGGACAATAAACATTTTCTCACCTCAAGAGTGAGAGAGCCTAATCAGCAAGAATTTCTAAAATTGTAAAACTGGGCGGAGGGGCGAGGATCTGATTTTAGGTCAAAAGGGTGTAACCTGGGCCTCAGATTGGGAACAGTGCCAGAGAAATGTGTGGACGGGGCTCAACAGACGCTGACCCCTCCAGCATTTCTCAATTCATCAGAGGACTCAGGTTTTCTCTCCTAGAAAGTCAAGCTCTCCTAGCTCCTGCCTGGAAGTCTCAGGAAGAAGGCTCCAGGTTTATGCTCCTAAAAGGATAAAACAGAGATCGCTGTCCTGAGAGGCATTTGATGTGTTTGATGGCTGAGGTTCCAGACTAAAGACAAGAGACATCTATGAAAACCTTGACCTTACCCAGTGATCTCCCCAACCCTCTTCGACTCCACTTCCACTCAAAATAAGCAAGCACCGTCCAGCGGGTCAGAGCTGGCAATAGACTTTCACATATCCTGCTCTAAACCATGAATAGAAAGTCAGAATCATGATATTTCTGAAGAATGTATTAAAGAAATATAACAAAAACAAACAAAAAGCAACTTATGGACAAAGGCTACATAGGTAGAACAATGCTGAGAATAAACCAATATTAATATACTCAGAGAGATGGGAGACAACACTGAATACTGAAATAAAGATAAGTGTATTTACACAAGGAAAGAGGCTTTTGTAAGATAAAAATATATTATCAGAAATGAAAATTTAATAAATAGATCATAAAGTGTGATAATATCCTGGAATATCAAGCAAAAAAGTTAGTGATACAGAGAAAATAATAAGTTTATTAGAGGAAAATTCTAGGATGTGCAATATCTAAGTAGTATTACTTCCTGATATAAAGAATAGGGAAAATGCAAGGATGATAAACCTCAAAAAATTAGGTACATATCACAACACTAAAAAAAATCTAGACAGGCAGGGATCACTGAGTAGTCAGTAAAAAGGATTTTTGAAAAGTCACAGAAAGGATAAATTAACAGAGTAGTCGACTTTTCAAAATTGGCACCGGAAGCTAGATGACAATAAAGCAATGGATTCAAATCTGAAAGAAAATGAAATCCACCCTAGAATCCGATATGAAACCCAAGTATCCATCAAGTATGAGTGTAAAAGAGATATATATACAAATATATTTGTATATTTTCAAATATACACTGCCTTGTATAATTTACCTTCAGTACTTCCTTTCTTGGGATCCATGGGAGGATACGTTCTACCAAAATGAAAGTGTGGGTTAAGAAGTAGGAAGACTTGGGATACAGAAAGTATGAGATGCAAGTGCAACATAGGAGATAAGTGAAGGAATAGTCCAGGGTGATGGGAATATCATATATGTGGAGTGTTAAGGGAAGCAAGACCAGACTGTAAGAGTTCAGAAACGTTTGGGGAAGAATTCTTCAAGGAGATGAAGTTGAGAGAAACCTGGATGTGGATAAACACTCTGAAAAGAGATTTAAATAACTGGTGGATGGATTTGGGGCTGAAATAATAAGACCTATTGAAAATTGTGCAAATAAAAATATGATTACTTATTCCATGTGGGAGGAGTAATAATAGTTCATTAGGCTGGTTTAAAATTAGAAAATATGTATAAGGAGTGAAAAGGAATAAATAAGTAATCATTAGTTGCAGATGATATCTACAGAGAAAACTGGAGAATCAATAAATGTTTAAAATCAATAAATGAGTTTAGCACATTTGCTAGATAACTGTCATAATTTTAATTCAGAAATACATAGAAAATAAGGTTTTAAAAATTATACCTAAGCATAAATCTGACAAATTATGTACAGTACTTTCACAGGGAAAGTTATAAAATATTATGGAAAGATAAAAAACTACCTAAATAAATGCAGTGATACAACATATTAATGAGAGCAAAAGTTCTATAAAATAAAAATACAAAATTTCTTTAAAATTGTATATATACAATGAGATTTCAATCAAAATTCCAACAGATTCTAATACTTGGAGGAACTAGAGAGCTTTAGCAAACTAAATTAATTTAAAAGAGAAGAAAAGAATGTTAGTGGTGCTTTCTTTTCTAACGTCAGATGTATTTTAAAGGATAGTAATTAATATGTGTGGTATTTTTGCAGAGATAGATAAATAAACCAATGGGACAGAATAGATAGCACAATGTAGAACAAGGCAAATAATGAAACAAATACTTATATAGGAGAATGGAAGTAGAAGGGAGGGAATTGGAAAGAGTGGGTGGAATATTCATGACTCATCTGAGAACACCGGTGTGGTTTAGGCCCAGAACTGACGCAATCCTCCTTTTCAGTGCTTGTACGAGCTTGTCCCATTGTTGTCATGGTAACTGTCAACTGTGCTGGTGGGTGTGTCATTTAGCATACTAATGTATTCTAATAAACATATAATGAGGCTCAAGGTATACTGGAAGTCAAATCTTCCGCCATCTTGCGTGTAGTTGGTTCTAACCAGTTCTTGTATTTTTTTCTCTTTGCAGCTTCCTCCTGAAACTTAGATAAGAGTAGTTGGTTTCTATTCGAGGGAGGGGGCAGGGGTATGATTCTGGGGAAACAGCCTTGGTAACACTATGGCAAACTTTTTTTTTTTTTTTTTTTTTGCGGTACGCGGGCCTCTCACTGTTGCGGCCTCTCGCGTTGCGGAGCACAGGCTCCGGACGCGTAGGCTCAGCAGCCATGGCTCACGGGCCCAGCCCCTCCGCGGCATGTGGGATTCTCCCGGACCGGGGCACGAACCCGTGTCCCCTGCATCAGCAGGCGGACTCTCAACCACTGCGCCACCAGGGAAGCCCTATGGCAAACATTTTGGCAGGCATGGGGCTAATAAATACCCTAGCTGAAATCTTGAAGTGAACCTTAATTCTGAGGACAGACAAAACTCCTCCAGCCATGGCTGGAATTAGCTTATCACCATCAAAATAGCTGAGGACTGTAGTCACTTTAAGTAGATGCCGAGTTCAGTATCAGTGTTTACATTACTACTACAAAGGCACAGATAGCAATCCTATTTATTTACTTATTTAACAATAACAACAATGGCTTATTTTGTCATGTTTTTGGTTTGTACCTCACTGAGCTAGTGCCCCATGCATATTATGTCCTTAAATCTTTAGAACAATTGTAGAAAGTGGTAACTCTCATTAAGTTCCATTGAAAGATGAGGATGAGGCACAGAGAAATTAAAAAGCAGACCAGGAGTGCCATAGGTAGAGGAGGGCAGTTTTCCCTCTGCAGATGTGATTGGCAGGTTGTGAATGATGTTCCCAACCAATATTCAAGCAATCATAAAAGGACACCTGGAAAATACAAATTTTTAATCTTATAATTCCCCTGGTCAGTTTATATCCGATTTGCTAGTGATGTCATGCAAAGCTACACAATATAACTGTGAACCAGAGAAACTGACATGTCTAGCAGAAATGTATTGGCACTAAGTATCATGTGGTGGATGCCAAGCAAGCTCTCTACTTTCTGAGCAAATCACCAAGTGTAGGTCTTCTTTAACCCATTACTAGCCTGGCACTACAAGTTAATTCTGTGCCAGATTTAGGACCCTAACCCTCTTACCAAGAAGTAGCCTCTGGGCCGTAGTACATGCATTTCCGCTACTCAGGCCAATAACTGCTGGAGAGAGTATGTTCTAGAGAATTGAAAGATCAAGATGTTTGTCTCTGTTCTAAATCTGAGTTTCCTCACTCACTGGTGGGAAAAAAAATTGATAGGAGCCAGTCTGGGTTAATACATACTTGATTCCTGAACTCACCCTTATAAAATTGAGTAGAAATAACACACACAAAAGAGAAAATTGAAGTAGATGTGATCCAGATGAACATGGATGGTCATTGTGAATATTGTTAGACTACTGGGAAGCAGCCTCAAACCTGGGCTGCTGAAGGGATGACACTGAAAATATAAGACATTTCAGCTTAATTACAATATCTCTGAAGCTTTATTGGGTCGAGTTTCACAATCCGTGTCAGGTGGACACATGGGTAAGAAGTGGGGGCTATTTTAGCCCTATGAAGGGAAGGCTTTAGGAAATCGAAGAAGATACCTTCATGCTGAAACTTCTAATAAGCTGCTAAAAATATGAGAAAGAAGACAGTATTTTTTTGAGCACTGAAAATTTATAAGGCCCAGGGAGATGAGGCGCCATGTGTATCTCAGAGCGCTGTGCTATGAGAAGTGAAGTCCCCGCTCCTCTGGGGAGCTGCTTCTTTTCAGTCGTCTCACTGTGGTCCCCAGGTAGCATCTACTGCTTCTGCTTTCCAGCCACCTCCCCACTTCAGACCAACGCTCTTCCACTCCCACCTTACCCAGTCCACTTGCCTCTTTCTAACTCACTCAAGAAACTGAAGAGGCTAGAGATAGTGGCTATTCTTCTGAGTCATGGTCCCACCCCCTAAAAGTTCCTCTAATTTTTCCCAGATTATCAAAGTTTAGTTTCTCAGCACTGACCTAACCACGATACTTATACACCCTACCATATATAAAATAGATAACTAATAAGGACCTACTGTATATACAGCACAGGGAACTCTACTCAATACTCTGTAATGACCTATATGGGAAAAGAATCTTAAAAAGAGTGGATATATGTATATGTATAACTGATTCACTTTGCTGTACAGGAGAAACTAACACAACATTGTAAATCAACTATGCTAAAATAAAAATCAAAAAACAATAAAATGCATCCAAAAGAAGAAAAATAGAAATGTGTGATTCATAATCAGTCCTTTGTGTGCAAGAAAAGATTGCCACAATAAACCGGATCTGCATTTAAACAGTCATTTCATCGTGTTTAAAAGGAATAGTTTTCTATTTTTATTGTTATTACCTCAACTTCTTCATTGGGACTTCCAGCCAATGCCAACAGGAGTGTTGGACATGGGTATGGTTGGGAAGAGAAGAATTGGAGGAAAAAAACAAAAAACAAAAAACATAAAAACCCCCCAAAACCATGGATACTTTCTGTTTGGCTGGCCAGTGGGGGCAGGATGCTGAACATTTGTCTTCAATTTTGCAAAGGTTTTAGAGAGGCTGTCTCCATGGCAGTGTTGAAAAACATCGGTGATGCACATATGAGGAATAAAGATCCTGCTGTGACTCAGATTCGAACCGAGCTTACTGCAGCCACAACGCAGAGAACTAACCACTATATGATCACAGCACAGCACCAGGAAGCATCTGCTTTAGAGCTCTACCTCTGCTCTTTTCTCAGGAACGTCTATTTCTGTCATCTAAAGAAACATACACTTTGTTTTCTGTCTTTATTTAGAAATGCCTTCTCAGTTTATTGCCCTATTCTGCTCCTCCACTTGCTAATACAGTATGTTGCTCCTGGCAAACAAACTAAAAGGAATAAAATTAAGTTTCACTACATGGAATTTTCCAAACATGATGGCTCCTCTCTGGGGTTGCTAACACTTGCGGACTGACTATTCTCACTTCCACTTCCAGCCCATGCAGGTCTCTTGCTTAGTTTTAAAAAGCGTGGTCCTCAGACCTCCAGCGATAGAATGGAGAGGGTGTTGCTTCGAATTGAACCTTACTGGGTCCCATTTTTGGCCAAACTGGTCAGAATCTCCAGGTGCTTGGCATAGAATCTGGCATCATATCAGGTTCCAAGAGTGAGTTCAAAGGAAGGGATATGGCTCCATCCTGACCCATACGCCTGTGAATCTGGCACGCCCCTGGACTCAGCCTGCCCAACTGAGAAAATGTTCAGTGTCTCAGAGTGCTTACATCTCACTGAAACTTGTTTCTCCCAGTTTTGCCAGTTGCCAGAGGGGGAGAGGGAACAGTACTTCTTGTATGGCCTGGAAGCTCTACGGGCCGCCCGCACCCCGTCACAGACAACTCTGCCTGCGCACTGTAGAGTCAGGGTCCTGGACATGCTCTTTCCTTGGTACAGAATGATTTCCTTTCTTCTCTTTACCTGGTTAAATTCCATTCATGCTTCAGCTCTCCACTGAATTCACTGGGGAAGCTTTTCCTGAGCTCCCCTCTCCACACAACACATTCCTCTCCGTCTAAGTCAAATTTATTTTCTCTGTTCCATGACCCTGTTTTAATTTTTCTGTCAGTGTCCCCATATCAGTTTCTTATGATGTATTAGTTACTGGAGTTATTTTAAATTAATGTCAGTCTCCTCCCTCCCTCCGTCCCCTCCCCAACTGTGCTCCAAGAGGAGATAACTGTTGTGTTCAATAGTCTATCGCCAGGCTTCCACATTTAGTAAGCTCTTTATGAATATTGCTCGGGCGCACAATGAATGAATGAATGCACAGAGATTCCAGTCCAATCCTTTATGGAGGCAACTTCTCCCAACAGTATGTGGCCAGGCAAATGGCTTTATTGTGTGCAGAGGCTGTGGGTAGGAAATATCATTAGAAAATGAAGGCAAAGGAGTTCAGAATTACCTCAGCAGCTGACCATATAAAGCTTCTCAGCAGAGCCAAAATGATGTCTTTAATTTTCTGAGGTTTTCTTTATCTCCTTTCTTCTAGATCACACAAAGCCACCCTAATTACTGGCAGGTTTGCTGAAGAATTACCTGCTTCCCAGTATTAATTTGATCAGGGAAGAGAGCTAGGGATTTTCTGTCTCGAGGAAATGAGCTCAGTCTAGCTGAAGGAGAGGAAATGCTGCCTGTACAGGGAATGCAGGCTGCTTTTGTCTCAGGCCTGTTTGAGTTGAACTTCTCCTTCCTTTCTTTCCCTCAGGGACTTCCTCTCACCCTATTTAGAAAGCACCCTATTTATGGACACAAGTGCTTTTCTGCATTTTCTGCTGGGGTGTTTTGGCAATTGGACTGATTTGCATGTACTTCTCTATAAGAAGAGAGAAAAGCCAATCCTGTGTGTTAGTCCTCGGTGTGGCACAGGCCTAGAAAATGGCCTCTCTTCTTGTGCTTTTTATTTTTGAAAGCCTTTCTGCGGATTTTGCCTGACACTTTTACTACAGTGATTCTGAGTAGGATAAGAGACAGGGTGGCCTAATCCAACCTGCTAGCTCTATGTTTATCAATGCCATGGACTTTTCTACTTCCGACTTTCCTAAATTTTCTATTAAAAATAAATTTAAAATTCTCTCTTACTCAGGGGCATAGCTCCAGCAACCCTTTCTTCTCTTTCCTATATTATTTTTAAAAAATCTCTGTAGGGGGAGTTCCCTGATGGTTCAATGGTTAGGACTCCATGCTTTCACTGCCTTGGGCCCAGGTTCAATCCCTGGTTGGGGAACTAAGATGCCATGTGGTGTGGCCAAATAATAATAGTAATAGTAATAATAATAATAACCTCTGTAGGATCTTTCCTACCAGCTTTTATTTCTTTCATCTGAAATGTTCTCTTGCTACCCTTTGAGCTACTAACATTATTATTTCCCCAAAGTGACATGTACCGTATCTGGATATGCTCCCCTCACCAGCTATCAGATAGTTTGTAAGCCTGCTGGTTTTCAGTAGGCCCCATTTCCTGCCACTTAGGCTTTATGATGCATAAGAGTCATTGGTCTGGAGTTATGCATGGCAGACAGAAACGCTCTAAGGAGACTCTTGCAAAACATGAAGAGTATCACACCTGGGGATTTAGAATAAGGCCAAGTCTTACTCTGATGGCAACTATCATTTATTTGAAAAGTAGCTTCTAGCATCTACTGAGCCATTTTAATTACTGAATGCCTGACAGTGGGACATAAAGCAAATATGCGCCCCAAAATATTCACCAGGAACTGGTTGTCCTATGATCTACCAAATTATAAAGATGGATATCACAGTAGCATTTCATTTTAAAATGAAATTCTATAGACAAGACCAGATCTGTGATGGTCTGAGCAAGATGTATAATGCTCAGACTCCTGTGCTGTTTCTATTGCTTTGCTACCTCTCCTTCAACTCTTTTTTATAACCTCTTGGTAAACCCCCTATGACCAGTTAACAAAGGATTAACAACATGGCCCTGTTAGAGCGGCTTTGCAGAGCATTTTAGCACTAGTAGAATTGGATAGCTGTGCGCTACAAGTTATGCTTCCACTTAGAGATGGGAGGTCTTGAGAGAGAGTAGTGAAAAGAAATCCCCCTGTCAGCAGAATATTGGGTGGTACATCTGGTTGTCCACTTCTTATGGTAGGGAATCTGGCCTGATGCAGGAAAAGCGAGTCTATATGTATCTTTACTAATTTATAGACAGTGACTGGTGAGTTATCCAGCTAATCAAGGACATGGAAAACATGACTAGAAAATTATTATCATGAAGGTCTTGTGGAGTGTAATGTACAAGGACACAGTCAGTATATGAGTTACCCCAAAATGACCACCAGAGGGCTTCCACCATGAAGGAGGCTCTTAAGAATGGGGTAGAAATGATGATCTATCCTGTGGATATCAGTCAATCTCTTTCCCCAACCAATCAATGATTGCAAAATTGTCCATGTACAAATTTTTCAACATCTCTCTTTAACATTCCTACTCATACCTTAGACCAAAGTGTATAAGACCAGATAGTTAAGAGAAGGCAGTTATGTGTGGGTTCTGTGTTGAGGTAGCTAATATCTTGATTTATAGCTTTATCTCTTACAAATTGAGAATCTGATTGAATAAATTACATTGTGCTTTCTTGTCTTACTCAGTTGGGGCCGCTATGACAAATATTATAAGATGGGTGGCTTAAACAACAAACATTTATTTCTCATAGTTCTGGAATCTGGGAAGTCCAAGAGCAAGGTGCCAACAGATTCCATGTCTGGTGAAGACCTGCTTCCTGGTTTGCAGGTGCTGCCACCTCTCTGTGTGCTCATGTGATTTCTTCTTTGTGGGCTCTAGGAGTGGGTGGGGAGCTCTGGTCTCTTCTTCTTCTTACAAGAGTGCTAATCCCACCATGAGGATTCTACCTTCATGACCTCATCTAAAGCCATTTACCTCCCAAGCCCCCACCAACAAATACCATCACATTGCGGGGTTAGGATTTCAATATATGAAAGGGGGGCAGGGGGCTCAAACATTCAGTCCCATAGCATTTCTTTTCTAAATTGTAACTGGAACGATACCCACCTCAAGTGCATTCATGTTACATATGTAGCCCATAAATGGTCTGTACTGAATATTTCTTCCATGTTTTCTTTAAAGCCTCATTCTCTTCTCTTTTGGGGCCTCAACTATTCACTTTGAAGCCTTCACATTATGGTACAAAACTGGAACCCAGGACTGGATAAGTGAAGTGATTACTGGATCTGGAGGACGGAGAAAAGGCCAGTGGAAGATTCTCTCTTATTCCTTATTGTTTTACATCACCTTCCATTTGCAATGATTGTGGCGTCTAAAACTCTTACAGGAGTATATGAAATTAGTAAAGGTTTTTAGAAAGTAAGTTTTCTCATTTCTCTAAAAAGAAAACACATCCCTTTTAAATTCCCTGATGAAGGTAAAGAAACTATGTATGCTAAAGTCAGTTTTACAAATACCATCACAGACATTACTCAACACTGATATTTATATTCATGTTAATGTATGTCATAGACATGGAGATGCAGTATCCAGATCCCCCACCAAGGAAAGACTTGCTGCCCAACGACAGAGTGCGCTTAGTAGATAGGCAGCAGCTCTTATCTCCAGGGTTCCCCAGAGTTGCAGATCTCCACCCAACTCAAAGCACGCCCTTCCTCAGGGCAGTCATCAGTGGCAGAAGTAAAGCCTGATCCAGAGACATTTTCACCCAGTGTGGGGCAACTCTGACAGGCAATACAGGCTCCAATGCTCCCCACATGTTTGTCTGGCCTGTATCACAGTTTGACATTCTCTGTCTAATCCTAGTTCCTTCCTCCCTTCACAGATGTTGGTCCCTAATAAACATCTTGCACCCCAAACTCCATCTCAGCATCTGCTTCCAGAGAACTCAACCTACATCACTATATCACCATAATTTTTTTCCTGGGTGTCCTGCATTTTATTATCACTTCATTCGACAGGGCTTCTGCAAGCAAAGACTAGGAGTAGCAAATAAATCCTGTATTGAATTATAAACTATGTTCTCAATCTTTCATAATAAACTCGATATTATTTTTTAAATTAATTTTTATTGGAGTGTAGTTGCTTTACAATGTTGTGTTAGTTTCTACTGTACAGCAAAGTGAATCATCTGTACGTATACGTATATCCACTCTTTTTTGCATTTCCTTCCCATTTAGGTCACCAGAGCATTGAGTAGAGTTCCCTGAGCTATACTGTAGGTTCTCATTAGTTATCTGTTTTATACGTAGTATCAATAGTGTATATATGTCAATCCTAATCTCCCAATTCATGACCCCCCCACCCAGTCAATACTGTTTTTATGGTGTCTTTTTTAAAAAGTGGGCTGGATTCCACAGCTTTTTCTATCTAGCTAATCTGTATTATCAAATTTATTATCTCAGAGATCAGGGTTGCTATTGCTTTTGATTACTTATACACATTAATTTACACACCCGAAGTCCTATATTACGGTGTCCTCCCCCCCACCTCCCTTTAAGTTCAACGCCTAATGGGCCTCCTGGCTGTGCCCAAGAAAAACACATTTTCTGTCCTAAGGCTTTTGCATTTTCAGTTCCCTCTACTTGAAATACTCTTCCTCTGACTGTCTCGTTTTTTTAATTTATGTAGGTCTCTGAGCAAGTAATACTTTTAAGAGGTAATCTCCATTTACCCCCTATCTAAAATGAGTCCCCATAATGCTCCATGGCTTATCTCCTCCCTATGTTTTTCACAGGATGTGTATCATCTTACATATTATATATTCACATGTTTATTTATGGCTCCCTCACCTAGAGTAAATTCCAGGGAGGTAGATTTTCTAGGTTTGAATTGACTGCTGTATCCTGAGTTACTACAAGAGTGCGTTAAATGAACACATGAGTCCCAAAGAAATAGGACCAAGGATTTACTAATATGGGATTAAATAAGTTCTGAATATTTTTAATCGACAAACTCTAGTTCCCATTAGAATTAAATCCTAAAGAAAATGTAAACGGCTGCTGAGTGGAATTTTAAGAATTTCATCATCTGATGAAACTATCCTTTAGTTAGGTCACTTAACCAGGATGCTCTTTCAAAGGACTTTTCTAAACAGTACATTCAGAATTGCTAAGTTTCCTAAAAGTAATCAGTGCATCCGTATTTTGGCTGCCTAAGGACACTGCTTCTAGATAACATTAGTTTTTATTAACTGGACTTCAGGTACTTGCCTATCGGATTCATCTCCCAACTTCTGAACAAGCCTCTCCTGCACATACTAGTCCATGTGAATCTGCAAGTAGTCCTTTCAGTTCAGACCACGTGCCGAATTGCTATTGGGAGTTGCGCTCCACCCCCTCAAGAGGACAGAAACACTTTATAATCTTATCACTCAAAACACAAGATTGTGTGTACCAGCTTTCTCTTTGACAGTGTAGGTGGCTCTGAAAAGAGCCTTTGTATTTCAGCTTTTCTCACCTTGTTACTTATTTGGTCTTATGATGGCTCTCGGTCTTCTTAGGCAGCAGCACGGCCTGGATGTTGGGCAGGACGCCGCCCTGCGCGATGGTGACTTTGCCGAGCAGCTTGTTGAGCTCCTCGTCGTTGCGGATGGCCAACTGCAAGTGGCGCGGGATGATACGCGTCTTCTTGTTGTCGCGGGCCGCGTTGCCTGCCAGCTCCAGGATCTCGGCCGTTAGGTACTCCAGCACCGCCGCCAGGTACACCGGCGCGCCGGCCCCGACCCGCTCGGCGTAGTTACCCTTACGAAGCAGGCGGTGCACTCGGCCCACGGGGAACTGAAGCCCGGCCCGCGAAGACCGAGTCTTAGCTTTAGCTCGAGCCTTACCTCCTTGCTTGCCTCGTCCAGACATAACGACCTCAGCAACGTCACCTCAAGTAGCTACTAAAGGGAAAATGCAAGGACAGCGCTTTTTATAACCCTTATTGGGCGCGAAAAAGAAGGTATGTCATTGGTTAGGATGTGGCTTCATTTTAACCAATGGAAAGGTGAAATTGGGATTCTTGCGTTCTGATTGGGCAGAACTAATTTCTGAAGGTTTCTTGAACAGCCACCAATCAGACATAGGACTTCGACTTACCTTATTTGCATAAGAGTTTCTATATAAATGAGGTACTTTGCGCATTTAGTATTTTTTGTCGCTGTACGTTGCTTGTTTTTGCAGATCATGCCTGAGCTGGCGAAGTCCGCTCTGGCCCCGAAGAAAGGCTCTAAGAAGGCGGTGACCAAAGCGCAGAAGAAGGATGGCAAGAAACGGAAGCGCAGCCGCAAGGAGAGCTACTCCGTGTACGTGTACAAGGTGCTGAAGCAGGTCCACCCGGACACTGGCATCTCGTCCAAGGCTATGGGCATCATGAACTCCTTCGTCAACGACATTTTCGAGCGCATCGCGGGCGAGGCGTCGCGCCTGGCGCACTACAACAAGCGCTCGACCATCACGTCCAGGGAGATCCAGACGGCCGTGCGCCTGCTGCTGCCCGGGGAGTTGGCCAAGCACGCCGTGTCCGAGGGTACCAAGGCTGTCACCAAGTACACCAGTGCCAAGTAAATTTGTCAAGTTATTTTTAGATTAACCCCAAAGGCTCTTTTAAGAGCCACTAAGTTGTCAGTATTAGAGCTGAAAATACGAACTCTGAATTTATAAAGTTATAGCGATAACGTGAGGTATTGAGAATTCCATTGTACTGAATCACACGTACTGTGGTCGTAAATTGTCTCTGAATAGAAGGAAACCAATTATACTACCAAGTGCTTCAGTAACACGGCCCTTAGATCTGGTAAGTTAACACGTGAACACAAAGAGAATCATTCTTGTTTCGAGGGTCTTCTGTGTGAAGTGCAGTGGCTTCCTGTTTAAGCCTTAACAGCCTCTGTCACGTGTCCTTTTTTTCTCCACCACTAGTGTTCTAATGTGCATTTATGTGTTAGTAAACTTGGTCTCCAATGACCTCCTAAAATGCAGCCTTTTAACTCAGCAGTTATCTCGTCCAGCGCATTTGGGGTCAGGACAATGCTAGAACTCTGCGCCGCCCTCCCCGCCCCCCCGCATCCCCCACCCTCACCCCCAGCCAGGAGGAACAAAGTCTGCAAGGCAAAGAGAAACCTGTCTTCAGAGTAAAGGTATGTAATATGAGGGCTCACAAAAAAGATCTTATGTGGCCAATTTACTAGTTTTTAAAAAACATACGGCTAGAGAAACAAGTAACAGATGGGTGGTAAAATGGGGAAAAATAAGGTCATATCCCTCACCCGACATTAAGAAATATAAAGGACTGGAGGGAGATTTTAGAGTTGAGCCTGAGTCCAGGCCTCTGGTCTCATAAAACTCAGGCCTCCAGACAAATCCAACCCGCAGCCGAGAAGCTAGTTGGAGGCCCCACCCGTGCCCGGGGGAATCTTGCCCCGCGATCACTACTGTGCTCAGTCCATTTCCCACACCCTAGAGTTAACTATGTGAACTGCCTTGAGCGATCCACTTTAAATGGTTTAAGACACCAGCGTACAGACGGATTACTTTAGCCCTTTCCTTGAAAACGTGGGGGCCCTAAAAAGGGCCTTTTTAATAAACAAACAGGATCAAACTTTTTTCTTTTAGCCGCCGAAGCCGTAGAGGGTGCGTCCTTGGCGCTTGAGCGCGTACACTACGTCCATGGCCGTGACCGTCTTGCGCTTGGCGTGCTCGGTGTAGGTGACGGCGTCCCGGATCACGTTCTCCAAGAACACCTTCAGCACCCCACGGGTCTCCTCGTAGATGAGACCAGAGATGCGCTTGACACCTCCACGCCGGGCCAGGCGGCGAATGGCGGGCTTGGTGATGCCCTGGATATTATCGCGCAGAACTTTGCGGTGGCGCTTGGCGCCCCCTTTCCCCAAACCTTTCCCCCCCTTACCACGTCCGGACATTCTCAGGAAATGAACAGAAAACTGCACTCAACTTGTCGCAGCTCCTTTTAAAAAGTAACCTCTGCGGACCAGAGTGAAAACCAAACGAGCTGTGGCGGGAATCCCTCTGGGTTGGGGGAGGGGACCTAAACACCTATAGGAACAAGCCGGCCGTACTACTCCCGTTTGTTCTCTTTCAGTCAATTCTTTTGATTCCTCAAGACCTAGGCTATTTTTCTCCCCTTTTCTCATTTAATTTGTTTCGCTCCTCATCCTCGTTAAGCAACAAAACTTTAACATTGTAGATGATACATAAAATAGCACAGAGAAGAAAATATTCTGCTTTTATCTCTACCTATATACATGTGTCTTCTTTCTCTACCAGTATTTGCATACGGTTAATACCATTTTGTGAAGTTTTTCTCCTAATATATGGGGGAAATATACTACCTAGAAATAGAGCAAGATGGGCTAATAAAATAGAGAATTTCAAGATCTTCCAGGTATATTGCTAAATTCTCTTCCACCAAATGTGTGTCAATTTCCATTTTTAATATAAATTCCTATTATTATTTTACTGATAATGGGTAGAATCATTAAAAAAATTTAACTCTATAATAATCCAGATTTGGTTTCTTGTATAGAGAATTAACTTTTAAAAAATTAACCAGCTGGCTCATCAGTATAACATAGTAAATATTTTCTCCACTTATTTGAGGAACTTAATTGATCGTTTATTGAATATTTCACTTAAAATTATTTCTTGAGTTTTTATTCTGCTGATCAGTCTATGTATAGTGCTCTAGCATTTAATTATTTGTAATGTTGAAAAATAAGTATTTGCCAGTGAATTCATACCTCATAATTATTTATTTCAAATTAATTTCTACTATTATAGAAAAATAAATCATTTTATCTAGCTGCAACAAAGTAGTTATTTTAGTACTCTTAACTGTATTAAATCTATACAATTTATTAGGGTAAATTTGTTATTTTTGAAGTACTGTGTCCTCCTAACCTGCAAAATACTGAATCTGGGTCTTTAAATGTCTCAGTAGATTTTTTTTCTAGGTAACATATAATTAAAAATTTTTTTAACTTTCATTAATTAGAAGAGCAGTTAATTTGTCATTAGTGAACAAGTAGAAAATTCAAATGCAGAGAAAAGAAAGTCTATCTTTGTCTTTCTAAGAAAGCCTTTATTAAACGAATGATTATATATTTCAAACATTCTTGGATGTATATACTTAATTTAAAAAATATATACTATTTTACTATTGCTTAAATTCTGAGAAATTTTAATCCCTTCTTTCAGCATTAGCATATAATCCCATTGTTATTCAATGATTTTCTTTCACTTTCCTTTATTTCAATGAGAGTTACTTTTAGCAAGGTTGCAATACAGTATTTTCAAAGTACTCCTATAAACTATAAATTTCATAAAATAAATAAAAACCTTTGCAAAAACGAAACTGATTCAACCAACAGGAACAAAATTCAGTATATGTTACAGAGATGGGTATATATCCAGCATAATTTAACAAGTTAATTTAAGGGCAAATACAAGTTGAAAATAAGAGGCTTAATTCTCCTCGAGGGTCCCTTTCCTTTCCTTTTTCTCTTTCAAAATTTCTTTCTCTGTCCTTTCCAAATGTACGTAAAATGGCTAAAAAAGCCCTTTGCCAGCCTCTTAACTCAGGAAAGTTTCCTCAAGGAGCTTAGAGTCCTCTCTTTAATCATCAAGGAAAATAGTACTCTTTTTCCCAGTTTCCTGACTCCAGATTGCAAAACCTACCTAATGTAATGGGTAGTATCTACTTACCTATATAAAAGAGTGAGATTTTTTTCTCTATCTTTGCAATCTCTTTAAAAGATTGCCCGTGTAGAGCATAATATTTTGAATAAGCATTAAGCTTATTCAATAATAAACTTTCTCTTCTTTTGTTTTACATTATATTTCCCCAACATTAGTTAACTGGAATATATTTTACAAACCCTTCTCTACTTTTTAAAAAAAATATTTGTTTATTTATTTGGCTGAGCCAGGTCTTATGCGGACCTTCATTGCAGCCTGCGGGGTCTTTAGCTGCGGCATGCAGGGCTGGAACCCAGGCCCTTTGCATTGTGAGCGTGGAGTCTTAACCACTGGACCAACAGGGGAGGCCCCCTTCTCTACTTTAAAAATGGGTAAAATGCCCACCAACTACTAGCCTCCCTTCCTATCTGATTTCATGAGTTTTTGCATAACAACTAGTGATTATAAGACTAGCAATGGATGGATATCTGAAAAGTTTGTCAGATTGTTTATAATTTCTGAAATTGATAAGCAAAGGTTTATTGTTCTATAAACATACAATATATTATTTTATAAAAATACAATGCTCTTCGGGCCGTTTTCTAACATAGTAACTGACTTAATATGTCGAGATGAACAGTTCAAATCAAATATTTTCTTTGTGGCTTTATGTTCTTTCACTGTTGAAGGGCAGCTGAATATGTCACCCCAAAGTATGCCTCTTTGTCATAAGGGTTATTTTGAACTAATTATTTTTGAGAAACAGCATAGACAGGTGAATCTCTGAAAACAGAAGTTACCTTTTTGTTAGAGACACATATTTATAGAAGAAAGCTACATTTGTGTCTCCCTCTGTATACTATGAAGAGAAGGATGATCCGAAATCATGAAAAAGATCTTGTGGGAGAAGGCACCCACTTTAACCTGCATAACAAACCCTTGTTTATTATGCGTTTTTCTGATAATGTGTCCCCCCTCCCCTACACAACTTTCTTTTGTCTTTAGCTAAAGATGGTGTGTAAGGTGGTGGCTTGGGCCATCTTGAGGAGTTTACTCATTTTTCCTGTGTCTCTCCTGTATACATGAGGTTTACATGTTAATATAATTTTGGTGGTTTTTCTCTTTTTAATTTGTCTTTTATTCTAGGTAGTCTCAGCCAAGAATTCAAAAGGAAATTTCTTTTTCCTACACAGTACAAATCAAATCCAGCAGCAAACTATTGGTTACACTTGTGAAATATAGCCTATACCTAACCATTGTCTATTACCCCAATTTAAGCCAAACCACCATTATCTCTCAAAAAGACCACTGCAATAGCTTCCTAATTTATCTCATTACTTCTAAACTTTGTATTCACCATACAGTTGCCTTAGTGAACTTTCACAAGAAATGTAAATCAGGTTATGCCATTCCTCTGTTCAAAACTCTTAGAATGATTTGCAGAAACTTACAGCATGGCATATAAAACCCTACATGATCATAAAGCCCTACATGATCTGACCTCTGCCTATCTCTGTGAACTCACTTTCTACCCTTGCTTTCTCTGCTCTTGATCTTCCTTAAATATTCTTGATCTTAAACTTGATCTTTAACTTTCTATCTCAAAATGCCCAAATAGATGGGCAAATGCCCAAATAGTTTGGGCAGAATAGATGCCCAAACTGACTGTAATGGATATACAAATGTCTACAAATATAAGAAAAAAATGTTCAATTACATTATTAACCCACAACATTGGATTTAAATTTAAAAAAAAAAACCCTTAAAAGAATTGTAATGCGAGAGTTTTAATTTGCTTTAAAACTTTTGTTTAGAAATATTCTCTGTGTATCATTTAAAATATAATGCATGAGTTCAGATTTTTTATATTAATACAGACAACAGTATACATCAACAAAATATTAGTATTTGGTGTTGAAGGGGAGCAGACTAGGCCACCCCAAAATACACCATTTAGCATAAGGATTATTTCGCTGAACTGAGGCGTTTGAGATGAAGCAGATCCAAGAAAATCTTCTTGCTTTCCTTCTGTTTCCCTAAAAGCAGGACACAGATTTACAGAGATGTCCCTCCTCCTCTCTTTCCCAGGAAGAACAAAGGTTAATCCTAGTAAACAACTTTAGACCCTTATCAATGGAGAAGGCATCAAATTAAATATGCCTAACAAAGTTTACCCTTGTTTCCCTGGTAACGTCCCCCGTACCTGACCTCCCTACATCTCCATCTTTAGCGGCAGATGGTTTGTAAGCTGGAGTTCTTTTTATTTGTTTTGTTTTGTTTTTTGGCTGCACCTCACAGCTTGCGGGATCTTAATTCCCTGACTAGGGATTGAACTCGAGACCTTGGCAGTGAAAGCCACCAGGGAATTCCCTGGAATTCTAAGGCACCTCTAGAGGTACTCATTTTTCCCTGGGTTTCTCCCATGTATAGATGAGGTATAGTTGTTAAGAAACTTGTTTTTCTCTTTCGAATTTGGCTTTTATTACAGGGCTTGTTACCCGAAAACTGGGTTCGCCTCTTGGTGGGTGTCGCACCAAAAGACAGAACCAAGCCAAAGATCAGGAGAAGGAAGAAAGAATTTATTACTACTTGCAGCAAGTAAGGAGAACACCGGGGATCTTCCCAAAGCAGTGTCTCCCTGAACAGCAAAACTGGGGAAGTTTTAAGCTAAGGGTACATGCATATTCATGAAGGGGCTCGAGCAGATAATTCAGCACAGAATTGGGGCAAAGGTTGACGGAGTCCAAGCTTTAGTTGATCTGAAGTCACTAAGGGGCAAAATTATCATTCCATTCTCCACCTAGGTGGGGGCCTTAGTTCCTGCAGAACTCAAAGACTGTATCAGATTTTTATCTATATCCCTTGAGGAGGAACTAGGGCTTTTATTGTTGAACTATTGTTTCTTGACTGCTTTTCCTTTGTTCCTGCACTCCCTTACTTTCCTTAAGATCATTGATTACTGAGACACGTTCAAGGGCAAGCATTAGATCACGCTTAGATCACAAAATGGCTTAGGCCAAAATGGCTTCTCTTATGTAAATAAAGCCATTCCTGGGAATTACCCGGTGGTCCAGTGGTTAGGATTCCACGCTTTCACTGCCAAGAGCCCGGGTTCAATCCCTGGTCAGGTGCGGGGACCCCCTAATCTATCTGCTTACAGGCTCTCAGCCAAAAACTCGGAAGGGTGGAGGAAAAAGTATGTTTTTTCCCTACAATTGGAAGACATATTTAAAGACAGAACAATTGAATAATGAATGAAATCATTTGGGTTACATAACTTCTAAAAAGCCTATGAAAAGTCAAATATTTTACTGTTTTTTGATGGGTCATTTGAGTGTCTAGCATTGTTAGATATTGTTGTTGGCATTTCTTTTTATTTCAAGAAGTCTTATTTATACTAGGATTGGAAGAAGTTCTATTTTAAGTACAAAAAACAAAGACAATAAAAGGGTATGAATAATTATATGAGATATTAGAAGACTTAAGTGCTAAAGAAATTCCAGCTATGAAGAGGCAGTTTCAGTGAAAAATCATAATTAAGTTGCAAAAGAATGGGTTAGATTGACCAAATCTTACAGCAGCGGTTTTTCACCTGGGATCCATATATGCCACAATGCCTCTGAGGATAAAAATCAGCAGAATGTGGATGGGGCGGTGGCGGTAGTGGTGAGGGGGGAAGTCCATGAGTTTAGAAGGAGAAAAATATATATTTTAATTAACCTTTAACTGAACATTGGCATTTCACTTTATTATGAATTTAGGCCTCAAACCTCAGTACCTGTTACTTTGTTACCCAGTGGAAATCACAGATGTTTCATTTTTCATAACAATTGCTGCGTTATCTTAAACCATCTTTTATACTTATCTTATTACTGATGGCAGTTAGGCTCCCCAAAAGATTGTGTTATGTACTGTGTTAATTATATAAGTGCATTGTCACTCTATCAAATTTACTTTTAAAAATACTTTGATAACTGTAATGTAATAAATTTTTTTTCAACTTTTGCATTTTGTACACTTAAAACATTATTCTGAGAAGTTTCCACTTAGTCACCACACAGCCAAAGGTGTTCATGATATTCAAGAAAAAAAAAGTTAACGTCTTTTATTTTGAGATGACATCAATTCAAAGAGTTCAGTGAGTGGAGAGTAAGAGGCTAGATTCTGCGACCTAGGCAGTAAAAACCATTGGCAGGGGTATTCCTTATTTGGTTACAGCAACAGAAGTTACTTGTCATGTCACATCAAGTAACTCTTTCAAAGGTAACCCTATCAGCTTTGCTGACTTGGTTTCTGTCAGGAGCCCACAACACACTACATTTCTCCACTACTTACCAACTACTTTGTCGAATCATATCATAATCCTCTATATTATTTTCCTTACCCCACACTTACTTTAAGTCTACGAGGCAGAAGTTTAAGTCTGCGTGATTGGCAACACTTTACATTTCAATAGCAATAGTTATGGAAAACATTTCCTCAAATGTCTTGATAGGTTTAAAGTTGGTTAGAAATAACTAACCTGTCAAGTTCTCCTGAGGCAACAGCATTTGAGATTTAGGCCGCAACCCAAATATGAGAAACCTTTCTCGTGCTCCAGAGTGGTGTCACATCTACAGATGTAATCCCAATATTTTAACGTAGCAACATTGCCTCGTGGCACATGTACTGTTAGGGAAAACGTATGTGGCTGACAGTATTTGGGTGAGGGAGACTATCGTGACACGAAGCTCTCCGTTGATCTGTAGGGGAACTGGATGTCCTTGGGCATGATGGTGACGCGCTTGGCGTGGATAGCACACAGGTTGGTGTCCTCGAAGAGCCCCACCAGGTAGGCCTCGCACGCCTCCTGCAGCGCCATCACGGCCGAGCTCTGGAAGCGCATGTCGGTCTTGAAGTCCTGCGCGATCTCGCGCACCAGGCGCTGGAACGGCAGCTTGCGGATCAGCAGCTCCGTGGACTTCTGGTAGCGGCGGATCTCGCGCAGGGCCACCGTGCCGGGCCGGTAGCGGTGCGGCTTCTTCACGCCGCCCGTGGCCGGCGCGCTGCCGCAGGCCGCCTGGTCAGGCCCTTGCTGCACCGTCTGCTAAATTCGAGTCAGGGTGGTGCTTCTTTTGTACCAAAATATCTCAGAAACTGATGCTAATGGTTACCCGTGGACGCACACCTATTAAGGATTAGCGATAAAATCCTAAGTCCGTAGATAATCACTGCAGCGAACTTTCTTTAAAACGTGATAAAATGTTTTTCTTACTTTGCTTTCAACAAAGCAGAGGATGGGGAAGTGACTCAGGCTTTTATTAAATCTCACTACCCCTTTTCATCGTCCAACGTAACAAATGTTAAAACTCTTTTACAGAAAATATGGGTGGCCCTGAGAAGAGCCTTTGGTTTGAATTTATCCGAGCTGCTATAATCCAGGCAATTACTTGCCCTTGGCCTTGTGGTGGCTCTCGGTCTTTTTGGGCAGCAGCACGGCCTGGATATTGGGCAGTACGCCACCCTGAGCGATGGTGACTTTGCCGAGCAGCTTGTTGAGCTCCTCGTCGTTGCGGATGGCCAGCTGCAAGTGGCGCGGGATGATACGCGTCTTCTTGTTGTCGCGAGCCGCGTTGCCCGCCAGCTCCAGGATCTCCGCGGTCAGGTACTCCAGCACTGCCGCCAGGTACACCGGCGCGCCGGCCCCGACACGCTCGGCGTAGTTACCCTTGCGGAGCAGGCGGTGCACTCGGCCCACGGGAAACTGCAGCCCCGCCCGTGAAGAGCGGGTCTTGGCCTTGGCGCGAGCTTTCCCGCCTTGCTTGCCTCGTCCAGACATCATGAAACCAACAACAACACCTCAGAAGTCTTTCAGAACGAAAGCGTAGGGGCAGCACTTCTTATAACCCTTATTGGGCGCGATAAAAGAGGTATGTCATTGGTTAGGATTGTGGCTTCATTTTAACCAATGGAAAGGCGGCATTAGGATTCTTGCGTTGTGATTGGGTAGAACTAATTTCTTACGGCTTCTTAAACAGCCACCAATCAGACACAAGACGTTAACTTATCACCTTATTTGCATAAGAGTTTCTATATAAAAGGGACACATCGTGTCTTTTACCACGCTATTTCTCTTTTTCTTAAACTCTTTAGAGTTGCTTTTCATCATGCCGGAAGCAGCTAAATCTGCTCCTGCTCCGAAAAAGGGCTCCAAGAAGGCGGTAACTAAGGCGCAGAAGAAAGATGGTAAGAAGCGCAAACGCAGCCGCAAGGAGAGTTATTCCATCTATGTGTACAAGGTGCTGAAGCAGGTCCACCCGGACACCGGTATCTCGTCTAAGGCCATGGGCATCATGAACTCGTTTGTCAACGACATTTTCGAGCGCATCGCGGGCGAGGCGTCGCGCCTGGCGCATTACAACAAGCGTTCGACCATCACGTCCAGGGAGATCCAGACGGCCGTGCGCTTGCTGCTGCCCGGGGAGCTGGCCAAGCACGCCGTGTCCGAGGGCACCAAGGCTGTCACCAAGTACACCAGCGCCAAGTAAACAGTGAGTTGGCTGCGAATAATTTAACGGCTCTTTTAAGAGCCACCATATGCTCAATAGAGAGAGCTGGTGCTGGTTTTGTTCCTGCGCTGGGCCTTCGTAGCTCATTACAGTATTTAGTCTGCGAAGTACAGCAATTACTGAACAGTCCTTTAGGACTTTACTGTCACGGTAAGCTTGAGATACGCTAAACTCAAAAATGTTACCTGACCTTGGCAAAGCTCTGGAACTCCTTGTAACCCTGCCCTGGCCTTTTCATTGTCGTTTAGGTACTTCGTATATTTAAAAGGGTTCAGATACCAATTCTGTTACCATTTAGGGTTAAGTAACGAGGGAGGAGTTAATTTTTAAATTCGTAGTAAATCCAAATACTCATGGCTCTGGGACAAAGAATTGGATTCCTGCGGGGTGCAGAGATTGCGTGGGCAGTTTAAATTTGCCCGGGTGCCCGCTCTTTCCCTCCACGGCCTGATTGGTTGCCGGCATCCAGGAAGAGGCCGGGGCTTTCGGTGCGCGGGAGGAATCCACTTCCTGCTTCTCAGTCTAGCACACAGAAGCTCTTTAATAAACATTTTCGGGTAGTTCCTGCTTTTTTCATTTTTGTCTTTTTCTTAGTGCTTTTTCCCTTTCGAGAATGAGATTTAATTAAAAATCAAAATTTTCTTTAGAAAGAAGGGAACTTGGTGGATGTGATTTTCAGCCTGAGAAATACCAGCGCTTTATTTCTAATTAGAATATTGCTTTCGTTTTGCCCTATATCCATATAATTGGAAACATTGCAAGACTAAACATGACTATTTGGGGTCCGATGAAGGCGAGAAGCTTGAGGGCGTTTATCTCAAACTTTTTTCTGAAAAAAAATCCGTTTCTATTTTAAAGTTGCTTTGGTTGGTATTTTTAATGCTATTTTAACTTTGCCTGGAACCAGTGAAGAAAACCAAATTCCGCGTCGTTCAGGTTGTCATAAATGAGAACCAGGCACTCAACAATGCTTACGTGTCTCTTTTAGGTCAAAAGCCATTATCTATAAAGTTTGGAAGCTTCCACTATGGCTGATTTTTTATTTAGGTTGTGATTTTCAATGAATTTAATTTACGTAAATAAGTTACCTAATTTATCTAAAATGGATCTAAATTTAGCATAGTAATAATGTCTAAAAGCAATTAATATTTGTTAAATCCACTGTCAAATGTACTCTTCCCCTTTGTTGACCCAAAGCCTACCCATGTTTCAACGCCCACTTCAGCCTTGCCTGCCCTCTGAAATTTCTTCCCTTTTTTGAGCTTTTTCTAACAACTTGTCCAGAATTTGGAAACTGCCTCCATAGTGTCTCATATATCTATTTGAGTTGCTACTAACTGGCTTGTTGTGTGTTTCCATATAGAGAATGTACACTCATCATGACATGAAAAATAAAGAAAGGAAGAAAGAAAAAAAGTTATTTTCTTTCACCATCTCCATCCCACACTAATGGTAACCGAGTCCTGTAAATAAACAGAACATAAATGATTTTTGTTTCTTGTTGTGTCATGTGTCACGTGAGCCTCCCATCTTCTCCATTAATCCAAATAATTAGATGATAATTTCCAAGCTAAATACTTTTTCGGTTGTTTCTTTGTCTTTTAGTATATAGCAATCAGAATAAAATCTGTGGAAGAAGGAGAGGGATTGGAATAAAAGGTGAGTCATCCTTTATCCCCAGATGAAAATTCATAAAGACTAAATTTTTGAAAACTATCAAGTTGAAAAGTCCCAGCCAATTCTCCTATTACGCAGAAAATTAAACTGCCTAAGAGATATATAAACCAGGTAAATAAATCAAATCTTCATCTTTGGGCCTGTTTGCACCTTGATGGAATTCCCTTATGAGTAAGGGGAGGATTTACTCCTTTGCTTGAAAAACCAAATGCTATCAGTTTATCTCATCGTTCAAGGCTAAACTAACACAGTATGTCATTTGAAAAAATGTACGTTGTGGTGTATCTTATCACAAAAGAAATAGACATTTGTTGCTCACAATACTTAGAACTAACTGCCAGGTCTTCCCCAGAGGTCACAAATCAGGATGACGCCTTGACTATTGCCTTAGATGAACCAGCTGGCTGTAAAGGACTTTTTTTCAAGGTACATTAAATGATTATATTTCCTTTTCTACTGTACACATATTTCTTTCTAAACTAATCTACAACGCTTATTGAAATCAAGGTACCCATTCCCTCAGAAGTTAATAGAGACACACTGACAGAGTCTGTCAAAAGATTAGTGGCTGTATATGTAGATGCCATGCAGATATCTGTTCTTCAATTATAACTTTATCTTTGTTATGTTAAAGTTAATTTCATTATAATACAAATTTCTGTTAATTTTATTTTCAATTGTTGATGATATATGGAAAATACTCAATTAGTAATAACTACATTTACAAACTATCCATTAATTTCAATAAATTTTGTCCTGGATGAGGCAGGGATTTGTCTTCAATGAGGTAGACACTTATTCTAGATTTGGATGTGCTTCACTTTCTCTTATGTTGTTGCTAGCAAGACTATCTGTGGACTTAATGAATACTTTATACCTCACATCTCACAGAATTTTTTTAACTGATCTCAATACATTATAGAGAAAAAGTAAGGCAATGTACAAATGGCAATGAGACTTACTGCAGGCTTTTTTTTTTTTTAACATCTTTATTGGAATATAATTGATTTACAATGGTGTGTTAGTTTCTGCTTTATAACAAAGTGAATCAGTTATACATATACATATGTCCCCATATCTCTTCCCTCTTGCATCTCCCTCCCTCCCACCCTCCCTATCCCACCCCTCTAGGTGGTCACAAAGCACCCAGCTGATCTCCCTGTGCTATGCGGCTGCTTCCCACTAGCTATCTATTTTATGTTTGATAGTGTATATATGTCCATGCCACTCTCACTTTGTCCCAACTTCCCCCTCCTTATATCCTCAAGTCCATTCTCTAGTAGGTCTGCATCTTTATTCCCATCTTGCCCCTAGGTTCTTCATGACTTTTTTTTTTTTTTTTTTTTAGATTTCATATATATGTGTTAGCATACGGTATTTGTTTTTCTCTTTCTGACTTACTTCACTCTGTATGGCAGTCTCTAGGTCCATCCACCTCACTACAAATAACTCAGTTTCGTTCTTTTTTATGGCTGAGTAATATTCTATTTTATATATGTTCCACATCACCTTTATCCATTCATCTGTTGATGGACACTTCTGTTGCTTCCATGTCCTGGCTATTGTAAATAGAGCAGTAATAAACATTTTGGTACATGACTTCTTTTGAATTATGGTTTTCTCAGGGTATATGCCCAGTAGTGGAATTGCTGGGTCATATCGTAGTTCTATTTTTAGTTTTTTAAGGAATGTCCATACTGTTCTCCATAGTGGCTGTATCAATTTACATTCTCACCAACAGTGCAAGAGGGTTCCCTTTTCTCCACACCCTCTCTAGCATTTATTGTTTGTAGAGTTTTTGATGATGGCCATTCTGACCGTTATGAAATGGTATCTCATTGTACTTTTGATTTGCAAATCTCTAATGATTAATGATGTTGAACATTCTTTCATGTGTCTGTTGGCAATCTGTATATCTTCTTTGGAGAAATGTCTATTTAGGTCTTCTGCCCATTTTTGGATTGGGTTGGGTTTTTTTGTTTGTTTGTTTGTTTAATGTTGAGCTGCATGAGCTGCTTGTAAATTTTGGAGATTAATCCTTTGTCAGTTGCTTCATTTGCAAATATTTTCTTCCATTCTGAAGGTTGTCTTTTCGGCTTGTTTATGGTTTCCTTTGCTGTGCAAAAGCTTTTAAGTTTCATTAGGTCCCATTTGTTTATTTTTATTTTTATTTCTATTTCTCTAGGAGGTGCGTCAAAAAGGATCTTGCTGTGATTTATGTCATACAGTGTTCTGCCTATGTTTTCCTCTAAGAGTTTGATGGTGTCTGGCCTTACATTTAGGTCTTTAATCCATTTTGAGTTTATTTTTGTGTATGGTGTTAGGGAGTGTTCTAATTTCATTCTATCACATGTAGCTGTCCAGTTTTCCCAGCACCACTTATTGAAGAGGCTGTCTTTTCTCCACTGTATATTCTTGCCTCCTTTATCACAGATAAGGTGACCATATGTGCGTGGGCTTATCTCTGGGCTTTCTATCCTGTTCCATTGATCTATATTTCTATTTCTGTGCCAGTACCATACTGTCTTGATCCTTCCAATCCAAGAACATGGTATATCTCTCCATCTATTTGTATCATCTTTAATTTCTTTCATCAGTGTCTTATAATTTTCTGCATACAGGTCTTTTGTCTCCTTAGGTAGGTTTATTCCTAGATATTTTATTATTTTTGTTGCAATGGTAAATGGGAATGTTTTCTTAATTTCACTTTCAGATTTTTCATCATTAGTGTATAGGAATGCAAGAGATTTCTGTGCATTAATTTTGTATCCTGCTACTTTACCAAGTTCATTGATTAGCTCTAGTAGTTTTCTGGTAGCATCTTTAGGATTCTCTATGTATAGTATCATGTCATCTGCAAACAGAGACAGCTATACTTCTTTTCCAATTTGGATTCCTTTTATTTCTTTTTCTTCTCTGATTGCTGTGGCTAAAACTTCCAAAACTATGTTGAATAATAGTGGTGATGGTGGGCAACCTTGTCTTGTTCCTGATCTTAGTGGAAATGGTTTCAGTTTTTCACCATTGAGGACGATGTTGGCTGTGGGTTTGTCATATATGGCCTTTATTATGTTGAGGTAATTTCCCTCTGTGCCTACTTTCTGGAGAGTTTTTATTATAAATAGGTGTTGAATTTTGTCGAAAGTTTTCCCTGCATCTACTGAGATGATCATATGGTTTTTCTTCTTCAGTTTGTTAATATGGTTTATCACATTGATTGATTTGTGCATATTGAAGTATCCTTGCATTCCTGGGATAAACCCCACTTGATCATAGTGTATGATCCTTTTAATGTGCTGTTGGGTTCTGTTTGCTAGTATTTTGTTGAGGATTTTTGCATCTATGTTCATCAGTGATATTGGCCTGTAGTTTTCTTTCTTTGTGACATCTTTGTCTGGTTTTGATATCAGAGTGATGGTGGCCTCATAGAATGAGTTTGGGAGTGGTATTCCCTCTGCTATATTTTGGAAGAGTTTGAGAAGGATAGGTGTTAGCTTTTCTCTAAATGTTTGATAGAATTCGCCTGTGAAGCCATCTGGTCCGGGGCTTTTGTTTGTTGGAAGATTTTAAATCACAGTTTCAATTTCAGTGCTTGTGATTGGTCTGTTCATATTTTCTATTTCTTCCTGGTTCAGTCTTGGAATGTTGTGCTTTTCTAAGAATTGGTCCATTTCTTCCAGATTGTCCATTTTATTGGCATATATTTGCTTGTAGTAATCTCTCATGATCCTTTGTATTTCTGTCGTGGCAGTTGTTACTTCTCCTTTTTCATTTCTAATTCTATTGATTTGAGTCTTCTCCCTTTTTTTCTTGATAACTCTGGCTAATGGTTTATCAATTTTGTTTATCTTCTCAAAGAACCAGCTTTTAGTTTTATTGATCTTTGCTATCATTTCCTTCATTTCTTTTTCATTTATTTCTGATCTGATCTTTATGATTTCTTTCCTTCTGCTAACTTTGGGGTTTTTTTGTTCTTCTTTCTCTAATTGCTTTAGGTGCAAGGTAGGTTGTTTATTTGAGGTGTTTCTTGTTAAGGTAGGATTGTATTGCTATAAACTTCCCTCTTCAAAATGCTTTTGCTGCATCCCATAGGTTTTGGGTCGTCGTGTTTTCATTGTCATTTGTTTCTAGGTATTTTTTTATTTCCTCTTTGATTTCTTCAGTGATCTGTTGGTTATTAAGTAGTGTGTTGTTTAGCCTCCATGTATTTGTATTTCTTACAGATTTTTTCCTGTAATTGATGTCTAGTCTCATAGCGTTGTGGCCAGAAAAGATACTTGATACGATTTCAATTTTCTTAAATTTACCAAGGCTTGATTTGTGACCCAAGGTATGGTCTATCCTGGAGAATGTTCCATGAGCACTTGAGAAGAATGTGTATTCTGTTGCTTTTGGATGGAATGTCCTATAAATATCAATTAAGTCCATCTTGTTTAATGTATCATTTAAAGCTTGTGTTTCCTTATTTATTTTCGTTTTGGATGATCTTTCCATTGGTGAAAGTGGGGTGTTAAAGTCCCCTACTATGATTGTGTTACTGTCGATTTCCCATTTTATGGCTGTTAGTATTTGCCTTATGTATTGAGGTGCTCTTATGTTGGGTCCATAAATATTTACAATTGTTATATCTCCTTCTTGGATCGATCCATTGATCATTATGTAGTGTCCTTCTTTGTCTCTTGTAATAGTCTTTGTTTTAAAGTCTATTTTGTCTGATATGAGAATTGCTACTCCAGCTTTCTTTTGATTTCCATTTGCATGGAATATCTTTTTCCATCTCCCCACTTTCAATCTGTATGTGTCCTTAGGTCTGAAGTTGGTCTCTTGTAGACAGCATATATACAGCTCTTGTTTTTGTATCCATTCAGCCAATCTATGTCTTTTGGTTGGAGCATTTAATCCAGTTACCTTTAAGGTAATTATCGATATGTATGTTCCTATTTTACTGCAGTCTTAATGTGTACCACATCCTTCGTTGATAAAGAAGCAGCCTTATCAATTATTGGGAGACTCAAAGTGGCACCTAGCAGTTTTACTGGAGTCCTGTTCAACTGGATACTGTATGTGTGCTGAATAGTGACAAAGAATTGGTGTAATTTCTCCCCTTGTCAAAACACATTTGTTAAAGAACTAAGAGGTAGGGCTTCCCTGGTGGCACAGTGGTCGAGAATCTGCCTGCCAATGCAGGGAACATGGGTTCGAGCCCTGGTCTGGGAAGATCCCACATGCCGTGGAGCAACTAGGCCCGTGAGCCACAACTACTGAGCCTGCGTGTCTGGAGCCTGTGCTCCGCAACAAAAGGCCGCGATAGTGAGAGGCCCGCGCACCGCGATGAAGAGTGGCCCCCGCTTGCCACAACTAGAGAAAGCCCTCGCACAGAAATGAAGACGCAATACAGCAAATTTAATTAATTAATTAATTAACTCCTACCCCCAACATCTTCTTTAAAACAAAACAAAACAAAACTAAGAGGTAGAAATGGAGTGGTACCACTGCTATTACACTTACTTAATTACCAACTTGAAAAAGTTTCACTTTCCATCCTTGCATCTCTGCTGTGTTTATTTTACTTTTTTTTTTTTAAGAAGTTTTAGTATCCAAAGGAGGACTGACAAAATCAGGTAATTTCAGTCAAAATCCTAGTTTTGGAATTTGGAAGTTAATTCTAACATTTATCTGAGGATCAAAAGGGTAAAAAAAAATCCAAGAAACTCCTGAGGAGGTAGAATATGATTTAGTGATAAAAAAAGAGTCATATAGCTATAATACTGGGTGGTATTGCACAGAAATGGACACATTTACCAGCTGAATTAGATAGAAAGGCAAAGATCGTATCTAATTTTTTGTTGAATCTTTAGAAATGAAAATGGTGAGGTAAGTGAGGAAAAGATAAGCTGTTCAAAAATTTATCAGGACAATTGGTTACCCACAGAGGAAAAAAGACCCTTAAATGTAAAAGGAAAACCATTAAGCCTTTTTAGAAGGTAAGCTAAGAAAATATCTCACAGTACCAAAGGATTTCTTAAACAAGAAACAAAAGTTCTAACCATGAAGATAAGAGTGTTATGTTACACTTCATTAGAGGAGGCATTTTCTTTTTAAATTATTTTGCAGCATCAAGACTTCTATGTTCTTTCTTAATTTGGGAAGGACAGAATATTAGTGAATATCAATTTTAAATGAGGAAAGAGTTGAAAAGTCTATTTCTACTAAAATCTGACCTTGACCTCACTCAAGGTCAGATTTTAGTAGGTTCAAACCTTTCTTCTCTTCATTCTACTTTCTAATTCAGAATAATTAAAGTGTTAAGATGTCTTTTCTTATTTTGTCTATAGAGAAAACAAGTCATTTTTTTTATCATATAAGAAACTAAGATTTTCAGAATAAAAGAATTTCAATTATAACCTTAAAGATGTTAAGTTAAAAAAAATGGTACTGATGAACCTAGTGGCAGGGCAGGAATAAAGACGTAGACATAGAGAATGGACTTGAGGACACAGTGGGGAGGGGGAAGTTGGGGTGAAGTGAGAGTAGCATTGACATATATACATTAAAAAATGTAAAATAGTGAGCTAGTGGAAAGCGGCAGCATAGCACAGGGAGATCAGCTCGGTGCTTTGCGATGACCTAGAGGGGTGAGATAGGGAGGGTGGGTGGGAGGCTCAAGAGGGAGGGGATATGGGGATATGTGTATGCATATGGCTGATTCAGTTTGTTGTACAACAGTAACTAACACAGTATTGTGAAGCAATTATACTCCAATAAAAATCTATTTAAAAGTGTTAAGTAAAAAACGCTTTTGACTTAAATTTGAATGGAAAACATCAGTAGGATCTTTTTTTTTTTTTCCTTTTAAGAAAACCCTTATTTCCCCCATCACTTTTCAGAGAAAAGGTCTGCAAGCAATGACCACCCATGGACAATGAGCATTCCCATCACCCAGATTATAGTTTCTCAACTCCTTTTCCAAATAGCAAACTCAGATTTGGTTAAACGTCATGAATTAAAATAGACTTAAAAGACACAGTAACCAAATACCATTTGTAGATCTAATGGAATACCATTCAGACAAAATCATTGTGAAAAAATATTTGAGGCCATTGAGGATTTTTTTTTTAGTACTAGATATTGGATGATGTTAAAAATCATTTAAAATTTTTCTTAGGTGAGAAAATCTTGTATTTTATTTAACTCTGTATCCGTTAGGATGTTTGTGAAAATATTCATGATTGAAAAAAATATGTTTATGATTTCTTTACACTGCTACCCTCTCCCACAATGTACACCTGGATAATGAAACAAAGCAGATGTTGGTAATTGTTGAAGCATGTCTGATGGACACCTGGAGGTATGTTTTCGTGTACTTTGGGGTATACTTCAAGACGTCCATAATCCTTTCCCCGCTTCCCTCCCCCTTACCCCCCCCCCAAAAAAAAAGTTTTCAAAAAAGCTGGCCCAATTAACGAAGATAATTCTCTTTCAGTCAACAAGGGGTGACAATGAGAGGAATCAAGTGCTGGCAAAGAGAAATTCCGGCAACTGAACTAAGGGAACAAGAAGGCCATTTGCACAAGGGAGGAGCTCATAGCCGCAGCGGTCCCCTCCTCCCATCTCCCAGGCTCGACAAACAAGAAACGCTATTGCCATCTTGTGGCCCTTTAAGAAAATGTAGCTAATATTGTTTTGTGGTTTCTACTAGGCAGTCCATTGCTAGGGTTTAATAATTGCATATATAAATAATACAATAAACAATCCTATTTCAAACACAGTCCTCATCTGCCCAGTTCCCCCATCAATAACAAAGAACCACGTTTATTAGTTTCCTGTGTACCCATCTGGAATTTCTTTATACAAACACAAATATGTAAGCGTGGATTCTATTCTGTCCCCATTAACATAAATGGCCAATGGCTATATTCCTCTCACGGTTCTGCCCCTTGCTTTTCTCATTATCTAGCTTGGAGCTCTTTCCTATTAGTAAGTAGAGTGGCTGAAACTTCTCAGCAGGTGCACCTGAGCCAGTGACCCTAGGAGGGTAACATGACGCCAAACCTTTTCCTACACTGGCTGCATCTTCCCTGAAAATAAGCCTGATGCTTATTTGAGAGGAAGCCTGGGACTCTTCGATGAACCTGGTCCAGAAAGCTCTGGGGTGGCTGAATTCCTGTTCCCTTCCTGAGATAGGACTTCCATGCTTTGTAATAAGGGACATTGAGGTCCTGATGCAAGTATTCATCTTGTCAGTGAGGCCTTCTTTGACTGTCGTCTTTAATAATTAAGCCGCCCCATGCAAATTTCCTATCCGTATTACTATATTTTTCTTCATAATATGTATCAAGATCTGGCATGCTATATACTCTACTTATTCTTTTGCTTATAATCTTCACCATACTGCCCTCTTCACCAGAATGTAAGTCCCTTGAGAGATGTATTTTTCTGCTTCGGTCTACTTTGATCACTACTGTATCCCCAAGCTTCTAGAACGGTGCCTGGCACAAAGTATATCTGGATAAAGTAATATTCCTTGGCTCCACTGCTGTTATGGGAGACCCTCAAAGAATTTTCTTTACTTCCTTGGGTGTAAAGAAAGTAAAGAAAAACCAGTATATATATGTATTATCATACATGTAAGAATGCAGGAACATGTATTGATGACAATAACATATACTTTGAACCAAAAGATGCAGAATGGTGGAATGGTATGTTTTAGGAATCAGTCCAGATGTGAGTTTTTTCCAAGCAACTTCATCAAAACCATATAATGGGGTGCTTTTTTTTTTTTTTCTGTACTCAGGCCTCTCACTGTTGTGGCCTCTCCCGTTGCGGAGCACAGGCTCCGGACGCGCAGGCTCAGCGGCCATGGCTCACGAGCCTAGCCGCTCCGCGGCATGTGGGATCTTCCCGGACCGGGGCACGAACCCATGTCTCCTGCCTCAGCAGGCGGACTCTCAAACACTGCGCCAACAGGAAAGCCCTGGGGTGCATTTTCTTTAAGAGCGTCTCTATAATCATTTTCTAGAAAGTATAGTTATCTGAACTAACGTTTTTATATGAAGAACATATTGTCTTTGTGGTTTTAAAGACAACTGTGAAATAAAATTGTTTCACCTGCTGAAAAAAAAAGGAATCCTTCCTTGGGATTCAGCAGATCAAAGACAAATTGTCTTCACTTCCTGCCATTCTCTGAGGGCTCCTTCTGGTGACTCCCAGTTTTCTCTCCCCTGTAAAAACCTTTGCTTTTGTTAAAACTCGGATTGCTGCTTCTTCATAAATTTTTTTCATTAATGATTATTGGTACATACATTATTTTATTTTATTTTTATATGCCAAATAAGGCAAGTGACTCATTGTGTCACGTCAAGATAGTCTGCCCTCTCTGAATTTCAAACTTAGCGTCATTCTGTCAGGAAAAACATGCAGCCTGGTTGGTTTCAGGGGTAGCAGTTAACAGGAAATGACAAATCTCCCTCCCCTCAAAGTACTGTTTTCTGAATTAACATTTCTCCCAGTAGAGAAACACTGGTGTCTAAGGACTTCTCCACATGGGCCAAGGCTCCCATTTCACCCCTGCAGTTAGAGGGACCGAGCACTAGAGGGCGGTGCTGTCGATGCCATTCGCTGCTCATCCAGCGGTAGGACCCTGTGGACTTCTGAGTGGAGACAGTTGTGTTCGCATTTGGCTAGTCTTTTTTCTTCACCTGCTCCGATTTTCTCAAACTCCCTTGCCTTCCAAAATTTCAATCAGTTTCACTGCCCATCGTCTCCTCTCTGGCCATAGTAGATGGAGTATTCTATCTAGTCCAACCAATGAAGGGACGAATTACTGCCAAACTTGCCTCCAGCCTAAACGCCTTTAAATCTGCACTTGGAACCACGTGGCCTGAGATCCTCTTCAAAATACCATCAAAAGGACCTCATAGCAATAATCGCCACTATCTATTCAGTGCTGTGTACCACAGAAAGATAAAAATCGAATTACTCACATTGTTTTATTTAATCTAATTTAATTTATTCATGAACATATATCATTACCCCCTTTTTAGACGTGAAGCTGAGGCTCAGGGGAAAATTAATTCAAGTCACATGGCTGGTAAGTGGCAAAGCCAGTACTGGAAAGCAAATTTTTTTGACTCTAAAATGTGTGTTCTTTCTTCCATCTCAGCTCATGTTCTCTCCATGTTCCTTCTCCATGTGTCCTTGCAAGTTCTCTTAACACATATTTACAGGTTTGAGGATTCCTTCACCAGTTAAAGAGATATCCCCACCTCCGAGGGCTTGCCAGATCTTATAGATTATTCCTGCACATTCTTTTTCTTTTCACTCATTCCTTCAGCCATTTTTGGTACATAGTACTGTAGAGGAAATGCTGTGTCACATATAGGCCACCTCTTACTTCAGAGGCTGATGGAAGGAACATGGCCCAGCATCTGGGGCCCTTCCGTGTTTGAATAGCTTCTGGTTTCTTCACCTCTAGTCACATCATCTTGTAATCTTTCTGACACAGCTAAAGAAGTGTACTTCAAAACTCAGTTTGAAGTGTAACTCCTCTGCTCCAAGTTCTTCAAAAGATCTTCCATCCCCTTAATCTGAATTTCAAACCATTACTCAGCATTATGTACAATTTTCGAGCTCACTAAAAATTCATTTCTATCCGGAATGAATGTTTTATACCCAATTAAACAAGTTCTTCTTTCCTCAGAGAGAAGTTCCCATTTCCATGCCTGCGGCCTCTACACTCTTTCCTTGCCTCAGTTTTATTCTTTAATGCCCATTCTTGATTCATTTGATCTGATATATTGTTTTTCTCTAAACTCCCACAGCTTTTTTATTTATACTTGTTTTGTGTTTTTACTTTCCCACCATATATTTTTTAGGGGGTGCGTGTGGCTTCTTTTCTGAACATCTCCATCTCCCCAAGAGCAGTAACTATCACACTGTAACCTAGCACATTTTCAACACCTAGCTTGTAAACTTCAGTATTTGTTGATTTGTTCTGGAGAGTGGAAAGATCTGTGGTTTTTTTTGTTGTTGTTGTTTTTGTTGTTGTTTTAGAACAACTTTTTATAGATGTCAAGATAGGAAATGAAAAACAGACAATTTGTATCTTTCCTTTTCCACAATTGACAGTTTCCTGTGTTCAGGCCTTGACAGTGTTTCCTACCAAGGAACTTTGTCTTGATATGTTTCCTGCTCCAAACAATATGTGACTTAATGACAAATTCTAAAATTCTACTGGCATGCTCTTAAAAGTTGTCCATATGATGCATATCAAATAAATTAATTTTAATACAATATAAGGATTGTTTTTTGTGCATTCTGCTGGTAAGCAAAAGGTGTTGGCTTCGAATCTGTACAGGATTTTGTTTTTCATTGTCTAGTACTGCCTGATACTCATTTCTTTCCACAAAACTGTTGCCCTGGATTGTCTCATTTGTTTTATTTAGGGGAGAGAGACAGAGAGAGAGAGAGAGAGAGGGAGGGAAAGGGAGGAGAAGAGAGAGAGAATGGGAAAGAGAAAGAGTCATCTAAATCGGAAAGGAAGTCCACCCCTGAAACTTTCCAGTTTTTCCCCATAGAACGCTTTTCCTCTAACTGGCGACTTGGAGATGGTTTTTTGCGAGGCAAGTCTGCCATCTCCCCAGGTTGCCGGCTTCCTAAATAAAGCATCTTTCTTTTTCCACCAATGCTTGTGTCTTGAACATTGACTTTTGAGCGATGAGCAGCCAAATATGAGTTCTGTTCCAGCTCCAGCCAGTAACATTCTGGCTGGTCTGAGGATTAAATGGACTTGAGACAGCTTAACAAGAGAAGATCAAACCAAACTTTAATAACACGTATATGTGGGAGAGACCCAGGAAAACTGAGTAACTTGACAAAATGGTCAAAATCCTCATCTTAAATACCATTCTCAGCTAAAGACAAAAGAGGATGTTGGGGTAGTGGTTTGGCAATTCAGCGGGGAGGGAGGCAGTTAACATGGAGGTGGGAAAACATATGCTTAGTAAACAAATGTTCCTAGGCCAGGCAGAGACAATGGGAAATAGAGTAAGCTCTGATCTCTATGCCCTGCCAAGTTTCCCACTGCCAAAACTAGTCCAGATTTTTTTGTAGATACCTCTGGTGATAGCTCTAGTGTGCAACAGCCCTTTTATCTAAATTCTTTTAGGCAGTTAAGGAGGAGGCAACAAGGAAAACTCCTGGAGTCTTGTGTCTTAAAAATAATCAGCCTAAATGAATCCTCATGCCAAAGGGATGCACTTGGGCTGGCAAATTTGGCTCCCCTACAGCATGTTTACCTTGTATATGCATGGGAGATATCCAGGAAAACTGAGTACTACTCCCTGAAATGCCCCGAGCCACTACATTAAGTGCCATCTTCAGCTAAAGACAAAAGAAAGGTGGTGGTGGCTGGGGACGTCAGTTACAGGAGGTTATCAGGAAAAACACAGTGCGCGAGGGTAATGTCCTTATGCACATTTAAGTCGGGTACTTTCTCCATTGATAAGAGTTTCTCTTCCTGGTAGGGATTCACCCTTACAAGTGGAGACTTCCCTTATAAATGTTAAGTTCCCTTTTAAAAGGGTAAAGTCTACTGTTTTTTAGTGCATCTCCTGTGTTTGTTTTCTTCTCAAAAATAATCAGCTCAAAATAATCCTTATGCCAAAGAGGCATATTTTGGGGTGGCGTATTCTGCTGCCCTTCAATTGGCTAGGGAAGAATCTGCTTCCAAGCCCCCTCAGGTTGTTGGCAGAATTTATTTCCTTGCAGCTTTAGGACTGAGGGCACAGACTTCTTGCCGGTTGTTAGCTGGAAGTATCTTTTAGTTCTCAGGGGCTACCTGCACTTCCGAGAGGTGCCTGAAGCTCCTTGCCAAGTAGGCTTTCCCTCCTTGACCATTTACATCATGAAGCCAGCAAGGATACTCTCTAGAGTGAATCAGCTAGCAAGAATGAGTCTTATATAGCTCAGTATAATCACAGGAATGATCCAATCATCTTTGCCATATTCTATTAGTTAAAGTAAGTCCCAGGTCCAAGTCACACTCAAGGGGAGGACATAGACAAAAGCCCAAACACCTGGATGTGGGGCTCATGGGAGGGGTCTGTCCACCACACACATAAAATGGATAAATCTCAGAATAATTAGGCTGAATGAAAGGAGTCAATCAAAGTAAAGTACATACTGAACTATATTTATACAAAACTTTAGAAAAAGCGAGTTAATCTATAGTGACAAAATGCAGATCAGTTGTCCTGTGGGGATTGGGGACAGAGGGAGCAGGAGAAAAGAATTACAGAAGGGGACAATGGCGCAGTGGTTGAGAGTCCACCTGCCAATGCAGGGGACACGGGTTTGTGCCCTGGTCCGGGAGGATACCACATGCCACGGAGCGGCTGGGCCCGTGAGCCATGGCTGCTGAGCCTGCACGTCCGGAGCCACAACGGGAGAGGCCACAACAGTGAGAGGCCCATGTACCGCAAAAAAAAAAAAGGGGCAATGAGATTTTAGGGCTGATAGATAAGTTCACTATCTTGATTGGGATCATGGTTTCATGTGTATACATATGTCAAAATTCATTAAAATGACCTCTTTAAATATATGCAGTTCATCATATGCCAATTTTACTTTAATAAAGCTGTTTTTTAAAATAAAAGCAAAAACTCAAATTTGGTCAACTTAAAATATAATAGGAAAAGGAAAATTTGCAATATACTTTCTTAAAATTAGTTATGAAAAGCCTACAAGTAAGGAACAAGAACTCTAGTTCACAAGTGGAAATGCGTTAGAACCTGCGAAGTGCTCGCAGGAAAATTTGTCTGGTGTCCACTTGGTGGCTTGTGAGAGTCCCACCCTTTGTATAGTCAAGGATGTCACTTCCTAGCAGGCTAAGAACATTAAATATGTGTACCTCAGGGAAAGAGGACACCCTTTCTTTCAGTTTGGGGTACTTTAGTGGCAATGTGGTAGAGTGAAGGGCATGTATGTAGCATCTATTACCCAAAAGAACAAATATTAATCTCAGAATGGGGTAAAATATTGCTTTATTGTTTCCTATTGATTCAACCTTCAATTCATTTAAAGTTGGGCTCAGATAGGGTCCTACAAGTCACTCTTCCCAGACTTTCCGATCATCTCCCCTACCAAATCCTGGGACACTGTGTTCCTCTGAATCTCTCTAAACCATGCTTCTCCTTTCCATGTGGCCCTTACATGGGGCATCTTCATTTTCAAGTCCTCAGGGGTACAGTCTGGGAATGTCCAACCCAATCAATCTTCAGCAACAGGTTCTTGGTTCCATCCTTAAGCTGCATCCTGCCTGTGGCCTCTTGGAAAGAGGTTTGTGTGGTTGTCACTTGAAACTAACTTACCTCTGAATTTCTTAATGTTTAAAAAACTCGTGTACTCATCTCTTCAGTGCTATACATTTCTTCAATTTTGGTCAGTAGATTTGTTCTTGAGAATCTAAGTAATTGAAATTCTACCTTGGTGTGTTTGTCCTGTTGAATATCTTTTTGATGAATTTATTTTAATGCTAATTGTAGTAATGACTTCTAAAATGAGGGACTAGAGAGATCAGACTCCAGTTTCTACCAGCTTCATCTGTCTTTCACTTTCTTCTCCTCCTCCACCTACATAAAGAAATTTTATCAAATAAAAATCAGAAGCCAATCAGCTATCACTGGGAACCATCAATGGGAAAATCCACACATGTAACAGCTGGGAGTAGGGAAGGGAGAACACGTTTCTCCTAGGTGGATTCAAAGTTCGATCTGGACAGACGGGATTCTTTTCTCCTTAACAAAGTGCCAAGCCGACGAGGGTGGGATTCGAACCCACGCGTGCAGAGCACAATGGATTAGCAATCCATCGCCTTAACCACTCGGCCACCTCGTCCTCTGACAGGAACCTCTTGGCGTGCCTTATTTCAGAGTTTATACTAGGGAACTCGCTGGCTATCCCGGAGAGAAAGACGCTTAGGAGACGGCTTAGAGACGTCTGGGAGACGTGGAGGTGGCTAGCTTCCACACGAATGGACAAAGAACTGGGATGGAAAAGCTGCGACGGGGGCAAAAAACGGGCTTAGCTTTCCCAGGAGTCGTAAAATTGGTTGAGACGTGGTAGAAACACATCTGCCTGGGCTTTCACTCCCAACCTGGGCTGGGCCAGTTTGCTGTCACCAACCCTCGTCAGGGGAGCCTGGGCCCGCGGCCCGAGAGCGCGGCCGGCTGTCCGCAGGGGCAGAGGTTCCCAGAGCCGGTTCCACTGGAGTCGCTGTCAGGGGAACTGACGAATGTGGATTCCTAATTCGTGGTTAATGAGACAGTCTGGAAAATTAGACGACGGATCTGAATAGGGCTCAATTTCTATTCCGTGTTGTTGCCGCTTCTACAATACTTTCGGGTGACATTGCATAGAGAAGAATCTTTAACTTCGTGGGGCTCTCCTCCCGGGTCATCCGCATCTGAGGAACCATGAATTCTGTTTTCCTTCCAAATTCCTATGTGTTATTGAGTGGCTTTCTAGGGGAAATGTTTCCCAACTTTCATTCTATATTCCAAGGGATGAGATGCTAAAAATGTTGAGACTCACTTCTAGTGAGAAAATGATTCTGGGAAAGGGTGAAAAAAGCTATTTTAGCTGCTTTTTTTTTTTTGGTTTTTGATTGGTTTGTTTCATGGAATGAATAAAATGCACGTGAAGGAACGAGGAGTAGGGACTAATTCTGACTAATCATAATGAATCATAAATGCCTGACAAAAGAAGGTAATATCGAAGGTGAGTCTTGAAGAGCAAATTTTCTAGAGGTGCAAAAAATGAGGGTGTCCCAGACTGAGGAAAGCACGTGATCAAAGGTGAGTAGTATCTAGAAAACTGTTGGAAATCACTGTGGCTGGAGCGTTGAAGCACGTGAGTGGCTGATCAGGAAACATCACTAAATCTGAGAATGGAAGGTGGTCATGAAGATTTTTCTTTTGAAGCCCAAGCAAATCAACCACAACAGGATGAACAACAGGAAACACAGGGGAAATCCTGTAGGAACGGATCCCTGCGGCATTTTCACACTCTAAGCGTGGGGACACTACCTTAGGTTGCTCTAACATCTTCTTGAGTGAAGACCACCCTTTGCTTGTCCCAAAGAATTAATCTCTCTTCTTAACCTGGAAAAGTCCTTATATTTTAGTGTTTGTTGCATTGTCCTGCCTGGATCTTCAACCTCAATTTAACCCACTTCCCTCCACCTTGCTTTCCATGCTTAGTCCAATTTATGATTTTGTATCAAGAAGAATCTATTTCCTGTCTCTTCTGACAAGCCTATTTCCCTCACGGGGTGCTCTCGACCTTTTTCATTTTAACCTGGATAAATTTTTTTATCCATACCTGGTTCTCAGTTTAAAGCTTTTTTTTTTTTTTTTTTTGTTACGAGGGCCCCTCAATGCAGTGGCCTCCCCCATTGCAGAGCACAGGCTCCGGACGCGCAGGCTCAGTGGCCATGGCTCACGGGCCCAGCTGCTCCGCAGCATGTGGGATCCTCCCGGACCGGGGCACGAACCCGCGTCCCCTGCATCAGCAGGCGGACTCCCAACCACTGCGCCACCAGGGAAGCCCCTAAAGCTTATTTTTTTAATTAAAAATTTAAAACCAAAGTTAACCACACATGTTTAAAAATATCAAGTAATTCAGAAATATGTGTATGTAAAAAAGTGTTCCTCTCCCTCTTTGGTAGAGGCAAAGATTTTCAGCCATTTGGCTTTTTGTTTGTGTTGTTGTTTCTGTTTTTACCAACACGTCTCCAAATATCATGCTATGGCAGAGATGGCTAGTTGCCATCAATATTTGTGCTTTCCTTCCAAGAAATGGAAATTTAGTAGAGTTCATAGCCACCCATGGGAAGATTACAATGCACAACTTTCCTTGATGTATGGTCATGTGGCCAATTTCTAAACTAGGGCATTAGAGAGAAAGTGGATGTAAAACTTCCAGGTTATGTCCAGAAGAGGAAAGAAATACCATTCACTTCTCTCTTCCTACTGTATCTGCTTGCTGGAAAAGGCAACATCATAGGAATGAAGGTGTCCTGAAATATAAAGAGATTGGACCCAGCACCCCATAGAAAGGAGGGATCCATGAGATAGAAGAATGGAACCAACATCCTGGAGCCAAAGTATCACCCTGCTCTTGATTATACCTTCAAACTATTACATGAGAGATCAGTAAACTTCTGCTTCCTTTAAGCTACTGTTCATTGGGGTCTTTGTTACAAAGATAAAACTGTATTCTAATTAATACTGATGCTTTTATTTCTACTTTTTGATTTTTTAAGTTTAGTATTTTCTATTGATTACCCCTTATACAAAAAGAAGATTCACTTCTCTATTCTCACCTTAAACACCACCATATACAGATACAGATACTCTTCCTATCAAAGTTTCTTCCAAATATAATTATATCATAATGTGTATTGAATTAGTATCACTGTTCATATATTATGATTGGCAAATATCATTCACTGATCTCTCACGATGTTTTGTTTCCTGAACATTAGTTTTTTTCTCAAATTACCACAAATAACCATAAATTTTTGACAAAAGAAATTGGGTGTTTTTTATACTTGCTATACGGTTTTCATCCTGAGGTCTTTCTTCACCATCATCTGCATACTTTCTTCCCCTGGAGACCCCATTTCCCAAGTAAGTAGCTTCCTGAGAAAGAGTTTATTGGAGATAAGACTTTGGAATATTTGGGTATTGGAGAATATCTTTCAAGTTTCTCTAACACTTGATTGAATACTTGGTTGGGTATGGAATGCTAGGCTGGGGAATATTTTCTTTCTTCTAGCTTCCAGTATTGCTTTTGAGAATTACAAAGTCATTCTAATTACTATGCTTCATTTGCAATTAGTTTTTCTCTCTTTCAGGATGATTTCTTTGTCCTCAATGCTCTGAAATGTCTGAAAGATATGCCTTTGTATGTTTCTATTTTCATTCACTGTTCTGGGACCTCCATTACATCATTAAATTTGGAAAATCATGTATTTCAGTTTGAGAAATTAGCTTGAATTTTTTGTTTCTAATTTTCTCATTTATGTGTTCTCTATTTTCTTGCTTTACCTTTTTTCTGGAGTTTCTTATTCTTGTATTTTAAACCTCCAGGATGTCTCCTCTAATTTTTTTTAAAAAAATTATTATTCTCTCCTAGTTACATTCTGTTTATACTTTTTAAATAGACTCTATATTTTTGGTAGTTTTAGGTTTACAGAAAAATTAATTCAAAAGTACAGAGTTAAAAAAAAAAAAAGTACAGAGTTCACACATACCTCCTCCCATCCCTCACAGCTTCTCCTATTATTTACATCTTATATTATTTTGGTACATTTGTTACAACTGATGAACCAATATTAATATATTATTATTAACATGATTCATGTTAGGGTTTACTCTTCCCTTCAGACAGTCTATGCATTTTGACAAATGTATAATGACACGTACCCATCATTACTGCATCGTACAGAATAGTTACACTGCCCTGTGCTCCACGTCTTCATCCCTACAGCCCCCATAACCCTGAGAACTCCTGACATTTTGTTTCTATACTTTTACTTTTTCCAGAATGTCATATAGTTGGAATCATACAATATGGAGCCTTTCAAATTGGCTTCTTTCACTTAGTAATATGCTTTTAAATTTCCTTCATGTCCTTTTGTGGCTTGATAGCTAATTTCTTCTTATTACTGTATAATAGTCCATTGTACGATGTACCACGGTTTGTTTAGCCATTCATTTACTGAAGGACATTTTGGTTGTTTCCAAGTATTGACAGTTATCAATAAAGCTGCTATAAATATTCATGTGCAGGTTTTTTTGTGGACATAAGTTTTCAACTCATTTGGGTATATACCAAGGAGCATGACTGCTGGAGTTGCCTTTGTATTTTTACTCCACATTCTTGAGGATGTCTTTTACATTTTATTCCAATTACTCCATTACGTTTTTCATATCTACTCTCACAACTTCAATTTTAAGAGACATCTGTACTTAAGAGTTACCCAGCATTCTCTTTAAAAAACAAGAATAGTTATAATAACTTTCCTGAGATGTTTTCTCCTCTCTGCATTATATTTTCCTCTATTTTTTTAGTTCACTTTTATCTCTGTCTTTCATATTAGACACTAACTTTAGATGTCTAGTGATCTTTGGTTCCTGATCTATAGATATAATTAGGCCCTACAAATAACTGAAAATGAGATTATGAGTCCAGTTTATTGATTGTGGGCTATATGACAAAGTGATCTGCCTGTGCCATTTACTATCAGACAATATGTTTAACTCATCCTTCTTGGGATAGTAAAATCCCTTGAAGAAGGATCATTCATTCAATCTGCTTAGATGGCATAAAACTGACTTCTTGAATTCTGAGAAAATTCTTAAAGGACAGGAGTTGGAGGAAATTCTTTTTGAATCTCAAGCTTAATGAATGACACCATCTACTCCAAATTATAAAGTTAAATTACAAATAAATTATAAATTTATATTTGTATATACAAAGAGACAATATATTGCACACCACTTCTGAATAAGGACCTGTGTCTTCATACTTAATGGGTTCCCAAAGCTGATCAGGGAAAGATAAAACAGAACAAGGAAAGGTAAAAAGATCCATGCTATTTCAGAACACCAAGATGAGCAGGGCCAGGTGAGCCTCTGTGGTGTCATAAAGCAAGGAAGAAACTGCGGCGGTGTGTGTGTGCGTGTGTGTATGTGTGTGTGTCCACTTTCAGTTTGGGCCACATAACCACACGGTTATTCTGAGGAAATAATTTAGCTAGCATGAGCAAAGTAACTGGATTAATACCTTCCTGTCCATCTATTTTTCATCTTCCAAATTTCCATACTAATCAGTTCACCTAAGCGTTTTCAACAATTCCAAAGTGAGAGCTTTTCCTGGGGCCAAGGATAAGGCTACTGGTAAGTTTCCACGTTTGGGGTGGGGAAGACCTTGAACTTCCAGTATTAGCGATTGCTCCTCGTGGTTTTTCTCTCCGGGGGGAAAATCTCTGGCCGGCAATATTGCCCGGAATCTACAGGTAGGCTCTGGTGCTATGTGCTTCTGTGAGAATTCTACACTTCTTCATAGGACGCATGATAATTGTAAACATTTAGTTACTTGTGATATTAAATTCCATTGAAACAAAACCTTTTATTATAATTTTTAATTCCTGGTCCTCCAACGCATTCCTGGCATCCAGCAGAGGCTGACACGCAGTATTCACTGAATATCGATTCGTTGAGTGAAAAAGTGAATGAACTTTGACCAGGGAATGCAGGTCCGTGGCGCAACGCAGGAAAAGAAAGAGGTAGATTACAGTGGGATTAAATGTAAACGGTCGATTACAGTGGGAGCCGCGGCAGCAGCAGCTGGGGTGACTTACTTTAGTCAGTGCGGTAGCAGTAAATGCTGCGATTCCGAAAATGATCACTCAAGTTGGACGTAGCAGTGGAAATGAATATTCACGTCTCTACGAGACGAAGGAAGGTACAGGTTGACCATAATTCACGCTTCCCCGCCCTACTCAGTCAAGTACGCACACGCACGTACGTATGCACGTACACACGTACGCACAGACTAGATGCCCAAGGCCTTCCTTCTTGACTTTCGGGAAGGGATCCACTGGAGAACTGGAACTGGGCCGGCGCCAGCCAACTCGCATCAACACTCCTGATACCTCCCAGTCAAGGAGATCTGGAATTAAGCACCCAGCTTCTCCGAAGGCAATCCTGCTGTCAATGTAATGAAAGCCCATCTTTCTGGCAATAGTATTAGAGAAAATACTTTTTCTGATTCCTTATTCCAATTGGTCGAAAAGGAGGTGGGCTCGTCCGGGATTTGAACCCGGGACCTCTCGCACCCGAAGCGAGAATCATACCCCTAGACCAACGAGCCACCTCTGCAAAATAAAAAGCACGCCCTTACTTAATATAAAGAGAATTAGAAATCAGATTTCTTTTTCCACACTTTGAGTCAGAAGGATGAGCCCCAATTTTCCTGACTATTTAATCAATATAACTGTATTTAAATTGCAACTAATATACATTTTGGGGCCTTATGATGACCTCTTAGCTTAGGCTCAAGTTACTAAATTTTTCATCCTTCCTCCAGTCAGTTGTGTAATAACCACTCCTAAGTGAATTCCATCAGTAGACTAATCTGTGATTTAATTGACAAGATTACATAATAAAGGTTACATTAGGGCAGTACTCTATTTTTCATCCTTATTTTTAAACTGAAATATAGTTGAGTACAATATTATGTTAGTTTCAGGCTTGATCCATATTTTTATCTAAAGAAGTACATATTCCCAATTTCATTATGTATTGATACTTCGTGGTGTGACAAATAATTTGAGTGACATTCATGTTAGTTTTCTATACTTTACTTTCATAGCGGAAATTGTCTGACATTTTCTTTGACAAGTCCCCTAAAACTTGCTTTTTCATAAGTAAGCATTTTTGTCAAGATATTATTTCAACATGTGGTCCCCTAAAACAGGATTGTACCCCAAGTACAGGTCATTATTATTGCATCTGTTTTATGACTTTGAAATCTCTATATTCTGCTAGGACTGAGAACAGAATCCTTCAAAGATTTAACACTTTAGAAAACATCTTGCAAAGACCTTCTCTTCAGGGCAAGCAGTTGTCTTCAAATTCTTTATAGATTGGCATCCCTGCTTGCTGAGTTTCTCATAAGACTTCTCTGAAAAATGGCAATGCTGGCAGATGAATGCTTAGTTTGGCTCCCTCTTGTATATCTCTTTAGCTTTAGAAGAAGGTTTTGGCTTTTCAGTGAGGATTGAGAGAGGAATCTGAAATGCCAGCTCCTTTGAAAGATGGTTCTTTTTCCCTGTTTATGTCACATCCTTATGACACCTCATAATCATAGCCTAAACCTCATAGCTAACTCCTGTTCGTTCATCATAAACCAGCCATTATGAATGTTTGTGTCCCTCCAGATTCATATGTTGAAATCCTAACCCCTAATGTGATGGTATTAGGAGGTGGGGCCTTTGGGAGGTAATTAAGTCTAAATGAAATCATGAAGGTGGAGCCTTCATGATGGGATTAGTGGGATTATAAGAAGAGACCATAGCGCCCTCTCTCTCCCACACCCCCAAAGAAGAAATCATGTGAGCAACAGCAATATGATGCCTACAAACCAGGAAGTGAACTTCACCAAACACTGAATCAACTGGACCTTGATCTTGGACTTCCCAGCCTCCAGAACTGTGGTAAATAAATTTCTATTGTTTAAACCATCCAGCCTCCAGTATTTTGTTATAGCAGCCTGAGCAGACGAAGACACCAGCTTAGACTTCCCTTGCCTAATAAGCCCTCACTAAATTCATTGAACTGCGATGCTGTTGCTTCTCTCTTTTCTTCCTCCACTTCTAAGCTACACGGTTAACTTACTCTCCACCTAGTATCTAAATTACCAGGCTCTGTATCTGCAAAATAATATTAAATAAACAGTTAAAAAATCAACAATCAAAATGAGGCATGGAGTTATGGTTGTAAAAGTACATGTTAATGACAGATGAAGTTAGGGGCCAATTAGGAGAGGGACTTGAGGAGATTCTTTTTCTTTATGAATCTAAAAAGTCGATGACCTGGAGAACTCAAGTCAATCTACATTGGGTGACACATTTATTGGGAACCTCAGTGTCTCCTCAGATAAATAGGTGGGTTTGAACTTCAAGGCTCCCATTAATGTTATCGGCTCCAGTAAGACACACGTGCCATCTTTCAAGGGACAGTAAAATCTGACAAATTTACACTTAGCCTTTCACTGCTTCTGATTAAATAGTTGTTACTTGACAGACACACCACTCTAAGACACCCAGAGCAGTTTTTGGAATGAGAATTTTTTCTTCGCTGTTCACAAGAGGATGAAAAATGGACTGAGCAGGTGTTACTTTTATATCTACTCTGGCTGCTGGGAGGGGTGAGAGGTTACATAAATTTCTAAAAAACCTTTGCAAGGCATTTACAGCCAGCATTTAAGGATCAACTAAAGGCAATCTGCAAACACGGTATACTCCTCCTGGAGTTTTTTGGCAGAGCCTTTCTACGTGAGGACCAGCATAACCATGAAGAGTTATCTGGCCATGAGGCCTAGTGATGTTTAAATCTCTGCCGATGTAGCTTCACTAGTGAGACTATTTTTCAAGCCTATAATTAACGAACATGGGTCCAGTATCAAGAAGGAGAATTTCCAGAAGTTTTGAACATTTAACCATGGTACATATAAAGCCCAACTTATCTTCTGATTCTGACCTAAAGTCTTCATTTATCATCATCTATATATCTCTATCTATTTATCTATCTCACTAGTAAGCATTTTTCTGATTTGAGACTTTCAAAATGGGTTAGACTCAGATACTATCCCAAAGTACATAATGGATCAGCTCCCTCATGGACTAAAGAAAACCCAGATGTTTCTGGATGGCAGCTGGGAAATGATCAGCTGTTTTTGCTCTGGACCCTGGCAGCTTCTTCTTCCATAAGTGACAAAAGAGCTCAGAGTCTTCTCTCTTACAGCCTGCCCCTCACCAGCCCTGCTCCAATGGTCTCTCTTCCAAAGCCAAAGGCTGTCCCAATCCACGGGTGTCAGGTGTACTCACCTTGGAGGCTCTGTGCAGCACTGGGTGGTGTCCTGGCAGAGCAGCGCCAGCCAGGCCCTGTTTATATTTCCCAAAGTCCCAGTACTCATGCCTAACTCTCACTGTTGTCAAGATGTCAACATCATAAGTTTTGCCTTCACAGGGGGTAAAGAGCTTCTGCACAGTGTTGATCCCTGGGGCACATCTCTATCCTCTCCTTAATGCTCCATAATTTGCTGAGCCCAGAAACATTCCAAAGCCAGTTATAGTCAGTGGACAGTAATGAGTAGGAGGCACTGTGAGGATGAGTAGTTACCACTGCACAGCTCCCTGAGAGATTCAGGTTTCCTAGACTTTACTGCAGCCTCCTGCCATGCCCTCCACTCACCACCAAAGCTCAGGAACAATCTGGAAGAAACATCTGAGAGTCAGAAGTGGTCATTTAAAAAAAATTTATAACTATCCTCTTCATTGATAATGAAAAATCATCCAGTGTTAGAAGAAGGATACTGGATACCCATGATAGGTAGTATCTAGAAGACAGCAAAAGAGGAAACTTCTGGAATGCTGGGTTCTTGATCTGGGTGCTGGATATATGCATATGAATCAGTTCACACAACTAATTGAGATGTTCACTTATGATTTATGTACTTCCTTGTATGTTTATTTCTATTAAAAGTTTACTGCCTTTATATAGAAACCCTCTCTGATCACAATAATGCTCTTTTATCTTAACTACTTTGCCTTGTATTAATATGGGTTCTCCAACATTCTTATTGTTTGGTATTAGTCAAGATATTTTATTCCATAATTTTATTGTCAATCTAATCTCTCATTATGTGTTGGATAGGTCTCTTGAAAATGGAAAATAGAAGCACTTAATATCTAGTTTTATATAATATAATATAATACGATATGATATGATATAATATAATATTCACAGGCAGAAAAGAATAATGGTTTGATCTATGGCCTCTAGAATTACCTTTCCTGAGTTTGATGCCACTAATTCCTAGCTCTGAGACCTTGGGAAAATTACTTTGTGCTTTCTCACCAGTAAATTGATGATAGTGAAATTAAAATTTTAATATATAGGAAGCATTGTATAAATGTTTGATGTTTGAAAGAGTAAAGCTTGTCTGGATTGAAAGAGTAAAAACTCAGCTCGTACTGAAAAAGGAAAAAAAAAACCCAAACACTGCCATTCACCCAGCTGGGAGAACATACACAGATAAAGCAGGCTGCAAAATTAATAGGAAGCATTTTTTCATGTGCCTGTTGGCCATCTGTATGTCTTCTTTGGAGAAGTGTCTATTTAGGTCTTCTGCCCAGTTTTTGACGGGGTTGTTTGTTTTTTAGATGTTGAGCTGTGTGAGCTGTTTGTATATTTTTGGATATTAACCCCTTGTCAGTCACATTGGTTGCAAATATTTTCACCCATTCCATAGGTTGTCTTTTCATTTTGTTCACGGTTTCCTTTGCTGTGTAAAAGCTTTTAAGTCTGATTAGGTCGCATTTGTTTATTTTTGCCTTTATTTTATTTTGCCTTTGGAGACTGATTTAAGAAAATATCTCTATGATTTATGTCCAAGAATATTTTGCCTATGTTCTCTTCTAGGAGTCCAATGGTGTCATGTCTTATATTTAGGTATTTAAATCATTTTGAGTTTATTTTTGTGTATGGTGTGAGGGAGTGTTCTAATTTCATTGATTTACATGCAGCTCTCCATCTTTCCCAACACCACTTGTTGAAGAGAATGATTGTATCTTGTTTTAATGAATAAATAAATTGAACATAGTGGGGGGTTTTTAGACATCATTTGATAGTTCCCTGGTACTCCCTACAATACAATCAGCCTTTTTGTTATCAAAGAGCTACAAAGTAATCCAGTTCTACCTTAATTTAACTGAAGGATTTCTTAAATTGGAACCATTAAATATAGGTATTTGGTACAATGCATAGTTCTGGCATTAAGATATCTGATGAATCCATTTGGAAAAAATATTTGATGCTTTCAAATTTGTTACACATATTTATGGTACAAAATCTTAGAATTGAATTAAGCAGGCTTTACTCCATTTTGAAGACTCTACCGTATTCCATTATTGTCCTTGTACACTAAGATTTTTTATCCCTGTTCTAAACAATGGTAAGTGCCTACTTTTTGCCTTCATTATAACATGTCCACACAGTTTTTGAATAACTCAGCTATATTATTATGTTATAGTAAATTTGTTTACGAGCTTATTTTCCTCACATTACTGTGGCTTGCTTGAAGGCAAGGGCTATGTTATTTACCTTAGTTTCATAGCTTTCCTGTGAAAGTTTCACAACCTTTTCCTAATATCTAGCATGGAGAACAAGAAAAAACACTCTCCAACTTGGTCATTGGTAATTGTCGGAAAAGCAAGGGATATAAGAGCCTGGAAGAAATTAAGAGCATCATTTTAAAATTTAATCATGAAGAAAAGATTATTGAGCACTAAGAACAGACAGGAAGTATCTATATAAATAAGGAGATGTTGTGTGATTGCTGGCACAAAATGGTTAATGGTAAATTGAAATTTGAATTCTCCAAATAAGTGCTATTCTGTGCTTATCTCTTAAAAATTCAAATTGAATTTAGAAATTTAAATTAACTCTAGAATCTTAAAAAGAAAATAATTTAAAATAGAAGAACACATGACTAAATTGTTACATATCTAAAGGAGTGTCAGGTAGGAGGCAGAAACTGATAATAATTTTAGAACGCACAGCTATGGCTGGTGGACATGTCAACTGCCTCTTACCTTTCATGTATTTTTAATTTTTGTTACCAGTAGGAAAGAAGTAAGACGATGAACTCTGCATCAATTTTTCCTGTGAAATCGCACATGAAATCAAAGGAAATAATGGCTGAAAAATCTCAAATTTGGTGAAAGACATAAAGCTCCAGATATAAAAAATCTCAGAGAACTCAAAACTGTTTATACTCAGGCCAATCATAATCAAGTTTGTAAAAATTAAAACATAGAAAAAATCTTGTAAATGGCCCAAGAGAAGCAATACTTTTACCCATAAGGGAACAAAAATTCTCAAATGACAGTGAATTTCTTACAAGAAATGATGGACCTGAGACAAAACTCCATTGATCACCTGATCCTATAAAATCTCTTACTCTAACTGGTGGTCCACAATGACACTATGGATCTTCAGGAATTATTGTCAATTCAGAGCCAGTGTCTATTAATCTCTGAAAATACTGATTACATTTCCTTTCCCATTACATAGTGCTCTAGTAATGACTGCAGGTGCTTCTGGGGAAGGCTGAGAGGTAGATTAACAGTATACAATTTTGGCAGTGTAGCAGGGATGGGTTCCAGTCTTCTTCATCCCAGGCGTTCCAGATCTGTGAATTGGCTCAAGTCTGGGAATTGATTGATGATCTGTTTTAGTGATACATGTCAGATTTCTGTTCACCAGATCTGAGGCTTTTCTCCTTATACAGTTCAAGTAAGACTTCAGTAGACCTCTCATATGCTTCAGCTCTACAGACACCATGATCAACCAGTCATTACCAAAGATTTATGTCAGTCAGCCTATTCTGATTAACATCTGTAATTGTACCCACTTTGTCTTCGATGATTAAGTGCTACCACTGGCCCCTGTCACCTTGAGCTCCAGTCATCACCCTTATGTTTAGGGATTCCAGTACAATAGGGAAGACCCACGATAAAGCTCTTCTTTTATGCTGGGGCTATCCTCATGAATTTACTAGTCACAGCCATGGTGAAAGGCATTCCTCTGGAACCCCTTGGTTTGGATGAACAGAACCAACACAAACATTGTCTCCAGCATCCCTAAGACTTTGGGTACTTCCCTCTACAGTATAGTAAGAAGGTCCTGAGATTTCAACTTCATTTAATGTAGGCCATATGTGGGTCTGTTTTTTAATCAACAAACATAGACAACTTTTAGAGTCATTCCTAGGCCCTCAAGTTAAAATTTTGAATTCATAATCTCTGCTCAGTAGTCCCATATCAACACATTTTACCTGATCTAACTTTATATTACTTTCAGCTTGATCCTGCACCCTTAACATCCATTCCCACGTGCATATCTCTAGCTGGAATCACGAGCAATCTGGGAACTGTTTCTGAATTAGTTTCTGCATTGCAGATGGCTTTGCTCTAAAACCTGTTCCAGGATTTTCATGTTTCCAAAGAGCATCCTGAACTGCCATAGTCATGTTGATCATAACTAGATCACCTATTTCATAAGCCGCTAATGGAAAATCTGCCTCCTTCATGTCTGGGCCTGACCCAAACCAAAACATCACACTGAATCCAATCACATTTATACATCTAGTTTTGAAGTTACAGGAAATATGGGGGATGACAGCATATGTAATGACACCATGGGAATGAATAATATTCAGATGTCAAAAGTTCTGTTGCACAACAGTCCTGGTTTCAGAAAAAAGTAAATGATATGAAATTTAAAAAGAGGAGTGAAAATTTTACAGACACTTGTTGAAGAGACTTAAGAGACAATTGAAAAGAACACAGTGTTGGATCTTTCTGGAGTCTTGTTTCAAATAAATCATATGACTACTGCTACTAATAACAACAATATAGTTACAAAGATTACTGAAGGTCTGCTTCATATTAGGTGTTATTAAAGAATTAGTATAATTGTTGGGTGTGATATTGGCATTGTATTATTTTGTAGTATGTATTAGCAATGTATCCTGAAGTGTTTACTCTGGAATAAAATAATATCCTGAATTTACTTTAAAATATTCTAGCATGGTAGGGAAAAAAGAGACAGGATACTTGAAAAGGACTGCCATTATGTTACTGATGGTTGCTGAGGGATGGGCCCATGGTCGTCGTAAGTCATTACATTCTTCTGTATTTGAGTGTATGTTTCACATTTTTTATATTAAATATAAAGGCTCAAGGGCCACATTCTGGAAGGCTGAGGATTGAGGGGGCTCTACAGCTCTCCCAAGCCTGCCGGGACCTGGCAGGGGAGTTTGGGTCTGACCTGGCAGGGGAGCAGAGTCTCCTGGAGACTGAGGATCTGGAAGAAGAAGCGAGAGGAAGCCACAGAGCCACCGCCTCCACCCTCCGGACACATTGGCCATAATCACACTACAACTACAATTGTAAATATTATAATATTATAAATATTATTGTAAATTGTAAATAGAGCCTTTGGGGTCTGCAGCACTATTTAGCCCGGAAGTAACCAGCAAGGTCTTCCGTAGCTGGAACCTGTTTGCTCTCTGTTCCTCCTTACAATTCAGGATCTTGAAACTAGCGAATCAGAGCTTTCCCGCCGCCACCTTCACTTTGCTAAGTGCTGAGCAATGAAGGGTCGCCTTGGCCTTGGCCGAGCCCTCCTTTTTAAAGACTTAAAGCCCCCTTAAGTCCAGATGGGTTTGTATGGTACTGAGACTGAACCCACGTCAGGCAAAGGCTTCCAAGGGAGGGAGTTTGCCTGGAAAGTTCTGGTGGGACGTGGCGTCTAACGCTCTGAAATTAAGGGATACAACTGGTACTCGGGAGGAATAGTTCAAATGGTAGACGCCAGCGGGCATGAAACAGGAGGATCAATACCCATGTTCCCCAAAGTTTCTCTTCTTGTGGTAGGTGCGTTGTGGGTTCTTTATAGAACTGTAGCCATAGCATAAGATGCTCTATCTTGAGCAGCACGGATTTTTTTAACTTACATATGTTTTCCTTTCTTGCTGACCCTGACATGTCTTAGATAATGACTAGTTAACTAGGTGAGAATTAATCTTGCTTGTTTAAGAATTCCAGGGACTGGCCTTAAAGAGGTGGAAGATGGCCGAACTTGGAATAGAAGATTAATTGCACATAAAACCATCAGAGGATGCTGATCAGACCACCCCATGACCAGTTTCGAGATGATTATCAGAGCTGACTGTGCTCTTCGGCACCTAGTTCCCCCACCTGTGCACCCCTGACACTCCCTTCTAAAACCTTTGTCCTTTAACCTTTGTCCTGAGATGGTCTCAGGACATGAGTCCACAATCTCCCCAGGTTGCTGGCCTCCTGAATAAAGCAACTTTTCCTTTTCCACCAACACTTGTCTCTCCAATATTAGCCTTTCTGGCAGTGAGCAGCAGAACCTGAGTTGGACACTGACCTCCTCCTGTTACAGAACATAGTGTGTAGGCAGTGTAAAAAGCAGGAACCACGTGCGGCTTGTAGAGAGGGGAATATTTTATAAGCTTCTGGTTTTTCTCAGGTAAATGTAGAACACAGGAAGATGAGGGTTTTAATCAGTTCTTCAAATTAATGTCTATGAGTCATAAAGGAAGACACTGAGGTAGCAGTAGGTCCATGTTCAGAAAGCCCGTATGTGTTGGACATTTTCCTCTCAGGGTTCAAATGACCTTCAGCAAATCTTACTTCCACCCCTTCCTTCCTTGCTCTCCTTACCTTAAAGAAGCCAACTTGTTCTCTCCTTGGATACTTTCCAATATTACCCATCCCTCTGCTCTTCCAATGCCTCTGTAAACCCTCCTAACACTTCGTCTTTCTTTCTTTTCTTTTTCCCCAACACTTCCAATGATTTGTTTTAGGTTTAGATTTAGAGCCCTTGAGATTGGTGAGGGCAGGAGCACTTGGTTCATCCCATCATCACCAGGGCCCAATCCTCCACCTTGAAGAAGTAATTATTGAGTGAATGTGAGAATGAGTGAATGAGTTAAAATATATATCATACAGGGTTGCTAAGTAATGTAAGATAAAGTTCTCTTCCAGTTACTCTTTGGGACAAGCATTAAAAATGTTTGTAGAGAGAAATGACAAGGATAAAGAATCATTTGGGTATGAAGATGAGGGAGGAAAGATTAAAAAAAAAATGAGAAGTTTGGAAAGGTGCATTGCAGTCAGCCAGAAACCACCATCTTTAAGTATAAAAACACACTGCCTTATTGCACTGCTATAAACCACAACCTGGATATGCTTTTCACCAAAAATGATACTATACACTGGAGTACTTTTATTTAAAAGAAAAAGGTTTGCTTCAAATTGGCTTTCCACAGAGCACTTGCTTCTGTGAAGCCAAGTGTTTCATCAAAGAGTCATATATTCAGATTTCCTTTCCCATTAATGCAGTTTCTTTTTCTCTTCTTCATAAGTTACCAAAGACTCTAAGTAGGTTTGCAAGCAAGCCTAATGAAGTTTGTAGGTGGTAACTGCTCTAGGGGATGTGGAAGAGGGGCTGCCAAGTTTCAGTTTCCTGATGAGAGGTTAATTTCCCAAAGAGAGGAATTGGGAAAAGCAGACCAGGAGGAGACTCATAGGCGAGTCCAGGCAATAGAGGGGATAACTGAACCTCTGAGATGAGTTTGCAGATACTTTTTACATTATGTCTAATTTTCAATATGTTTTAAAATTGCCAAAATAAAATGTTTTTACTTTTTTTTTCAAAAAGGAAGAGTTTGGAAAAATATTTTTACTAAATAATCTTTAAGATAATAATTTTAAAAGAGAAGATAATGTAATTGGAAAAACTATGTAAGATAATGTAATTGAAATTTGAGGAGGGAAAAAATCCTCAAGTCATTCTCCTAATTGGATAGACCTCAGACATTTATACATACATAACCTATACTCTATTGTTATATAAATATAAAATACTAAAATCATTGTGAAACTAGATTGTCCTTTGTACTGAAGAATCTGGCTTACTCAAGTATAAGTGGAGGTGTTGGAAAAAGAAACAAAAAATTTGGAAACAAAATTGGTCGATTGTTAAAAAGATCCATAGAGTTCAAAGCCCTTAACAGTTAATTCTCCTAGATACGAGTTGCTTGAAAACAAAAGCTCCTTCAAGAAGTCTGTTAAATATCAAGAGAACAATATGTCATGGTAGAGTTGAAGAATAATCTGCAAAACCTGTTATAAGAAGTCAGCACCTTAAATGCAAGAGCGTGCACACTCACAGAGGGGAGGGAAACATGACAGAGCTCATAGAAGGTGGAGAGGAAGGCAGACCTCATTAGGCCAAACTCAGAATACTGACCAAATACTTAAAGAGAGCATAACTGGAAATGCTAGTAAAGTTTCGAAAACACTCTCACCCCAATTCTTCACACCAAAAGCGCACACCCGACGAGGATGGGATTCGAACCCACGCGTGCAGAGCACAATGGATTAGCAATCCATCGCCTTAACCACTCGGCCACCTCGTCCACTTATAGTGACCTTTTGGCGTGCTTTATTTCAGAGTTTGTACTAGGGAACTCGCTGGCTATCCCGGAGAGAAAGACGCTTAGGAGACGGCTTAGAGACGTCTGGGAGACGTGGAGGTGGCTGGCTTCCACACGAATGGACAAAGAACTGGGATGGAAAAGCTGCGACGGGGGCAAAAAACGGGCTTAGCTTTCCCAGGAGTCGTAAAATTGGTTGAGACGTGGTAGAAACACATCTGCCTGGGCTTTCACTTCCCAACCTGGGCTGAGCCAGTTTGCTGTCACCGTCCCTCGTCAGGGGAGCCTGGGCCCGCGGCCCGAAAGCGCGGCCGGGCAGAGGTTCCCAGAGCCGGTTCCACTGGAGTCGCTGTCAGGGGAGCTGGCGAATGTGGACTCCTAATTCGTGGTTAATGAGACAGGCTGGAAAATTAGACGACGGATCTGAATAGGGCTCAATTTCTATTCCGTGTTATTGCCGCTTCTACTTTCGGGTGACATTGCATAGAGAAGAATATTTAACTTCGTGGGGCTCTCCTCCGGGTGATCCGCATCGGAGGAACCACGAATTCTGATTCCTCCACGGCCCCCGCGCCCCACCAGATACCTGTGTGTTTTCTAAGGAGAGTTTGTTCAACTTTCACTATGTTTTCCAAGCGTTCTGGTACTGAAAACGTCAAGAAACTCAACACTAGCGAGAAAATAATTCGAAGGAAGAAAGAGGGGAAAAAAGAGTGTTCAGCTCCATCTCGTTGTTTCATAAGAATGAACACAACGAACAGATGAACGAACAAGAATAGGAACTAATTCTGACTAATCAGATTGATCATAAATGCCCAGGAAAAGAAGGTAACATTGAAGGTGAGTCTTGACGAGCAAGTTTTCTAGGGGTGGTGAAGAATGAGGTTGTCCCAAACTGAGGAAAGGGCCTGAGCAAAGGCAAGGAGGCATACAAAGCAATCATATGAATCATCTGTTGTCAGTTCTGATAGCAAAGGGTAAAGGAATTATATTACTTTCACAAGGAAGGACAGTATAATTAACAGGAAAATTGTTAAAAATAGGCCGTTCACAGGAAGGGACGGTGAATCATTGGGAAAGTAATACATTAACTCTCATGTATTTGAAATTATTAAAGAGGAATTTGAAAATTAAAACACTGAAAACATATACTTAAACAGATTTATTAGATGGCAGATTAGATAGAGCAGAAGGGAGAATTAGGAAACTGGAAGTTAGATTTGAGGGAACTATGTAAAATACTATCCACTGATACAGGTAGTTGGAAATTAGGAAAGAGGAATATGAAAAATGAAGGCTAGGAGAGAAGTTCTATCATATATCTAATCATAGTCCCAAAAGAAATTATTGTGACAATAGGAAAGAGTCAAGTATCTCCAAGTACGCATCACATATGCTTCAACAATCATCAACATTTTGCCAAACTGGTTTTCCATATTATTGTGAGGTTAATCTCAGGCATTATATTACTTTGTGTTTCCTTTCATCTGTTCAATAAGAATCTTTAATAGATAAAGAGGGCGTTCATTCATCTTCAAAATTCTAGAAGTTATCAGTATAATTTGTTGAATAAATAGTTTTCAATCAGCCAATTCTGCCACTATTTTCAGGAACAGCTGTGGAGAGAACAACAGTTTTTGTTTGTTTGTTTATGATGCTATTGTCTATTACTTGTGTTTCCATTTATTTTCTATTGCCATTAAGAGTCTACAAAGTAGGAATGCTTCTAGATTTCACTGTTTAAAATGAGATGGTCTATGTGTAAAACAAGAAGCAAAATTATTCTCAGTAGATTTCTACAAAAGTGCAAGGCTTGAGTAACATAAGCTTGCAAGTTCAAGACTACTACCTTCCTAATAGTCTGCCCTGCCGCTCTCTTCCACTCCTGCATTTTAAAATCAAGACTAAAGTTGCTCCTCATTGCCTTCATCCATCACTTCCCTCTTTAGGCAACCAGTCCAACTATTCTCATGGTGATTTAACTCTCAAAACCTGACTGAGTTTTCTCACTCTCTGGCCATGCTCTGTGGATGTCAGCGGTCTCCTGGTTAAGTAATCAGAATGCCAGCTCCAGCCCACTGTCTACCCAGACATCAAGACAGTAAACTGGCACCCTGAGCATACTATAAGCCTGATTAAAACCCTTTAATAACTATCGATGACCTACACCCTGGCGATAGACCTCTGCCCTCTCTCACCAGCCTCCCCTGCACTCTTCCACTCACACTCTGGCTGCATTCTGTATTTGGTAGCGATGTATTTGGGGAAAATCAAAATACCTTCTGTGGGGAAAATGTGTGAGAGTAGCTCATGTTTTTTCAGAAGCCACATATGGAAAAGCCTGGACTGTGAGGCTGTGCTGGAGCTTTTCTCTTCTTTACACCTGCAGAAGTCTCTAAACTTCTCTATTCAGTGATAGCCCTCCCTTTATTACAAAAGAGGAAGGCAGAGCATTTGGAGAGAGCTAAGTGATGAGTTGGTGGTCCTGCTCAGGGCTTCCTCTTCCTCTGCGGAGAGGTCCAGGAAGTTAAAATAGGGCGAAGCTAGAGCTTTCCTAGAGCGACCTTCCAGGTCTAGCTGTTTTTCACTCTCCTTTGCTCGGTGGTCGGGGATTCCTGCACGAGGCTGCTTATGAGTTGTCTCAACTCCATTCCGTACAGTTTGGCCTTGGTGGGCATAAAATTACCAACGGATCCTAGAGGGCCTGAAAGACATATGGATATAGTGAAGACATCGATGACGTCAACTCCCAGGGGAAGGGGAATTAGCTCAAGTAGAAGAGCACTTGCTTTGCGTGCGAGGGGTAGTGGGATCGATACCCCCATTCTCCAGTTTTTGGGTCAGCGGCTTATGAGGCAGATTCAAAGCCAGGAATAATTGGATGTGTTAAAGGGAAGTAGTTAAAACATTCATGTTTTTTCTCTATGAGGTTGTTTACCATTCTACAACACCCAAGACAAGGGCACAGTTGTGGGGAACAAATCCAGAGCAAGTGATGACACTTAATGAGGAAAAAAAGAAGGCCGCGGTGCATATATTTATTTTATTCTCTGTAATTATAGAAGCTTTTAAGGATTAGAATTGAAACCTAAGTGGAGCCTTGACAGAATCATATAAACTTTAAGATATCTCATTTTCATTATTTTATGACTATATTATGCTCTGACTACATTTTTCTTTTTTCTCAAAAAAAAAAGCATTTGAATATATATATTAGTAGAACTACTTTGTTTTCTAGGTGCTACGGTCTGAATATTTGTGCCCCCCTAAAATTTATATTTTGAAAATCTAATGGTCAGGGTGATGGTATTAGGAGGTGAGGTCTTTGGGAGATGATTAGCTAATGAGGGCAGAGCCTTCATGCATGGTATTTGTGCCTTCATTTACAAGGTCCCAGAGTATAACTGATTCATTTCACTGTACAGCAGAAACTAACACAACACTGTAAATCAACTACACCCCAATAAAAAAAATTTTTTAAAGGCCCCAGAGAGCTTGCGTGCCCCTTCCACTATGTAGGAAGTCAGCAAAACCAGAAGGCTCTCACCAGACACCTGATCAGCTGGTGTATTAATCTTGGTCTTTCCAGTCTCCAGCACTGTGAGAAATAAATGTTGTTTTTTTTTTACAAGCCATCCAGTCTATGTATTTCTGTTATAGCAGCCCAAACCAACTGAGACACCATATTTACTCTTTTCATGAAAGTTTCTAATTTTATAAAGCCCAATTTTATCTTACTAAGTTTACAATGTATGTTTACTGTATGTTTTTATACTATTCTGCAAAAGGAAAGCACAATTTGGTAGGGCTTTGTTAAAGTAATTAAACAAGGAGACCATTAGACTGAGGTGGCTCTAAATGCCTTGGTAGCTTAGGTAAGCAAACCAAGACTGGAATCTGAGAAAATGAAATTTAAGAACAGCTTATCACAATGAGCCAGCTAGGCTTTCCCACATAAAGCAGTCTTAAGCTATAGCCAATCAAATAATTGCTTTGCTTTGCTTCTGACATCTCTACAAAAGTCTTGCCTCTAGCTTCTGCCTGCAGAGCCTCCTAACCACTTTTTGTTTGGCACTCCCTAATTTGAATGGTTGCTTGCTCAAATAAACCCTTATAAATTTTAATGTGCTTCAGTTTATGTTTCAATGGGTGCAATGGTTAAGTTTTTAAATCTAAGGAATTAAAATCATATTAAATAAAACAAAATGTCTAGTATGATACAAAATACTGCATTTAACCTAAATATATACTTTGACAGCTTCCAAGATACTCTTGTGGCTTAGCAGGAGCTATGAAGTGATAAGGTATCCACTTTATTATCTGGTGCTTTTCTGGATGGGACCTCCCTACCTTTCCCAGGGAGATGACTCTGTGACTGGACAATGTCCTGGTACATGCAGGACATATTTAGGAATCCAGACCTCAAGAGAGAGTTCTCTGGACCCAGCTTTATTACATGCACCTTCTGTGACCTGTCCTGGGTGGGACATACATGCTTTCAAGTATGGGATAATATTTGCAGCTAGGAAAAGTACTCTAAATTATTTAGTTCAAATCACCCTCTTGGGGTGAAGTAGGGAGGCATGTGATACGACGTATGACCAGGCATACTCCTTGTGTCATTGTGGAAGGGGGAGCATATTTTTAAGTCAAAATCACTACCTACTTCCTACCTACACCACTCACAACAATATGCTTTTTCCTGTAATGTTGTTCTACAGATTTCTGGTTTCTGGGCCTCATTATCACTAGTCCTTTTCCAGGCCCAGACAGTTGGATCATTTGAGGATGCCAGGTTTTGTTTCTCAGTTGATAAAAGCTGCATGGTGGTTAGTTCATCAGGGTGAAATTAAATGTGGGAAAAATACTACAGGTGACTCTCTTTTCAGAAAACAGTATTTTATTTTCCCCCCAAACCAGAGCTTTAATCAAGCAGGAACTCCATGCAAGTTCCCACTTTTGATTCCCTCTAATGGAGTTCAATGCTTATCACCTCGGGGAAGTTACTTAGCGATTTCTAAGTACGCACCAGGGGATCCCTGAGGAATGATAGTCATAAGAGCAAAGTGAGACGGGGTGGTGGAGGGGGTGTCAGGAAATGTTCTTTATTTGAGATCAGCTTGCAAGACAAGGTGCGGATAAAGAATTAGAGAAGCTAACCCACTGCAGCACAAAAGATTCATTCAGTCGGTAATTGCTTGACGCTAATTGGCGCTAAGGGAGCGGTAAGAATAAATGCTATAGGACAAATTCAAAGAAACACATCGAAGATGGTATAGTAGACAGGAAAGCAAAGGGGAAAGGGTCTCTTCAAGGGATGCTAATCTCCGATTGGAAAATACTGCTCCAGGTGAGGATTGAACTCACAACCTCGGCATCACTCGCACACATACTGCCATATAAGTACCGCGCGCTGTCCAATTGCGCCACTGGAGCTCCTATATTTCTTTTCGGTCACCCATTACATCGCCTATGCAGGAATATTCAGTTTTTCTCCGGTCGCAAAGGTACAAGTGCCTCCATCCTTCCCGGAGTCCCGCAACTGCATCTTGCGCACAAAGGCGGACTGTGGTCAGCTGCAGACCCCACCAATCCTGAAGACGCGGAGGGTGCTCTGCGGAAACGGGGGCGGATACTTTCAAGACGACCGCGAAAAGTGCAGACACTCGGGAGACTCCGACCTCCTCTTTTGTGACTTTTAGTCATACAAGTACGGGACCCTCTGGCCCTTTATTTCCTCCTTCTTCACAAAGTCAAATTTGTTTCTCCTTCAAGATTAAGTTGAAATGCGATGTCATGAAGAGCTTCCCCTGACTTCCCTTCCAGAGTTAATTGCTGTACTTCCATGCTGCTGGCACACTTATTTCTGGAGTAGCATTTCTCTTGTTGTATTGTAATGATGAATTTACATTTGTCTCTCTGACTTGATGTTAGTTTTTTGAGGAATTTGGATTAAGCTTTACCTGTGAATCCTTAGATTTTCACATTTTGCTTGGTAAATGAATATTCAATATATGCTTTTTGAGTTATCAAGATTAAGCTTTAGAAGAGATTGGGAAGCAGTTGGACATTGCTATCAATGATGGCTACTTTTTATTGACAGCCTAAATAGTTGCCAGGACTTTACCTGCTTTGTGTAATTTAATCTCACCACAAACCTGCAAAGTAAGTATCATCCCATTTTGCAGATAAGGTAGTGGGGTGACTAAAAAGTAAAGTGATTTGTCCAAATTCACATATTCCAGCAAAAGGCAGAGTCTCTCTCTAAGTCTGCTCTTTTTTTTTCCATATCAAGTTTCTTCTACGTGAACAGTGATACGAATAGAGAGTAAACATTAAGACAGAAAATGTTAAACTATGCTTATCCTGGAAATGAACAGATTGTGATGAAGAAATAAACTTAAACTGCCAACTGTTATTTAAAAAGCAAAAATAAGCCTGGGACCAGTGAGTGTTATATACCTTACAGACAAGTTTAGGTAGCATAAACTACTGATTTCCAGAGTTAGGAACTTAAGATTCCTGCCCTGTCCTGGAACTATTTAAGGTTGAGCTTCAGATCTTTACACTATTATACATGTATTAGCCTCTGACACTCCAAATTCAGAAACTGTAGTGTCATTTTACTATGCAGTCATGAAGATAGGTGATGTATGGCATTATTAATGGCCAAACTTAACACAGTTCTGATTTATAAGTCAATATGTCATCATGTACAATTGATGTACTTGCTCTGAATACAAATACTGAATATAAGCTGTATATCAAATGCCTTTTATGGTGGTTAGATCTGGAAATTTATATATGTCTAATGTGAGTTAATAATGTAAGGAATGGAGCTCTTAAAAATGCTTTTTAAAAGTATTTCATTTTATTCCAAACATGGGGATGGTGTAGGGTATAGCAGCTAATACTGCTTGCCTATTCCACCACCAGTCACCAACACCAGCGCCCCCATTCCTCCTTTCCAACAGAAACATGATTTTATTCACATAACCTTCTCTCTACTGCCTTGGCTTTGCAGGAGGTGGGCCCAATTCTCAGCTCCTGAGGCAGAATTATGATTGATCTAATTAATCACAGCGGTCACATTCTTGGCAGTACTTGGATTAGGTGAGAATATATGACACAAATTTAGCCAATGTGGGGGAAATCCACTGGGGAGCATATCAGAGAAATTGTTCTCAATAAGAGATACAGTAAAGAAGTCTGTTTTTTCTTCTGGACTTTACCTTGATATTGTGAGAGTTTGAGGTACTGCGAGGAAACCAGCTGGAGTATGAGATCCATATATTGAGAATGACAGAACACAAAGATTCAAAAAAACTGGGTCCTGATGACATCATGGAGCCACCGAGTTAACGAGGCACGTAGCCTCACTACCTTCCAGACTTGTTAAGTGCGATAATAAATCCACTTTGTTTAAGCCAATTGCATGCTGTTGTTTGAATTGTTGTAGAGCTATTACTGAAAGTTTCCTTGATTGGGGAGGGATCTTTGGGCTAGGTGTCTTATAGTTTTATAAGCATTGTGTTGTAAGTCCTCCTGATGACTGGTATCATGAAAAACTCGAAGCCAACCACTAAGTGGTATTAAATATATCAGTCTGGTGCGCACTTGGTTCACTAAGCTGTTTCTTTTATATCAGCAGACTAGACATTCTCTTCACTTAGAAAGCCTACATCTCAGCCACTAGCTCCAGCCCAGCGCTACCGTCTGATTGTCGCTGGCTTTAGACTTAATGGACACACGCCCAGCCTCAGCCCCTGAGCACATAAACAGACACTGTGAGCCACAAACCTATATTCGGGAAACTAGGATTCTGCTGCTGTATACGGCACTCCACTGCTCTTCCAATTAAACACCCGGGTTGAGATAACATGGAATCACAGACTCGTGATGCCTACGTGTACCATAAATTAAATTGTTTTCCTGTTGCTCACTGGCATTTTTCTCACTCAACTCTTCATTCTCGCATGCAGACTTTTAATGTAAGATTAGTCATTGTAGATACCGAGCGTGCTGCCCTTAAGGAATATAAAATAGAGTGGGGAGGACCGCTGAGCAAACAGCTGTTCACAACACTGTGATAAATGCCAAAATGAGGGGTGTGTTCTGCACCCTAGGAGTACAGGAAAGAACACCATCTAAACTGGGGAAGAATTAATAACTCGATTAGGTTTGCGAGTATTTCCCCTATTCCGTTTGTTTACTCTGGTCCCTGTTTCCTGGTTTCCTTCCTTCATTAGCAAAGCCCTAAAAACTCCATCATTTGCTACTTCCAGGTCCCTCACCACGAGGTCAAGGACATGAGGCTGGCAGGTTATTGCTATAATGAGGCTTCAAAGTAGACCGCGAATCTTTATATTCTATCATCTGGGAGAGAAGAGGGCAGACAAATCAGAAGGACAGTGCACATCAAGCCACATCCAGAAATTCGATGGTATGAAAATGCAAAAAACCTCGTAAAGGCTAATTAATAATGGTTTAAAGAAAACTGGCGAAAGCAGGGCCAGTGGCGCAATGGATAACGCGTCTGACTACGGATCAGAAGGTTCCAGGTTCGACTCCTGGCTGGCTCGGTGCTATTGTTCCCTGTTCTCGGGGAAGGTGTGTACTGAGTTATTTACAAACCACTGCAGGCTGTTTTATTATGAGAAGGTCCTTATAAAACCTGTGATGTTATTCTTCAATCACCACACAACTGAGAAGAATGGAGGGAAGATGGCACTGTGGCGGGGCAGGACTAGAAAAGATATACAAAAGAATAGGACAAGAATCTTGCACAAATCTTCTGTACCCACCCGTCTTGCATGAAAAACTCTCCCTTTTCAGAACACTTGCCTCTTGAGAACACAGTACTCTCTTGAGAGTTAGTGTGAATAGAATCCTCCACGAATCCTGCTAAAGTTTCTCCAGTGTTCAGCTGTCCAAGTTCACACCGAAACAAACTACAGCGATACAGTCATAAACAACAGAGAGAAACGTTAAGTAAGGAGGGAATCAGCAGTCAGGTGTTAAAGGAACCACGAGTGAGGAGAAGCAGCTCGTAAGAGATGAGACCTTCACAGAGTAAACGAGAACGATGTGGATCTTGTGTCTATGAAGTGACTGAGATGGGTTTGGGATCTGCTGGGAAGAGCTAGCAGCAAGTTTACCTGCCCCGCAGGTATCTGCAGAACATCAATCCAATGCCACGCATAGCGTGCATCAAGCGCAGCCCAAGCTTCGCGGCTCAAAGGTGAGGAGTCCCTGTGGTCTCTGCCCTCGAGAAGAACCTTCTCGTGAAGGTCAAGGATGCACAGCATCCGGGTCCGCTGACAGAAGAAGGGCAGTAAATGGAAGAGTTTTTCCATCCTTGTCTACTGAGACCCACGTTGAAAGAGCGCGGGAGGCGGCTGATGGAATTCGGCGACAAGCAAAGAAAAGAAAGAAGAGAAAAGAAGGAGAGCAGCTCCTTTCATCCCTGCTGAGTTGTGGCCTTTTAGGATAATCCAGCTCAAACCTTTTCTTTAAAAGCTTGGAATAGGAGATACAATTCTGGAGTCAAAAGGCAGACGCCACAAATACCACTGCCCGGGTTGCTGAGCCAATGACAACCGCTATTAATAGCAATTGTGTGTGCCGTGTAGGAGACAAGTCTTTACGAATTTGCATTCTCATTCCCTTCCTACTTTCAAACTCATTGGTACTGACACCCCCCCACACACACACACACCTTGTAGTTATGCTTCACTCTGTTTCGGGGATTTCTAACAAGGTAATGGCTATTTAGGTTATCCAGATTACTGACAAGGTAATGGCTGTTAACCGCAGGCTGTAACCAACAGAACCATAAGTAAACGAACACCCTAATCAGATCTCTCAAGTATTTCCCAGAAAAGTGAATAATAAACCACGTTCCAGTATTTTCCCCCCTTCAAATTCATTAGGAAGATTGGAAGACTTTATCATCTTTTTATTATCAACTTGAAACCTTGGTCACTATGAAACTTTACAGCTGGAAAGTTCAGATGCCATCTGCTCAGTGTGATGAGCAGGGGTTAGGGTAAAAGGGCCTAAATGGTGATAAGGTTTCCACATTTCACTTGAATTATAAAATATTTATTCTAAATACACTGTGAAAATTTAAGTGTTTATATGGAAATCCCTAGAGCAAGTATTTGGACACTTTCTGTAAGCAAAGTTTGCTGGTAAATGAATTTAGGCTGGGCGGTAACTAAATTTGCATTTCAGTACCATTCCAACAGGGTACAGAATTGGAGGAGGAGGAAAATAGAAGAATGAAAAGAGAGGAAACAAACAGAAAACAAATTATAAAATGGTAGACCTCTATTCAAAAATCGCAATAATTACCTTAAAGGTAAATGGTCTAAATACATCAATTAAAAATCACAAATTGTCAGAATGGATTAAATATAAACAGTGGCCATAAGAAACTCACTTCAAATGTAATGATAGAGGTAGGTTTAAAATGAGAGAATAGGAAAAGATACAACATGAAATCACTAATCAAAAGAAAGCTTAAGTGAATGTATTGGTATCAGCCAAAGTAGACTTCAAAGCAAAGAAATTTACCAGCAGTAATGAAGAATGTTACACAATTATAAAGGGTCAATTGACCAAGAAGACACAACAATCCTAAAAGTTCCTGGCCACAGATCTTCAAAACCATTCTCTTTCAATAATTAATAGATCTAGTAGACAAAAAAAATCATCGAAGAGATTGAAGAACTGAACAATGCCATCAACTAATGGATCTAATTGATCAAGATCACAATGCAAGTAGAAACAAGGATCAGTGATTGAGAGAGAGACAAGATCATATTAGAATTAAGGAATCAAGAATGGTTACAGAATAAAAGAATGGTATCATGAAACTCATATTTTAGAAAGAGTTTCTTAGCTGTAAATACCTGGAGATTCAATTGGAGAATCTGGAAGTTGAGCATCCCACATCCACGTTTTTTTTTCTGCTATCTCTTGAGGTCAGGGTAGTATGATCCCTTCAGAACCCCAGAATCTACTGCAGTGTCTGACAAAGTGCAGCTCCCCAGTGAATTATGTACCAAATGAATGGAAAGGAAGTGCCAGGTTCAAAAGAGCTGCACAAGAATAACATTCAATATTTGGCAAGTCATTGGATATGGGTTTGAAGGAGGAGAATGAGTCAAAGTTGACTTGGAAGCCTAAACCCAAAAGGTCAGTACAGAGGAGGTTGGGAATTGGATAGCTGGTGTGTGGATGAATGGACTACTGTGGAGAAGAGCCAACAGTGATATCGTGAGCTGGAGTAGAGAAAGAGCTCATGTTTTGCAATCTAAAATCTGGTTCTCAATTCAGGCTTTGCCATTTAGCAGCTCTAGAACCTTAAGAACATAACTTCTCTGAGCTTCCATTTTATCTGGAAAGTGCAAATTATTGAAACCGAGCAGGACCCTGCAGGGCCTTCCAGGGGACAGATTTCCCCCCACCCCCAGCCCCCGTATCCCCTGCCTGCCTCTTATTTGTAGAAAAGCTTTAGCATCCTAGGCCTTCCCCATTCAAAGAGCAAATTTAATCAGAGAAGTGAGAAAATGAAGACACAAAGGAAAGCAGTCAAACAAGACAAATAATAATATTGATAGTTTAGCCATAAAACAAACTCAAGAACATTTAGTTCCTCCTTAAGGGCTATGGATAATATTCTGAGCCATATCTTTCAGTTATTTTGCAGATACTAAAACTCCCACCAGATGGAAAAAGTTGACTGCATGCTGACCAGTAGTGTGTAGATCCCAGACTTGTCGGAGCCAGAAAATTGATAATTGAGTTTCCCGAAATACCACCCTGTTACCTCACCATCAGTTAATCAGGGAATTTCACATTGGCTGATTATATACCCTGTGAATGTCTCCCTCAGACTGTGTTTAAAAACCCTTCTCTGAAAGCATTTGGGGCGTTTGGGTCTTTTGAGCCAGTTCTCCTTGCTTGGCACCCTGCAATAAATGCTGTACTTTCCTTCACCACAACCTGATGTCAGCAGACTGGCTGTGCTGCACTGGGACCATTGGCCCCAAGTTTGGTTTGGTAACATTATGATAAATAGTTTTGTTTCCAAAATTCAATTAGACTACATGAAATAATCTCCATAAATCTCTTAGCGTGATGAATGGCACATACAGCTGAAAAAAAAAAAAGCAGGGAGACTTTTCATTAAGTTCAGTTTAAGTTTTTGTAGGGAAGAATGTAGATGCAAGTGGAGATTTAGAGTGAAACAGAGAAATATGGACTGTAGACAAATTTGAGGGCTATTGACTCATTCAGTCAGTGAACTAATGTTAACTGGGCACCTCCTACTTTTCTTTCAACAAAGGAGATCATGAAAGGTGTAAGATCCACTGAGATCTCTGAGGGCAGGAAATACGACATCATTCCAACACAAGACCAGCAAAAGACAGACACAATGAAGTGTCCCTAGTGCTGAGGTCCAGATGGTCCTATCTTAGGGTGAATATCGGAAAGACATGGACTCCACCTTTCGTAGGTGTGGAATCTTACCCGGGTAACATTGGTTTAAACGGAGTGATTTTCAAGTAACATTGAGTACATACACTCTTTAAAAGCTGGAAACAGATAAAGCAGATGTTCTTGGAAAATACTATTTCATATTTTACTTTCAAAACGAAAAGTATAGGGTACCTGCCCTCTTAGCGCAGTGGGCAGCGCGTCAGTCTCATAATCTGAAGGTCCTGAGTTCAAGCCTCAGAGAGGGCAGCGTTATGTCTTTTCACAGTCCGCCTGGCAAAACATGTGTCATCTGTGCTTAAAGAAATCAACACAAAGGAAAATTAGCAAATGCTGCCACATAAGCATTTGATAAATGTTTCGATATTCTGTATTTGCTCAAGAGGATGAAATCAGCCTTCTGGTTTGTTGCACCTCTCAGTGGTTTGAGTGAAATAGACAAGAAATTTAGATTACACCAGAAAACAAAATCTATACCATATTTTTGGTCTTCCTCTCCAGCCAATGGAAGAAGCAGGGGAATTTTCTTTCCTAAATTCGTGCTCTAAATGTCATCCAACCACAAATCATTTATTCTTTTAATTATGTAACAAATATTTCTTGTTAATGCACTGTTCTAGGTGCAGTTAGAAATTTGGAGCTCTTCCACACATCGTTTATTTCTCTATAAAAACAGCTGTGGTTGTTACGAGATTTTGGAAATATGACACATATGAGGAGGAAGTGGGGTAACTTCTGTAGACCTCACATTCTAGAAATTGTACTAAAAGTTTATTAATTTTATGCAAATCATTTGATTTAGCTTTGCAGCTAACTCAAATATCATTATTTCTATTTGAAAGATGAAATTGAATTTCAGAGGAGTTGAATCATTTTTCTCAGGTCTAATAGCCCCAAGGAGCAAAACCAGACATGAAAAGGTTGTTTTTTTCTGTATGAAAAGATGTGAGGTTCTCTTTTAATTTAAGGTATAGTCTCCTAAGCAGTTTTTCTCCATACCACTTCCTTTCTTCCTTCATACATTCATAGAACAAATATTTTTAAATGAGTGGATTCATTTTTCCATTCATCAGACATTAATTCAAAATCACTTCTGTGTCTGACACCCAGGTTCAAGACTTCTAATTGTCCTTGACTCCTTCTTCTCCCTCAAATCTCTACATGCAGTGTCTTGAGACATTGTCAAATACTGTAGATCTTTCCTGCACACCTTCTCCAGAGTCTTTCTCTTTCTTCTCATTCATCTATGCCTTCATCCATTCTATAATGTTTATGGGGAATGTATTCTGTGCCAGACAGTGTACTGGGCTGGAGATGCAGAAAGACTCATGCTATTGCTAATCTCAGGAGCTAAAAAAATAAACCTCACTCCATCCCTTAATATCTTATAACTCCTTTGTCATTCTCTTCAGTTCTGGTTTCCCTATTTCCTACCTATTTGGCATTCAAAATTAAAAACCTTTCATAAAATGTTACCTTGATCATGTAAGCCATCTGCGTGGAATTTTTTCAAGGGTTCTTAAGCCTCCACAATGTTTTCTCCAATGTATCTTTATGTGTCCAGGCTTTTCAATCACTGTTTCCCTCCATGTCTATTTTACACACACGCACACGCACGTACACCCCCTCCAACCGAACCGGTATATTTCTGAACACAGGATCCCTACCTCCATGCCTGTTCCTTCCATCCTGTGTTCACTCTTCATCTGTACACTTCAATGTCCATATATTTTTCCTTCGCTCTGATACGTCTCGCCTCTAAATTCCTACGGCTCTTGTATGTAAGAGTATGTATTTTTGTTCTTGCATATAGTGTAAGTATGTAACTTCTCAAGACCCAACTCAGCAAGAATCCAATAACTATCTCAGAAACAATGCTAGGTGGAGGTTTCCGTGGTGTAGTGGTTATCACGCTCGCCTGACACGCGAGAGGTCCTTGGCTCGAAAGCGAGCGGAAACAAGTGCTGCCTTTTGCTTTCCACCATCGGGAAAATTCAGCCCACCGCCTCCCCTAAAAGGAACCAGTGATCCTCCCACTTATGTTCCTTTGCTGCTTTAGTTTCGTGCTTAAGAGACAGGTAATCAACCTGAGATACTCCTCCCGCATTAGCCTGGTGTTCTGCGTGAGTCCTCTCAACTGGGACGTGATCTCTTCCGTCCCGGAAAATCTGAAACCTGTACTTTTGCCGCCAGACTTTTCCCAAGGCGACTTTCTCCCTTCCTTACCAGAGGAATAGGTACCAACCGCGCGCTTGCCTCAGAGTATCTTTGAGAGGATGTGCCCTTACTCCAGCCTAATGGCCTTGACTTTTCCTGACCTTCTGGCCGGCCCCAAAAGAAGGAATGACGTGGATGGAGATGGTTCCCTGAAAAATGGGAGGAAAGGGAGACCATCAGAGGTGGGGAATTAGCTCAAGTGGTAGAGCGCTCGCTTAGCATGTGAGAGGTAGTGGGATCGATGCCCACATTCTCCAGCCTTTTATCGGCTCAACTGAGGAGCTCTTGTTGATAACAGCAAATCTTCCAAAGAACAGAAAGAAATGAAAAAACGATACACTTTGGACCCTTCTCTGGGCAAGGACAAAACGGGGCAATGCTGGCTCTGCTGGCCTTTGGTATGTACATGTCTCATTAATGATAAATCAAGTAGATTAAAAAAATCAAAAAACACATTGAAAATGTAACACCATGCACCAATGGGTGGAATTGACCTTATAAAGGAAAATCACAATGAGGTTCTACCAAAGAGTTGAAAGAAAAGCAAGATCATATCAAAACTTAAGAAATCAAAAATGGTCAGAGTGAAGCAGAGGGACATTATGAAAACAAATATTTTCAAAAGCATTATTTAGCTGCAAATGCCAGCGAGACTGAAAGTAGTGAAACTGGAAGAGGATCATTCCTTGTCCGTATTTATCCTTCTGGCTCCAGAGATCTGTGTGGTCAGATTCGTTCTGAATCACCTGAGCCTACTGCCCAGCACAGAGCAGCTCCCCAATGAATATGTACTGACTGAATGGAAAGGAAGGGATAAATTCAAGAGAGCGTCACAAGAATAATGTTCAGTATTTGGCAGGGCAGTGGATGTGGACTTTGAAGGAGGAGGATGAGCCAAAATTGACTTGCAAGTCTAAGCCCAAAAGGCCAGCACAGAGGAGGTTGGGAATTAGATAGAGTGTGGATGAATGAGCTATTGTGGAGAAGAACAGACAGTGAGATCACGAGCTAGAGCAGGAAAAAAGATCCCAATTTGGAATCTAAAAGTCTGTTTCTCAATTCATACTTTGCTGCTTAGCAGCTCTGGGACCTTTGAAACATTACTTAACTTTTCTGAGCCTCCATTATATCTGAAAAATGCAAATCATGATACATACTTTTGTTACCAAAATTCAATTTGAATATATGAACTCATCTCCATAAATTTCTTAGTATAATTGTAAGGCTGAAACAAACGAGGAGATTTTTTTGTGGCATGTGGGATCCTCCCGGACCGGGGCACGATTCCATGTCCCCTGCATCGGCAGGCGGACTCTCAACCACTGCGCCACCAGGGAAGCCCAACAAGAAGGTTTTTTATTAAGTTCAGTTTGTGTTTTTTGTAAGGATAATGTCTCCAGTCATGTATATGCAAGTGGAGATTTAGAGTGAGACAGAGAAATATGGACTGTAGACAAATGTGAGGAGTATTCATTCACTCAATCAGTCAGTGAACTAATATTAACTGGGCACTGTTCAAAAGTTTCTTTTGAACATAAGGTACCAAGGAAAGTATAAGAGTGACTGAGATCTCTGAAGGTGGGAAGAGGCAGATCACTGGAACCCAAGAGGGAAAAAGAGCTGCAAAAGACCTGTACAATTCTTGGGTACAGCAAGCCAGAGTGTCCAATTGCTGGGTGTATACTGGAAAGGTGTGGACTCCACAATTCCTGGATGTGGAACACTTCGGGTGCAGCTTTGGTTTAAATGGAACGATTTACAAGTAACATTGATTACATTCTTCAAATGCTGGAAACTGATGGACATACCTGGAAAATAAAATTTCATATTTTATTTTCAAAGGAAAGAACAAGAGATGTCTGCCCTCTTAGCGCAGTAGGCAGCGCGTCAGTCTCATAATCTGAAGGTCCTGAGTTCGAGCCTCAGAGAGGGCAGGTGTTTTCATCTTTTACCAAGCAACAACAACAAATATCTCCTTATAGTCCCTTCCTCTGGAGCTACACCCCAGTCGGGAGGAGTGGGAAAAACTGAACAAGAAGTAAGTAAGAAAAAATGCATCATAAGCACATGAGGAAATGTGTGCTGGGGTGTAATCATTAGGCAGTAAAGGGGCTCGGGATTATGGAGGTGGCACGTTCAGCTTTCAGCGGAAGAGTCGGGAAAGATATTGTGTTGAAGATGCATTTTTGTCTCTCCTTTCATGCTTGCTGAAATCCTTGTGCCCGAAGTTTTTCTAATTCAGCTCAGTTTCAGTCTTCAGGGAATGAATCCTCCGTGTCATTGGTTTATAGACAAGGAAGGAAAACCTGAAAAAAAGTTGTGAGGGAGTGAACATGGTCTGTACTGGACAGTGCTGGCCTTGCCATCTCAACATTCATGGTTTTTGGCTAGCGGAGGGTGGACCTCTCACCTCTGTTTCCGAACAGAGAGATTCTGGTGAAAACAAGGTCTTTACACTATTTTGTACTTGAATTTTATGGGGCAGTTGGCCTGAGGAAAGAAGGAAGGCTGTTGAGGGGCACCTAGAGAGACAAGGCATACGGCAGAATTTGTCCTTCTGAAGTCTGAGTAGCCTGGGTCTGCGAGAGAATCAGAAAGACCCAGACGGTCAAACAACAAAAACAGCAACAACAAGAAAAAAAAAAAATTGTGAAACCAGAGGAATTCTTGGGAAAACTCATGAAAGAAGAATAGGAGTAGGATCTTTGGATAGCTCTTCCTTAAGAAGGTTTCTTACCCATCTGTCCCAACCCAACCATCACAGTCCAAATCAACACCTTCAGAAATATCTCCAAAAAAAAAATGAAACAATCAGGTTGTATTTAATTTCCACAAAAACAACCCCAGATAGAATTTTTCCTCTTTGCACAGGCAGCTTAAGTATGGTTTAAAATGTGTGTGTGTGAGGGGGGGCGGATCCCAGGAGGTAATGCAGGAAATATATTAATCAGCATTAGTGATCAGATCCTGATGAGGTCCAAAAAAACTGAGAAAAGAGAGGATCATGATTCTGCCATGCTGAGCTGTGAACAGCCCTTGCACTTGCTTTTCACTGAGAGACTTCCCTTTCCCTCAACTTGAGCTTAAGCTTCTTCAGACACAAAGAATCCTTTGGGTGAAGTTCTTCGAGAACTTCTGTGAATAGGTGGGCCTTCAGCAAACCCAACTTTTGCTTAAGTCAGTGGCACACAGTCTTGCAATAAGATAGAAAATGTCTTACATTTTGACTCTGTTGTAGGTATTTGGTAACCAGGCTCTGTCTGGGCTAGTTTCCCAGTTGCCCACAGAGGACCTTTCTTCACCTCTCAGCTCCTGACTAATACATCTTCTCATTTTGAATCAGACTTAGAAATAAGGTATCTACTTCTAGGTACTCAGTCCCTGAATCACATGTCACTTTACTACTGACAGCACCCCCCATAGCTAATGACTTTTATTGTGATTTCAATCTATTATATCAACTTATGCCACCTTCCTCACAAAGTGTCTTATGAAGTGCTTTAGAAAGTGTCTTATGAAGTTTTAGAAAGTGTCTTATGAAATTTTTCTTTTTAAATTTCTTGTCTCTCCTCTAGAATATAAGGATCTTTAGGCTCAAATCACTGTGTCCTCAGTGCCTGGAGTTAAGGCATAAATATGGCATCTGTCTTGAAATGGAAGTAATAGGTAAATGGAGTTAATAGGCAGATCAAATACAAGTTAATAATTTAATAAATCATTTTATTAACTTCCAAAATGTTAATCCCTGCATCTTTCAATTCATTTTGCTCTTTCTTTATGACTTATTTGATGTTTTGAATTTTATTGATGAATGGCAGTTTATTTATAATGCATAATTTTAATTTTTCCTGGACAGAATTTTCTACCTTCTAATTAGTGAATAACAAATAAAGGTGTAAGGGACCACAGATGTTTAAGACTCCTGTTATAAAACAGTCACAACTGATAACAGCTTGAAGTTGGGTGAAAACTAGAACCGAATTTAAAGCCTATTTCCTTTTGCATGTATTTCCTCCAAACATTTTCTTCTACACAGGTTCTTAATTTCCACTTTCTTTCTCTCTTCAACAGTGAAGCCCAAAAATGTTCCCTCATCTCTTCTTCTAGGTGTCAGGATGAAGAGAGCTTGAGGATTTGGAGGCTTCTGAGAATTCTTATACAGGTAGACCACAAATCTTTGACATTGCGCAGCTTAGAGGCTGCAGGGAAGAAGAGGAGACGGTAGTCATGTTCAGAATGATGACAATGTAGACAGTGTAGCAGACTTTTCAGGGTAATCAAGTGTCTTGAAAACAGTTTATTTTTTGTGGGACCAATGACAAAATGATGACATATATGATTATAGTTTGTAGGATCTCAACTATTTCTCCGTGTTTTTCTCTTAGGGAATGGGAACTTGGGATACAGGTGAAGAAAGATTAAAAAGGAATGAAATAAATCCTCTTTCAGAACCATGTGCTAGAAATTGTACTAAAATTTTATTAATTTATGCAACTTGTTTGATTTAGCATTGCAGCTAACCCATGCATCTATGCCTTTATCCGTTCTATGTTTATGGAAAATGTATTCTGTACCAGACAGTGTACTGGGCTGGAGATGCAGAAAGACTCATGCTACTGCTAATCCCAGGAGCTGAAAGAATAAACCTCAATCCCTTAATATTTTATAACTTCTTTTTCGTTCTCTTCAATTCTGGTTTCCCCCACCCTTCATAAAATGTTACCTTGATTATGTAAGCCTTGTGCCTGGATATTTTTCAAAGGTTTTTAACCATCCACGGTTTTCTCCCCAGTGTATCTTCATGTGTACAGGCTTTTCAATCACTTTCCCTCCATGTCTATTTTACACACACACACACACAAGCACTCCAATTGAACAGGTATATTTCTGAACACAGGAATTCCTCCAAGCCTGTTCCTTCCACCCTGTGCACGCTGTTCCCTCCATCTTCACCCCTAAATGTCCGTATTTTTTCCTTCACTATGATATGCTCTCGCGTCTTATTTCCGATGGCTCTTGTCTGTAATATCTTGTTTTTTTTATTGTTCTATCCTACTGTGTAGATATGTAAATCCTCATGACCTGCCTCAGTAACACCAGAGAAATATCTTAAGACGGCATGAAATGTGAGTTTCCGTAGTGTAGTGGTCATCACACTCGCTTAACACGCGAGAGGTCCTCGGTTCGAAACCGAGCGGAAACAACTGATGCTTTTTTTGCCTTCCATCATGCGGGGAAAATCAGCCCTCCGCCTCCCTTAAAGGGAACCAGTGGTCATCCCACTCCTGTTGGTTTGTCGTTTTCATTTCGTTTTTAAGAAACAGATAAACATCCTGAGATAGACCTGTTGAGTTAGCCGGCCGTTCTGGGTGACTCCTCCCAACTGGGAAGTTTTCCCTTCTATCTCGGAAAATCTGAAAAGTGAAATTTTGGGACGCCAAGCTTTTCCCATGGCTACTCCCCGCCTCCTTTTCCTTAGAAGAGGAATGGGTACCAACCGTGCTCTTGCCTCAGGGCATCTTTGAGAAGACTTGTCCTTAGCAGAGTCAGGGTTTCAAGTGAATGATGGGGATGGGACTCTGAAAAACTCGGAGAAAAAGGAAAGTGAAGTGTGGGGGATTAGCTCAAGTGGTAGAGCGCTCGCATAGCATGTGAGAGGTAGTGGGATCGATGCCCACATTCTCCAGCTTTTGCTCTCAGTCGAGGAGCTCTGACTGATAACTGCAGATCTTCTAACCTGTAGAAAGAAATGAGAAAATTAGACACTTTGCACCCAGCTCTGGGCAAGGACATGACAGAGCAGCGCTGGCTCACTGGCCTTTGGTATGTACCTTTACTATCAGCCTATAATTTATTCTCTGTTTTTTCAGAATAGCTGGTCATCTCAAGGGATATGCCCAATTCCTTTTTATTCCTGTTTCTTCCTGCTACTTAGCTGCAAGGTGGCACAGTCCTGAGAAGCACAGGGCAGAGCTGGGTCAATAAAGCCCCAGCTTTCTTGTCAGGGACTGAAACCGAGTACCCCAAGTAACCAGAAAATATCAGGAAAGACACCGTAGAAAGCAAACACGTGAAGTTATTAGTGAACTTCTGGTTGCACCTGCGAGCTGTGACTAAGTGGCTCTGATCCTAAACAACCTACCATGGACTTTGAGAACTGAAGTGATAGCGCACTGCCCAAGTCCACGCTGGTCACTGGATTGCACACACTCCAGAGATCTCCAAATAGCATCAGAAAGGCTTTGGGAATGGATTGGACTATGAAACCACAACACACAGAAGGCTGTTCGGTACCTGGAATTTGAGCACAAGGCAGTCAGGTGCCTGCAAAAGCAAGATCGGCAATATTCCCCATAAGCTTTGAACAAGACATAAAGCCTTATAATGTAATACAAAAATGGCCAAGTTATAATCCAAAATTATTCAGCATATGAAGAACCAAGAAAAATCTTAATTCTCTTGAAAAGAGAATCAACAGATACCAATACTGAGATGACACAAATATTGGAATCCTCTGACAAATATTTTCAATGCTGTGAGAACTAGGGGTGAGAACTCTTTGAAATGAATGTAATGTTAGGAAGTCTTAGCAAAAGATAGGAAGATATACATCCAAATTGCAACTTCAGAACTGAAAAAATATATTAACCAAAATTATAAAGAACATCTCACTGGATTGTCTCAATAGGAGAAGGAGATGACTGGAAAAAGTCAGTGAATGTATACATAGAACAATAGTAACTACTCAATCAAAATGACATAGAGAAAAGTGTATTTTAAAAGATGGACGGAGCCTTAGGGACAAATAGGAAAATAGCAAAGTTCTTACATTCACATCATTGGAAACCCAACAGAGGAAGGGAAAGAGGTCTTTGAAAAGAGGCGGTGGGGGGAACACTGGAAATATTAATGGTTGAAAACTCCCCAAATTTGGCAAAAGATATAAACCAGAATAAAAACATTCAGCAACGCTATAGCAGCATAAAACCAAATAAATCTACACCCAGACATATAACAATTAAACTGCTGGAAACAAAAGAGGAAAAAAATGCTTGAAAGCACCAGAAGAAAATGAAAGGGAAACTGCAATCTGAATGATTGTGGATTTCTCATCAGAAACCATAAGAACCGTAAAGAAATGACATGACTTTTATTAAATGCTGAAAGAAAAGACCTGTCACTCCAGTAGCTAAATATAACAAAAATACCCTTCAGACATAACAAAAGCTACCCTCCAGTAGCTAAATATAACAAAAATACCCTTCAGACATTCTCATTTGAGGTAAACTGAGAGAATTCATTGCTAACAGAAGTGCTAGAAAAGAGTAATGTCGTGAGACAAGAAAAAAATGATACCAGAAGGAAACAGAAGAGCATAAATGAAGGAAAACGTTAACCAAAATTTCAGAAACAGAAACCTGTTTGAAATAAAATGATGTTTATTGGGACTGCAGCCTGGGAGACACAGATTCAAGAAGCACATGAGTCGTGTTCCACTGGACTACAAAATGAAGGAAGCTTATTAAAGGGAAAAACTGCGAGGCCACACAGTTAGTTACCTAAGTTGTTTGTCCATAATTATAATTGGAACTGACAAGAAGCAAGACTGCTTATTAAGCAAGAATTGGTTAGGGTCTACAATGGTTACATAGTTACAAGTGGACCTTGAGACTGTAAGTTTGCAGCTTGTGGAAGTTGCTCCAGATATGGCTGCTGGTGTCCTTGGGTTTGGTACAGTTCAAAGTTCAAATTCTCGGTGATGTAGGGACTGGTCTAAGACCACATCCTCAGTGGCCATCACCCTATTTTTATATGCCTGAACTATGATTACTCCATTATGATTTCAGTTTGTCATCAGAACCATAACAAAGAAGCAAATAACTGGGTAAATATAATAGACTCTTATGTTACTCTTCAGTTCCTTAAAGTATATTTGATGCTTGAAAGTGAAAATTATTACATTATCTGGTGGAGTTTTCATTGTATCTATATGTATTATATACATAACATAAAGGGGTTATGGTAAAGGGACTAAATGGTGGTGAGGTTTCTATACTCAACTTGAATGGTAATTTATTGATTCTAAGTATACTGTGAAATATTAAGGATGTGTATGGTAATCACTAGACCAGTTACTAACAATGTTTAAATAAGTCAAGTGAAGGTAGGAAGGAAGAGGAACAAAGAAATATGAAAAACAAAGGGAACAAACCATTAATAAATTATTAAATAGTAAATGCAAACTTATTAATAATAATATGATGTGAGTTTCTTATAGTCAGCATATTTATTTTTAATATATTCTGGCAATCCAGATATATCAATTAAAAATCACAGTTTGTCAGTGTATTAAAAATAAATATGCTGATTATAAGAAACCCATTTCAAATATAGTTAAATGTGAGATTAAAAGCTATATTCAAGAGTACAGGAGATATAGGAGATTAAAAGAAAAGAATGGGAAAAGAGACCCCACACAAGCATTAATCAAAAAAGATAAAGTGGATATATTAATATAAGACAAAGTGGATTTTGAAAGCAAAGAAAATTGCCAGGTATTACTTGAGAAGGTATGCAATTATAAGATGTCAGCTCACTAACAAAATAACTATCCTAAAAGTGTATGCCTCTGACCACAGAGCTTCAAAACCCATAAACAATAGCTAATGAAACTGAAAAGAAAAGTAGAAAAATCCACAATTATTGCTGCAGATGTCAACAATCCTGTCTCTTTCACTGATGGGCCTAGTAGATAACAAATCAGGGAATACATCAAGGGACTAAACACTAACCACCACTGGATCTAAATCACCTTATTAAGTAAAATTGCAATGTGGGTAGAAGAAGTTGAGAGAAAAGCAAAATCATATCCAAATTAGGAAATCAAAAATGGTCAGCGTGAAGCAGAAAACTAGTATTTCAGAAAGAGTTACTTAGCTACCAATGCCAGGGAGACTGAAAGTGGTGAAACCGGAAGTGGATCATTCCTTGTCCATATTTATCCTCCCTGCTCCTGAGGTATGGGTGGTCAGATTCATTCTCAGTGGCTTGAGCCTACTGCAGTGCCTGGCACAGAGCAGCTTCCCAACGAATATGCACTGAATGAATGGAAAGGAGGTGATGGAGTCAAAAAAGCTGCACAAGAATAATGTTCAGTATTTGGCAAGTCATTTGATGTAGGTTTTGAAGGAGGAGAATAAGCCAAAGTTGACTTGGAAGTCTAAGCCCAGAAGTCCAGCACAGAGATTGGGAATTAGACAGGTGGTGTGTGGATGAATGGGCTACTGTGGAGAAGAACAGACAGAGAGATCGTGAGCTGGAGCTGAGAAAGAGCTCACAGTTTGGAATCTAATAATTTTTCTCCGTTCATACTTTGCTGTTTAGCAGCTCTGGGACCTTAGAAAAACTACCTAACTTCTCTGAGCCTCCATTTTATCTGGAAAGTGCAAAATACGATACAGAGTTTTGTTGCCAAAATTCAACTGGACTACATGAAATAATCTCCATAAATCTCTTAGTACGATTTAGCACATAAGGTTGAAACAACAAGGTGGCTTTTTGTTAAGTTCAGTTTGTGGTTTTTGTAGGGAGAATGTCTCCAGTCATATAGCTACAAATGGAGATGTAGAGTAAGACAGAGAAGTACAGACTGTAGACAAATTTGAGGACTAGTGATTCACTCAGTGAAATAATATTAACTGGGCAGCTCCTATGTTTCTTTCAACAAGGAGGTGATGAAAGGTGTAAGATTGAGTGAGATCTCTGAGGGCAGGAAAAAGCGCATAACTGGAACACAAGACTAACAAAAGACGGCACATTGTCTCCAGTCAAGAAACCCAGATGATCTTATCTGTAGATGAATTCCGGAAAGGCATAGACTGCATCATTCCTGATTTGGGGCATTGGCTTATTGGAATGATTTTCAAGTACCATTGATTGTATTTATTAAAAGCTAGCAGCTGATAAAATAGTGGTGGTTGGAAAGTACTGTCTCCTATTTTATTCTCAATGAGTAAAACTCGAGCTATCTGCCCTCGCATCAGTTTCATAATCTGAAGGTCCTGAGTTCGAGCCTCAGAGAGGGCAGGCAGGTCATTATCTTTCCATAGTCTTTTGAAAAATGAGCCAGCCTTTGCTTAAAAGGGTGAAATTAGATTTCGAGTTTGTTGCACTTCCCAGTAACTTCAGTAAAATCATTGGTGAAAACACTTCGATTATACCAGAAAACACAAGTTATATCACACTTTTGATCTTCCTCTCCATCTGATGGAAGAAGCAGGGGAGAGTTCTCTTCCAAATTTGGGCCTGGAAGGTCAGCCATTGGCAGTTAAGGAATGGGGAGGTGTAAAATCATTTATTCTCTTAATCATGCAACAAATATTTCTTATTAGTGGACCCCTCTAGGTGCAGTGATTCAAGAGTGAATAAAACCTCAAACTTGCCTCCCTTATAGAGCTACATCCCAGTTAAGAGGCGTAGGAGACACAGACAAGACGCAAATAAGAAAACTGCATAATAAGCTAGGTGAGAAGATGTCTGCTGCGGGGTAATCATTAGGCCATCAGGGGGCTGGGAGAGTGGAGGTTCAGCTTTCAGGAAAGTTGTCACCTTGAGATACGTTTTAGTCTCTTCTTCCTTCTTGCTTGCTGAAATCCTTGCGCCCCAATTTTTCTAACCCTGTCAGTAGAGTCAGTTTTACCTGTCCAGGCAAGCGGGGGTTACAAGAGCTTTTTGCACATAAGGCAGGTGGACTTCGCTGGATAAATAGTGGTACCTGATACATCCTTCACATGTTTCTTCACGTGGAAAATGAGACCTCCAGAATTCTCTAGGTGGTTCACAGCAACTGGTGCAGGGTCAGAACAATAGGAAATGATTAGCAAGCGTTAGCTACCGCTTTTGCCTGTGGAGTGCTGTCCTTACTCACTGAGTTTGTACTATGGGCGCTCATTAGAGGCTTGAAGAATGGATTTGCAGATTGAGATTAAAACCCACTAACGTTCTCTTCTTGGAAAGAACAGGCTAAGGTTTCCCTTAGTCCCTGGGTAAGGAAAGAGCCCTAAATGAGTTTGAAAAAATGAATGTTCCCTGGGAAAAGCAGGATGCTTTTCAGTCTGATCGCAAGCTGGGTCTCAGCATACTGGTGACGGCTCAGGATGTCCGGATACTTAAGCAGCCGATCTGAGCAGAATGTCCACGGTGGAGAGAAACAATCTTGGTTTCATATCCGCAATTTGAAAGGCAAATGCAACAGACCTGTTGTCTACTGACCTTAGGAATGAAACAAACAAAAGAAACTTTGTTTCTTTCACGATGAAAAAAAAACAAAATCAAACCCCAAAATCTTTACCATTATATCTGACTAAAATTGTCACTGGAAAACTCAAAATATCTGACAGATATTTAGGATGAGAAGGGATTCTGACGTGTGGAGCATCCGTGTTTTTTGTTGAACTTTTCTTGTTTGAGCAGTTTTTTCTTGATTTTGTGTTGATATTTCCTGATCATTCCTTCATTTCTTTCAAATTAAAGACTGAGTAAAAGCCCTGATTTCCAGTTTCCAATGTTCTCTTGAAAATTCTTCCTCTTCCCTCTGCTACCTCATCCTTGTCCAGGATCCTAGTGTCTTACTATGCCAATCCTATCTTTCTCTGGAAGACAGGAGGAGGGATGAAGCCCTACCCAGCAACCTGGGCCACGTTGGGAGGGCTTAATTGTGCAGGTGAGAGGGCTGCAGAAGCCACCCCTCCTCTCCTCCTCCTAGGTGGCCATATTTCCAAAATCTCTAACAATCACAACTCTGTTTTATAGAGAAATACATGACATGTGAGACAGCCCCGCAATTCCAGCTGGGCACCCTACCCAGCTGGGACCTTCACTTGCTTTCTGGCAATTCAAAAGAGTGAAATGGTTTCAGAGCTAGATCATTCCCATGATGAAATACTATAGATCTCACTCCTCCCACCCCACTCCTTAATAGAAACAGTAATTTTTCATTGTGCTTTTGCTGAAGTCATATTTTCTCTCAGGCCCTCTTTGGTGGCAATGAAATAACCTTGTGGCAGCAGGTTAGACCCATACAACTGGTTAGGGCACATGTCTAGAATGACCCCAGGTCAACAAGAGGGTTAGAGCATGGGAATTAGGTTGAATGTTACAAAGCCTTCGTGGCACTGGGAGCTAGTGAGAAAGATATTCTATCTTCCCCAGTTTTGCTCCTTCATTCCTTCTCCACAGGCACCTGAGTCCTCAGAGCTTCTCCCCTGAACCCAACTCCAGGAAATATTGGATTGCCTTTAAAAATGACAATTTATACGTTTATATTTCACACAGAAGACAGCACAGACTCAGTCTTTGACCAATACTCTTTGTCATTGTATTACAACAAGGAAGGAAAACCTGCTGTGGAGGGAGTGAACATGATCTGTACTGGACTGTGCTGGCCTTTCCATCTCAACATTCATGGTTTTGGGCTAGTGGGAGGGTGGACCTCCCACCCCTGTTTTCCAAACAGAGAGATCCTGGTGAAAAGAAGGTCTTTCCACTATTTGTAATTGACATTTATGGGGTCTATTGACCTGGGAGAAGAGGGAAGGATGTTGAGGGACACCTAGAGAGACAAGATGTACAAAAGAATTTGTGGGTGTGAGGTCTGAGCTTCCTGGGTCTGGAAGGGGTCGAAAAAGACCCAGATGGTCAAAAACAAAACAAACAAGAAAATATGAAATTAGGGGAATTCTTAGAGAAAACTCATAAAGAAGAATAGGAGTAGGATCTTTGGGTAGTTCTTCCTTAAGGAGGTTCCTTACCCACCTGTCTCAACCCAAACGTTGTAGTACCTGCAATGACAGTTCAAATCAACACCTTCAGAAATATCTCTCAAATTATGAAACAGTCAGGCGGTATTTACTTTCCACACATAGAATCCAAAATAAATTTTTTCCTCTTTGCACAGGCAGCTGAAATATGATTTAAAATGGGGGTGGGGGGATCCCAACAGGTAATGCAGGAAATATATTTATCAACATTAGCGATCAGAACCAGATGAGGTCCAAAGACAGGAAGGGAAGATAAAGCGGGTCATGATTCTGCCATGCTGAGCTGTGAACAGCCCTTGCACTTTGCTTTTCACTGAAAGACTTCCCTCAACTTGATATTAAACGTCTTCAGGCACAGAGAATCCTGTGGGTGCTGCTCTTGGAGACTCTGTGAATGGGTGCTCCTTCAGCACACCCAACATTTGCTTAGGCCAGAGTCACACAGTCTTCAAATGAGATGGAAAATTTCTCGCATTTTGGCTCTGCTGTGGGTATTTGGTAACCGGGCTCTGTCTGGGCTAGTTTCCCAGTTGTCCACAGAGGGCCTTTCTTCACCTCTCAGCTCCTGACTAATACGTCTTTTCATTTTGAATCAGACCTAGTAAGGTGCCTACTTCTTGGCATTCAGCCGCTAAATCAAATGTTACTTTGCTACTGAGACCACCGCCCCCCCCATAGCTAATGTCTCTTATCGTGATTTCAGTCTATCACATCAATTTAGGCCACCTTCCTCACAAACACTCTCTGGTTCAGAAAGTGTCTTATGAAGTTTTTCTTCTTAAATTTCCTGTTTCTCCTCTAGAATATAAGGATCTTTAGGCTCAAATCACTGTTTTGCCCTCACTGTGTCCTCAGTGCCTGAAGTTAAGGCATAAATACGGCTTCTGTCTTGAAATGAAAATATTAGGTAAGGCTAAGGAATAGGTAGATCAAATATTGAACAGTTAATAATTTAATAAATGATTTCATTAACTTCCAAAATGTTAATCTCTGCACCTGTCGATTTATTTTACTCTTTCTTTATGCCTTATTCGATGTTTTGAATTTTATTGATGAATGACAACTTATTTATACTGTATAATTTAAATTTTTCCCAGATAGAATCTTCTACTTCTATTGTAATTAGTGAATAACAAATAAAGATGTAAGGGAACACAGATGTTTAGGACTCCCGTTATAAAACAGTCACAACTGATAACGGTTTAAAGTTGGGTGAAAACTGGAACAGAATTAAAACCCTATTTCCTTTTGCATGTATTTTCTTCTACACAGGTTCTTAATTTCCAGTTTCTCTTCAACAGTGAAGTCCAAAAATGTTCCCTCTGTCTCTTCTTCTTTTTCCCACGGCCACTCTCTCCTCCCTTCCTTAGCAGAGGAATAGGTACCAATCATGCTCTTGCCTCAGGGCATCTTTGAGTAGCTGTGCCCTGAGTCCAGTCCTGGTTTCACGATAAGGACCTTGAAATTTTCTGAAGTTTGGGTCACCCAGAAGAGTGAATAATGAAGTGGAGATATTACTCTAAAATATTTGAGGAAAGAGACCAGAGAGATAAGTGGGGGATTAGCTCAAGTGGTAGAGCGCTCGCTTAGCATGTGAGAGGTAGTGGGATCGATACCCACATTCTCCAGCTTTTACTCTTTCAACCACGGAGCTCCAGCTGACAACTGCAAATCTTCCAACCTGTAGAAAGAAATGAGAAAATCAGACACTTTGGATCCTTCTCCAGGCAAGGACAAGACAGGACAGCACTGGTTCTACTGGCCTTTTTTATGTACCTCTACCATCAACCTGTAATTTATTTTCTGTTTCTTCAGAATAGCTGGTCATCTCAAGGGATATGCCCAATTCCTCTTTTTATTCCTGTTTCTTCCAGCTACTTGGCAGCAAGGCAGCAGAGTCCTGAGAAGTGCAGGGCAGAGCGGGGGTCAATAAGACCCCAGCTTTCCTGTCACTGATTGAAACCAGGAACCTCAAGTAACCAGAAAATATCAGGAAAGCAAACACAAGAAGTTATTAGTGAACATCTGGATGCACCTGTGAGTTGTGAATAAATGGCTCTGATCCTAAACAACATACCATAGGCTTTGAGAACTGGCTAAGCAAGGTTTTGTTGGGGTCTGCAATGGTTACATAGTTACAAGGGGGAACCTTGAGACCATAAAGTTGCAGCTGGTTATGTTGTTCTCAACAGGGCAAATGGCATCCTTGGGTTTGGCAAAGTTCAAAGAAAATTCAAGTTCTCACTGATGTAAGGAGGTGTCTGAGACCAGATTCTCAATGGCAGACGTCTCCATTTTTATATGCCTGAACTATGATGACTCCATTCTCATCAGAACAACAGCAGAGAAGGAAATATCTGGGTGAATAGGATAGACTATTATGTTTCTCTTGAGTTCTTTGAAGTATGTTTAATGTTTGAAAGTGAAAAGTACAGCATTGTCCCATGGAGTTTTCATTGTATCTACATGTACTATATACATGACATAAAATGATTATGGTAAAGGGACTGAATGGCAGTGAGTTTTCTATATTCAACTTGAATAGTAATTTATTGATTCTAAATATACTGTGAAATATTAAGGATGTATAGAGTAATCACTAGAGCAGCTACAGATAATGTTTAAATAAGCTGAAAGAAGGTAGGAAAAGAAACAAAGAATAAAAAATAAGGGAACAAACCATTAATAAACTATTAAATAGTAAATCTATATGCAAATTTATCAATAATAACATTAAATATACATTATCTAGACACACCCATAAAAATCAGAGATCGTCAGAATATACTAAAAATAAATATGCTGACCTTAAGAAACTCTTTTCAAAGGTGTTAATATATGAGATTAAATGTTATAAACAAGATTAAAGTTACACAGGAGATTGATAGTAAAGAATGGGAAAAGAGACACCACACAAGCATTAATCAAAAAGAGCCGAAGTGGATATATTCATATCAGACAAAGTGGACTTTAAATTTCCAGTTATTAAGTGAGAAGTTACATAATGATAAGGTGTTCTTTGACATTCTGTGAGCTTGGAAGCTGGAAGGAGAAAGCGGAGACAGTGGTCACATCTGGAATGCTGACAGTGTAGACAGTGTAGTAGCCTTTTCAGGATAATAAAATATCTTGAAACCACTTTATTCTTTGGGGAACCAGTGACAGTATGGTGACATATATGATTATGGGTTGTAGGATTCCAACTTTGCCCAGTTGATTTTCTTTTAAAATGTGAAAGAGAAGTGATGTTCTGTTTTACTTCTTATACACATGTTACCAAAATGACACCCAGAGATGGATTTCTGAAGGTTAGCTTGTCTAGAGATTGCTTCCTGAAGATCAGACCGTGCTGTTTCTTCCCCTTAAGGGCTCAAGGAAGGGAGGCATCTTCAGGCTGGAGAAAGCACCACAGTGGTTACGAGGGGATTACCTCTTTCCATTTGCTGCCTCTCTGAGCCTTTGAGAGAAGGATGACCACCACTGGGGACTTGGAATACAGGCTACGAAAGAATGAAAAAAAAATCCTTTTTCAGCACCATATGCTGAAAATTGTACTAAATGTTTATTAATTTTATGCAAGTTGTTTGATTAGGCTTTGCAGTTCATCCAAATATCATTATTCCCACTTTACTGATAAAACTGAAGCTCAGAGTAGTTGAACCATTTTTTTCTCAGTTTGAATGGATGTGTGGAGCAAAACCGGAAGTGGAAAACTGATTTTTTTTTCCTATATTAAAATGTAGGCTTTTCCTTTAGCCCTGTGCATAGTCTTATCACTTTTTATCCAGACCAATTCATTCATTAATTCATTATTAAAACAAATACTTATAAATCAGTGGATTTAATCTTCCATGCATCAGATATTAATTCAAAATCACTTGTGTCTACCACCCAGGTTCAAGTATTCTATACATGGCTTTGACACTTTCTTCTCCCTCAAAATCTCTACATCCAGTGTCTTGACATATACTCAAATACTGTAGATCCTTCCTGGACAACCTCTCCAGAATCTTTCTTTCTTCTCATGCATCTATGCCTTTATCCATTCTATGTTTATGGAAAATGTATTCTGTCCCAGACAGTGTACTGGACTGGAGATGCAGAAAGACTCATGCTACTGCTAATCCCAGGAGCTAAAAGAATAAACCTCGATTCTTTAATATCTTATAACTTCTTTTTCTCTCTCTCTAATTCTAGTTTCTCCGTTTCCTACCTATTTGGCATTCAAAATAAAAACGTTTCATAAAATGTTTTGATTTTAAAGCCATGTGCCTGGATTTTTTTTCAAAGGTTCTTAAGCCTCCACAATTTTCTCCCCAATGTATCTTCATGTGTCCAGGCTTTTCAATCACTGTTTCCCTCCATGTCTATTTTACATACACACCCGCACGCACACACTCCACTCCACTCCAACTAAACAGGTAATTGCTGAACACAGGAATTCCTACCTCCATGCCTGTTCCTTCCACCCTGTTCACTCTTCATCTTCACCCCTCAGTGTCCATATTTTATTTCTTCTCTCTGATATGATCTCGCTTCTTATTTCCGATGGGTCCTGCTTGTAATAGTTTGTAGTTTTTGGTTATTCTCTCACACGGTGTAGATGTGAAACCTTTCATAACCCACCTCAGCAAGAATTGAATAAATATGCCGGGAAAAAACCACAACGCGAGTTTCCGTAGTGTAGCGGTTATCACGCTCGCCTAACACGCGAGAGGTCCTCGGTTCGAAACCGAGCGGAAACAACAGCTGATTCTTTTGCCTTCCACCATCTGGGAAAAATCAGTGTACCACCTGCCCTAAAAGGAACAAGTGATCATCCAATTTCTTTTGGTTTCTTGTTTCGGTCTCCTTTTCAAGACACAGATAATCATCCTGAGGTAGTCTTGTTGCATTAGCCAACTGTTCTGGGTGACTCCTCCCAAGTGAGACGTGTTCTCTTCTGTCCCAGAAAATCTGAAACGTGGGGTATCAAACTTTTCCCATGGCTACTTTCTTTTCTTAGCGGAGGAATAGGTACCAACCGCGCTCTTGCTTTGGGGCATCTTTGAGAAGATGTGCCCTTAGTCTAAATTCTGGTTTCGCATTAATGGCTTTGACATTTCCTGAAGTTTGGGCCTTCCAAAAGAGCGAATAATGAAGTACTCTGAAAAGCTGAAGGAGGAAGGGGGGGCGGGGGGAAAAAAGAGAGAGTGAGTTTGGTGTAGGGGAGTTAGCCCAAGTGGTAGAGCGCTCGCTTGGCATGCGAGAGGTAGGGGGATCCATATCCACATTCTCTAAGTTTTACTCGTTCTACCGAGGAGCGCCAATCTTCCAGCCTGTAGTAAGAAATGAGAAAATTAGACACTTTGGACACTTCTTCGGGCAAGGACAAGGCAGGGCAGCGCTGGCTCTACTGGCTTTCGGTATGTACAGATATTTTCAACCTATAATTTGTTTCCTGTTTCTTCAGAATAGCTGGTCATCTAAAGGGATATGCCCAATTCGTCTTTTTATTCCTGTTTCTTCCTGCAACTTAGCCACAAGGCGGCACAGTCCTGAGAAGCTCAGGACAGAGCGGGGTTCAATAAGGCCGCAGCTTTCTCATCAGGGACTGAAACCGAGTGCCCCAAGTAACCAGAAAATATCGAGAAAGACACTGTGGAAAGCAAACACGTGAAGTTATTAGTGAACTTCTGGATGAACCCATGATCTATGTATAAGTGACTCAGGTCCTAAACAACAAAAACTTTGAGAACTGAAGTGATAGCGCACTGCCCAAGTCCACACTGGTCACTGGACTGCACACACTCCAGAGATCTCCAAATAGCATCAGAAAGGCTTTGGAAATGGATTGGACTATGAACACACAGAAGGCTGGTTGGTACTTGGAACTTTGACACAAGGCAGTCAATTGACTGCAAAAACAAAAGTAGCAATATTCTCCATAAAATTTGAACAAGACACAAAGTCTGATGCAAAAATGGCCAGGTTATAATCCAACATTATTCAGCAAATGAAGAACCAGGAAAATTGGTTAACTGACTTGGAAAAGAGAATCAACAGATATCAATACTGAGATGATACAGATGTTGAAATCTTCTAATAAATACTTTGAAGTAGTGGTTATTCAGTGCTCTGAGAATTAGGGGTGAGAACTGAAATGAATTGAATGTTAGAAAGTCTTAGCAAAAAAATGGGACATATAAGTCCAAATTGAAACTTCAGAACTGAAAATGTATTAACCAAAATTATAAACAACAATGCCTCAATGGACTGTCCTAATAGCAGACAATGACTGAGAAAAAGTCAGTGAATGTGAAGATAGATGATAGTAACTGTCCAGTCTAAATGACAGAGTGAAAAGTATATTTTAAAAGATGGCTGGTGCTTCAGGGACAAATTGGAAAATACCAAAGATCTTATATTCACATCATTGGAGACACAAAACAAGAGGAGAAAGAGGACCTTGAAAAAGGGGGAAATTTATTTTGAATTTCCAAATTTGAAAACTTTCCAAATTTGGCAAAAGACCTAAACCAGATTCAAAATGTTCAGTAAACTTGAAGCAGGATATACTCCTATAAAGCCACACCCAGACATATTACTATTAAACTGCTGAAAACCAAAGGAAAAAAATAAAAACTTCTTGAAAGCAACCTGAGGAAAACTAAAGGGAAACTTTGATCTGTTCTCATCAGAACCACAGAGGCCATAAAGAAATGACATGACTTTTTTAAATGTTGGAAGAATAGACCAGAATGCTGATATAGCAAAAATATCGTTCAAAGAGGTGAGAAATACATTTTGATTTGAAGGTAAACTGAGATAATCCATTGCCAGCAGAAGTGCTAGAAAAAAGTAAAGTGTGAGACAAGAAAAATGATACCAGCAGGACACTTGGAACAGCATGATTGAACAATAGCAAAGCTAGGAAAGATGTGGGTAAAAATGACAGACCTATTCTCTTGAGTTCTTTAAAGTATGTTTGATGATTGAAAGTGAAAATTACAACATTGTCTTATAGAGTTTAATTATATCTACATGTACTATATACATATCATAAAGGGCTTATGGCAAAGGTACATAATGGTGGTATAGGTTTCTATACTCAATTTGAATGGTAATTTATTGATTCCAAGTATGCTGTGAGATGTTAAGGATGTATAGGGTAATCACTAGACCACCTACTAACAATGTTTAAATAAGTCAAATGAAGGTAGGAAGGAAGAGGAACAAAGAAATATGAAAAAGAAAGGGGCGGTGGCTTCCCTGGTGGCGCAGTGGTTGAGAGTCCGCCTGTCGATGCAGCAAACACGGGTTCTGTGCCCCGGTCCGCGAAGATCGCACATGCCGCGGAGCGGCTGGGCCCGTGAGCTATGGCCGCTGAGCCTGCACGTCTGGAGCCTGTGTTCCGCAACAGTGAGAGGCCCGCGTACCGCAAAAAAAAAAAAAGGAACAAGCAATTAATAAATTATTAAATAGTAAATCTGTATGCAAACTTATTAGTAACTATATTACGTGAGTTTCTTATAGACAGTATATTTTTTATTAGTTACCCATTTTATACATATTAGTGTATATATGTCAGTCCCAATCTCCCAATTCATCCCACCACCACCCCCAGTATGTTTATTTTTTAATAATTCTGACAATCTAGACATGTCAGACTGTATTAAAAATAAATATCCTGATGGAATTGCTTCTCAGTATTCTCTGCTGTGAAGTTTTTGCATATCTGTCTATCTCCAGGAACCTCTAAAACAAAAGAGGAAAAACTATCCAGGTTTTGCGTGTAGCACATGAGAATGGCCTCTTTGTTTCCTTTAATGATTTTGAAGGGTTTCTAAAGTTATTGCTCAGGACCGGCGTTACGGTTGAAATACACAGGCAGGGACGGTAATCATGGGGTCCTAGGCAGATGGGTAAGCATCTCGTTAAGGACAGACTTCCCAACACTCTCTTTCTTCCCCCTCTTCCTGCGTGAATTCATTTTCTATAAATTCCACTGGGCGTCAGAACCTTCCTTTGCCCGACTCTCTGGCTCTTTGCCATCCCCTCCCCAACCGGCATCTACTAGGAGACCTTAGACGCGCAAGTCCTCTCGTAATCTAGCTTCTTTAGGTCCCCGTCATTGGCCATTTAGTTAACTTTTCACCATTAAAATTAACTTCTCTCGGCTTCTATAACACGGGGTTAAGGACCCACCCGACATACAGCACCGCGCATTGCTGTGATGGAAAATGACCAGCCCAGCCTCCCACAGACCTTCTTCCTCTTTGAGCATCTATCTCTGCCTGCTCCGAGATCCCCCATCTCTCTTCCACTGTTTTTCTCCACCCGCTACAAAGTTGGAGTGTCAGTTAAGACATCGCCAGCCCTGTCATGTGTGGAACCATACGAGGAAAAAAATCAGAAAGATCCGATTTACTACACTTCCAATATTTCAATGTCCAATATTTCCCTGTCTTCTACGGACTCATAAAAAATTTTTTTAAGACACCGCCCCCCCCCCCCCAAAAAAAAGTCAATGTTTTCTATATCTGTATTGAGCTGTAGTCATCTGGGAAGTTGCTGTTACCGACCAAGAGGGCAAGGAGATGCACAGCCGAAGACCTCGGGCGTAGACCCTGCAGGCACCAGCCAGCGAAGTTAGTGAAGTACAATTTCTGCGCTATTGGCTATTTTGAGCACGTGGTTATTTCGGCACTAGAAGTTTTATGCCCCGCGTGGTTTTTCAGGGCTAGTCTGGAGTTCCAAGCGTCACCGCCCTCAAGGCAGAGCGTCTCCAGAACCCCTCGGGAAACAGCAGTTGCGCGGAGCGGCGAGCGCATGTCTGCTGGGGACCCGAACGGTTATTGTAGGAAGACTCTGGCTCTGATACAATCTCATACAATCTCACTTCTTGATACTTCACAGCAGAAGAAACTACGTCCCAGAGGTAAATGAGTGCAAAAACAAAGAAAACGAACACGCCGAAGAAAAGACAGCTGCCTTCTCTGAGGCTCGAACTCAGGACCTTCAGATTATGAGACTGACGCGCTGCCCACTGCGCTAAGAAGGCGCTCGGGTACCCATCGGGTACCCACCTTAGCCAGGCTGTAAATGAATTATCTAATTTCTTTCCCTCGAAACGGATTACTTTCTGGATTTTCAGTTTTCTTCGTCCAGAGTTACTGGTTATCCAAGATATTTCCAAATATCCAGGGTCCTTTCTAGCTCCGCGCTCAAAAGAGCTTCATACCTGGAAACTAGTGTATCCACTGAACAATTGTGCCTGACCTCTGGTCGATGCTGTCCTTATTTTCTAATCATCTGGATTGTCGTTCCCTCAATTATCAGTCGATTTTTTACTATCCATAGTCTCCTTTGTTGGAATAGTAGACTCTCACCAAATAGTAGCTGGACGAATGCATAGCTCCCAAACATATCTGCAGTCTACACTTACGTGTCTTAATTTAAATCTACATTTCCACCTATGTTGCCTGAGATGTTCCCCTCAGTATATCACAAACTGACTTTGTAAGTCTGCATGTTTTCTTCACTTCTATGTACCAAAAATCCTATTAAAGATTCTATTCATTCAATTTCATTTAGTCCAGTTTAGTTTTTTGCCATAAATCTATATATCATTATCCACATTTTACTGATGAAACTGAGGCTCCGTAGAATCAGATTCACAACTGCTAAATGGCAAAGCCAGATGTTGAAAGCAGATTTTGCTGATTCCAAAAAGTGTGCTTTCTTCACTCTAGATTATGTTCTTCCCCACATCACCACATTCACTCGTTACACAAATATTTATAGAACTGTGAACTCTTCAGTCCATTCAACAGACATTAATTCACAGCCTGCCATGTGCCTGGCACCTGAGTTCAAAACTTCCAAGAAAGCCTTGACCTTTCATCCCTCAAATCCTGACAAATACTTTAGACTATCAGTTCTCAAAGTGTGGTGTCCAGACCCATGGGGGTTCTGAGACACTTCAGGGTATCTGTGAGGCCAACAATTTTTTCATAATTATCAAGACTTTATTTGCTATGAAAAAAAAATCCGATGGTGCAAAAACAGCAGCGCATAAACCTTCTGGTGCCTGCTATGAATCAAGGCAGTGACATCAAGCTGTGCCAGCAGCCACTGTGTCTATCCACCACACACTCAGAAAAAAAAAAAAGTATTTTACTTAAGAATATCCTGATGGAGCAGTAAAAAATATTTACTAACTCTCACCCTTAAGTACATGTCTTTTTAATAATTTGTGTGAATAAATGAGAAGTGCAGAAAAAGCCTTTCAGCTGTGCACCACAGTAGAATGATTATCTCTGAGAAAAGCACTTGGGTGACTTTTGAGTTGTGAACTGTTCTAGTTATGGGTTTTGTTTTGTTTTGTTTTTCAGGGAACACCACTTTTATTTGAAAGAAGTAACAGACAAAACTATGACACATTCAGGCATTTTCTCAAGAATAAAAAAATTCAGCCTGTCACTTCAAAGAAAATAACTGACAGAATTTGTTTGCAATGATAAAATATTAGCCTGCAAGTGAAAATTAGCATCTAGGAAACTTCATGAATTTGCAGCTTCCCAATATTTAGAGATGTTTCTGATGAGATTGGTGATGGTATCAATGAATGTTCTTTTCTGTTTGTTTGATATTGTATACTGAAACGTTTCAACATTTGGAAGAACTACATATCTCAGTGGACCAATATAACCAAGTTGTTACCAAATCACACATGGGTGAAAGATCCATTCAAAGTTAGCAATAAGGCGTCAGATTCTACTTTACGACCAACCCTAAAGAAGGTACTGCCTGTCAAGTATTGGTGTAAAATCAAAGAAAGATGTCCACAATTACCTGAAAAGGCTATTGAAATACTCTTTCCTTTTCTAATAGCATATCTGTATGAAGCCAAACTTTCTTCATATGCTTGAAACAAAACATTATATCTCAAGATTTTGAATGTGGAAGCAGATATAAAAATCTGTCTTCTATTAAGCCAGTCATTAAAGAGAGTTTAAAATTAAAGAGTTATTTTCCATAAAATTATATTACTTATGATGACATCTGATAGGTTGATCATGTTATTTTAAAAATCAAATAAACATTTTAAATCTTAACATAATAAATATTGACAGATAAAGTTCACAAAGGTCTTTGGGTTTCATTATAAAGTTTTTAAGAGTGTGATGAGTCCTGACACCAGAAAGCCTGAGAACTACTACACTAGATTATTTTTTACAGAACCTCTCTTGAATCTCCCTCTTCCTTTTCATTCCATCATTCATTCTACTCATAATTATTGAGGACGTGTTCTGTGCCAGGTTTGGGGAGTCAGAGGCAATTGGGCAACCCCGACCTCAGGAGCTGACAGGATAAACAAAGGCCCCGTTCCCATACTCTCAAACTTCCTCATTCTCTCAGCTAAAAACAGCCTCTTAAATATTGCATTTTGATAATGTAACCCTTCTGCTCTGTATTAATTTGCTAGAGATGCCATAACAAAATACCACAGACTGGGTGGCTTAAACAACAGAAATTTTTCTCACAGTTCGGGAGGCTACAAGTTCAAAATCAAGGCGTCGGCAGGTCTGGTTTCTTCTCAGGCCCCTTGACTTGCAGATGGTCACCTTCTTGCTGTGTCCTCACATGGTCTTTCCTCTGGGCACATGTCCGGTATCTCTCTCTTTGTGCCCTAATTGTCCCTTCTTATAAGGACACCAGTCAGTTTGGATTAGGGCCCACTCTAATGACCTCATTGTAACCTAACCACCTCCTTAAAGGCCCTGTCTCCAAATACAGTCATGTTCTGAGGTACCGCGTGCTAGGCTTTCAACATATGAATTTGGAGGGACAAAATTCAGCCCATAACACGCTCAGATTTTTTATATTTTCAACTCCAAATTTTCAGCCTTTGCTGTCACTACTTCCCTTCATGAGTATTTTAAAGCCCCCTCAATTAGAAAGGCCATACACTTTTTCTCATAGAGGAATTCCCACTTCCATGCCTGGTTCACACATCCGTGATTTCTCTTCTTCTTCATTCTCTAAGGCCCATTCTTGATACTTCCATTCTTATATGATCTCGACTTTTTTTTCTGGAATCCATGACTCCTTTTCAGTAACCATCTTATGGTTTTTGCTGTTACAGTATTCAGTATGGATGTGCCCCATCTTTCATTAATATCTTCCATCTAGCGGTCACTGTATCCATAAGGAAGTGCTGACAGTGGAGCTACACTCCAAAACCTGACATATGCATAGACTAATTATTGAGTTGGCCAAATATTTCCTTCAGTCTTTAAGTAAAAATAAAAGACACATTTTTCATTTTCACCAAGAACTTTATTGAACAACGTATTCACCGTTTTGTCCCACTACCTTCTGCCATTTTCCAGGCAACTTCATAATTCCATCTTCCCAAAATTTTTTATCTTTTTGAGCAAAGAACTGTTCCAGGTGCCTTTTACAGTCTTCCAGGGAATTGAAATTTTTTCCCTTAAGAAAATTTTGTGAAGGAATAAATGGAAATCCAAAGGTGTAATGTCTGGTGGATATGAGGATGAATCAGAACTTCCCAGCCAAGCTGTAACAGTTTTTGCCTGGTCATCAAAGAAACATGCAGTCTTGTGTTATCCTGATGGAAGATTATGCATTTTCTATTGACTAATACTGGATGCTTTTCATTGAATGTCTCTTTCAGTTGGTCTAACTGGGAGCAGTACTTTTTGGAATTAATCATTTGGTTTTCTGGAAGGAGCTCATAATAGAAGACTCCCTTCCAATCCCACCATATACACAACATCACCTCCTTTGGATGAAGACTGGCCTTTGGTGTGGTTGGTGGTGGTTCATTTCGCTTGCCCCACAATCTCTTCCGTTCCACATTATTGTACAGTATCCACTTTTCATCACCTGTGACAATTTGTTTTAAAAACAGAACGTTTTTATTACGTTTAAGTAGAGACTTGCATGTGGAAATATGGTCAAGAAGGTTTTTTTGCTTAACTTATGTGGAACCCAAACATCAAAGCGATGGACATAACCAAGCTGGTGCAAATGATTTTCAACACTTGATTTGGATATTTTGAGTATGTCGGCTATCTCCTGCGTGGTGTAATGTTGATTGTTCTCAATTAATGTCTCAATTTGACTGCTATCAACTTCAACTGGTCTACCCGACTGTGGAGCATCATCCAGTGAGAAATCTCCAGCACGAAACTTCGCAAACCACTTTTGACATGCTCGATCAGTCACAGCACCTTCTCCATACACTGCACAAATCTTTTTCGCGTGTTTCAGTTGCGTTTTTAACCTTTCTTGAAATAATAAAGCATAATATGCCAAAAATGTTGCTTTTTTTCTTCCATCTTCAATATTAAAATGGCTACACAAAAATTCACCAGTTTTGATAAGTTTTTCTTTAAATACAAATACACGCTGACAGCTGTCACAATACAATCTAACAAAATTGTTTCGAATGAAGCTAAAGACAACTAAGCGCTACTAGAGACATCTTAGGGAAAACCAAATGAACTTTTTGGCCAACCCAATATTTATATTGCCTAAAGAAATTCCTGACTCTCCTGATCCTGAAGGTAGCCATTTGTTGTCTTCTTATTCACTCAGGTTCTTGCCAAGCTTACAGGATCCAATGCAGGTCCCAGGAAAAGAGGGAGGAAAGTAATGCTAACCCTGCTTCTGTTTCTACCTACCTGGTTCCTTTAGCTGGAAGCTCTGTAGCATCCATGTCATGGGATGGTTTATGCCATAGTCTCAGGAGTTTTTCTAATGTTAAGAGTATCTTTTCTAATGAACTCTTTCGTTGGTGAACTCTTGTCATTTGTCTTGGTCAATGCCAGTAACGGGTCTGCATGTCAAAATGCCTGTAGGTACTTGGGATGTTCCTCTCTTCCTCCATATTTGGGTGAATCATTTTCTCTTAATTAGGGAAGTTCTTTCACTCTTGTTTCAAAGTCTAGTCCAATATGCTTCTTTTACAAAACCTCTTCCTCCATGCTACATTTCTCTTCAGATCCTTTTCAGACCCTCTTAGATCTTTGGGGTGATGGTTGTGGGGATCCTGGCTATAACTACTTTCTACATTGCTACACATCTCTATTTAAATTTGAATAGGGACATAAAATGAGAAAAAAATACACATCCATGTCTCAAAATATATAGCACAAATGCAAATAGGGAACAGCTGACAATAGACCAGGAAGTATCTACTTTCTGCTCTAGTTTTAAACAGTTTTTATGTTGTTAAAGACAGTTTGTTGTTTTAACTGTTGTTAAAAACAGTTTATGTATGTTAAAGACAAATAAGTGGGAGTTATTGGCTAGAACAAGATATTATTCCAAAAGTGCAAGTAATTGGGACACGTGAAATTCGTGGCTTTTTATTTTATTTGCCATCTCTAAACAGAAATTATATTTACACCAATACTCAGAAATTGAAAATGTCAAGTAGCTTTACATTATAAACATTGTTGTATCTGCCATGTGTTTGGAATAACGCAAATGGAGCACTGCCTCTTAGATATCTGAGATGTCATTTTTTGGTATGATAGTAATAATAACAAAACTGATTAACCGATAGCCATATAACGTTATCAATTGGACCTCTCCAAATTCTATGACATGAAAATGACCAATCTCTGGGATAGAATAATACAGAAGATATATTTAAGTCTTCCATTATCATTTTATTTTTATTCACTGGATGCATTCTTTTCCTACCTCCATATGAAGTTTTATGACTTATCCTGACTAATACCATCTCAGTCCCAAAATTAAAGTGCTAAGCTCCATGTAACACTCTAAAATGCAAACTTGACATAAAGATAAAACTTCTCCCTTCACCCACTGGGGATGTTGAGTCATGGCTACTTGAATAAATGCAAGGGAAAATATTTCATCTCTCTTTGCTTCCCTGAACTCTTACCCTTCCCCTGCCATCTTGTTAACTAAGGCTTTGACCCTTCCAAGTTTGAGTGTAGTGGAGGGATGAATTAAGGCAGAGCGAGGTGAGATTAAGGGGACGGGGGTACAATAAAATTCTTACTTAAATGGTGATGTCATTAGTGTGACCCTCTCTGGTTGTTCAGATTTTAAATATGAATAATTCTTCTTTGAACAACACACAAGATTGTGGGTTCTCTTTTGCATTTCCCCTGATGATGACGTATTCTCTTCCACTTCCTTCCTTGTGACTTCCTTTTCAGCAGCTCTGAAACTCAAATTTTCCTCCTGCTTCTTTTTTCCTAAGCTGCTTTCTTTTCTCCACTCAGCCCACTTGAACCGGCTTTAAGTTGATCCCCTGACATTGCTCCCTCTCTCCTGCTTCCCGCACATGTTTTGTGGGAAATGCTGATGCCTGGTTGTCCCTGATAAGCTCTGGAGCCACAGGCCAATCCCAAGAAAAGAGCAACTTTAGGCAGTCAAGCTGCCCATCTCTTGCCTTTATATGGCCCATGCCCCTCTCCACCGTGTCTCCCATATTTTGATGCCATTGCCTGGCCTTGCTGGAACCTCTCTTGTGCAGATTTAGTAAAAGGGCAGAGACACCGCAATCTGCATCCTGTGTAGGGAATGTGCAGAAATAACAGCATACCAACAGCTCACTCCAAAATCCTCTTCATAAATTCTTTTCCATTGCCATCTCTTTGTACTATACGGATGTTCTCCTCACCCTGCTCAGGATCTGACACCACTGGCTGGGCTCCTGCTTCCACAGACACATCCCTCCTGCTGATTAGGCTTCAACACCTCATGCTGAGCTACCCTCTTCATCTCACTGGGGCTCCGACACTGTGCTTGCAGCCCCCTTCTTAATTAAGTGGATGCCTTCTGCACTACACTCGGGTTGAACAACCAGCAATAGGCAGTTCTCCTTGATACTTGTCTATGCGTTTTCTCACCATGATTTGCATTGCAAGTCTAATAGAATGTAAATTCTTTGTCATTTTTGTTTACTGATTGGTCCAAAAAGTCCAGAACAGTGTCTCTGAAAATATTTGCTGAAGAATATATCTGTGAAAATTTCCTTCTTTCTATAGTATATTCTTGAGCTCTCCTTTATTGAGGATCACTTGTGGGATAAACTCTCAAATTTTCTTTTGTCTTCTGGTATCTTTATGTCACTAATGGTCTTCAAAAATAGATACACTAAATAAAATTTTAGTTGAAGAGTAATTTTATTTCTTCAATTTGAAAATTCTAATAAGCTATTTTGTAGCTAACAGTGTCACTTTTGCAGGCAATCTCTTTTCTATGTTTTGAGGATTGTCATTAGTCTCTAACCCATTGTGATCCTTTCTTTTTTCCCCCTCCCCCTCCCCCCCTCCTCCTCTCCCCCCTCCTCCTTCTCCTTCTTCTTGCTCTCCTCTTTTTCTTTTAGAGTTTCACTATGATGTAACTGGCTATGGATTTCTTTTTATATTTCCAGCTTTTGATGAATTGGACTTCTTGAATCTTTTCTTTCCTATAAATCTTGAAGTAAAAGGTAAAAAATTCTCATGTATTATGCGTTCAGTTTTTCATTGTGGATCTCACACCCAACCTCCTCTCCTGTAGATAGAAGTTATCACAATTGTCAGTGAACATGCCAGTGTTCAGTCAGATGACCATCCCTGATAATCAGCAGAAAGGAACTGATGGAGGCATAGCCAAGAGTTAGAAATGTTTGAATACTAAGGAGCATTAACTTATTGCTTAAAATGAAATCCATATAGAAGAAAGTAACAAAACCTCCCCAGATTATGTTACCATCAGAAGCAGCCTCCTCAAATGAATAGCAAGTATAAATTCTAGAGCTTTAAATTAATTATAATGCTGGCAAGGGGTGACATCAGCAAGATGGCAAAATAGAAAGTCTTGTTTCCTGACAGAGACACAAACTTAACATCAATATATGGTCCAAAAAGCTTTTCTGAGAGCTCCAACCAGTTGAGAAGTTGCAGTACCCCAAGTACTGCAAAGCCAAGAATGGCTACGTTGAAACGAATAAATAAAACCATTGCATTCTACCCACTGTAGACTTTCCTCCAAGCTGACAGAGCCCAGCAAGATCAGGAGAAAATGCCCAATTTATTGTTTCCCTCTTGGGAAGGAAAGGAAAGAATGGAACACAGGCCCAACATTTTGGTTTTCGGGGATTGCAGGGGAGGCTGCCCAAGGGACTAGTTTCTGTCTCACGTGATTACGAGCACTGACACGGAACCATCATACTTCGGAGGCCTGGGGCCACAGGGATCACCGGAGAGTCTGGCAACTTGTTGCAGCTCCACAGAACCTGCAGCACCACAGATGAACACCAGAGGGAGCAAGAGACTATGAGCTCCAGGAAAAGAATCGGCTGTGGAATGCCTCTAGTGTATTTTTCGGTTCCGTTATTGTATTCTTCAACTCTATGACTTCTGTTTGGTGCTTTCTTATATTTTCTATGTCTTTGTTGAGGTTTTCATTGTGTTCATCCATTCTTCTCCCAAGTTTGCTGATCATCTTTATGACTATTACTTTAAACTCAGGTAAATTACTTATCTCCTTTTTACTGGGTCTGCCCGCCACCCCCCGAGGTTTTAGCTTGTTTTCTCCTTTAGAACATATTCCTCTGTTTCCTCATTTTTCTACTCTGTGTTTTTTCTATACATTACATAAAACAGCGCTTTCCTAGTCTTGAAGGAGCGGCCTCACATAGGAGATGAACCTTATCTTCAACCTTGCCCTAGCTCTTATTTTCACACATAAAGACATTTATTTCTTGGAATTATTCTTGTGGTTGTGGACTGGCAGGTTCGAATTCTGTAGGGTTTACTTTTGCTTTTTTTTTTTTTTTTTTTTGCTCGTGTTTTAGGTGTCATACCTAGACTCATTCTTTGACCTCTTCAGCTGGTTCAGCCCTGGCATTTGAGGTTCCTAGTTGAGGACCAGGCTCCAGGGAGGACTGGTCATACTCCTGGGTGTAGTTCTCTTAGTGAACCTGGTAAAGTGCTCTCTCGAAAGGACAGAAAGTCTCTTCCAGTGAACTGCATCTGCACAGGTTGTTCAGGGAACCCACTGGACCCAGTTATGCTTCCAAATTTGAGGTAGACTAGGATTTGACATGCTTTATCTATTGTTTCAGTAGATTTGGGGTGGATTCTTGAGAAAGGCAGTCTCGTGTGCACAGTCTTTCAGCCCCTGCTTGGTCAGATAAGAATGGGCCTTGTGCCTGGAACACATCCTTACCAAGAAATAAAGAGCCCACACAGTCTGTGCCAGGCTTATTGCCTTATGTGGGAATCTATTTCCCTGTTTCATAATGTGTATTCCTTTGTTCTGCTTAAGCACATGCATCAGTGACCCTCAGGCATGCTCCCAACTTCCAGTATTTCAGACCCCACGGGAAAGGGGTTGTGGTCCTCCCACTGTGGCATGAGAGGGGTGTGCATAGCTGCTGTGGGGACCTGCTAGACATGGGGGACTGACACTCATATTAAAGCTGACCTTGCTCTGTCTCTTCGCTATGTAAGTAAAGTGTTGCTCCACCCTGTGCTTGACTGTGTTGTGTTTTCCCTGGTGACTCTTATAGCAAGATGCAGTGAGCAGACTTGTCTAGACTTCTATTTCTGGTGGTTGGCAATAACGATGATCTTTGCTACCCGCCAAGTCGTTAGAGTCCTCCCCTGACATGAGCAATCAGTACAGGGGGAACCTGTGAATATATTACCATGATGGCAAAAAGGACTGTGCAGATGTGATCAAGTTTACAACCTTGAGATGGGGAGATCATCCGGGTGAGCCCAATCTAATCACATGAGTCCTTAAGAGTGGAGACTCTGACTCTGGCTGTATCAGAGTTTTGCAATGACAGAAGGCTTGGAGAGATGTGACATAAGAAGAAATTGGTCCTTCACTGCAGGCTTTGGAGATGGAAGAAGAAGGCTATGAGCCCAAAGCTGCAGGAAACCTAGAAGCTGGAAAGAGCGAGGAAGCAGATTCTCCAGAAAGGACCGCAGCACTGCAAACAACTTGATTTTAACCCAGTGTGCCCTGAATTAGACTTCTGAACTACAGAACTGTAAGATAAGAAATTTGTATTGTTTAATCCACTAAGTACACAGTAATTTGTTACAGGAGCCATAAAGAACTGACTCACACCTCTTTCAGGGAATACAAAGGATTCTACAGTCATGTCTTTCTTGAGAACTGCCACCTCTTTCATTCAGAGCAATTTTGGGGCATGATGTCCGTCACATGCATAACCCCTCGGTTAGTGTCTGATACATATTAGCTGAATGAGTAAATTAAAACTGTTTGCCCCAATTGTGTTCAGGCTGGGTACCTAGATTATTAGCTAGGCTGATGTTGAGTTAATACATAATTGTTCTCTAAAAAGAAGAGCCATGTGTTAGCTTACAAAACAATCTGTTGAGCCCTAACTTATTTCTCTACTATGTTTTACCTGATTTTTCTTTTTCTTTTTTCTTCCTTTATCCCCCAAATTCCAAAGGTTCTTCGATATTTGTTTTGAAGGTTTCTGTTGTCTTAAACACATCAGCAAACATCAATATCAACAACACATCAACAAAAGCACAAAAGTTTTTATTAACCTAAAGATATTGTCCCTCAGCCTGCAGAAGGGGAAGGATTTTTCAGTTATGTTCACGTGTTTTGTGAATTAATATTGCAGAATTTCTTTGGAAGAGTTTGAGATGCTCTATAAAAACATTTGGGGCAAGAAAGCAGAGCAGGCAGCTCTAAGTTCCTGTCCCTTGACAAAAACATTTAGAAACAAGCAGAAAATGTGAAAGCTAATTTCATGAGAATTCTGGAAGGTAGTCCAAAGTTTACAGCAACCAATGAAAGCTGACTCAAGAAAAAGTCAACCAAAAAATGGTAGGAATCTCTGTGGCATGTTTACTTGCTCTTGCCCCACTCCCCCTCTGGCTCAGCAGCAGACTTAAAGACAGAAGTGTGTGTTCCCAGTGTGGGAACCTGGTGCCTGATTCCAAAGAAAGCAGAACAGTCCTTGTTCTCAAATTATCGTATAGGTCTGTTCTAACCTGTCTGGGGGCTACCTGGAGGACCGATGCGAGGTGCTCATCTCGGTTTTGTTTTGTTTTGTTTAACTCAAAACTCATGCCAGAAAAAAGGGGGGGGCAGCCATTTCTTGAAAAAATTTTAAGTTAGAAAAACAACCTGAAGACACTTGAGGCAGAAGATTGTACTTGAGATTTACGATAGACGTCCTCAAGTATAGGAGGAGAACTTTTTTTTTTGAAAATTAGGGCAATCAAAGCATCTGTGTATATAGGCTTGAGTCAGTAATACCCACCTAATAAAGACCTAGCCTGCGACAAAGTAACCACTCTCTCTCTAGCCATCCTGGCTGGGAAGGGTAAGTGATCCTGCTTACCAGGGGAAAGCCAAAGATCGTGTTCAAAACAGACGTCCCAGACACTGCTGAATGTCAGTGTCTAAGAACAAGATTTGTACTCAGTAAGGGGAGATAGAAGTCTATTTCAGCAAGAGGGGAGCCACGAGGTTGAGGGCCAAGACAGAAACTCGACTTAGTTCCTTGAGTTCTCCTTGGGAGAGAAACATGTTCTGGTAAGGAAGGAACGGAGCCACTAACAGGATAAAACAAGACACACTCAGAAATTTCCCTCTGCTATTTCTCCCCTCCAGACTTGAGCTAGCCCCCTCACTTGAGCTCTTTTAAAAGGAGACTTCAGATATGGCCAAATCCCTGGTGGTTTTTCATCAGATTTCCCAAATGAAGTTCTGCCCTCTTCACATAATTCACTCCCTCTTTACCTACTGGGCCCTCCATACTACCAACTTCATTTTTTGCTTCTTCAAGCTGATTCTCTCCAGATTTCCTTACCTTTGTTACTCTTCTTATTTAGCGACTATCATTGTCTCATTATGCTCTGTAGCTGCAAAGGAGTTAATTTTTATTCTGCAGTCCATATGCTTTCCAAAAATGTTGGGTTCTATTCCTATGGAAGAAGATGCACATGCATATTATGGGGGAGGGGTGTTATAGCTACAAGAGTGATGCAGAAAATGAAAAATAGACCACTTGATTTAATCCAGTATTTAACAAAGCAACTTCCCTTCTTCCTTCCCCCATCCCAGATTCCCATGTAATATCCATATTCACTTTCATCCATAGGATTAGTACTTGCTACTCCATGTGACAGTGTGACTGAGGTCTGGCCAATGAGATGCAGGTGGAATGATTGTGTGGCAGCTTCTTGGAAACTTCCTTTACTAAAAGCTGGCACATGCCCTTTGCCTTTTCTTCTTTATCTCTTTCTCCATCTTTCTGTCTAAAATGTGAATGTGATGGTTGGAATTCTACCTACCAGATAAAAGCAACATTCCAACGAACAGGGGACAATGAACTGGAAGAAACCCGGCTTTCTGAAGAGTTGTGGAACAAAGCAATCATAACAGCCGTAGAGTGCCTATCTTTTTTCGTAAAGTCTCCTCTGATCCCTCCAGACAGAATAACCCACTTCCTTCAACATTCTTATGGTACTTTGTACAGATCTTTCCTCTAGTTCATATGCTATTGAATTAAACTTTTCTCGTGCACAGGGGTAGCAAAGCAAAATCCATCCTGATTGACTGACAGTGGATATTGTATTGAGAAGGTACCTGAGCTTACGTTTTTGTAAAATGGAAAAGAAAATTCACAACTGATTCGTGTTAGTGCCATGGATATGGGGGAAGAGCTAGTAATTTACTACATAGATTTGCCACCTCTAAACTAGGCAAATATCTATTTCATTTTTCAACTATGATTTATTAATGATAGGAACCGATTTTTTTAATTTTCTATTTCCAGTGCCCAACTAGATCACAGGGTAGAATGCAAATTGCATGAGTTTTAAAGATAAAATGAGACACCCAAATTAACTTTCCAACTGTGAGAAGCCACTTTGAGGTACTTGTTCATTCTCCTCTATGCTTGGTTATACTTCAGTGGGAAAATCTGAGATACCTGGGAAATCAGGAGGTAAAGAACAGCAATGCTATCCTACTGGAATTGCTGAAACATGAACATGGTGATTTATTTTCAAAAATGTATTACTGATTTTTTTTTTTTAAGAAGATGTTGGGGGTAGGAGTTTTTTAATTAATTAATTAATTTTTGCTGTGTTGGGTCTTCGTTTCTGTGCAAGGGCTTTCTCTAGTTGTGGCAAGCGGGGGCCACTCTTCATCGCAGTGCACAGGCCTCTCACTATCATGGCCTCTCTTGCTGCGGAGCACAGGCTCCAGACGCGCAGGCTCAGTAGTTGTGGCTCACGGGCCTAGTTGTTCTGCGGCATGTGGGATCCTCCCAGACCAGGGCTCGGACCTGTGTCCCCTGCATCAGCAGGCAGATTCTCAACCACTGCGCCACCAGGGAAGCCCTACATATTACTGCTTTTTATCTTTGGATGCAATCAAACAGAAGATTATTTCTTGTGAGAAAAATTCCTCTGAATCAGGGTTCTGGCGAATGACTAATAGAATAGATGGGAGCCTGATGAATAGAGTATCTATGTTGAGTTGAGGTTCCTCCCTCCAAATTCTAAAAGTAGGGGTTTCTGAACAAGACCAAAGCAACACAGATATATTTTCCTGCTCTGATCTCTGAAGGAATGGGAGATTCCTTCTCCCATTCAAGGCTAGTTCCTCTTCGTACTGCAGACCTCAGCCTCTCCTGTTTCCTAAGCGGCCTCTCTACACCAAATACCCCTTTCCTGAATCCTCATCCTTTCTATGAACTTGTTTCCTTTAGCAACATATTAAAATCTCCCCCACCCTGAAGCCCTAGGCCCTGCTCACTGTTTAAGACCTGTGTTCCATGCTAGAGATGGCCTTTCTTTGTTCTTCTTCATAGCCAAGCTTCTGAAAGAAAAGATGCTACCTGCATTCCCTACTTCCCTTTCCACCACAGTCCACAGAAGCTGCCCTTACTAAAGAAAAAAAACCTCTTTTTTTCCTAAACTCCGCAGAGCCTCTTTAGAGAGGCAGGATAGGGTAGTGGTAACAAGCACAGACTCAGAAGCCAGACTCCCAGTGTTTAAATCCCCATTCTGCCTCTTAACAGCTGCATGATTTTGCCCAAATTACTTATCCTCCTTGTACCTCATCTTCCTCATCTATAATATGGGGTTATTGTGAGAATTAAAGCACACAGTGTTGTTGGATGATTAAGTGAGCTAATACTATAAAGTGCCTATAACAGCACTTAGAACATAGTAATTCTCATGTAAACTTTATCCGATGTTCTTCGGTGCTATCTCATCTGATCTCGTTATTTGACATTGCTCTCAATAAACTTTTAATTGAACCTCTCCTCCCTTGGTTGCCATGACCCATTTTTTTCATTTTCCTAATTTTCTGGCTACTCTACCTTATTCTTTATCCTTGTCTCCAGGCTTCCTGTTTTGCTTCTCTCTATATGTAAAACTAAAATAAAATCATCCTTCTAAAGATTTTAAGGTTGGGGATAATTGAGCTACCCCATGAATGGATTCCCAGTTCTTACAAGATAAAGTCCATTAACTGAAATCACATTAAAACATCTCTGACCTATTTCCCATCTTCCATTCCAGTCCCATCTTCAACTCCTTGCTTCCATTCCTTCAAGCCTCACCTCATGCCCCACGTTCTACAGTCATTTCTGACCCTTTCTCAAACAAGTGCTCCTTCTCTCTGCTCCCACACTACCTTATGTAACTTCTACCTCCATCACACCACTTGCTCTCTCCATAGTAGGCTGTGAACCGTTAGAGGAATGGGACTGAGTCTTTCCTGCCTTTAAATTCCTAATACTCAGTATCGTGTCAGGTGAACTGGAAGTGCTCAATAAACATGTGTTGAGTGAATGAAACAATGAATAAAATGAGCTCTTTGCTTGGGTCAATGTATCTTTAAAGAAAAAGCTGAAGAGTTCAATTCAACAATTATTGAGACCTTCCTATACACAGTGTAGGAATCAGAACTCAGTACTTTTCCACTATACAGTCACCACTATTGATACAGCCCTATAAGTACAATGATGGCAACCACAGGCTCTGGTATGAATGTTCATATTTCAGCTTCACTAGTTACTAAATGTGTGATCTTGGGCAAGGTACTCAATCTCTTCCTGCACCAGTTTTCTCCTAAGATAAAAATAATAATAAATATCTCATAGAATTTTTTTTAATTTAATTTTATTTTTTTATATATCAGGTTCTTATGAGTTATCCATTTTATACATATTAGTGCATATATGTCAATCCCAATCACCCAATTCATCACTCATAGAATTTTTGTTACAAGTTAAAGGGATAATATGTGTAAAATGATGAGAACAATGTCTGGAACATATCACATACTCTAAAGTTATTAAAAATTATTTCAAATATTAAGAAGGCTCTGGATAGAATATTTGGGCCTTACTTGGAAGTTTTCATTAAAAACAAACATGAAACTAAGCTGCAACTCCTCTGGGGAAGAATTCCAGAGTTAGGAACATGATTAGTGAATCTTGAATAAACGACTGTTATGACCCTGATGATGCTCTCACCACTCCCTAAACTCAGTATTTTTCTCCCAATCCAAGTTCTTAGTCTCATTACCCAGCCTTTTGTCCTCTATATTCCTAGTACTAATCTTTCTCCTTTGATGTCTGAGGGATTTTAGGAAACTTTTTTTTCACTGAACAATTGAGCAAGGGGAGATGTAGATATAGGTATATTTACTTCTCTCTGAAGGAAATCTCATTTCTGCTCCAACCCAAACATAGGTGATTACTTAAGTTGATTCCAGCCCATAAACAATCAGGAAGGCCTGGGAAACCTCCTACAATCAGAGCAGTCCTATCCTCCTCTGCAGTTTTCTCTACCCACACAAAGCCAACACTACCCCCCCTTTAAAGCATTTCATTCATCTCTCTGGCCACATCTTGGGTGGCGGAGCGCTTCCACCGTGTTTTGGTATCCACCATTTCTTCCAGCTCCTTTGGGGTGTTTTCCACAGCGTCGGTGGCATCCATCTCTTCTGACGCTACTCCTGCCTCGAGTCCTCTTTTAACAGCCTTCAGGAAAGAGAACATAAGTCGGAAACGGTAAGATAAACAGGGTTGCTTCTTCTTAGACAAGGTGGTAGTGGGGTCCTCTCGTCACCCCCAGACGTCAGTAGCATCGGAAAGGATCCCTAAATAAAGTCCTCGACCGCTCCGCCCCGAAACACCAAGGGCCCCGGAGCGCAGGCGCCCCAGAGCCCCGCCCCCGGTCCAGAGGCTCGGCCCCTATTGGCCCAGAGGCCGGGGGTGGACTGCCCCAGTGGCTGAACAGGGGGTGATCATGTGATTCTCGGGGGCGGGGCTGCGCCGGCCGCTTCCCAGCCAGGCTGAAAGGGCTCGGGTAGCCGGCCTTGTCGGCCCTTAAAGAGCCCCCTGGATGGCCTGGCCTCAACTGCCCTCGCCGAGCCACGCAAAGGGGTCTGCTTCTGGTTCTCGTCGGCCTCCCAGGTTGGCTTTCCTTCTTTTCCCGAAGGTGGGCCCTTAGGTTTACCGCCAGGAGCCTGCGGCCGCCGGGAAACCCAAACCCGAGTGTCCGGAGAGTAACCGGAAGTGCCGTCCCAGGCGGAGGGGCGGCGCCGGCTGCTGCCGTGGTAAGCGCGGCCCGCGGGGCCTGGGAGGGGCATGGCCTGCGGGGCCCAGGGATCGGGGGAGGGGTTCTGCGGGACCCGAGAACCCCTCGGCCTCCGCCTGGTAGGAGCAGCCTCTGGTCCTCGCAACAGAGCAGGGTCTGGGACCCCCCCCCCCCCGTGACGGCGACTGAAAGGAGGTCAATGAAAAGTTGAAGGAAGAGAAGCTTAGTACTATCGTTCCTGGAGATAATAGTAAACACTGCCAGGCACTTTTCTAAGTGATCTAAGTGTATCTTTCACTTTGGGGGGAAAAAAAAAAACAAGGACGTTGAATGTTCTCCACCCACCGCCCACCCCTATCTTTAAGGCAGAGATTGGTCATGTTGCATCGAATCTGTATGCAGAAAAATCTGGTTTATTTAATCATTCCATAACCATTTTTGGAAACCGGCATTATATATAGCTTTGTATCATATGCACTTATCAACTGCATCTTGAGGTTTATAGTGGTAGAAGAATGGGTCATTGATCTCAGAAGTTGAGGTAAAAATTGAAACAAGTAGAACAGGACTCAGGGCTTTATTATGAAGTTAAGGTTAGTCATTACCCAGAAGGATTCTCGGTGTTTTGTCTAGAGCTGTTTGGGAAGGAACTGATGGCTACCAGTGGCAGGTGCTTCTTGCAGGAGAAAATAGAATGTAAGGAAAGGTGGGAAGAGGTAAGTTACGGTTGAAAGATACTGACCAGACTGGGGAGTAAATGGAACCAATTTTTAGATGTTCAAGCCTCAGAAAAGTTATAAATTTCACAAAAATTATAAATTTCTACATTATTGATTTTTTTTCCTCTAGGAGAGGGAAGAATTGAGTGTTGTGAATAGTTATGGACTAGAGACCTTTTGGAGCCAAAAGGAAGATAGTCTTGAGTCTTTGTTCTTATGGTAAGTAACATACCAGGCTGTATGTTTCTATATAAACAGTGGATTTTTGAGGCCGGAGGAGAGGGAAACTGGGGGAGACGAGGAGCAATGGGAGAAGATACATGGAAAGAAGATACATGACCCTTTCTTAGCTCCTGAGATAGCAGAGTGCTAAAACCAGTGCTGTCCTACCAATTTAAGTGTATTTTCTACTCCTTTTCAACAGGCTTATTCACAATAGGCTTTTAGTAATTCCTTTGTGATTGGTTTGCAGCCCCCAAAAGGCAGTATGCCCAATGCTTAAGCAGGCCCTGGAGTCAGAAGATAGAGGTTTAGATACTGGCTCTGCTGCTTACTAGCTGTGAGCTCTTTAGTTAGTTAACTGCCCTGAGCATGAGGTTTTCTATCTGTAAGGCGCAAACATTGGTATTCATACCTATTTTACAATCTTGGGAAGATTAAATGAGATAATCCATGTAATTAATGAAAAATAAATGAGGTAATCCCTAGCCTGGGACCTGATACAGTAAGCATTATCTAGTTTTTTAGATAACACCTTATCAACTTTATCTGCCTGTCACGTACATACTTTAACTATAAGGGTAGCCTTGAGCTTTGAAGTTCTGTACTCAGCCTGTCTGCCTATTCTGTGCACTCTGACCCTAGCCATGGAAGAGAGAACCAGTCTTTTCCTAGGAAGAGGTAAGAGAAACCTCTTAGCGAAGGGTACCCTGAAGCTAAGACTTGAAGTATATATTTGGGTTTGCCAGATGCACCAGCCAGGGCTACTAGCCTAGCCTGTTATATTGATGCTGAGGCTTAGAGGATGATGGCTCTTTTTCGGTTCTGATATTCATTCATATTTTTCATTCATTCAACAAATGTATTCTAGACGCTAGGAATATTGCAGTGAACAAAAGACTAAGTCCTAACCCTAATGGAAGTTATATTCTAGTAGGAGAGAGAAACAAGTTAACAAATATAAGATATGTACCACAAAGTTGGATGATGATAAGTGCTATGAAGAGAAATATTGTAAAACAGGCTAAGGGGACATAGCTATTTTAGATGAAGTAGTCAGGGTGTGCCTCTTTTTAAGGAAATAATTTTCAGTCAGAGACTTGATCAAATAAAGGAGCAAGCTACTTGGGGGAAGGGCATTCTAGGCAGAAGGAGCAAGTGTAAAGATTCTGATGTATTGTGTGAGGCTGAAGGTAGGGGGAGGTACCACATTATGTAGCGCAGTGAAAACTTTAGGTTTTATTCTTAGAGTGGTAGGAAGCAGTTATAGTATTTTGAACTGGGGAAGTGTCATGGACTACTTTAAATTTTGACAGCCAGACTGTATTTTATTTTCTAGGTGCTGACCTCTAAAAGTCTTCCTTATTTTTAATTTTTTCCTTATTTTTAATTTTTTTCCTTGGTGCCCTACAGATGATTGGCTATTTAGGGCAAATATGATACCCTCGGCTGATAAAATTAGGGAATATTTTAATTCATTTAACAGGCTATGACCATGCTCAGAATCATTTATTTCCACTCTACTCTCTCTCCTTTTGACCTTAACAGTAATACGCATTTTAAAAGACAAAACTCCCATACAGCCACCATCTTAGAGTAGCTATTTGTCTGTATGGGTGCATATCTTTACTTAGTTGTGATTCTAAAGTTTTCCTTTTCCTCCTAGCATTTCTCCATAAATGTTTTTCTGTTTTTTGCTTAATCTTCGTATTAATCATTAACTGATTATTATTTATTATTTAGTTAACTATTTTAAATGGTTTTGAACAAGGCTTTGCATAAGAGACAGGCACAGAGGATGAGCTCAAGAAATGTTAGTGTTTTTGTGACTGTGAAGATGGAATTAAGAAAATAATAGAACCTACCATTTATTGAGCATCTGTTGAGATCCAGGCATTGAGCCATGTCCTTTATTGACAGTGTCTCAGTTCCCATGGCAACTCTTTAAGACATGTAATGATATCTTACTTATTTTATCGAAATTGAAGTTTGAAGCTGAAGAAAGTAACTTACCCAAGTTCTCATAGCTACAAAAAGCACAGTGGGAATTTGAGCCAAAATCTGATTCCAGAGTTTGAACATTCAGCTTTAACTATCACAATATACTAACTCTCAGCTCCCATGTTCTTTTTTTTTTTAATATATATATATTTTTTTAATTTATTTATTTTTGGCTGCATCGGGTCTTCGTTGCTGCACGCTGGCCTTCTCCAGCTGCAGCGAGCGTGGTCTGCTCTTCATTGTGGTGCGCAGACTTCTCTTTGCGGTGGCTTCTCCTGTTGCGGAGCACAGGCTCTAGGCGTGCAGGCTTCAGTGGTTGTGGCACGTGGGCTCAGTAGTTGTGGCTCGCAGGCTCTAGAGCACAGGCTCAGTAGTGGCGCACGGACCCATGTCCCCTGCATTGGCAGGCGGACTGTTAACCACTGCGCCACCAGGGAAGCCCTCAGCTCCCATGTTCCTAAAAAACAAAATAAGATACATTTAAATTTTGAAGTAATTTCAGATTTACAAAAAAGTTGTAAAATAATATAAAGAATACCCATACACCTTTCACCTGCAGTCCCTAAATGTTTACATTTTACTATGTTTGTTTTATGAGTCTGTCTATACTAATTTCTCTATACATACATGTACCTATATGTACATTTTTTCTGAACCTTTTGAGAGTAAGTTATAGACAGAATACCTCATCTCAAACTACGAGAGAATTAAGCCCTAAAGTCCTAAGACATGGTAAGCCCTGAAGTAATAGGTATGCAATGGATTAACTTCTCTCCCATGTGTGTTCAGTGCTACTAGCTACATGCCATTCTTGGGAGAATTTAAAAAATAGTTACTCAAGTCATTTTCTGTAGGGCTTTGTTCTTTGCCAGAACTCTAGTTGAGAAAGCCTGTCCTAAATACTCAATTGTTTATTCCCTGAAGACAAGGCTATTCTCTTATATTATCATTACAGTTACCACAGTCAAAAAATTAACATTCATATAATACTATTATCTGATCGCCAGACATTATTGGAGTTTAGCCAATTGTTCTACTAACGTCCTTTGTAGGAAAAGAAAAATAAGTTTTTTTTGTTGTCCAGGATCCATTCCACCATCACCCATTTCATTTAATTGTCATGTCTTTATTGTGGAACATATCCTCAGACTTTGTCTTTAGACTTTTTTTTTTTTTTAAGTTTAGGCCATTTATTTGGCAGAATTTTCCTCAATTTGGGTTTGTCTGATGTTTCCTCATGATTAGATTCAGGTTATACATTTTTGGCAAGATAGCACAGAAGTGATGTTCTGTTCTTTGCATCATATTAGGAGGCAACTATATATCTTGTTACTGGTGGTGTTAACTCTGATCATTTGGTTAAGGTGGTGTCTTCCAGGTTTCTAAACTGTGAAGTTACTTTTTTTGTCTTTCTAATTATTAAATATCTAGTGGGGAGATATATTCAGATTGTGTAAATATCCTGATTCTCATAAAACTTTCATCCACTATATTTTTGTATTTTCGCCTGAAACAGTTGTTACTCTTCATTGGACATGTGATGTTTTTAATTCCATCATTTATTCTACATTTAATTGTTGGCTTTTTTAATATAAGAAAAAACTATCCCTTCTCAGTCACTATTTATTCACTTTTTTTTTGATAAATAAAACCAAACGTTTATTTACACCAAAGAATTCCAACACTGGATCTTTCACATATGAAGGACAAAGTATTATATATATACAGACAGCAAGGGGTGGCAGGGCTGTAACAGGAGAGTTTAGTTTTCTCACAATTACAGTTCTACCATTTCAGTTTCACTGAAGATAGTGGCTCTGCTCCTACCTCTCAGGTACATTTACAAGACTGAGGGGCAGGTCTTCTCAATGGATGGCATGTGAGGGAAGGGGAAGGTAGGAAAAGAAGGTAGAAAGCTTAAAATAAAATGCAGTGGCCACATCTCTCATTAGCTCTTCAAGAGCTGCTAGCATGAAACCAACATAGACAATGTTTTTTTCTTTTGTAAAACGCAGTAATTATACCCAGTAACTAACTGAATTCAAAAGGGCCAAGTCAAAGAAAACTGAAAAAGATTTTGCCTTCCCCCTCCTACCAGCTATAGAGCATGTTGGGAGATGAAAGGGGAGAGGACCGAGGTAAGGAGCCTGGGAGGGACGGTATTAAAGTTTTAAACTGAACTGAAACTAAATTATAAGTGAGTTGCATTTAGGTTAGGTCAGTAAGACATGATTCATACTGAACAGACGTTTTCAGGACCTGTCTGCACTTTGGGTAGATTTTCAGCATCTCGGTGTAACTAAGACATATTTCCACTAGATTTACCAGTATAACCCCACTGAAGCACTTTTGGAGTAAAGTGATATAAGTGACTAGCAGTACACTGCTCTTATAGGTTGGGTCCTTCCTTCTTCCTTCCTTCCCACCTCCCTTCAAGAAGCTACATTTTTGTAAACTCTGGAGGAGAGCATGGAATACAAACCCCTCAAAGTGTGAGATGGTAGGGGAGCAATGGTGGGCATGGGAAGAGATCTCCACCCAAACGCAGCAGGCAGAATTGAGGCTGGTTTATCGTTGTTCTTTAGTGGTGAGGAACTGAATTTGGAAGGGGAGAAAAAAATTTGTCCGTGAAATATTCCACCTGCAGAGAATTTTTCAGGGAATCCCCTGAGTTATGAAAAGTTCGAGTTAAAAAAAAAGAAAGAAAGAAAAAAAGGAATACAGCCTATTATAATTTTTTTTTTATGACTGAACTGCTATAAATCCACAAGCAACGGTTCAGACACGGTGCTTCTGAAGCCTTTCACTCCTCCCCGCCAGGCGCAAGCTGCATCGAGGGAGTGAGTGGACTCCCCAGCCTCTGCTCAGGCATCAGGAGACAGAAGGGGCCATTACTGCTGAGCGCCAGCGGCAGCTGGAACGGGCATCCCAAGGGGGTTGGCAGCAGCAATCACTGGTGAGCCTGCCTGAGGTCTAAGGGCTGAAGGGGTTGGCACTGAAGAAATCCCTGACATCATATTGGTGCTGCTGACAGGCATACTGCCCCCTGGCATGCTAGATGAGCCCATTCGAGTCTGGTCCTTCACAACAGTGTAGAAATAGGGGTGCTCCACGGCCTCTCTTGTGGTGAGCCATGACTGTTGGTCGTACCGCAGCAGCTTGTCCAGGAAATCCAAGGCCTCAGGACTGACAAGGTACTGGTTTTCACTGTGGACAAAGCATTCCCATCGCTTATGGGAATGTCTGCCCAAGATATCGTTAAAACGTGGATCTAATTGAATGTTGTATTTGTCAATATAGTCATATAAATCTCTGTCCCCAGAACCTTGGCTGTCCTCACCAACTGATCATAATTGTCATGTTCATGGAAAAATGGCTCCTTCCGGAAGATCACACTTGCCAGCATACAACCCAAGCTCCACATATCCAAACTATAATCATACATCTGATAGTCTACAAGTAGCTCAGGACCTTTAAAATATTGGAAAGCAACTCGGACGTTATGTTCTTGGCCAGGATGGTAAAACTCAGCCAAACCCCAGTCTATTTGCCGTAGCTTCTGTGCTCATGATTAATGATGACATTATGGGGCTTTACATCTCTGTGCATAATCCCCATGCTGTGACAATAATCCAGGGCCTTCAGAATCTCATACATGTAAAATCGAATATCATAGTCTGTTGACCTCTAGTACAATTGCTTGAAGTCTGTGTTGTTTACGTGTTCAAAAACCAAGGCAGGAGTTCGTGACACGGGGTCTTTTACAATGTCTGCCAGTGTGATGATGTTGGGACCACCTTGCAAATTCTCCAAAATCTTTATTTCATGCTTGATTTTCTTCTTCTTTACTGGCTTGAGAATTTTAACAACAACTTTTTCATTATTTGTGATGTTGATGGCTTCAAATACTTCACTGTATTTACCTCGGCCTAGTTTTCTAACCAGCTGGTAGTCATCTTGATTTCCCCATTCCACCACATGTGACTTGTAATCCCAGTACTTTTGGGCTCTGTGCGTATTAACATCTGTGTAAACTCTGGCCCTGTTTGGCACGGGTCCCGACATGTCAGACAGGTTGGCGGACAAAGCTGGACTTGACGTTTGGAGATATGGCAGTCACTGTGTTGAGAGGCAAGTGGGGGTAAGAGCTTGTTTCAGAACTGTTTTCTTCAAACTGTGGTGGAAGCTGCAGTGGCGGCGGACGCTCTCCCCTCTCTTCACACAGACAATATGGCGGCGGCGGACTATTTATTCACTTTTTAAATGAGTATGGATTCATGGATTCTTATTGTGTTACTAATTTATCACTATCATTATTTATTTTGATGTTGTTTGTTCCTGATTTGTATAGTGGCAGCCCCTTCAGCCTGGCTCCTGGGTCCTCTTGGCATATTGTCACCACTTTTTGAGCACTTCCTTATTTTCTGACACAAACAAGGTGTTCCAGGTTCATCTTGTACTTTCTAAGCCCTGGAATTAGACATTTCTCCAGTGAGCCTTGATTCCTTTCAGTGGGAAATGGTGTTTAGAAACCATGCTCTAAGTGCTTGGTGTGCTCATTACTACTGGGATTTCATCGTTTGTGACCTCATAGCCAGACATTAGTAAAAAAAAAAAAAAAAGTACACACTTTCACACATACACACATTTCTATTTTTTCTGTGTATACTTAAAAACCTTGACCTCGGGCTCTCCTGGTGGCGCAGTGGTTGAGAGTCCGCCTGCCGATGCAGGGGACGCGGGTTCGTGCCCCGGTCTGGGAAGATCCCACGTGCCGCGGAGCGGCTGGGCCCGTGAGCCATGGCCACTGAGCCTGCGCGTCCAGAGCCTGTGCTCCGACAGGAGAGACCACAACAGTGAGAGGCCTGTGTACCGCAAAAAAAACCAAAAACCTTGACCTCATACTGATACTTCTAATTCCAGTTAAACACTACATATGCAGAGTTCATTCTAGCCTTTCCCTTTTCTGTGTTTGTAACCCCCTTCGCTGACAGGGAAGCATCTGGGTGCCGTTATATTTATTTATTTGTTCATTCCTAGGCTATACATTAAGTAGTGAACCTTTTCTACTCTGGAGGAAAACTCCTACTAATTAGAGTTCAGTAATTGTTTATAGTCCTTTTTATCTTTAGTTTGAGTTTATATAATCCTAATACTGTATTATAAAGTTATTTGAGTTATTTTTCCCCCTCCTGGGTGGTTTTGTTATTAATTTGAAATACAGACTTGTTTGTTTTTATTTGTATTCCATTTTAATTTTTTTCTCCCTCAGCTTTTCTATTTATTTATGTATTTGTTGAATATGTGAAATGTAACAGTTTAAAAAGTAAAAATGTGTGTTTTACAAAAATGTATATACTAACAGAAGTATGACTCTCTTTCCATCCACGCTTTGGTACCAATTTCATTTTCCTGTCCTTTTGATCCCATTTACACCTACCTTTTGATGATAACCAAACTCATTAGTTTCTTCTTTTCTGAGTTTCTTTTTGGCCAAATGAATAGATACATGTGTAGTTTCTTATTTCTACTTAATTCACAACTGCTTTCTAAAATTTACGGTTTATCCTAGAAATTGCTCCACATCAATTCATAAAGGTTATCTTCATCCTGTTTTACAGTTACATAGTACCTCATTATATGTGAACATACCTTCTCTGTGCCAGGCACTGTCCCAGGTGCTAGGGAAACAGCAGCAAATGAAATGAACTAAAATCCTTGTCCTTTAGGGGCTTACATTCTATGGAGAAAAATAAAACAGGAAGGGAGAGAAGGAGTGTTGTATGTGTGGGTCAGCTGAGGTGGAGGTGTGTCATAATTTAAAATAGGATGGTCAGTCAGGCCTTACTGAGACTATGACAGTTTACCAAGGATTTGAGTGAGGTGAGAGAGGGAGCTTTGAAGATCTAAAGGAAGAGCACTTTAGCAGGGAGAGACTACAAGCACAAAGACCTTGAAATGGGAATGGACCTGGCTTGTTTGAACAACAGCAAGGAGGCCAAGGTGACTAGCGTGCAGTACACACGAGAAGAGCAGAGAAGTGTGTCAGAGTGGTAACTAGGAATCAGATTTCCTAGGGACTCCTAGGTTCTAATAGGAGCAGTTTTGGTGGAGTGGTGAGGGTATTTGATTGGAGTATGTTCCAGAAACCTTGGAAGATAAGAATTAAAGACAATAAACAGATTGATTTCTTTTGAGGAATTTTGCTGTAAAGAGAAGCAGAAGTGAGACAATAGCTCGAGCGTGAGGTGGTTGAGAGAAGTTTCTTGTTAGTGCTTTGGTTTTAGGAGAGACATAACAGCTAGTTTGCTGATTAGTGTGATCCAGTAGGAAAGAACAAATTGATATTGCAGGAGAGAGAGGATAGAATTGCAGGAGTGATGTCTTTGTGGCAAAAAGGGGTGGAATCCAGTACACCAATGGACAGGTTGTCCTTAGATTGGGCAGGGGAAGTTTGTTATCCGTGGTAACAGAAGGAAAGATGGAGAGTGCATGACCGCCTTGGAAGAAGTTGGTTGATGTGGTGGGAGCATGTGGAAGTGTTTTTTTTATGTTTTTGGTTTTTGACTTCCTTAGATTTTCTCAGTAAAATAGGAAGCAAAGTCATCCTATTTTTTTTTATCAGCAGTAAGTTGGGATTTTTCTTTTTGAGCAAGGTTTGTGCTCATACAGCCATATCAAAGCAGACTCTTAGGCCCCTTTACCATAATAATAGTTATTATAATAGCTAACACAGAGTACTTACCATGAGATAGATCGTGATTAATTTATTACTCAACTCAATGATGTGAGATAATTTCCATCATTAATCGATTTTATAGATGAGGAAACTATGTACAGAGTGATTAAGTAACTTGCCTGACATCACACAGCTAGGATGATAGTCATAGAAACTTACTTTCTCTCTCTTTGCACTGGGAATTCTAATGATCATTAACCATTTTCTTCCAAACCTTACTATAGAAAGGACTGCACAGATATTCATAGCCCCTTTTGGATTGTTTTCTTCATGAGCAGGCGTACTAATTATTAGGCATCTTGATTATTCATTTGAACCAAGGGAAGAGGAGGAATTCTGGTTTTGAGATCACCTGAGTTCATTAAAGAAACAGTTCTTTCTGGTACTTGCCCTGTATGTGTTGCTGATTGGTTTTATACTAGCAAAGAGGAAAAGTAACTGCTTTCAACCCCTGTAAAACCTAGAGCACTTGTGGACTTTGATACAGAAATTCTGCCTTTTCTGCAGCAATTTTAATTTTGAGCATTTTTTCTTAGTTAAAGGAATATAAATAATACTTCTTCTTTGTCTCACAGGGTTGGAAATACCAAGTAAAGAATTAGTATATATGATGCTGGAAACTTGCAGAGAGGAGCTGCTCATGACTGAAAGGCCTAAAACAGATGTATCTTTCAAGTTCTCATCGAGAAAATGACTGTGAAGAAAATGATGGGTCAGGAAGACCAGTGGAAAACTCCCTAGGAGAGAGCCATAGAAAATGTACACTTCAGAAGAGAGGTATAATCAGAGAACTCAAAAAAGGAAAATATATCATGTATACCCTCAGAAGGGTAAAAAGATTTTTATTCATGTGCATGAGATTACTCAAATAGATGATCATATATACCAGTGCCTTGAACGTGAGCAAAACTTCTGTGAAAACTTAGCTCTTATTATGTGTGAGAGAACCCATACAGGGGAGAAACCTTATAGATGTGATATGTGTGAGAAAACCTTCATCCAAAGCTCAGATCTTATTTCACACCAGAGGATCCACCATTATGAGAAACCTTATAAATGTAGCAAATGTGAGAAGAGCTTCTGGCACCACTTAGCCCTTTCAGGACACCAGAGAACACATGCAGGTAAAAAATTCTATACATGTGACATTTGTGGCAAGAATTTTGGTCAGAGCTCTGATCTGCTTGTCCACCAGCGAAGCCATACAGGCGAGAAACCGTATCTATGTAGTGAGTGTGACAAATGCTTCAGCCGAAGTACAAACCTCATAAGACACCGAAGAACTCACACAGGTGAGAAACCATTTAAGTGTCTGGAGTGTGAAAAAGCTTTTAGTGGGAAATCAGATCTTATTAGCCACCAGAGAACTCATACTGGTGAAAGGCCCTACAAATGTAATAAGTGTGAGAAAAGTTACCGACACCGTTCAGCCTTCATTGTTCATAAAAGAGTTCATACTGGGGAGAAGCCCTATAAGTGTGGTGCCTGTGAGAAATGCTTTGGCCAGAAATCAGACCTTATTGTACACCAGAGAGTCCACACAGGTGAGAAGCCGTATAAATGTTTAGAATGTATGCGAAGTTTTACTCGGAGCGCCAACCTAATCAGGCACCAGGCAACTCACACTCACACTTTTAAATGCCTGGAATATGAGAAAAGTTTCAACTGTAGTTCAGACCTTATTGTGCATCAAAGAATTCACATGGAAGAGAAACCACATCAGTGGTCTGCATGTGAGAGTGGCTTCCTCCTGGGCATGGACTTTGTTGCCCAACAGAAAATGAGAACTCAGACAGAGGAGCTGCATTATAAATACGGTGTCTGTGATAAAAGCTTTCACCAGAGCTCAGCACTTCTTCAACATCAGACAATCCACATCGGTGAAAAACCATATATCTGTGATGTGGGTGAAAAAGGTCTTGAGCTCAGCCCTCCCCATGCATCAGAAGCCTCACAAATGTCTTGACCAGACAAGAAGTTATAATGCCATAAAAAATGTATTTGCAATGTAAGAGAACTCCTTAAGATGAAGAACTCTAAGCAAATCTCAGACTTTCCTCAGAGCTCAGATTTCACTGGGGACCAGAGAATCTGCAATTGTAGGAAGTTGAGAAATGGTTTGCCCAGAGAGCTGTCCTTACAGAAGCTTATCAACCACTCCAATGAGAAACCTTACAAATGCTCTGAGTTTGGGAAAACCTTTAGTCCAAGCTTGTATCTGATCACCCACAAGAGGATTCTTACAGGTGGGAAACCTTACAAATTTGGTGAATGTGAGAAAGCTTTGTAGCAATGGTCACCTCTTCTCATTCCAAGAGAATTCACATTGGTGGACAGCATTTTTAATACCCTGTGTCAACAGTGCTTCAGAGAGTGTGCACGTTTCATTGGACGTCAGAACGCCCCACTGGGAGGAGACCCCCACAAGTGTGAAGAAAGCTTCTAACAGAACTATGACTTTCTTACCTATCAGAGAAGCCATACAGGTGAAAATTTCTATATTTGCCTTGAAGGTGGCAAAAGCATTAGGTGGAGAGCCTTCTTGGGTTTGCACCCCCTCCAAAAAAAAAAAAATCTGAGGAAAGACCTTATGAATTCTCTGAGTGAGAAAAGCTTCTGTCAGTGATCGGTTTTTGTGGTATACTGGGGAACTCACATAAGTGAAAAACCCTATAAATAACCTTGAGTCTAAAAAAAAGCCTTGCAGGAAATCCCTACCTTATTGCGCCCCAAAGAGCCTACTCTGCAGATAATTTTGTTCTAGTAAGAGATCTAACTGTGGACTGTGTACATTTAATAGGTATGAGAAGAACTGTTCTCATAGTTAGTTGACTCATACAGTAGAGATGACTTTTAATGAGTCAATATGTAAACTGTTTTTTTTTAGATACCCAGAAACTTCTTCTGGAAGGAGCTAGGGCAGGTCAGAGTAGGCCTGATGGGAAACTCAGGTAAAGATGCTTTTCTTTTATCTGAACCACTTAATGATTGCTTTACTTTCAGTTTTTAAAGTTTGGAACTCCAATAAAGGAAAGGACTGTAACCTTGAGATAGAAGGTGTGGCATGTGTTACTGTTGGGGGAAAGAAGTACATTTACTTTGCCTCTGTCGATTTTGTAAGTCTTGGCTGGAATGGGGACTAGTGTGTTGATAGCAGCATGGGAACCTTTTGCTGGTTGTGAAAAGAACTAAGCAGCTAGGGAGTAGTTATCATAGATGAAAACTCTTCCCAAGGCTTCCCCTTTGGAGGGCCAACCTCATAACGAGGTAGAGTACTCAGCTTTTTACTTGTGAGTTGAGGCATACCCTTACAAGTTTCCTTTCCCTAAAATCTTTCAGATTATTACTGGTATTTGCAGTTTCAGCTTTAGAGATTCATTTCTTCTCAACTCAGAGATGCACGTTCCAGGATAATAGTTATGATTTTTGCTAGTACCCATACTTTTGTGACTTCATTTATCATGTTTCTTTCAATGGTAAGATATCCTCTTCAGCTCCTTGCAAAATAATTAAAGCTGAAAGAAAGATTTAAGCCTGAGTAGGCACAGAGTAAAACACATAATGATGCATTATTAATGGAGAAGCTAGACTTTGATTTTGAGAATCGTGACTCAAAAGCTGGTGTTCTGTGTTTTTTTTCCACTCCATCATCCTGCTGTTTATAGCAAATCAAGCCGCATAATGACATGCCTTTCATTTACTTCGATTCTGCCAAGGAAAGAGAATACTTTTTATTCCCAGGGAAAAGACTGCAGTCACCACAATATAAGGTATATATTTCGCTTGTAATGTAGGATTCTAAATGCTAGAAGGGAAAAGTAGTTGGCAGATTCATCAGAGGTTTAAGGATAAGCAGTTATCTCCAACTTAACAGGATAATTATGATTACTTTTAATATTCTCCAGAAATACTCTAATTAATCCAGGGATCTGTACGTGGACACTTCTGAGGTTTTTTTTCTTCCCTCCGATTAAACGACATTTAATATAAATACTTAAAACTTCTACAGTATTTGGGACTGTAGGCTTGGTGAATAAGTTTTGAGTCCTCTGGTTTATCTTAGCAAATCCTGAACTCCAGAGAGCGTTGGTGTTCGGACTCATGGCGGTGGCCAACTATTGCACTGCCACCTTGTGTATGGCTCTAAGCTTTGATCCTGATGACTGGTTGTTGACCTTGATAATCTTAGGGTCAGAGGATATAGCTCATAGTGATAATAAGGAATCTGATTCTACGGTGTTTTTTTCTTTCTTCTTTTAGAAAACATGTCCTGGAAGTTTATTTGATCTGATGTATTTTAGTAATTTTCATAAATAGCTCTTATACCATAAAAAGTTGCTCGGTGTGATAAAACACACAAGATGTATTTGTTTCTCTTTGGTGAAAATCATGTCTATCACTAGTATATGTTTGACAATTGTAATTCTTAAAATAGTATTGGGTGTATGGCTTGGTGATGATGAAAATTAGTCCTTATGGCTACTTGTTAGTCATTAGAGAGAACTTGGAGAAGGGAACAGAGTTTGTATCTTTGGCAGGGCAGTGACTTGCCCCTTCTTTCAACTAATCTTCCTGGTAATTGTCTCTAGTCTTTAAGTAAATTAAGAATGGACCATCCCTCAGACAGAGAACTTTGGGGGTATGAAACAGGTCTGAGGGCTTTTAACCATGGGGGGAAAACGGTGTTGGTATTACTCATATAGAATAACCTGAGGTTGGAAAGGACCACTTGGGAGCCTGTAACCAAAACTAGAAGGTAACTTCTGGGATGGATGGAGGTTCTCTTGAAACAGTGCCAACCTAAATCTACCTCAGGTAAGTAGTCAGAGTGACTTTTTCTAGGTTTCAGACCAAACGAGACACTTGTATTCAGTCAATGTATTCCTATGCTTTAATGTTTTTGTTTTCCCTTAATTCTTAAATAAAAGCATTGTTCTGAAAACTCCCATTTTTGCCTCCACTGTACTAAGAAAAAGCATTTCCCCTACACTTGCGTTAGAATAAAGCAGATGTTCAGGAATCCTTTCACAGTGTATACGTATATCAAACTGTCATAGTGTACACTTTAAATACCTTAAAATTTTATTTGTCAGTTATATCTCAGTAAAGCTGGGGGGAAAAGGAATAAAGTGGATATTCATGTGACCCTTTGGCCTGGTGGTGATGATAGCCATTGAACCATCTCTAGAATTCCAAGATTTTTTTTTTTTAAGAATTCCAGGAATTTTTGATGCTAAGGCAAATAATGAATGGAAACCTGGAAGGAATCATTGTCTTTGCTCTGCTGTAGACATTGGATCCTTTTGGAGCCTCCCCATTGCATTACATACGGAGTACAGGGAGGAGTAATAGCTTAAACTGACCGTATTTGGGACTAAAATTCAGAAACAACAAAACTGTCTGTCTACACCCTCAAAATAAAGGACAATTTTGAATTTTCAATTCCCAGTGGAATTCATGTATGACTCCAGTTCTGCCTCTTGTCACCTTATCATTTGTTGGAGTGGGGCAAAGCAGATGGTGTAAAAATGGTGGCACTGATTTACCTCCCATTATGAAGTTTGCCCCAGTTTACATCTATTTGCTCTGCCACAGAATAGGTCCCAGCGTTTTAAGTGGCTCTCATTGTGGGAAAAGAATAAGAGTTAAGACAATTTGGATGGATGAAAAGGGGAAGGGAAAATGGTACAATTTCAAGTTTTGTTTTTTCTTTTGACATAAAGTGGTGTGGCTAGAACAAGGCCTGTGGCCTTCATGCTTATCCCCCCGCTTAAAGTGATGCCACATCCCAACGTTTAGCTGGGCTGTGGCGAGAAATACCTCTGGGAAAAACACTAGTCATATCCCTTACAAGTAATTAGAAGAGAAATGGTGCCACACTCGGGTAGAAGAAGGGAAAGGTGCCTCCCAGTACACGTATATGCCACAAGAGTTTCCTGAAAGAGTTCTTCACATTGCTTCCTGACGGGCTGGGGAGCACTTGTATGCAACTGAAGCTTTCTTGTTTCATGCCCAAAATATTAGCTTGTGTCACTACCCAAGCAGAGATTTGGACTTTAAAGTGAGGGAGGCTGAAGGCAGTTAACCCTTGCAGAGAGAATCCTTTTTCCATCTGGCATAGGACACTTTAAAAATAGGGGTATAGGAATCCAACTCTCAGTAGTAACTGATAACATCAAATAATTGGTAATTAGTGAAGAAAAGAGAAGACTTGGAGTAACTCCTGTTATCTTTTATATCCACTTTCAAATTCTCTGCAACCCTCTTGTATCCAGGAATCTTGGTCTTAATTGCCTGGCTCAGAAATTTGCATTAATGTATCTGAAAATGAGAAGTCTTTTATATGGAATTCTAAGTGGACCTCCTCACTATTGAATCCAGCATCTCGTCTAGATGAGGAGCCTCAGTCTTGCAGGTAGAGGAAGTTGGAACTGCTCTGGGAGACATGGGGGCAATTGGTTCGGGGGCAGTAGGGCCATATCATGATTTACCAACAGGCAATTTAAACCACATCGGTTGTTTCTGACTGAGCAGGGGACTGATAAGGGAGTTGTTTGGAACAGTCACTGCTGCAGCGACGTGTCTTCTCTCCTCTGTCAATGTCATAAGCCCACACTCTCAGCCCTCATTCTCCAACCCTATTCAGCCACCACCACCCCACCACCCCTGCATAGGATCATCTACTCCGACAAGAAAAATCTCTAGTAGAGGCCTCCTGACCACTTCAAAACAAATCTCTTTATCCTGCCTTTCTTCTCCCAAAGGAATAAACATCCTGACTCCTTTAACATGCCAAGCACATTCTCTTCAACAACCTCTGAAACCTTCCTCATTTATCTCCAGTTTTTTTCATTTATTTCCTTCATTGAGATTTTCCCTCATGTCTTCAAATATGTATAGATGCCCTTTCATTCCCTTTTTTTTTTTAAACTTTAGGTTGCCCTTAATAGGCTAGTGTTTCTCTTAATTTCCCCCCTTCCAGAATTCACCAGCTTAAAATCTATACTGCCTCCGTTTCTAAGTGTTCATTTCCTATCATGCTATAATCTGGCTTTACACAATTTCCTACCTAGGTATTCTCTCAAAGATCATTAGCGACCTTTGAACCAAAGTGGATGATGTGCTCTCCAACACCGCACATCAGTTGCCTGCCTCTTTTTTGTGTCCTTAGCAATACAGTATAGTACTGATACTCACCCTGTCTTTCTGACATTTCTTTCTGTTGACGCCTATGTTGGCTGCTTTTTTCCTAATCTTATAAAGCATAGGGGCTGATTACCTGCTTTTTCTTAGAAAATGTATTCATCTGTATTGTATGTCTTTTACTCAGGTGTAAATAACCTCCAAATTCTCATTCCCATAAGAGCTAATTTTAATTTTCCAGCATCCTGAGTCATTTCTCTTAAAGGCTCAAACCATGTAAAATCCAGCTCATTTCCATTTCCAACCACTGACCCATGTCCCAATTTTTCCATTAAGATTGATAGCACCACCTTTGCTGAGCCAGGGTATCATCTTTGACTCTTTCTTTTCTCTCCACTGTCACCAGATCCTGTTATACTTTCTTCATGTCTCTCACCCTTATTGCTTCATTTGCATTCTTATTATAACCACTCTAGTCCAGAAACTTATTAGTTTTGATTTTTACAATAATCTCTATTATCTATCCTGTTTCTCTCCATCCTACTCAGTTCAGTAGGTTTACCTGCCTTTTACACTGTCTTATGCAACCTTAAATAGATTACTTTCCATTATGTATAGCATCAACTGTACGTTTTCTAACCTAGCTTTTAAGGAGCCTAAAATTTGATCCCTTTTTAGATATATTTTCTGAAATTAATCTAGAGCTGACATTTCACCCTCATCCGTTGTGCGGCAGGAGTGTGGTTTGATGAATCGAGGGCAACTTCAGGCATGAAATACCATTTCCTTTGGTTTGTGAGCCCAAGTTTAAGCTAATTTAGCACCTTGCATTATCCTAATTAGCATTATGGGTCTAAGGTGGCCACATAAACTATGTTGGCCCAATTAGACTAAAGGAAAAATCTTATATAAACTCCTCCCCACTCATTCCACAGGCATGGTTGATCCGGCTCTGGGGAAAGCAGAGCTGAGAGAATTGCCAAGAGATGGGTCAAGAACCATGGCTGAAGTGAGCTACTGCCTTCCAATTATATGAGAAAAAAGAAATCCTTTTTGATTACGTCTTATTGAGTTGGGTTTCTATTGCTTATAACTGAAAACATTTTCATATATTCCATAATGTCTTATCTAGTTAGGCAGTTTTCCTTGCTATCCACTGAACATACTTGTTTTTTGTTTACTGTGCTTTCTGTACTTGGACTGTGTTTCATATTGCTTTCTAGATACTCAAATCTAAATATCTGAATATAAATATCTGTACAAAATATGAATTTATATGGAACTCATACTTCCTTGGAAGGCTCTCTGGTATCTGTTCTCTGATGACCGGAAGTGACTATGGAAGATATCCATGGATGAAGGACTCTACTGGGCTTGCACAATTTTATGGATTGTGAGTCAGACAATACTCAATATCTAAAAGGAAGTTCAGGTCACATGGCCCTCCTTTATATCCCATTGTGCAGCATTAAGTCTCTACAAAGCCCAGTAAAGAGTGAGGAGCTTTTTCTCAGGTATTCTTTTCCTGTGAATTGACAGAGGCTCCATAGAGCATCTCTATTTAACACGGACCCTTGATGCACCATTGGATCTGGTATCATAAAGCCCAGTTACACAGCAACTTGCTCAGTACTCTAAATCAGCTACAAAGTAGCTTAGTGGATTTGGGGACTGAGATGAAATAAGGTAGGTAGAGTTTTGGTAAGGCTCCATCTATCCCTCATTTGGCACTTACAGGGAGGAGCTCTCCAACTATTCCTACTCATAGTGTTACTGGGGCTTCTGAGTGTTTACTGGACTTCTCCTCCCATGGGTCCTTCTCATGGAAATGATAGGACTCCACATTTCCCGGTCATCAGAAGAACTAACACATATCCCCAAACTGTCCAACTGTGATAAGTATCAGGCATTTGAATCTGAGCTTTGAAAGATTTCTAATTAGGGTCAGGCAGGAAATTTTAGTGGGAGCCATACAAAGAGAGAACTAAGAACGTAATGACTGTTGAGTGAAGGCCCAATATTTGAATCACTCCTGTCATAAGGAAAAAGAGGCCAGTAGTGACTGGTGATGTCTATTTTAAGACAATGTGTGGCCATTATTGAACATTTGAAATATTCCCCCAAAAATCATAAAAAAGTGGTACAGAAGGGAATACCCCTCATCAACTCAGCAATCATCTCAGACTCTGAGTTAGCAAATAATTCTCTTTTTCTTAACCATAGTAAAGTAAAATATCACTGGCAGCAAGCCTATGCATTATATGAAAGCTGTTTAATGAAGAACAAGCATGTTTGAGGCTTATTAGTAGCTTAATCTAAAAGTGTCAACTGACAAAGTAGGGTGAACGAAAAAAGCTTATTGAACAAGTTTTTCCATGGGATAGAGAACAATGAAATCCAGGGACCAAGATGTCATTGTTAACTTTGGAAGAAGAGAGCCTGCACAATAGAATCAACTGGGAAGATTGTTAACATAGCAATGCCTGGTTTCTTCCGAAGAGATTCTGATTCAGTGAGTCCAGAAAGGTCAGGTACTAGAAAACATTTTTGAATCATCTCCTCAGAAGATTCTAGTAAGTATCTAAGTTTGAGAACCACTCAGGCAGAGGCAGGAGAAATTGTGAAGATGTTAAAGCCAGACATTAGGTGACTATTTCAAGCAGTCTGTGTTATTAATGATGGAAGAAACAGATCATTCTCTACTACCTGGTATCAAAAACAAAGCTTATGCTGGGAACAGAAGCAATTACCTTGATGACCTTGGAAAAAATTGAAGATAACTTCACCAGTGGAATTAAAGGCAAGAGACTAAACCCCTGTGGACTAAGAAATTTAACTAGGGGAAAAAATCCTAGGAATTTAAGCCTTTTTATTTACTCAGTCAGTGCTATTGTTTCTTCTTGGGAAACACCAGAAGGTAAGATTGGAAAAAGAAGTATAAATTTCAAAATTTCTAGCACCTTCATGGTTTCAAGGAGGCAGAAATAGATGACAACCTATACTGTTTTAGATACTTTCAAAGCAGTAGATATATTTTCGTCTTAACTTGGCCTACCTTAATTCATCCCATATTTAAAAGTTGAGAAATATTAGTCTTGTCTAGGTCTTGGGTTCTTTTTAAAGAATATTATGTGAATGTAAGGCATTATGATTTGACTGTTCTATAATGTACACAACTTTAAAACTCATTCAGAGAATCTCTTCATGGATCTATTTCATTAAATCTACACTTTTTTTCCCCTAAGAAGCACATATTCAACTCTGTGTAAAGCAAAGTTCTGTTTGATTAAAGTAGTACTTTTTAAAATGACATTATCTTTTAGTGGCCTATACTCTAGTTTAGAGAATAAGTCATTATACAAAATAATAGGAAAAAAATAAAGATGGGAATTAATATATGTTTTATGGATTGAATTATGTCCCTCAAAATTTATATGTTGAAGTCCCAGTACCTCAAAATGTGACCTTATTTGGAGATTTGGTCCTTACAGAGGTAATCAAGTTAAAATAAGGTCAATAGGGTAAGTGTTAATCCAGATGACAAGTGTCCTTATAAAAAGAGGAAATTTGGAAACAGACACAAAACAGCAAGATTGCCATGCGAAGATGAAGGACACATCAGGGTTATTTTCTACTAGCCAGGGAATGCCAAAGGTTGCCAGCAACCACCAGAAGCTAGGTGAGAGGCATGGAACTGATTCTTCCTTGCAGCACTCAGAAGGAACCAGTCTTGCTGACACCTTGATTTGACACTTCTGGCTTTCAGAACTGTGAGACAGGAAGTTTTGATTGTTTAAGTCCTCCTGGTTTTTGGTACCTTGTTATGGCAGTCTAGCAAACTAATACAATATGATTAAATACCAAAAGTATGGTAACGGTAATAAGATGGTTGAAGTTTATATTTTCTGAGTTCGTATGTTTTGGATTAAGCTTTATGCCGAGTTTTATTATCTTTGCAACAACGCTGAGGGATGATACTGGTCTCACTATAGAATTTTTTTAAAAGAGGATTCTTGAGAATATCACTGTCGGCAGTAGAGCAGTGATTCAATCACAGACCCATCTGATCTCAAAATCCCAGTTCAGCACTCTGCTCCAAGAGCAGTAGAAGAGACCATATGACTGAAGTTAGTGAATGGGGAGCATATGATCTATTAAAATGAAATAGAGTTCATGAGGGTGATGTGGTTGTTCTAGAGCTGGAATGAAGGAATGAACTGAAAATGTTGGGGTGAGTTGGAGAACAAAGCTTCTTCTTCATGAGGGAACTAACCTGAGCCAAGACCTCATATTAGAAAATATTTGGGGATGAAAGGGTAGAATTCTCAGGGTTTGTGTTGAAAAACAATGAGGAGAAACCTCTTGAGATGGTGGGAGTAACCTCTTGTGCAGTATCCTGAACCCCAAAAGAAATAGTTGTCATTTGATTTTCTGACAGTTTGGAGCCTGTGGAGGTCTCTGACAAGGAGAGTGACATAACTCAATGGTACTAAAAAAAAAAGCAAGCAGAGAATATTGTATCCACGGGAGGGGAAGTAAAGGATTTACTTTATTGAAAGTTTAACAATGTTACTGGGAGAGGCAGAGGAAATTTTCAGAAGTAGCCCTGTGTTTCCAATAGGTACTAGCTTTTCTCTATATGGAATACCATGAGAGGGTCCTCTTCGAAAGCAGGAAGATGGACTACAGCAGTGGTTCTCAAACAGTAGCCAGCATTCAAATCACCTGGAGGCTTGTTAAAACATATTTCTGATTCAGTAGGTCAGAGGTGGTGCCTGGAAATGTGCATTTCCTGCAAGTTCCCAGGGGATGTTGATGCTACTTTGTTGGGGGATCGCACTGTGAGAATCACGGCACGAAATGAGTACTTTCCGTCTGTCCTGGGGCAGGCTTTTTACTGTGTTCTGCAGGAGGATGCTGTGTTATAACTAAGAGAAAATACAAGTTAGTCTGGCATCCACAGAGGAATTGACCTCTTCATACTTGGTATGCCCTGACCATGTCCAGATTTTTATCTGTCCTCTCCATGTGGTTTCTCCTCTGTCTCTTATCCCTTGCAAGTGTCATTTTTGCTCAAAATTTAAACTAATTCAGTCATCTTCCTCAACAGAGGTTTTTCTCTGTTCCTCCTCTCTCCAGTTTTCCGTTTATGTATATATGTATTTAATTTATACTTGGAAGGTCCTCCTCTTGGAACTAGGAATACAGGTAAGCTCAATCTCATTCTGTACTCTAATGAAGTAATTAGGTATAGCCATATAGTGTTTAATGATACATTGTTTGTAATGATCAATGACACGTGGGCCCTTAATTCAGGATTATATAGCAGAAAGCATTTTGCAAGCATTTGGATGTGGATTTTCTTTTGTGCAAAAGAAAGTAAAATACAAAAGATTGAACTAACACAATTTAAGATTTTAGGTGTATTACTATATAAAACCCTTTGTATTACTATTTGTATAACTAAAGACAGTCTAAGATGTTCTTGAAAATTACTGAACCACAAGTTTTTTGACCACTAGTGTTGCTGCAAGATATAGTTTTGCAGGTGTGACAATACAGAGAAGTTTTAATCAGCTGTTACTTTAAGCTCTCTAACAAATTTTGAAGATTAGTTTTAGATCAGAAATTCTTATCATTGGAAGGGATGAAGAAACACTACATGTTCCCAGGAATAGTGACACACACACACATAAACACATAGACAAACACAGGTACATTCCCTGTATTAAATAATTCTTGGGAGAGTCTGTTAAACAATGCCTTTGTATGATATTGAAAAGCAATGCCAACTGCCTTTTTGCCTTATTTCAACGTTTCGATACTGTTACTTAACACGTATCAAGAATAGGAAATATGCCGACTGAGTGAGGTACAATATTCCTATGGAAAATTAAACTCTATTTAGTAAGTTGATTACATCTTTGAACACGCTGAATGTTAGGTTGAAGTTTCTGTAGTTTTTTGAAGTACAGTAATGGCCACTAATATATATGTAAAGGATGAGCTGGAAACTTAATGATCTTCAGAAATAAGGGTTAATTAGCTTGTATAGTAACTATCAACATATGAGGATTAGGATTGTGGATTTTGGGTATAAAAACAGATGCACTTGTATGAATGAGAGAGTTAGTTTTAATAACAAATTTGTATGACTGTGTGACTGAGTCTTTGGGAATAGAAAGGAGTGAAGAAACCAAAATTAGCGTTTATGATTATTGAGATGTACAGTTAAAGAATTAAGGGACACTATGGTTATAAATATTTTCAGAAGACAGAATAAAGAAATGGCTATTGAAATATAGTTGATATACAATATGATTAGTTTCAGGTGTACTACATAGTGATTTGACATTTGCATACATTATGAAACGATCACCAAGATGTCTCTAACCATCTGTCCACATAGTTATTACAATATTACTGTCCATATTTCTTATGCTGTATATTGTATCCCCGCGGCTTATTTATTTTGTAAATGGAGGTTTTTACCTCTTATTCCCCTTCACCTATTTCACCCAGTCCCCACGTCCTCCCATCTGGCAGCCATCCATTTTTTTTCTCTGTATCTGTGAGTTTGTTTTCAATTTGTTTTGTTTTCTAGATTCTATATGTAAGTGAAAGCGTGCAATGTTTGTCTTTCACTGTTAATTTCACTTAGCATACTACCCTCAAGATCCATCCATGTTGTTGCAAATGGCAAGGTTTCGCGGTTTTTTTTAAGGCTAACACTCCATTGCATATGTATGCCACATCTTCTTTATCCAGTCATCTGTGGATGGACATTTCAGTTGCTTCCATATCTTTGATACTGTAAATAATGCTGCAGTGAACATCGGGGTCATACAACTTTTTGGATTAGATTCAAATCAATAGAATCAAATGTAATAGAATGTGACTGATCATATCGCAGTTCTATTTATAATTTTTTGAGGAACTTCCATACTGCTATCTATAGTGCCTGCACCAACTGACAATCCCAACAACAGTGCACGAGAGTTCCCTTTTCTCCACATCCTGGCCAACAACTGTTACTTGTTGTAAAAGACATAAATTCGTGACTTTCATGTCAAGTCTGACATGAGGAAAAGCGTATTATTATGGCTGTAACCAGCGGGTGAAATAAACAAATTATTAAAAACTGTATACCTGTGGGGAACAAGATATGAGAATTTCCATTTTAAAATGTGCATTTTAATTACAGCCTTTTAAAAAATTAAAGTTAAAACAGATAATATGGGAGAATAGCAGACAACTCTAGAGATAGTTGAAATACCCTGATTAATAAAAGCCAAGAATTTGAAATTTGTATCTTCATTGATTGTATTAAGATGAGAACTCTGTATTTTTGGTAACACTTATAAAACACAAGTTTTATAAACTTGTCTATTTTTCTAATAACTTATTTAGAAAATAATTTTGCACAGATATCTGAAAAGTAAAACTCTTGGTTAGCTAATGCTATCATTAGTAAATAGGGATATTGATTATTTGATGTTTCCAAAATAATTTTCTGAACATGGTAAAAGTTTTATTAAGTATTAGCTGAGTGAATACTGATTGAATTAATTTAATCAAGACATATTAATTTGTGTATTTTTATTGAAATAATCTGCACAGTTGATTTCATTTGAATTTTATTCAGCATAAAATACTACAGTAAAATTGAAGTGTTATTAGGTTAAAAGTAAATATACCATCACGTTATTATCATGAAGGCTCTGGATCTAAAACCTAGTGTATTCCAGAAAAAGCAAAAGGCTAAATATGGATTTGATCAGTGTTCTTAATTAGTACTAGTGTCCAAGTAGACTAGATCAAAGCACATTATAGCCCTCATAGTCTCCTCCCACAAACCACACACACAGATGCTAATTTCACCACAAAATTTGGAGGAAGGGCAGTCTAGAGTGGACATGAATCTCCAGAGCAGGGAGGACGAGAGTAGGAGAAAACAGAAAAGATACTGTTTGCAAACGATACCCACAGTGCAATGATGGGTCACTTGCCACAGCCCAACATTAAGGCAGGAGATGCAGACAGTCTCTGGATGATAGAATCGCATAGGCCTTCTACCAATGAAGGGATGAGAGCAAGGATAGGCCAATTCTGGCTGGGCTTGAAACTTCTTCTAAGACATTGAGGGGCCCTCTTTAAGAAAAAAAGAAAATACAATGGTGAATAAAAAACTGCTAGGTCCTTCTAATGGACTTAAGCTTCAGTTAAATCCTCCTCTGGGTAGGGAAATCTCAAGAACTGCCCTTTCAGACTGAAATAAATCATAATTTTGATTTTTTTACTTCCTCATCCACAATTAAATCATCTCTTCATGATGTATAAATTACATGCAGTTATTTACCAATTATTCTGAACTGGAAGTTCATCATCTATGTAATTGTATAAGTAGTAGTCCTGGTTAGTCTCTAAGTTTGGTGTACAGATAAGATTACATAAATGCAAAAGTTAGTATCTCTTGGAAACAACAGAATATTAGTTATTTTACTTTACTATATAGGCAATGACATTCAAAATGCTCTCTTCATCTGTTACAGAATTCACTACATACTGACATATGATAAATTTATGGATATAATCCTAATAATAGGTTATGTTTCTTGAGAAGTCAGATGCCCTGTCCAGATGCTGTGGTTTGCATTGATATCTTGTTTAATAATCACAACTTAAAAAGTTATTTCTACTATGTAAAGGAAATAAAATGAAGCACGTAGAAATAACTTGTCAGAGGACATGCACGTTGGTATGGTGGAGCTTGAGTGTGATTAATGCCACCTGACTGCAAAGTCTCTGCTCATCCTTTTCCAGTCCTGACCGTATCGTGTATGTTGGTTTACCAGGGTACCACACAGAGTGGACAGTGAATAAGTAACTGTCCCAGATATTTAACATTTATAACTTATTGTGGTTCTAGATAAAGAAAATATTCATCATGGAAGCTGTTTCAAATACAGGTTAACCCTTTCTCTTGTGGCCAATTTCTTGAGAAAAAGAGATTTTTCTCTTTTGGTATTTTGAGTCTAGTCACCCTGAGGCAGGAGACAGATGGGCCCCCAGGGCAAACGGTTTGAGTTCCTTCCTTCCTTGTGGACGGATACTCCAGCCGGGAATAACAGGACAATTGAGAGAGGAGTCTGGGCTCTGCCCAGATAGACGATAAGAGTCCACATATTCCTCATTCTTGAAGTCAGGAGACCTCCCCGACTACACATGCAGATGGAGTCACCCGTGTCTTCCCATGGCCCCACTCTACCCCTTATACACATCTACCATGATGCCTGTAGTACTTCTGTGCATTTATTTCTTAAACATTTATCTTTTTTTAAGTGGTCTGTAACAGCGGTCCCCAACCTTTTTGGCATCAGGGACTGGTTCCGTGAAAGACAATTTTCCCACGGACAGGGGCCAGGTGGGGTGCGGGAATGGTTCAGGCGGCAAAGCGCGTGATGGGGAGCGGCAATGCGCGTGATGGGGAGAGCCAGATGAAGCTTTGCTCTCTTGCCCACCGCTTACCTCCTGCTGTACTGCCAATACCGGTCCGAGGCCCAAGGGTCCGCTCTGTGTCCTCATACAGCGACTTAGTAAATGCTGCATTAGATAACTATTAATAACATGGCCTAAGAAATTGATTAGATACATAGAAAAGGGTCCAGGTTGAATTCGGGGGGAGTGGGAGGGTCTGAGACCAGGAGATGGAGTGAAGGTGAGTGAATGGGACACAGACAGAAGTTGGAACTTATCCAATGACCATCCCCACCCCCCATAAACTATAAAGGCATATAAAATATATATATATTTTTTCTTTTCTATAAATACATTTGGAAGGTGGCTCCCAAGCCACTCTAACCCATTAAGCCCTGTCCTTATTAATCTTTTCTAAATAAAAAGGATGTTGCTGATGCCCAGTAATGTGGTGGGTAAACAGCTGTCTGGACTAGCCATTACCAGTCTAGTTCAAAGTAAAGGCTCTTCCTGGGGCCAGAAAGCAGGATTTTTAGAGGCCCCCAGTGGGCAGGAGGCAGGTCGCCAAGAATCAAACAAGGCAAAACAGACATGTGCAGTAGTCATAATCATGCTAGTAAGAATTAAGTGCCTCAGCGAGGCATGTACAGGAATTGGAGGGGGAAGGAGAGGCCTTCAAAACTTTTATGTCTGAGCACTCACTCCTGGTTTGAGAAACACAATAAAATGTCTGCCTGGGTAGTCATTATCAGGTAGATAGGACGCTGGGCTGGGCTAGGAGGTGGAAGGGGCCTCCCTGCCCCTCAAGAGTTCCTGACCAGTGAGGAGTCCTCCATGCTCGCTGAGGGGGTGGAGGATCCAAAGATCTTGGCAAGAAGCCCTCTGTTGGAGCGGGCCTGGTCCTGAGCGTTGGCCAGGCGAGCCCGTTCACGTCCTCCTGGCCGAGCTGCCTTCCGGGCCCTCAGCTCCTGTTCAGTAGGACGCTGGGCAAAGGCCCAGGAGACGTTCGGGCGGGTAGAGTCCCCATCAGCGGCAAGGAAACGCTGTCCGCGCTCCACGCTTCGAAGATAGAAGTCAGTCTCACGCTTGGCCTGGGCAACCTCAGCCCTCAGGCGCTGCCTGCGTACCTGGCGCTCAAAAGCAAGATGCTCGCTGAGGTGGGACCAGGTAAAACGGTGCAGGTACTGCGGAAGGGAAAACAAGAAAAGATCTGAGGAGGGCAGATCTGGGATGGAGAGGAGATGGGGGGGCCGGGGCCAACAAGAGGTGACAGGGGTGCGCCGGCTGGGGCTGGGAAGACGGAATGCGGCAGACAAGCCGATCCCCTCACCCTGAGGTTCCACAGGTCATAACGGAAGGGGCTGCGCCTGCGGGAGCCCATGGGCGTGTTGTGAAGACTGGCCGCCACACGCTTGGCTACTCGCTTGTCCCGGAACTCCACCCAGCCCTCGGTGTAGTCCTTGCTGTACTTGGACCGCTTTTTTCCTCCCGCAGCGTGGGCTGCCGCTGCCTTCTTCTTGCGCCTCACGAACCCGTCTGCGAAGCAAAGACAGAGCAGTGGTCAAGGAGGCCAATACAGCACCCACTCAACTGCACCTCCCATTCGCCGAATTCTCCAAACCTTCCCTCAGGCCAGAGTCCCACCTCAACGTCTTTGCCCGGAAGCGGATAACTGCAAAGTCCACCCTTTTCCCCTTGTCTAACTCAATCCTTTCCTCAAATGTTAACTCCTTTATCAGGTCTGCCCTAAACGCTCTCTTTAAAACCCGCACAGGCCCCCAACCCCAATTCCAATTAGTGTCTGTCTGTATGCGAGCTGGGGACGGCCGATCATAAACCTTCTCTAGACCTGGGCCGCGATGACAAAGAGATACGTTCAGTTTTGTGGGAAAACCACTGAGATTTTAATTCAGGCTGTACCCATTTAACAAACTGGTAAATTCGGCTCAGGAAAGATGGGCGGGCGGAGCCGAAGTTAAAATCCAAAAATTAGCTATCCGAGAACTAAGGCTCAGCGAGGTATATACTGCGCTATCCACATCCCATCGCCGCCTCCTAAAAGACATGCGCGCTACAGATTTACCAAAGAAGCCGGACGCGGGTCCCCGGCTCCGTCAGCGCCTCGGACCAGGGCAAGCTGAGGCAACAGGACATGCATTGCGTGCTCACTGCCAGCGAGCATCACCCTCCTACCCTCACCGCCAAGGCCTGAGCACTTACCTTCCGGCTGGAAAAAAACGCGCCCGACCTCGCCGTAGGCGCTGAGAAGGTTCCGTACGTGCAAAGGCCTAAAGCGGGGCGGTATGTGGCCCAGGTACACAATACCTGGCACTACCCGTTTCTTGCTGCCGCCAGCCGCCCCTTCGGATTCCTCCTGTTCCTCCTCTGCCTCTGATTTCTGATCACTCCCTTCCAGAGGTTCCAGCTCAGCGGCTGCCTTCTCGGATTTCTCTGCCTCCATGCTTGCGAGTAGGTAAAGCAGGGCAGCCGTAAAGCGCCGCGCCTCTGACGCACACCTTGTGCGACTGCCTGTGTCGAGGGGGCGGGGTCGGTCCGGGTGACGACAAAGGAAAGGACAAGATTGGGCGGTGCCCGCGAGTCTAGGCCTAGAGGAGAGAGCGGAAGTGGGTCCCGGGTCTGCCGGGAGATTCAAAGCGTGAGAGAACTTGAGCTGATGAGGCAGAACCGGAGAGGTAGAGCTCCAAGTATAACTTACCCTGTAGCACTCCTCGGTGAGATGCAGAAGGACGGGATGAAGCAGGCTCTTCCGGAAATTTTGGAGAACTATTTTGGGAGTGAGGGGAGGTTTCTTTGTGTTCTAGCGGTCAAAATAGCATTTTACCCAAGGGACTCGGGTGAGACTCAAGGTTGGGGGATGGCTCAACTTCTAAAGGTTACTTAAATTTCAATTTTTTAATTAAGTTTGAAATTTTAATTATTTTTCAAAATTTAACTTAGAGATTTGAATATTTTAAATTTAAGTTTTGAAAATGTAATTTAACTTTGCAAATATAAGTTTTTGAAATTTAGTTGAGATTTAATTTTTGAAAATTTCATCTGTGACCTTTACATTTAGTTAAAAAAATTTTAGTTTAAAATATTAATTTAAAATTTGATTTTGTGAATAAAATGTCTAAAAAATTTTAATGTTTGACAATTATTTCTTTTAAAAACTTATTTGGCGCCTGTTTTACATTTGTGTTGATGCATGGATTCGTATTTATACTTATGTTACAAATACCTATTGTCAAATGTATACGTGGCCCTGATTTAGGCGACTGCCTGTACCGCGAGCTTTATTCTCTCCAGGACTTGTTTTCACAGTGTTGGGGTCCAGGGTAGGCCACCCAAAATTATGCCTCAATGGCGTACTCGTTATTTTGAGCTAAAGGTACCGAAGAAATGGTCACCACAAGAGGACACTCTGACTCACCTTCTGTCTCGCTGAAGCAACCTTTGTTGACAGGCTCTTAGGCGTACCTGAGGATCGTTTGTGTGTTTATACACTCATTCCTACAAGATCTGAGCACAAATGACTGTTCACTGTTCAATTTTTTTATCGTGTTCAGGCCAGCAGTGTCAATGACAACCTTTCAAAAACGGAATCCTTCGAGCCGGATTCGAACCAGCGACCTAAGGATGACCGAAAGATCAAACACCTACAGTCCTCCGCTCTACCAACTGAGCTATCGAAGGGCCTTTGAGAAAAAAGTCTTAGAATACTTTAAATAATCTTTACTCAATCCTGTAGTTTTGTTTTGACTATAAGTTTATTTCAAAAGTAGAAGCAAACATGAAGGGTGCTAGAAATAGTCTAAAACTGATATGGGTAGTGATTATAGGAGTATACTAAAAAATTAATGCCCTTGAACAATAAAGAGTTGTGCTTTAATTCATTATCCTGTGCCCTTGGATACAATACAGATAGGACCATCACCCTTGACACTCCTGCTGTCTCATCAGCTTAGCGCCTCCTCTCTCAATCAGAAGTGAGCCATAAATGAAAGGGTTTTCCTAAATGGGTTGAAGAGGGAGCTATTATCTTGAAGCGGAGTTACTGTCCAGTTATTCTTTTGTTATTCTTTTGGACCGGAAGGAGTTCACTCACTCTATGTGTATGTTTGATTTGTTTCGGTCTACAATTTTCAAAATTCTCATCCTTCGAGCCGGATTCGAACCAGCGACCTGAGGATATCTAAGTGTTGTACCTACAGTCCTCCGCTCTACCAACTGAGCTATCGAAGGACCACTTATGGCCATTATTTTAGAATCTCAATCCTAATGTCTATCCAGATGGTTTCCGCTTTGATCATATTAACTTTTGAAAGTATAATCAAATTTAAGAAGTCTTTTAAGGCACTGAATGGGTTCTATGTCATGATCTGGGTAGTTGGTTTCCTGCGTTTAATAAACATGTAAGATCCATTGAGTTGTACATTTAAGACGTTAGGATATTGTTCTGTGTATATCTCAAAACAAAAACCCTACCGGTATCCCATGCCCTCCTCCCTAAGCATTATATACCCAGGGTGAATTCCCTGGATTACGCCCGATTTCCTGCTGTCCCCTATAATTACTTTCTCCTTTTTCTCTCAAAAGTGTCTAGGTTGGCTCGATAAATGATATAATTACGTAAACACAGACATTTGGGTTGAAGAGGATCCCAAAGTTGTGAACAGAGCATATCCAGTGCATTTTGGTATCATTGTGATTCTCCTTTCTGAAAATCTAATGGGAAATCGTGTGTATTCATAGCTCTAATGATGAAATATGTGGAGTGTGTGTGTGTGTGAATTTTCTTACTTGGATAAATAATTTGGGTGGTTCATATTATATTGCATAATTTTTGTGGAGCAATTAAAGTGAAACAAAAACCCCTAAAATTTAAATGCAAATATATTCTTTTTTCAAAGAAAATCATCAAACATCGAGGTTCAACAGAGATTGCCTTACACTTGTGCCTAAAGCAGAAATATACACAAATGGAGAATACACTAAATTATCTGGAGAGAAAAGGCTTTCTTTGGAAATAGGCTTAAGGAAAAGATTAAGTGTATTTCTCTATAAAATATCTGTGCTTATTTCTACAAATTTATACAAAACTATTATTTCTACAAAATGACATTATTAAAAAGAATTCCAAAAATTTTTTTCAAGTGGCAATTGCCAATGCATTCTATTAGGGGCACTGAGAGGACGTAGTCGATATTGAACTCAGTAATTAAATCCCTTTCCATGACAAACCAAGAAAATATCATCTAGCAACTTTCAGTGTTCCTGACCTAATAGAGAATTAGCAGCGGGAGAAGAGAGACTGTAGGACGTGGAGTTTCTCTTTCATTGTCAAGTGTCCTCCTATCTGCGCCTTGAATACAAGGTGGAAAATAGCGGAGATGCCAACAAGTGTAAAATTTCAGCATGGTGCTGGATTCAGTTGCTGCTACAGAATTGTCGTCTCTTGGGATGCAGAAGTCTTCCTGGGATGATACTTAGAGGAACAGGAAGCTCTCCAAAAGGAAACAGAAAAGACAAGTCCACCTTTCCTCTTCCTCCTCCAACCTTGCATTCTCCCTCTAGCTTCCTTTTTGGCAAAGCCTAATATGGAGCCGTGTGGTTTACCTCCTTTATCACAAGGCAGATTAAAGAAGGATGAGTGTCTTAGTCTGCCCTGGCTGATGTGACAAAAATACCACGGACTAGGTGGCTTAAATAACAGAAATTTATTTTCTCACAGTTCTGGAGGCTGGGATGTCTAAGATCAAGATGACAGCCTTTTAATTCCCAGTGAGAGCTCTCTTCCTGACTTGAGAGAACTCTCTGGTGTTTCCCATTATGAGAATAGTAATCCTATGGGAGCAGGACCCCACCCTAAGGACTGCATTAACCTTAATTACTTTCCAGTTTTGAATACAGTCACATTTGGATTTTGGAAGAACACAATGCAGTCCAGAACAGTGAGCTTAAAGTTGAGTCAGTAGTTTAACAATTGGGAAAACTTCCATGTGAATTTTAAGATATTATTTTTGATCTTCATTTTACCTCTATGCAAGCTAAGCTGTTGAAATTTTAATACCTAATCCAATGTATTGGAAACTAGAACTCCCAGCTCATGGTTGAAAGCCCCCAGTTGCTCTCAGTTCACAGTCAGTCATCCCAAAGCTTAATCCATGGATCTGAGCTATGGAATTAGTCCACTTTCTTTCACTCCAGTTCCACACTTGCACCCCTAATAGAATCATGGAAAATAAATGGAGAAAAAAAATGAGTGGAGGCCAAATTGACTTCTGTAGCTGGGTAAATTCTGTCCAAGGAGAAGTGAGGAGAGAATACCCAGATGGTGGAGAGAATCAAGGCAAGGCTGACCTTGAGCCAAGTTTTGAGATGAATGGTGGGTTTCCACACACCCACTTAGAACATCTGAGCTTTGAACTCTTTTGTCTCAAATGGAGGGGGTGCAGGAAGGTGGAGGATTTCTTCCCACAGAAAGTTATTCACTTTATTTGTCAGCCCTGACTGCAATGAAAAAGAGAAGAGCAAGCATTAAGGGCATTAAAAGGGTCCTGGAAAGGCCTGCGCAGCGTGCCTGCACAGCATAGGGACATAGAGTCACTTTCTTAAGTAAAATGTTTCATCTCCATTTCATCACTTTGTCCCAATTTCATTGAGACTAGAAAATAACATTAAACCAAAAAGAAAAAATGTTTCTAATGATGGAATTTCAGACAAAGAACCAGTTGACGGGAAGGGTCTTCACATGGCTTTCCTGCAAGTGATGGGTCTCCGGCAATGCTCAAGAGTTCTCCTCTGAAGAACTAGCTCTGTGAAGTACCGAGCACCTAAGCACAGTACCTGGTACCTAGTACTCCACAGGCCCAGAAGAAAGAGAGGCAACTACTACTTTCGGTTTTTTGCAAGGAATCCAGATCTAAGCATGCAGCCATGATTATATTCACTTCTATTAGTGTTTACCTTAGAAAAATAACTTGTACACCCTTGATCGAAATCGGGACTACGAAGCCAGAATGAAGGGAGAAAATAACTGGGACGCACACCCCTTCGTGACCTTGTGCCCACCGACGGTGATTTTTATCTATAAAAAAAGCCAGACAGAAAGCAGATTAGGGGACATTCGTAGGAACTCTGGAGAATCTGTTTCTGGTACTAGCTGAATCAATTGGTGGAAAATTTAGGAGTGCGGGGATTGGCAGGAACTATTGGGATGGCCAAAAGCCTAGTCTCATTGCCTGAGAAACTTGATTCGCCCTCCTGGATGTACCTACAATTTCCTTCCGGTCCCCGGTTTCCGTAGATATGATTCCAGTGTTAAACTCTTGCCCAATTTCGAAGACAGGTGTTTCTATGGATTCCACGCCCTGGTCCACCTGCACTCTGCAGTCTTCTCTCAACAGGATCCAGTACCGTAGAACAGATTATAGGTGGCGCCCCAGGGGCTGTTTGATAACCCGTACTTTGTCCTATTGTCTAACGCCAACTAGGTACCAAGGTGGCCACGAGTTCTGAATTACATTCGGATATTAAAGTATGGGAGGCAGAAACGTCTAGTAGTGAGGGGAATTAGCTCAAGTGGTAGAGCGCTCGCTTAGCATGCGAGAGGTAGCGGGATCGATGCCCGCATTCTCCAGCTTTATGTTCCGCCTACTCTTTGGCCTTTATTTCCATGCTTCTGTAAATAAACACCTTGCTCCAACGTTACCACATAAGGGCCCAATTCCTAATTGATAGCCTCTCCCTTCTCTCCAGTGACAGGATAGGGAAGGTTGGATTCTTTAAGATTTCTCTCGCCTTTCAAAGATTTGAATATTGGTCTCTGTCAGGTGGATTTACAGATCTACACTTCAATTATTTATGCATTAATATTACATTTTTATCCTCAGAATCTATTTCCCACATGTATGACCTATTGAGGGCCACCTCAAGTTCTTACAACTGGAACAAATAATTTCTATTTCTTAATGAAATTTTGAAGAGTCAAAAATATGTAGGTATGTTTGAGATTTGTTTTTTTTACATTCACTCGTCCTCTTTTGGAGTCATCTGGCTGTTTCTACGGGGTGGTGGGGCCGCTACTGCCAATTGATACTGGAATATTGCAGAATATGGTCCAATTATGGGAGGGAAATTGCAGTGGAGAACTTGTTTGGGTTGGAATCTATGGTGCGTTGATGAGACGCTCAGTCCAGGACTATCTAATAAAATTTGCAACCAAGGCCCATGTTATCTTTGAAAATTGGACAATTTTTCTTGTTTACTCTTTTGCCCTCGAGTCGCTTTCAAAGAGCAAGGGAGCTACCAGTTTAGACCAAAGTGGGTAGAAAATTCTATCAATTTTCCCCTTGTCTATTATTTTTAATTCTAAAATTTTTCTCTTCTGCAGTGGTTCTCAAACCTTGCAACACATTAAAATTACCTGGGAGCTGTTAAAACTACCAATGCCTGGGTCCCACCTTCAAAGTGCCGCAACTAAAGGCGCTTTGTAAAATAGTCCCAGGTGATTCTGACATCCACCCACTTTCCTGCGCCAGGGTTGAGAACCACTTTTACATAATTAAACGGAGAAGTGGGAGTAGTGCCCCAGGGTCTGTGGGCGACTGCCAGTAGTTGAGCGTCCACCTGGGAAAAAAAACAAACAAAAAAAACCTTCGGAGAGACTCAGCACTCTAATACCACGAGAGGGCGCCCGTGCCCAACCAGTTACTAACCTTTGGTCAGCTATGTTCCTAGCAGGCCGCCCCTCCCCTAGTCTTGGGATGCCGGGTAGGGTGGCGGAGACTTGTCACCGGATCCCTTGCTTAGAGGGCCCACCTCTGATCCGCCTGGTTGGGGCTCGGGACTTTTTTGCGGCACGGGCCCTTTATGAACTATGAGCCTGAAGTTTGATCGCGTATTAGTAATTATTACGGAGAATAATAATTAAACAAATTAGATTCGTTGCACACTGAGATTACTCTTAAAAAGATGCACAGCAAGGATATATATAGCTGAGATAAACCTTTTTAAGGGTAAGGGTGAAAAAAGACGCAAAACGTGAACTCCTTCGAGCCGGATTCGAACCAGCGACCTAAGGATGCCTGGTTAAGGAATATACTCACTACAGTCCTCCGCTCTACCAACTGAGCTATCGAAGGAATCGCGGTAACCGTTTTCCCCGCAGAGCATACCATCTCTGCACGAGGTTGGAGAGCCATTGGTGCTTATTGTTTGACTCATTAGTGCTGTTGATTAGGTCTGCTCTAGTGGCCTCCACGTTTTTTTTGTAACCCAGCACTCCTTCACAGGACCACTGCCCTGGACCAAGGAGAAAACGCTAGCACCCACTGGTTTGCAAGAAGAAAATAAAATAATGAGATATGAGGAACTGACAAAAATTTAGCAATGAGTGTCTTTTACTGTGATGAATGAATTTAACCAATCTTAGATAGAATTTGAAGTACTTTAATCTGCAATTTTAACAGATAATTAACAGAAGGAGGAGGAGGAAGAAAACAAAAACAGGGTTAAACTCTTCAAAACCATACTAAGACGTTCTTAATTGACATTTAGTCCCTGTAGATAAACCGGACGAACACACTAATTCTAAACTCAGAAAAAAACTGTCGATGGGAAGTTAAAATATTTTTTAAATTATCTTAACAAGGTAGAAAGTAATGTCATTCAAACACTAATTTTACAAAGTTTGAGCCTAGTCTAATTTTCTGTGACAGTCTGAAGCTCAGAATGGCTATTACTCTCACGTAAGTGAAATCCACTTGAGGTGGCAACAGACATCAGGAATCTTTGTTCTTCACCTTCCACTAAAAATCATTACATTGTCATACACTGGAGCCATACACATAGGACAAACGATCCCCCTTGTGCAAGTGGAACATTGAGACCAGTGTTCACTCCTCTATGGCTCAAGATTGTTTTTTTCTGAATTGGAATTAAAAGCAAGTTGCTAATCACTTAATTTAGCCATTTAGCTCCTCAAGTCTTCATGAAACATCTGTTTTGAGGGGGCTAGTCTGAATAAATTAAATATAAAATTTTATCTCCTCCCCAACCCCAATTGACTGAATAAGTTATCCTATTTTATAAATGTATTTAGTACTATCCATTTTGTAAAAATACGCTTTTACAAAAAGGATCCATTCCTTCCTTTTCTCCCACTCCACATTATAGAAGATTCGGACAGACAAAGCTAGACAGGCCTTAAGGAGCCTTGAGAAAAGAACAAGCAGATTTGAGGGATTCTGAGGAGTGTGTGTGTATGTGAATAACTTGAATTCTCGTAGGTCAAGAATCACGTCTCGTTCTTCCATATATATCTAGCCTTCTTTTCCATATATTTACACAATAAAATATAACTGTGAAAATATAAGAAGCAGGAAAGTTTTGGTGTTCCTTTCTTTTTCGCCTTCCTCAGTATTCTTAGATGCAGGTGGGAGATGAATTTCGAATCCCACAATAGGGAAGAACAAATATGACTCTATACTGGATATGTTTCTTTTTCTTTAACCTTTGCATTCTATTAGTTTTGCTATAAATTAATCACTAGAGGGACGTTGCCTAAGGCTTAAAGTATACATAATGGCCCGTCTCAAGAAACCCTGCCTCCCGTGCCTGAGGGGTTAAGCTAAAAATACCTTTGCTTAGCTCCCAGGGAAACATCCTGACCTAGCCTCCCTGTGAATGGCTGCAGGAAAGAAGAAATTAACATATCCCCTCCCGAGTCTGGCCAGAACCAGGAAATATTTGCAACAACTTATCGTCTTTTTTACTTTATCTCCTCACCTCCCCCTCTTTTTTCCATAAAAGAAACTAGCATCCAAAGCCAGGCAAGATGGTTCTTGAGGACGTTTGTCTTCCATCTTCTCGGTCTGCCGGACCTTTGCTTTCCATTGCTTTTGTTCGGTCTATAGCTCTAGGCATACATAATGGCCTGCCTCCGGGAACCCTGCCTCTCTGCCTGAATGTTAAATTAAAGTGCCTTTGTTCAGCCCACAGGGAAACACTCTGCCCCTGCCCACCTGTGAATGGCTGCAGAAAAGCAGAAATTAACGCATCCCCTCCCCGAGGATGGGCCAAAACCGGGAGGTCTTTTGTAAGACTTAAAGCCTTTTTACTTTACTTCCTCATCCCCTCCCTCTCTCTGTTCTATAAAAGAAACTAGCGTCCAGCCCCTGATAAGATGGTACTCCGGGACGCTAGATCACCATGTTATCTGACGCCTGGCTTTCCGAATAAAGTCACTATTCCGTGCCCCCAAAACTTGTCTCTCAATTTATTGACCTGTCATGCGGCAAGCAGTGCGAACTTGAACTCGGTAACGTATACACAACAGTGACCTTTAATATTCACAAATATGCATGGAGCACTGACTATTCCAGTCACCATGCTAAGTGCTGGGAACACACAGAGGCAAATCAGATAAACTCTGTCCCCAAAAGGTGTCAAATTGAAAAGCTCAAACAGTAAGTTTGAGTCAGTCATGGAGGTAAAGATTTTCAGCTTTGAAGGCTCTGACTCAAAACGCTTGGTAGTTAAGTTAGTGGGACCTCTCTTGTTGGTAGTTTAGACCATACTATATAATAAAAGTGTATTCTGCTGATGTAAACATTTATCTTTTAGAAAAAGTCCTAGGACTCTGAACTCTGGAATCCAGCTGATTATGAAAATATGTTCTGGCATACATATATTTTCCTCTTTATTTCATGTTCAAAAAATAATACTGGCTTGTTTCTGGAATGCCTGAGCTATTGTCACCTTGGGCTGCTGGTGCAGATAATACTCTTGTGTAGAATACTTCCTTTTCCCTTTACCTATGACCCCAGCTTTCCAAGTCTGCTCTGGAACAGGATTAAGGCCCTGACTTCTGTCTCTTGTTTACCCTTCTCAACTACCAAGACTTCCTGAAGCACACCTGACTATACAATTTGCTGTTGATAACCTTCTCTGAACAGACCTGTGTATTCACAAAATTGTAGTTGTGTCTGCCTTTGCTTTTCTTCCAGAGACTGTTCTCCCAAGTTCAGACCTAACTGTAGGCTAACATGTTCTTGTAGGCAGCCTCCAAATTACTGACCTCTGGCTTTTCTTTCATATCTGGCTCAGGCCAGTATCAGTCAAGCTCTAGTTATGAATAGAGAGTCTGTGGACTCTGCTTTCAGATTATCTGTCCTAAGAAAAAGCCACTAAGTTTTTTTTAGTTAATTTGATAAGATTTATTAAACAATGTTATCTATATAAAAGATTAAGTATCCTAAAGGCAATGCAACTAAAGTTATTCTTTCAACAAATATGTGAGAGGTTACTGTGTGTCAAATTCCTGAATTCCAAAATGTCATAGTGTGATTTGCTTTTTTTGTCCCCCCTACTGTAGACTGAATATTGTCCCCCCGAAACTTATATGTTGAAACCTTAACACCCACCCCACAGTGTGGCAGTATTTGGAATACGGAAGTAATTAAGGTTGGATTGGTGTTCTTAAAAGAAAAGACATCTGGAAGCTCACTCCCTCTTTCTTCCACTGAGGACGTGGCAAGAATGCAGCCCTCTACAAGCCAAGAAGAGAGCTCTCACCAGAAATTGAATCAGTTAGTGCCTTAATCATGGATTCCTCAGCCTCTAGAACTGCAAGAAAATAAAAATTTTTCAGTTTAAGCCACCCAGTCTGTGGTATTTTGTTCTGGTAGCCCAAGCAGACTAAGACACCAGCCCCCAACCTGTGCCCTTTTTAACCACCTTTAATCAAGGACTCCTTTGCAGTTGAAGTGTTATGTCTAAGGAGTTAGGTTAGCTTGTGCTCAGGACCAAGCTCAGGATGGCCTTGGCCTTGGAGATGTTGGCACAGGCCTTGAGTTCAGAAATGCAATTTTTAAGTATGTCAACTCAATTTTAACAATATAGCCAAAGGGCCATAAGAATGGGAAAAAGCAGTCTGTTCCAAGCAACTCAAAAAATGTTTATAAACAAGAAATCCATTAAGTTAATTGACAACAGGACATGTGGCTTATTAACACCAGCAATACTTGTTCTCTATCTAGGACATCCCTTTATAGTTTTCATCATACCAGGAAACCGAAACATTAAGTTGATGCTGCTGGGTGATCAAGAGTCCAGGCTTTACAATAAGACTTAGGGCTTAATACCCACAACATGGAGTCTGTAAATCTTCAATGATTGTTCTCTCTAGTAAGGAGAATATTCATATGAGTCAGATACAGGGCCTCTGTTCCCTTGATTTTACTGGATAAACGCTGGTAATTTCTTAACTCCGTTTCTGTCACCATCACCTATTTTTTAAAACAGTCACTCTGAGCACCTTCATTTCCTAATGCTAGACAGTTAAAATACAACTGAGAATTTAATTTTCACTTGAGTCAGTTACATTCACCCAGTAAGTAAATGATAGCCTTCTTGAAGGCACGGCCCATGTTATATGCATGTTTTCATTTTAAGTATCCAACAGGGAAAAGGCGCTTAATAAAAATACGTTCATCAATTAATTTGAAAGATGTCTTGAGACCTGGAAAACAGTCAAGGCTCAGTGTACTCTTCTAGGAAAGTTGTTTCTTGTCCATCCATTTTAAGTTGACTCATGATTCTCGGTTTCATCGTGTATATACTGACAATACTTCCAAATTGTAGGGAGTCTACCTAGTTTAAAACATGTGATTCCATGTGCCCAACCATAGGTGCTATTCATCTAAATAGGTAAAATACGGAATAGTTTTAAAACGGAATATAACATCACATGGAACAAGGGATATATTAACAATATTCAGGTTCCTGAGTAAAGAAAAAAGGAAGGTTTGGATGGGGGAGGATGGAGAGTGGTAAATTGTCCTGTCTCCAGCATGCTCAGAAGTGGGCATTCTTTCAATACAATATTGATAGTTCTGGGGCTCTTGGTCTCAATGGGTGTAGACAGCATTATCAGGTTTTCAAAGCGACATAAATATTTTTAACATCTAACTCGTTTTGCTCTGATTATACACTAGGCAACGTTTCGTATGAATTTTGCCTTCCCAAATTTGAGGGCCAATAAAAACACACTGGGCCACTTAGGTTTTTTTCTTAGTATAAATTTATAAAGCTGGTATTCTGACTTTAAAGTTATTCTTGACTATATCCTTCACACTCCCATTCAAGAGAGAATGGCAGAAATGCAATTTGGACTATAAAAACCAGGCTTAAGTCTTTAGATTTTATTTTGCAGGCAGTTGCAACCTGTTGTGGGTTGCTTGGTTCTTTTACTTGCCGAAGGAAGGGAAGAAAGGTTGGAAACAGCGCTATCTGAAAGGAGGTCCATTGTGCTGTTTAGGTGTAGTTGATCAGGAACTGAAAGGGTGTATGAGGTAGTGGTAATAGAAAATCTGTCTCCCATTATTACATAATGACACTTGCTTGGGCCAGAAAGTTGTCACCATTCTCAAAACTCTCCATGGACATTGCTGCTTCTGAGCCTCTGCCCATCAAACTGTTTCCTTTGTTTGGATCGTCTCCACCTTCATACTACGTTTTCCAACATCCCTGCACCCTAAACCCTTTTCGGTGGGGATAGTGCTTCAGAATCATCCCAGGAGCCTAAATGCCCTACCAGAGACCATGTTATCTCTAGTTACCCAAACAAAAGCTCTAATAAGCCAGAGAAGTGCGTTGCCGCCAGGGGCCGATGAGGCTTAACGCTGCCGGAGTCATAGAGCTGGCCGGAATAGTTCAACAGAGCCTGTAAACCACAGCTGGTCACCAGGATTCCGCAATTCAATACTTCCTAAAATTTCTCGTTTGACAACGGTGAGGCACTTTGTTTTGGAGATTAGAGGAAGGTGCAGAAATGTAGCTGCGAGCAAAAGGTACAGAGATTACTCGCCCAACGTGGGGCTCGAACCCACGACCCTGAGATTAAGAGTCTCATGCTCTACCGACTGAGCTAGCCGGGCACTCCGCACACGAACTTTCTTCAGTGAATTAAGAGACTATAAAATTCTTCCTGGACTGACAGGGATTAATAGGATTCTAGATATTTTGACTGTTTTTGTTATATAAGATGACGTGAAACGCAAAGAATGTAAGCATTGTCTGAAATTATTGGCATGCATTCCATTCGCTTTCACTGCATCTTCCCTCTTCGCCTCATTCTCACCAACATGTCTTGATAGACCACAAGATCCTTCCGGAATCCAAGAGTCTGAATCTCTGAACGCTCTAAGGGTGAGCCCAGCTCTGGCATTCCCAGAGCTCCAGGCCTGGGTGCCAATGTGGCACCAAGCTCAGTCCCAAAGGTCAGGTCCTCGAACCAAAACATTGCACTGGGCCTTCTCCGTAACCCACTGAGACATTCCTCTCCTGTTTCTATCACCTGTCAACTCTGGCCCCTCTTGCCACGCTGTGTAAATGTGGTCCTAAAGGAATTCCCTGCGGTTTTCTCCCTCCTTTTCAGGCCGCTTGTTCTTGTTCATTTGTTGTCCTTCTCCACAATCAGGGCTTGCACACACAAAAAAGGGAGGCGGGAAGGGGTGTTGCAACTGCGTTTTAATATAAAATATTTGACAACCACTGGAATATAGGATCCAGTGATTTTTGTGTATTTTGTTTACCACAGACTGCAAAAGCTCATTGATTATAATAGATGCTAAACAAATATCTGTTTAAAGAGTGTACCAACAGTATGCTCCGGGAAAAGAGAAAAAGTGCCCCTTCTCAATAATGAAGCAGAGCCCCTATTCCTGAATGATGAAAGAATACGCAACGAGGAAAGCCGAAATAACTTGTACAAAGGTTTCCAGCACCCCAACTCTATAGGTCAATATTTGATTTTTCCATTTGAACCCATTTCTTTGATGTGATGAATGAATGATGGGTGACATTGAATTGAGATATGACCATCGTCTTCCTATACTATTTTTTTAATTTTAAAAATATAATGTTTATTACCTGGATTTTTTTAAATTAACTTTTATTGGAGTATAGTTGCTTTACAATGTTGTTTCCTATACATTTCATATGACCACAACCGTGGAGTCGATTTTCTAGAATAACCAGAAACCTTGGCCTTTGCAAGAGTCAGTTTAGAGCTGATGCAAAACTGAGTAAGAGCCAAAACTGAAAAGTACTTGTCTCTCTTAACTAGAAGAGTTATCTAGTTACTTATTGGAATCAAATGCATATACAGCCTACATATTTCTACATGAAAATATAGCAGTTTAATTTAACAGCAGATGTGCCAATTTCTTTTGAGTGAGTTTAATAAAAAATTCAATAGCGGGTGTAGGCCGCAAAACCTGGGCTCGTCCGGGATTTGAACCCGGGACCTCTCGCACCCTAAGCGAGAATCATACCCCTAGACCAACGAGCCACTTGCAGAAACGATTTTTCTAAACAGATTAAATATTTACTTCTCCTAAATATTTACTTCTCCGTTTTTCTTTCCTACTTGGATATATAACATTTTTTTCCGTCTCTGTTTCTCTTTGTTTCTGTCTGCCTGCTACCCTCCCTTCCTAGTTTTAAAACCAGATCGACTTGGCTCAGAAGTTTCCTGGATTTCCCCGCAACAGAAACCTTCGAAGATTGGTCTGTATAAAGCCTTATTTCTCAGAGATCGCTGATCCACCCTTTGTAAGAAACAACGGTGGCGTTTATTTAAAATAAAGAAACCTGTAGTCTTCCTCAAATCTACTGAGTCAAAGTCCCTGGGGGTGAGGCCCAATAAGCTGTATTTTTGACAAGCTCCCTAACTCCTCTTGGCTTGATCTCAGTATTTTCCACGGAAAATAGTGAAAATTCATTCAACGGGATATAAAGTTCTGAGGTCGTGAATGAATAAAGAAAATTCGTTGTACAAGGAACAAGGGGATACATAATTAGTGTTCAGAAAGTCGGTTTTGATGGAAAATGAGACTGATTCAAGAGGCGTAACATCGAGAAGTGGACGAAACAGAGGGTCTGCTGGTGTCGGTCAACGTGGACCAACTGGTTGGTGACAGACGGCAAAGTAGATTCTGGAAAAGGGCTTAGTCCTTTCTTACCTAAAAAAATCAAAGTAACAAGAAAACACTTTTCCCAATATGGGAGTCCTCCCTTCATGTGAGGGATGATCTAACCGAATAGAAATCCTCAACTGAGCAATCGGAGATCATGAACACTGCCTTTTCACACTTGCCCCGCATCTCAGTATGTTTTCAGACTATTTCGAGGGCAGTGTTTGGCCACTAAACAAACTGGTGACAGTTTTTCCTTCTAATGAACTTAATAACTCCTAAGGTGTCTTGCTACTTTTCTGCTTCTCTTGGACAAAATTTTGAGCAATCTGTCTTGCTCAAATACGTGTGCTCTGGACTCCCTAGGATGGTTTGGACTTGTGACAAAATGTCTCTTGTGGAGATACCGCAGGTTGTCTCGTAGGACAGTCGTTGGACAGTTTGGCTGGAAAGTAATCAAAACTATTTCACGGTTAAATCACAGTGGTGGTTAAAAGGAGACTGTGGCCCGTACGGGGATCGAACCCGCGACCTTGGCGTTATTAGCACCACGCTCTAACCAACTGAGCTAACCGGCCGCCGGTTTCTCCACTTCTTTGGAAGCCTTTACAAGAAACTTTTCTCGTTCTTGATGTTTTGATAATAGGAACAGTATTGTGTATCTGAGCTGCTGGATTCGCCTACACCAAACAAGCCTTCGTCCTTTTCCCAACATTTGTCCTACTTTTCAGTACCATGACTCAGCAACAATACCTCCTCCTCCCCTTTGAGTGTTTTCAGGCCCGTTACCACAGCTAGCCGTTCACTAATGGATCCTGGGCAAGTTTCCAAGTTGCTCCTCTTCGGCCATCTGTCCATTGGGTGTGCTTTTCTGCGTTTTCAATTTCATTCATTACAGATATCCTAAAAAACTTCAAAGGTATCCTGTTTCCTTCTCTACGTATACAGTTCTATACGCCGTGGCTAAAAGAGTACCGAGAAAATTGGAGGAGGATACAAAGTAAGCATTGATGTTTTTAAAGGGCAATTTCTGATTATGTAGATAAAAGGACCTGGAGATGCCGGGGATCGAACCCGGGGCCTCATACATGCGAAGCATGCGCTCTACCACTGAGCTACATCCCCATCCTGCAGAAAACGCGTTTGTAGCACTTCCCAATTCTTTGAATCTGAATTTTTTTCCCCCTCTGCAACTCTAAGACTTTCTGAATGCTTAAATTAAATTTTCCTTTGCTTATTCAACAAAATCTTGAAATGGTTAATGGGGCAACGTTCATGGGCATTTCGAGTGGAGAAAGCCTTCCAGTCATTGGACCCTTGTCAAGCACTTAACTTAGAGACGGAACGAAATCTGACGAGAAAAAAGAGAGTGGGACTCTCCTTTAAAAGCTTCTTTCCTTTTTTCTTTTTCCTTTTTTTCCCCTCTCCAAAGACAGCTGAGACCCAGCACGAAATCAAATCGCTCCCTCAGTCCCTAGACCTATATTCAGGTATCCAAAGAGCGGCCGAAAGGTGATTTAATTATCCCTTAAAAGCATCAGCATTGGATTGGCTTCCTTTTGAAAGTGTTTGGGCCCAAATGTAGAATATTTGACTTGTTTCTCTGGGAAGCCTAGGAACTAAAGGCCAACCTGCAGTTTTTGACTGCACTGAATTCTATATGGTACTATAGAATATATCTCTATATGCTACATAGAGATACAGTGTTTATATACATATAGTATATATCTAAACTAGAGTGAGCGAGAAAGATACAATTTGGGGAGACATTATAATTAATGTAATATGGTTTTATCGCGGCCTTAAAGACCTTCACTGTGGCTGAGTTTCTATGCCAAGCATTTTCTGAATAGCCAGCTCTGAACCGGAATCACAGGCGAAATGCCTAAAATCGTTCTTCTGAATGTATGCATAAATTGACTATAGTTGATGTGGAAGGCGTTTTTTTTTTCTTGTGTGAGCCCGGATAGCTCAGTTGGCAGAGCATCAGACTTTTAATCTGAGGGTCCAGGGTTCAAGTCCCTGTTTGGGCGTTGTCGTTTTCTTTTCCTATTCCTATATATTCATCTCTAAAGAATAGTAACAGAAAGGAAGGTAAACTCAAATCACAAGCCGATTTCCCTAAAGAAGAAAAGAGGGGACCCTGAGCATGGCATAGTTATCACAACCTAGGACCTTTTCAGAAAATAGAAGGGCCTTTTAGCCGGAAGCCACAGCACAAAACATTTCATCTAGAGCTCGAGTAAAAGTTTCATTAACAATGGTAACAAATTATCAAAGGCCAAACTCTTTCTTGAAAAGCAGCCAATGTGCAGAACTGCTCGCTCTTCTCTACACTGGTGTGCTCCTCTCAGAGCTCAGCTCTGGGGATGCCCAGGTAAACTGGATAGAGGAGGTGGCACCATACTCAGAATTCGTGGCCCAGGGGCAGTGCTTTCCACTGGCCATGACCAGTTTGTAGTTTAGTTTACATCTGGACCCACACACACATGTGTAACAGGAACAAAAGTTGCCTGACTTACCACTTACCACATGCATTGCATTCTATTTCAGATTCCATGTTATTCTCAAAAATGCTGGGTGATACCCATGCTTAAATTCATTTTATATCTCCCTCACTGAGAAACACTGGGCTGTAGGGTGATCATAAAGATGAAACGTTAACACATAGTACAGAACAATGGGTACTGTGCTTGTTGCCGAGTCCAAGCTCAGACCGCTAGCAGAATCACAGGCCAATAAATTGAGAAACGAGTTGCTGGGGCAAGGAATAGCGACATTATTCAGAAAGCCAGCAGAAGGAGAAGATGGTGGACTAGTGTCCCAAAGGACCATCTCCCTGAATTAGAATTCAGGCTTCTTTTACACTAAAAGGGGAGGGAGCAAAGTCCTGGTTCTAGGATGCGTTAATTTCTTCCTTCCTGCAGCCATTCACAGGTGGGCCTGGTCAGGAGGTTTCCTGTGAGCTAAACAAAGGTATTTTAGCTTAACGCTCATTACACGGGAGGAAGGGTTCTCAGAGATGAGCCATAATGTATAAGCTAAGCTTATAGGCAACATCCCTTTAGTGACTAACTTGTAGCAAAAGCAATAGAATACAAAGGTTAAAGTAAATTATTCTTCCCCATTACATGCTGAGTAACCTGCCTATACCACCTTTTCCTCTAAATCCAAGTTCACTCTTCTAGAGGACCCAAAGCCTCAAGTCACCTGAGCACAGGGGCACCAACACCATCTCTGCCCTGCTAGGAACTACTAAAGCAGCATAACTTGGCAGCCCTTGATTGAGACCTCGTTTGGTAACTCCCCAAAGCAGAAATTTCATCCCAATGGATCCAGCAGATAACAGACAAATAAGATTTTACTTTGCTATTAGAAATTATCAAACAAGTTTTAAAACCTCTAGAAAAGAATAACAGAACACTCCTGTCATTTGCCTTGTTGGCATGGTAGGCAGCATATGAGCCTCATAACGTGACAGCCTCGAGGCCAATCCTCAGGGAGTGTAGCATTTTGCAGCAAGAAAATACTGCAGAAGAAGTAACCCAATGTGATCATCATTATTATTGCTGTTAGAGTCACACAAGAAATCTTTTCTTTCAGCGTTTGTCACCTTGTAACTTTGAGAAGGCCACACACCTGTAGATGAAAGATTTTTCTGTCTGTAAGGAAGCCCATTTGGGCTGTGACCCCACAAGTTTTTTTTTCGTTTTGTTTTTTACAATGCTCCGAGCTTTTTGAAAAGAAAAGAAACTTCCTCGAACTTTAATTAAACTTTCCTCTTTCTCACAACATTTTTAAAATAAGCGGTGAAGGGGGGTGATCACAAAATTGAATAATTCCAGATGATTCCGACCTGGTCTCAGAGAGTGTGCCAAGCAGTAAGATCATAAATGTTGAGCTGCTACACTTCTTGAGAAGACGAAGGACTTACCTATATGTCAGTATGTATACTTAGCTGAGAGTCAAAAGATTCTATTCGCAGCCTTTGGGGGAGGTTTGAGATAGAAAGAGAAGACAATCATTTGAGCTTTTACATTTTGCAGCTTGGATCTTAGTGGGTTGAAACACCAGCCTTCCTGAGCTGACTGTTATCTGTGCACCAACAACAACTGATTGTTATCTGTGTGCAACCTGGATGCGATTGGCTGACTGACAGACTTGCCAAGAATGTTACTCCAATTCCAGGAGTCAAGCAGCTTATATAGTAGGTAGTTTAAAATGGCACTGGATTAAATTAACAGATAAATTATATCCCCATCCTACACTATTCTCTCGATCTCTAAACCTGTCCCCATTAGCCTGGATATCTTCAAACACTTAAAATCAATGAGTTCTGGGTAGGGGATTAAGAGGTGCCAACTACTACGTATAAAATAAATGAGCTACAAGGATATATTGTACAGCACAGGGAATATAACCAATGTTTTATAATAACTATAAATGGAGTATCATCTTTAAAAATTATGAATCACTATGTTGTACACCTGAAACTTACATACTATTGTAAGTCAACTATACCTCCATTTAAAAACAAATTTAAAAAAACTCAACTAATTCTAATAATTTGCTTTACCAATCAAAACCTGCATCCTCCATTCAAGAAGCCTAGGTACCTTGAGGTAGTGCCTAGAGGGAAAAGCTACTAGAAGATTCCATGGGTCATTTACCCTTTTATTAGGCAGGTGACTTTAGATAAACCTTCAGATTCCCAAGCTACACTGTCAACCACACTTCTTTTCTACTGTTTATTAAAATATATATATATATTAAAAAAAACCAGAAAAAGCATACAAATAACTAATTAGATATCAACAGTTCTGTGGAGGTTCTTTGGAGCTTCTGGTCTGTTAAGGTAAACTGGCCTCACTCTTTTTCACTTTTGAAATCTCACGTACCCTCCACCCAACTCATCTAGTCGTGGAAGACTTTGTTTAAAAAACAAAACTCAGCTAGTGAAAACAACTCATTGTTAGGAGATAATTCATCATGGATCGCTCACATTTCTGCATGTATTGCTAGTGGGGCACTGACTGTCCTTTGTTCTGGATTATGTTTTCAAGGATGCTTATATAGCAAACACCGTTGGAAGACAGAGATAATGTTTCTCTCCAGAGCAACAGGCAGGCATGTTTACTGCTCATTATTAAAGAATTGGGATCCCCAGGTTTAGGGTTTCCGTCCTGTAACACAATCCACTGAATGTACAGATGTCATGTGTTGCCCTCTGGAAATTGGAGGCGGGGAATCAGAGAAAATATGCTGATAATCTGGTTATTGTTATTCCTGGAATAATAAACTGTGCATTGTCTCTGACCCAGGAGTCTCGTGAGTTGAACCAGCATCCATGAAACTGTGTGTGCCAGGCTAACTTAACAAGCTGAGCTCGCAAGTTGGGTAAATTTCAGAACTTTCACATTTCTTTACACTCATCAGTCTCTCCCCTCTCTTCTCTCTCGTATATTCCTTATCTCAGTTAGTTTTACAATTGTCCACATAAATGCCAAAGCTAGGAATTAGGGTCCCTTCTCAGACTCCTTTCCCTCCCTTACCTCACTCTTTCATATCCAATCCCTAACTAAGTCTACCTTTTAAATACTTAAGAGGGAGGATGCAGGGAATTTTGTGAAAAATTTTCCATTTCGGCTCCCAACATACCACCCAAATTCAAGTTCTTGCCATCTCGTGTGAGGAGTATGGCAACTGTCTTATAACTATCTTTTTTAGCAAGGGAGGCATGTGTTCTGCCTCATCCTCCTGAAAGTCCTTTTTTTAGGCCTGAATAAAGCAGTATACTTTACAGGCGGGAAACCTCCACTTCCAATATCCTCCTTCTAATTCAACCATACAAAAGCCAAGGACACAGAGGTTTTTGTAAAATGCAAATCTGATCTGGCTTTTCCCCAGGGCTAAAACTTTCAAGATCAGCAGGATAAAATCTGAACTCCTTTGTAAGAGAAAGACCTTTCTGAACTGCTTTGCCTCTGGTGTTATTTCTCCCCACAACCTACTTCTTTGTTCTTATGCTGCATCTTACCTCAACTTAACCTGTGGCTGCAGGGTTGTGGAAGGATATGGGCACTTTCTAGGTCTTCTTATCAAAGGTCATGCCTAGAGTTAAATCCTTTGGGCAAAGCAGCCTTTGAGTCTTTCCTTGCAAGGATGGATGGTTTAGAAACGATGGAGTCAAACTTTGGAGCTGTTCACTTTTGCTTTTTTCTACACTTCCTTCAGATGGGAGAGCTTTTTCTCTGTCTCCAGGAGCTGAGTATCATTGCTCTCTGGTGAAGGCAAGGCCCTTGGGCCTGCCTTGTAGTCTTGGCACATAATTGAAGCTCTAAAAATATTTGCTGGATAAATCAAGGAATTAATCCTTAAAAACATGTCATCCTCTCTTTCTCTTCGAGTTGCCAACCCCCCACTCCCTACAACCACCAAATTCACATTTTCCTTTCCTTTATACCTCAGCAGGAGTGTGCAGACAGCACTCTTTTAGAACTCACATATAAATAACTGAATATATATATATGTATGTATATATATATAAACAGAATGTTATATATATGTAACCCATATATAACATATATTTAGTTATATATGTTATATGTTATTAACTGAAATTAATATAGTTAATAATGCTGCATTACATCTTTGAAAGTTGCTAAGAAAGTAAATCTTAAAAGTTGTCATAAGAAAAATAAATTTTTGTAACTATGTAAGGTGATGGATGTTAACTAGATTTATTGTAGTGATCATTTCACAATGTATACAAACATCGAATCATTATGTTGTACATCTGAAACTAATACAATATTATATGTCAGTTATACCTCAATAAAAAATAATTTAAAAAAAAAGACTGAATTAATGGGTTGAATTCGATTTATCTTTGTGCTCCTTCAAGATTTCATTTGATTAACTTCATCACGGTCACCTAAAAGAAATTTGAACAGATGCGAGAAAAGTTATAATAAAATTACTAATATCTACATGTTAAGAGGGGACTTTGTGCCAGGCACTGTGTTAAGCACTTTTGGAGGTTTTCTTAACTTGGGGACTGGTGAACTTGGATAGGAAAAAGAAATTACATCTTTAATATCTCTAACCTCTAACTGAAATTTAGCATGTCCTTCACGGATGAATGTTGGGAACAAATTACAGTCAGAAGATAAGTACCTGCGGCTTTGTCACTAAGAAAAGTTACATTTTCATACCCCATATTTGAGATATGAGGTATGTTACAAATATCTCATACTTAACTGTTTCGAAGTTACAGTAGTTATAAGACGGGTCTTGATGTTTAATATTTAATATATTAATGAAGAAGCACACGTGTTACTATACCGCAAATTATTTTAATTGATAACTGTTTCTGTAGTATAATTGGTTTTCTTTGTTATCCTATTTTAATGCTTTTTAAAATATAATTTGAGAAGGGCTCCATTGGCTTCGTCACGAAACCAGAGGGCTCCCAGGCACCGAAAAGGTTAAGAAGCCCCGCGCCCGCAGCGACCGCCGGGTGCTGGCAATGACCTTGGCCCAGACTTCACTGAAGGGGACTCGGGGTTGGAGACCGGGACCGGAAGCCCGAGCAAGGTCTGCGAAGGGTCTCAGGAGCAACCCGGGGAAAGAACTTCATGGTCCCAGCCTCCAGCCGGGCCGGCGCAAGGCGACTCCTAGCAGCACGGACTTCGGGGCGACCTAGAAGGGCTCGGAAGTGTGTCCCGGCGCCGTGCGGCCGCAGGGGCGGGGCGTCGGGGTGCGCGTCTGGCCACGTCTGCTGACAGTTTGTAGGTTATTTGCCTGACCCCGGGTGGAAGCTATCGCAGGGTCTGCAAGGGTATGACGTACATTTCCCAAGGAGCACAGTGACCGCTGTTGAGACTACAACGAAGAGGGGACAAGGGCAGATACGAAAAATGTTTCCCTCCCTCTTCTTTCCAACTCTTAGGGGACCAATGCCTCAATTCTGATGGTCAGAAATTTGATTACTGAAAACTCTGGATCACTCAGGCTGTTTCATGTCAGACACCCAAATTCTCAGAGTATTAATAAACCAGGAATGTTAATTTATGAATTTACAAATAGGAATGTAAATGCCAAATGGATCAGAAGAGTGGGCAAGAGAGATTTAAAGGCTAATTTATAATTTCCTAATTTGTTCTTGTCCACTTCATAAGTATTTGTCTAAAAAATTATCATCCTTGTACAGAAATAATATCCCTTCTAGCTTTATGTTGCCAGAGATACACTAAAATTCTAAATTCCATATGACCACTTTTCCCCTGGAATTCATTTTCCTCGCATTACTAATCTTCTTCACTGGAAATTACAACTGTTTAGCTAGTAGAATATTATTACTTACATTTGACTGTTTCCTAGTGGTATCTTGGGAAATTCCTTAATTTACTCAGAAACACCATATATATTTTTGGATGGATTACCTTTGAGGTTATACCAATGATCTTTTTAACAATGAGGAGCCTTCTTGGCCTTGGAGTTCTAGACATGGGTCTTAATCTGAATTTTACTCTCACTGTATGACCCCAGGGCAAATTATTTAATCTCTGTCTCAGTTTCACTAAATATAAAAATAGGAACAGTAATATGATTCAATTCATAGGGTCATGGAAATAAAATTATGCATGTATTATAAATCACTGAGCAGAACAGTGTTTGGCAAATAAGCACTTAATGAGAAATACCTTATTATTTTAAAAAGCCCAATATAACTTATTTGGTTACACATTTAAACTTTTTTTGATTCAAGAATACTTTATGGAACACCTACTATGCACAATATTCTCTTAACATCTTTGCAAATGTTACTACTCTTACTAGAAGTCTTTTACCCACCCCTTGCTTGACCAACTTCTGTTTTCATTTTGCTGCTTAGGTGTCAATTATGCCTCAGAAAGTGCTTCCTAATACCCTTTCATGCTCTGGCATCAGAGTCAGGGCCTCCTGCAGTATTATCACAACACCAAGCACACAGTGCTGACTTTCCTGAATTTGACTTTGGATTCTTGACAACAGGGAATGTTTATCTTTGATCCTGTTCTGTTGTTTGGCAAAGAGAAAGCACAGATAATATTTGTAATTTACCAATTAAAATGGGGTGGGAATAGTTGAGCAGAGGAAGGATGGAAACATAACAGGACAAAGTAGAATTTCCAGCAGTTCAGTTGTGACAGCCATCTAACTGGTCTTTCTCCTTCAACTCTTCCCCCCCTTACACCCTATTGCCCATGCATCAGCCATACACACACACACACACACACACACACACACAGATAACTTAGATTGTGTGGTTTCTCTATTCAAAACTCTAATGGCATCCCATCATTTTCAGAGAAAAGTGACAATGTGGAGAATCTTCCATTTTCTGGCCCCTGGCTATCTCTGCAATCATATCAACTATCACTCTTACTCTCCCTCACGCCAATTCAGCCACTTCTGCCTCCTTGTTCTTCCTCAGTATGCCAAACATTTTTTTTTTTTTTCGGTACGCAGGCCACTCACTGTTGCGGCCTCTCCCGTTGCGGAGCTCAGGCTCCGGACGCGCAGGCTCAGCGGCCACGGCTCACGGGCCCAGCCGCTCCGTCGCACGTGGGATCCTCCCGGACCGGGGCACGAACCCGTGTCCCCTGCATCGGCAGGCGGCCTCTCAACCACTGCGCCACCAGGGAAGCCCTGCCAAACATATTTTTACCTCATCTGTGCATTTGCTTTTTCCTCTGCTGGAATGCTTTCCCCTCAGAGTCAGTCTCTTATTCCTTTACTTCATTAAGAGCTTATTCTTTTACTTCATTAAGAGCTCTGCTCAAATGTCATCTCATCAGAGAGGACTTCTCTAATCACCCTATCTAAATAGCACCCACTTACACTTGTTTATTTAAAGCACCCTGTCACATACATTTGTGCATCTTCTGCACCCTCCCCCACTAGAGTATAAGCTTGGTGAAAGCAGAGACTTTGTTTTGTTCACTGTTGTACCTCCAGCACTTAGACAATGCCTAGAACTAGAAAAAGGAAAAGAAGGTACAATGACTGTGAAGAAACAAAACAAAAAGAATATAGTTATCTATGTAGAAAGCCCCAAAGAATACACAGACATAAGAATTAATGAGTTTTAGCAAGGTTGTTGAATATAAAAATTAGCTGAAAACAGAAAATGTAGCAACTAAAAACATACCATATAAAGTAGCATCCAAAAGTGTACAGTCCCTAAGAAATATTAACAAAAGAAAACGTTTATGGAGAAAATTATAAAACTTTATTGAAAGACATTTAGAAAGCCTAAATAAATGGAGAATTATACCATGTTCATGGATTGGAAGACTCAATATTATAATTAATCTATAAATTTAATACAAATCCAATAAAAATTCCACCTTTTGTTAGTTTGATTTGGAACTTGTCAATCTAATTCTAGAAGTTATATGGAAAAGCAGTTGGCTAAGAATATAGCCAAGATACTCGAACGAAGAAAAGTTTGGTGGTGATGTTAAAGGTGGAGGTGGTATTTGTCCTGAGATATCAAGACCTTTTTCTAAAGTTGTAGTACTCAGGATTGTATAGTATTGCCACAAGGTTGGACAAACTGACCAGTGAGTCAGAATCGAAACCATCAACAGACCTCTCCCAGCTCCCCCCACCCCCGCCCCGTGCGAAAGAAACTTGATTTATGAAAAAAGCCACTATTACAGATCAGTGGGGAAAGGATGAACTTTTCAGAAAAGTTGGGACAACCAAGTGGTTGGGACAACCACTTACCATATGGAAAAAATATTATATTGAATTACTATCTCATATTTTTGCAAAAATCAGTTCAGGGAAGACTAAAGACAAATGTGAAAAGCAAAACTATAAAACTTTTACAAGGCAGTAAAGGATATCTTTATGACTTGGAGTAGGAAATGATCCCTCCCCTCCCATGAAGCCAACTTGTATCCAGCTTTATAAGATACTTTTCAAAAATAGTTACTTCCAGCAGGACATGGGTGACAATCCGTAACATCTTACAACTTTCAAACTCCCCTCTCCAAAAAGTCAGCAAAGTCTGTTGCTGCAATGAACAGGAAAGGTTTTCAGAAAGGGTGAATATTTCACATGAGGCATATAAGAGCTTTTCACAGGTCACCTCTGACATGGAGGAAAGGAACTAAAAACTCCAGGACTATTAATGAGATGATCCACAAACTACAAACAGGAATCCTGGCTCTTTTGAGCAATACCATCTTGATGTCATCACTAGAAATCCTGAGTGTTGTTACCTGACGCAGCTGATTGTAGGGGTGCCAAGGCCGCATCATGACTCTTGGTTTCAGGAAGTCAAGGATGTGTTTTTGATGGCATCAGGAAAGGAGAAGACATGAAGTTTTGCTTCCCCACACGGTAAGGCTTCTGAGCCATAGTGGCTGTCATGTGTGAATGTCGGAGAATCTCTCCTGGGAACCAAGAACAATCTTCAAATACGATAGAAAATTCTGTTTTCCCCCATTTCAATCCAGCTTCTGAAACATTCTACTAGTGGTTATTTTGCCCTTTCCACAAAAGATAACAACAAAGCGTCTTGTGTGCTAACAACATAACTTAAAAAAAAAAAATCTACGTTTTTACAAAATTTGATTTAAAAAAAATAGTATTTCAAACAGTAGAGTCACTAGAAGTACAGAGCTATCAAAAATGTATACTTCACTTGGCATCCCCGGTGCCTTCTGCTTTCTGTGACTGGACTGTGGAGGCGTCTCGGTTTTTTGCAGGGTTGTTCCCATCTTTGTTGCCTTCTGCTTTCCCCTTTCTCCCTTTGGCCAGCTTCTCTCCCTTCTTTGCAGGGGCCTTTTTTGCCCTGGGCTCTGGTTTTGGAGGGGCAGGTTTAGCAGACAACCGTGCCGATCTCCTCTGTGGCTCATCCTTCACCTTTGCTTTGTCACCTTTAGCATCTCCTTTTGCCTTTCTCTTGGGCATGGTGGCAGTAGTGCCTGGCAGATGGCTTTACCAGCCCAAGTGGTTCTTCTGTCTTTCTCACTGCTCCTAGAAAGATTTCTTTAACAAGACACAAAAAGTGTAAACCGTAAAGGAAAAGTCTGACAAATTTAACTACATTAAAATTCAAATTTGACTATATTAAAATTAGTAATTTTTATATAGCAAAAAGATGCATAAAAAGAAGATAAGTTATAAGCTGGGGAAAAGATATTCATAACACATATAACTGACAAAGGATTAGAGTCCAGAATATGTAAAGAATTCCTACAGATCTATGAGAAAAGGACAAAATGAAAATTTAAAAACAATGGGCAAAAGTGTTAATACGTACTTCTTAGAAAAAGCATGAATGGTGAATAAGCAAAAAAAAAAAAAAAGGTCAACTTCATTAGTAATATGGGAATGAATATAAAAATCACAGGATATAACATTTCACATCCATCAAATTGGTAAAAACTATATTGTCTGACAATATTAAGGGCTCAGCAGATGTGGAACAATTAAAACACATACACTGCTAGGGTGTGTGTTTATATGTGTGTAAATTAGTGTGTGGCATTATTTAAAGCAATTTCACTTCTAGGTGTTTACCTGGAGGAATTCTTGGGGCTGTGCACAGGAGACCCCTACAAGAATGTTTCTAGCAACCCTGTAATTTCAAAAACCTGGAAACCATTCAGTGTCCTGCAATAGAATAGATAAATACATTTTGGTAATATCTATGCAAGGGAATACTATGCAGCAGCAGAAATGAATAGATTACAGCTATATGCAAAACCATGGACGAATCTCAAGAACATAATGTTGCGCAAAAAAGAGCGAGTTACAAGATGGATCTACAGTATGGATCCACAGTATGGATCCATTTATAAATGTAAAACTAAATGACTTGTTTAGGCTACAAGTAGGTAGTCAAAAAAGCAAGAGATAAATTTAAAAATCAGGACAGTAGTCACCTCAGGGAGTTAAGAAAAGGATGGTGGTTGGACAGGGCATGGGAGTTCTCTTCCTTAAACTGGAGGCGGGTGGGGAACAACACAGGGGTAATACACCATTATTCTCTATATTTTACAGAGAGTGATTTTATGTGTCTGCTCAAGAATAAAAGCCACTTTAAGAAGGTGCGCAGCCCCGAGCACAGAGTCAAGGCCACACAAATAGACGTGATTTATTTCGATTTTGGGCAATTAGGACCCAGGTCCATGGCTGGCATTCAAACACTGTGGGACTTTTTTAAAGCTCTGGGACAAAACTAGCCACTCACACCTTCTGCCCCACCCCTGAAAATGTTTCCTAGGGAATTCTGTAACCCTATGCCCTGCCCTACTCCACAATGTTTTATTTTAAGAAAAAAAAATTATTATCTTTTCTCTAAATTGCTCCAGAGTTTTGTTTTGTGTTTTTGCTCGACCTCACCATCTAGATAGAATGGGCAAACATGGTCCTTGAGCAAACTTAGATTTTTTTTTTTTTGAGCAAACTTAAAGATTTGATTTTTATGTTCTTTGGATAACAAAGGCAACCACCTGTAAATGGTGCGAAAACATCAAATTATCACTTGGTAATTTGATTATATGATAATTTCGTTATCTATTTTTCTATTTTCTATCTACTTTCATTATCTATTCTTCCCCCATTTTTCCACTATGACTAGAATTTCTGGAAATTTTGCAGTTTTCCTTTCTTCTCATGGAACAGAGGGAGATGTGAGAGTTAGTATAAAGAAGAGGGAAGAAGCCAAAGTGGGAGTGCGCCTTGAATCAGTCATTATTTCCCTTGGTACCTTGTAAGGAACTTTGGGAACAGAGATTAAAAATTGAGAGGAGAAACAGTTCTAATCTCACGTTGAACAGCAGTTCACTGAAAAGCTAATAAGGAATTAGTTGGGCCCTTCTCTTCCCTTACTGTGCTCTTGCCTTGCCTCTAAATATTCTAAATTACTGGTGGGTCCAAAAGTCCCGGTTGCCACAGAGACACCCTGCAATTCTGCTGACCCAGCCAGACCCAACCTACTCGCTCCCAAGGACATCTTTCCCTAGACATCACATGAATTTATGCCTAGTTTACTTTCTCCCAAATGCACCACTAAAGAAATGTTTGGACAATTCTTAAAGAACAAAAGTGTTGTGTTGTTGTTGTTGTTGTTTTATCCAAAATCGAACACAATGAAGAAAAAAATGTGCAAAGAAAATAATTGAGAAGGATGCCAGAGATCACAAAGGTCAACTCTGGGTATGGTAATGGTGTGCCCAGAAAGGAACAGGGAGGAAAAGACAGCTGTTCTTACCATGAAGAAAGCAATATTGAGAGATTTTTTACAGCATGAAAATCATTTGGTCTAATATTGGGTGACTTGTTTTGCGCCTGTTGCCCTAATGCTCCCTTTTACTCTCAAAAGTGTGCCAACTTGGACAATAAATAAGGTCACCCTAAATACTCTGCATATATTCTTAAAGGTCTTTTTGTTACCAGAGAATGAGAGAGGAAACCAAAGTGAGAGCTTCTGTTCTACGACACACCTCCCTAAACAATGGACACTCCATACCATTCTCCTTCCATCTCACTCCAAAATTGTGTTTCTTAGCCCATGTCCTGTCCTGGGAATGCTCACAGTCTGTTTCCTAGGCTCAGTCTTCATGTTGGATCCCTTGCAGTCCATCCCAAGCAGGGGAACCACGATCGGCACGTGTCAAAGGCCCAAACACAGCAGGTGACAATAAAGATAAACTCAAGGAAAAGAGGCCACTAGCTGGATTCTGGATCTGAATATATGAATATAGATTAGTTCCTTGAAACTCACATTTAGGAAGCTTATCAGGAGAACAGGTGGCTGACCTTACAAATATAGGAGACAGATGCACAAATAATGAAAAAGGGCTGGTGGGATAAAAGGTTATTTCATTTTCATGAAGGCCAAGGAGGTCAGGGAGGGAGAGGCTCTCACCACACAGTGGTGTTAATTTAAAAGAAATTATTTGAGATGGAGAACAGGGAAGATTTTTAGGGCAATGAAATTATTCTGTATGCTACTGACTGTAATGGTGGATACATGACATTACGCACTGGACAAAACCCATAGAACTGTATACAGAGCATGGAACCCTAATGTAAATAATAATAAGAATCAGTTAACAATAATAATTTGTTAATAATAATGTATAAATATTGGCTCATCTATTGTAACAAAACTACCACACCAATGCAAGTAGTTAATAATGGAGAAAATGAGGTAGAGGGAGGAGAAATATATGAGAACTCTGTACTTTCTGCTCAATTTTTCTGTAAACCTGAAACTGTTCTAAAAAAAATAAAGTCTACTAACTAAAAACAAATAAATACATTTTAAGAATTAAAAAAAGAAAAAATAATGTTAGGTAATAAAATATATAAGTCATAGGATTACAAATATTCCATCATGCATGTGAATAAAAAGAAAAATTATTAACTGGCAGATAAATCTTTTTTTTAAAGACTTTTTTTTACTTTAAAAATTTTATAGTTTTTTAAATTGAAATATAGTTGATGTGCAATATTATTTTAGTTTCAGGAGTGGCAGATAAATCTTTTAAGTAATATAACTTTTGGGAATACAGAGATTTATCAATGAGGCAAGAAATTATCAAGACAGATACTGAGGTTATTTTCCCAAGACATGGCAACAATTTTAAAAGTTGTAGGAATCTAACAATTCCCTTTTGTTAAAATAACACTTTCCAGGGCAAAATTATATTAACAGACAACAGAACAAGTTAGTGCAATTTTTGAATAACATGTCTTCATATTGTAAAGAACTGGACTGAAATTCTTGTGAAAGTCTCAGTTTAACTCTTCATTTAATGAACTTGCTGGTTTTAGGATGTGGAAAGGTATCCCTCTTAACAGCCTCAAGGGGAGAGGGAACATCCATTTCTTAGAGTCCTTTTCTTACCTATGAAGACTTGAATTTTTTTAATTTTAGAAAAAGACCTATATACTTAAATGTACTGACAGAAATAGCCTAAAAAAAAAGACTAATAGAGAAATAAAAAGCAAACGATGTATTTCTTCTGCAATAAAAATATGCAAATGATTAGTAAGATGAGGAGATGCAGGTATGCTAAAATCTTCTGCAAAGTTAACTTCTGGGAATTCCCCAAACTGTTTCAATAATACACAAAACACACCAATCTCTGTTCCCAGAAATGGGCTGAATTTGTGTCCGTGCCCGCCCCCCCCACAAATTCATAAGTTTAAGTCCTAACCCTCAGTACCTCAGACTGTGACTGTACTGGGAGATGGGGCCTTTAAAGAGGTGATTAATGTAAAATGAGGTCTTATGGGTAGGTCTTAATCCAATATGACTAATGTCATACTGGAGATTAGGACACAGACAATACAAAGAGAGAGAGGACCATGTAAGGATACAGCAAGAAAACCAAACCTGCCACCACCTTGATCTTGGACTTCCAGCCTCCAGGACTGTGAGAATATAAATTTCTGTTATTTATGATATTCAGTCTGTGACATTTTGTTATGGCAGTCCTAGCAAACTAATACAGAAGGAAAGAGTATAAAGATCTCAATGACCTATGATGCATCTCGGATTAGATTAATTTTGATGTTTTACCCAGCTCTCAGAATATTTTTTCCATGTTTTTTTTTTCTCTTTCATCATGAGTCTCTCTCCAGTATCCAAGGACCAAATCCCACCTCATCCAATACACACTCCCACGCCATCCCCAGCAGAGGCACATTTTAGCAACGTCCTTTCGCTCCCTTGACCGTTACTGAGCTGGGTTCCAAGGAGTTTGTTCTAACTTGGGGTCTAGTCTCAATCCCACCCCAAAGCCAGAAGGCCACCCTCTTCTCTCTGCCTCTTATTTATGGAAAGATAGTTAGCCTCGGGGCTGGAGAGAAGACTTGGAAGAAGATTACAACATCAAGCTTAGGAAGGAGAGAATAGAGGATATAGTAAAAATAAATAAATAAATAAAAGACCCTATTCAAGGTGCAGCGCTATACAGGAGCAAGAGGTCACACAGCATCAGCCACTCCCCAGGGCCTATTTGTTCTCCACCTTTCAAAGGAAGTATCAGACAAGGTGAGCAGCCCAGGAGCTTCCATTTGAGGTTAAATGAGGGAGACTGGGGGAGGAAGGGAGGGATAGTGGGAGAAGGTGAGAAAGGGCAGAGTGTCTAAAATGGTAGGGCTGCTGCTTCATCTTGCCAGAACACACCTGGTTTAAAGAGAAGGAGAGAGCCATAAGCTTCAAACAGTCACCCATCTGCAACAGGTTGGCGTGGGGCACACTCAGCTTCCCAGCTAAAGTATTCCTGCCCCTTGGCATCATAGAAAGATGGAGAGGACAAATCCCCATCACCTCCTAGGCCCAAGACCCTTGCTCCTCGCAGGGCACCACATTAACTCACCTGTATTTCTGAGTGGTATAGAGGGAATTTTATTATTTTTAAAAAAATTTTTAACATCTTTATTGGAGTATAATTGCTTTACAATGGTGTGTTAGTTTCTGCTTTATAACAAAGTGAATCAGCTAGACATATACATATGTCTCCATATCTCCTCCCTCTTGCGTCTCCCTATAGAGGGAATTTTAAATGAAAATGTATTAGACAAATTTGCACTGAGCACCTGCCAAACTTATTGTCTCGCTAACAAGGGAAACTACAAGATGATAAAAGCATTGGTGTTTCAGAGAAGCTATGAAAATGGAGGAATAATAGGGCTGGGGAAGGGATGCCTATACAAGTTGCCTGTAAAAAAAAAAAAAAAAAGGAAGGGAGGGAGGGAGGGAGGAAGAGTAAACAGTTTATTCTTGTCTTATGGCCATAAAAACATCACATTCCTGTCAGTCATTTGAGGGAATCTGGAGCGATGCGATCTGAGACACTAGGCCTTGGCTATCTCTTAGAAACAGTAATAATAATAATAATACATCTAAGAAGAAGATCCTGAGAATATACCTGAGGCTGTTTGGTGTTATATCAAGAGTTCTTTCCCAGAAAAGCATTTGATAGATCCAATTAACATGGAAGCAGGCCATGTCAGAAACAGCGGTAAGAGGCCAGACACCAGGGCACAAGTCCTGATTTTAAACAAGTGCTGCCAGTGACCTTTCTCAAGCTTCAAGGCAATACGCAAAATCCACAGTTGCCCCATTTCTTAACTTTGGGATCTTTTTTTTCTTTTTGACAGGAAGAGCAGAAGGCCAAAGCGGAGGAAGACTCGGCCCTTCGGGGTCCCCTCGGGAGGGGGCACCTCGTAAGCTGGGGAGGGGAGGCGAGAAAGAACCCAGGCCAGGGCAGCCCAGCCCACCCGCCACGACCTCTTCCAGGCCACGGCCCTGCTGGCCCAAAGCTTTCAAATCCCCTCCTCGCCTCCCTTTTTTCTGCTCTTCAGTCTCTGTGGGGACTTATCCCAGAAGGGCCTGCGATCTTCACCTCCCGGCTTCCGCTTTTCCCAGGGATTCACACTCGAAGCCCAGGAGAGCCACTGCAGCTGTTCTGGAGAGTGGAAAGCAAGGGGGAAATGTCGGGGGCCCGAGGTCACCTAATCACGACGAGGGCCAGATTGCAGGAGGGTCCCAAATCTATGGAGGGCGGCGGGACTACCCCCATTTCCCGGAGACGCACGCTAAGGCCCCCAAGGTACTCACCCGAGTCTCGCGGCCGTGTGAGGGGCGCGAGGCTGCCAGCTGCGGGCCTGCCGCGCAGGTGCTCTCGGCTGGGGCAGGGCCGGCGCGGACAGTGGGCCAGCAAAGAGACGCCCGGAGCCGGGCGCTGCCGGGAACAGGAAGGCAAGGCGAGGATGCGCTTCCGGGGCTGCGGGCGTCGGGCCGCCTTGCAGAGCCGGGGACAGCCCGGTTCTCCCCCTCGCGATGCTTGTGTCCGCCTCCGGGGCCGCGGGCTCCGGACCCACCTCGAGCAGCGTCGCTTCAGCACCACAGCCTGGGGCAAGAGAGACAAGAAAAGGAGGCGTGAAGAGTTTTTAAATAAATGGAGTTTTAAAGGATCCACACAGGTAGGGGGGGGGGGAAAAAAAAAAACAACAACGCTGTTTCCGCCCGGTTTCGAACCGGGGACCTTTCGCGTGTGAGGCGAACGTGATAACCACTACACTACGGAAACTCAGTGGAAACTGCTCACCCCTGCTGATAGTTCTCCCGACAGAGCACGCCCCTCCCTCCCTCCCACTTCCTCACTTCCTCCCCCCCGCCCCGCCCCCCCCCCGCCGCTTCGTCCCAGCAAATGTGCGTGGTTAATATGCGCGTGCGTCTTGTACCACTCTCCCAAATCAGAGAGGCCAATTAGATGCGCAAACCAAGCCCCTGCAGCGTACAGATCTGAAGCGAAATTCTTAATAATTTATTCTGGAAATGACCGGATGGCGGAGAACAAAAGAGACTTCAATCCCTTCACTATTACTTCTCAATCTGAACTTCTGGATCTTAATTTCTTCCTCATTGCTTACCAGGTTACCTCAAACCCATCCTCCAGCAGGAATGAGCTGGTGGGGCTGGGCGTGACACGGGGCCCACGCACGTTTCTCAGTCTGGCTTTGGCTAGTGCCACCGCATGGCCGGACGCGGAATTTGCTCTGCAAAGGAATGTTGACCCTGGCTGTGGTCAAAAGCGGGGCCTTCTCACTCCTGAGACTTCCAGGCAAACTTCACCTTGTAATGGATTTTCTAACTCCATTGGGTTCCTCAGTGGTCGGCAGAGGAAAGAAGTAAAACGGTGATGTGTACTCCGAGCCAGCCAGGAGTCGAACCTGGAATCTTCTGATCCGTAGTCAGACGCGTTATCCATTGCGCCACTGGCCCTGCACCTGAGCAGCTAGCAGGCGGGCATGCCTTCATCAGAAACCAGGCGGCGGCAGCCGGTCCACCTTGTGGGGTCTGCGCCTGGCCCCGAAAGCCCCGTCCTCCTGGCTAACTCAGACTGCAGCGCGTGGCCTCCCCAGGCGGCCAGTTAGCCTGCACGGGCCCTAGCGTCTGTGCTGCTTTCTCAGTCTGTCTGTACAGACCCTGGCATTCTCTGCCCCAGTACCATCTCTTCGTTCATGCATTCATTCATTCAACCAATATGGCACCGGAAATACAACTGTGAAGAAAACAGAGGTGATCCTTGCTGTCAAGAAGATTGCATGGACGTAGCGAAGACGATAATAAAGCACTAAATAAATAAAATAATGGTGATAAGCACTTAGAGGAAAAAAGACAAACGGGAAAGAGAATGGAAAAGCCCAGCAGGAAAGGTTATGAACAATAAATACGGGTATCAGGGAAAAGAGCGACCTGGAACTGGGGAAATCTCCAGGGCAAAGGCATGGAGGTGGGAGCGTGCATGGGATGTTCCAGCAATGTCGAGAAGGCCAGTACTGAGCGGAAAGGGCTAGGAGACCTCCGGGAGATGACCTCTGGCCTTGTACACCCTTGTATGGGCTTTGGCTATTACTGTGTAGGAAATTGGAAGCCGTTGTAGGGTGACAATATATCTGACATTCTTTCTTGTCTCTCCTTGGGTCGTTGAAAACATTTTATTTCCAATATTTACTTAAGCAAGACTCTATGCTAAGCACCCTCACCGCATGCTGCTCCTACCTCAGGACATACATTTCAGAATTTGACACCTTTAAAAGGAGCATTTGTTTGCTTTCTCAGGAAGCGTCTCTTATATATGCCTTTCAGCCTGTCTATATTTCTGAGAAGGAATCATTATCTCCATGCCTGGTGAGCATCGTAAATAAGTTGAGGGCTGGGGACACACAGTTTTGAGAGCATTAGCCCTCTGTGGCCCCCTTTGCCTGGCAAAGCAATAAAGCTATTCATTTCTATTCACGCCCCCAAAAAAGAACTAAGTTGAGGGCTACTAAACAGAGTAAAACTGCCTGACATTGAGAATGTACACATTGTGTTTAGAAAATCTTTGTTTGCCGTTCATAAGGTTGCAACATCCCTTAAGAAAAATGTATATGTTCCTGTTTCTGCATAAACATTAAGGTAGATCTAGTTAGGGATTTCTCCCTAGATAGTAAATAGGGGTCTTCTGACCAGATTTGGTATTATGTACCCCTAGGAACTTTGGTGGTTATAGACTCCATCACAGAATAATACTTTTAAATATAAATTAAAAAGATAAATACATAAGATTTCAAGGGGAAAACAATTATATTGAAATATGTTATCAAACTATTAAAAATTTATAATATTTATGCTCCTTTATTAATGCACCAAATGATAATATCCAGCAGGAGTTGTAATAAATACTATAATTTCAAAGCAGTAATGAGCATAAATAATATTTTAAGAAATTTGCAACAATCGTAATTTTCTGTGAAAATATTTGTGATTGCCAATAGTGATAAAGTCAAAAGGACTGAAATATACTGTGCTTTGTTGCCTACATTCATAATGGAAGAAAATACAAAATTTCAGTAAGAAGTTAGTCAAAATAAAAATTTATTTTCCCATCCGAGCTTACAGACTATCCCCTCCCCATCAGAAGAAAAAGATTTCTGTTCTAAAGAGGAGTTTGGAAACATGAACAATTGCGCCTGAATTTTCAGAAATGAAGCTGTATGATTAGGCAACTCAAGCTGGCTGTTCTCTGCTCTCTGTACATCCCCTGCTCTACCAGTGCCTGCTTCACCTACACCCTACTTACATGACTGACCTTCCCTCTTAATTGTAGAGCCAAATCAGTAAATGCCTACATACTCACCCGGGGCCCCAGCTACTGATTGTTCTAATCTTTAGATCAGAACATCTCCACCAAGATAGCTTATCAAAGGGGTGGTGAGGGGTATGCTCCTCAGCTGGTTTCCCTGGTAACAGATGAGCCAACCCGATGTCAATTCCCCATATAACTGGTAACCTCCCTCTTCCCCTGGGAGCGAAGGCTACTGCCAAGTACCGAACACGGTGGGGTGTCACTCCAGGACCTGGCTTCAGATGTGTAAGATCCCCCATCCATTAAACCACTGATGTCTCTGTAGCTGACTCTGAGCTCTTTCCTCCGGTCTTGAGGGGGGGCAGGTACAGGGCTTGCAGGCCTGTGGGGCGCAGCTCAACAGAAGCAAACTGAGGTACCTCTTGATTCTATTTTATCCTCATCACATACCCAGGATGGGAAGGCCAGATTCCAGGGCATCCCTGGAAGTCACAGCTCCCATCTCGCACCTCTAAAATGGGTTTCAACCCAGCTAGCTGGAGGCCATGCTCACATCTGCTCTCCTCATGTCTGCAAAGACCTCCCCTTGTTTTGAAGGGTTTTTTTTGTTTTTGTTTTGCCTTGAAGGTCTTGAAAGCTTCTTTTGGCGGCCTCAGATTTCTCTGCTCATGCGCTGACATGAGCTGAGGCATGCTTTCATTTTGTTTTTAGATATCTTTCTACTGGGACTTCTTTTCTGAGAGCTCCAGTTTCCAGCTTCCAGTCTTTTCTTCAGTAGTTGTTCCAGTCAGAGAAAGAAAAACAGAGTCCAGAAAAAACAGAACCAGTAGGAAAATATACGTGTATTTCTAGGAGTTGGCTTACGTGATTGTGGGGCCTGGGAAGTCTGAAATCTGTAGTGTAGGCTGGCAGTCTAGAAAATCTCAGGCAGGAGCTGATGCTACAGTCTTGAGACAGAATTTCTTCTTTCTTAGGAAAACCTCCATTTTGCTCTTAAAGTCTTTAACTTGTTGGATAAGGCCCACTCACATTACTGAGGATAATCTCTTACTTATAGTCAACTAATTGTAGACGTTAACCACATGTACAAAAATACCTTCACAGCAACATCTAGATTAATGTTTAATTGAATAACTGGGCTCTATAGACTAGCCAAGTTGACATGTAAAACCAGCCATTACTGCGGTGGACTCTCCTCCTCCTCTGGGTCACAGTGCACTATTCTTCCAGTTTCTCTCCCAAGCATTTGGAAAATAGTAGCACTGCCAGCCATTTCCACTGTCAGCAGTCTATGACACCACGATCTGCACCTTCTCCAATTTCAGTTGTGTGGAACAGAGCCATTGTGAGGGGCCTTTCCATGGTCTTTGCAGGTCACACCCAGATTTCTGGAAGTGATTGCTCTGAGTCTTAATTTTTCTCCCAAGACTTGTCTCTGGCTTGTTAAAAAACTCCTTTGACTTCCCAGAATTTCTGTGCAAATTTTGACAGCTGCCAGTCTAAGGAAAAACCCAGACCAAATATTGTTGGCTCTGTTGTCTTTCTGAATGTCTACCACAGTTTGGTCAAAGTCACGTTAGGTGTGACTCTGCTGTTTATGATTATCTTGGCTCCAAGCACATTAATAATACAATGGTTAATCTTATACTATTAAAGAAATCGGTGCTTATTTCATGGAGTGAATCAGACTGTGTGTTGAGTTCATAGACTTTCAATCGTTTTATGAAAAAGAAATCTAGCAGAGTCATGGGCTTTTTAACCTCTCCCCCAAATCATGTTTGTAGGCAGAGATTAGTGCCAATGGCTGGTTTAAAGTGAGACAGAGAAATCCTTCAATATTGATACAGTTCAGAAATACTGCAATGTTAATTTCAACATTTTCAGAACGGCAACAGATTTCAAGCAAGCAGCCAATCATAATTACGGGTTTCATTTGGGAAGTTACTTTCACAGCTATGGCAACAACTTGTAAACTCTTCCGAATTCCACTAAAGCCCTTTGCCTAAGGACGGATCTATTTCACAGAGAAGAGGATGAATTTGGAACAGTTACAAATACACAAGTCCCCATGAAAATATAGAAATTTTTGTGAATGCTTTCAATTTGACAGCTTGTCAAGCAGATCCTTTGGACAAGTTTTCGGACAAGAAAGCGTCTCTCTTCCTCTAGCTTCAGAGGAGAGGAGACTGCTCCTTTATCTCTTTCCAAACAAGGTTTTAATGATGAAGTCTTGAATTTTTTAAAGATGCAACTTAGTTAAGCAAGAAGCAGGCGGTGGAACCCAATTTTACGGAAACAAATGGGGGTAAGGAAGAGCTGGAATTTTAATTAAAATCCGTGAAATAAAGAACACATAGCTTGCTTCCTGCAGGGACCAGTTCTTGATGTTGGCAGTGTTCTGGTCTAAATGTGGCCAATTTCCTCTCCTCCAGGGGCCCCGGGTCATAATTCACCCAAGGAAGCTGCAGCTGCTGAACTCTTACCCTTCCTGGCAGTTCCGGAAAGACTCCTCTGGCGCCGCCTGAGGGTTCAGGCTCGCGCCAGAGTTTCCCTCACCCCACCCCCGCGCGGAGGGTCTCAGTTTTCCTATGGCTGCGCGGTCTCTTAGGTCTTTGGGGGCGAAGCAGAGGTTCATCTTTAGTGTCTGAGAGACCATCTTGGGGGGCTCGTGAACCTCAATAACGAAGAAAGAGATGCTCAGAACAAAAGCTAAGATCATTCCTTTTCTATGTCTATTTGCAACCACGCGGACGTGTTGGCTCCGTGGCTTAGCTGGTTAAAGCGCCTGTCTAGTAAACAGGAGATCCTGGGTTCGAATCCCAGCGGGGCCTTTTGTGGTTTTCCTGCCTTGGAAAAGGGTATGGGGGATTAAAATGTAATCAATCTTAAGGGTAAATTTTCCCTACGGAGTTTCACGGAACTGTGTTATATGAGTCTGAGGGTGGGGACAGTTTTATCGTTTACAAAAAAGAAAAAGAAGAAACAAAGATGCATTTGTTTTTCTTTCAGAAGAATTTCTATCTTTCTTGACGTTCTTGCATTTTTATGTAGTGTTTTTTCAGCAAGCAAAAAGGGAACCAGGGAAAGCAGAAGGCAAAGTCGCCAGATTTAAACTATAAGCAACATCATAATCTCTGGTCATTCTATTATTTTTCCTGGGGAAATCCCAAATGGATGCACTTTCATAATCTACAGGCATTATGAATGACTGATAAATGCGTTGTTGAGAAGGTTGCAGCATCTCGATTCATAGCAGCCACTAAAATCCAACTATACAATGCAAGTTGTAAATAAGTATTTTAAAAGGTGGTCTTGTGGTCAGAGTTTTTTGGAAAGGAAAATCAAAGAGAAAAATATTTGTCCCCGTGATTTCAGAAAAGAAGCTGTGAGGGAGAAGCATCCTTTTGATTGCATATCCACGGAGTGGATAGCCCACTAGAACACACAGACCTGAAGCTGTTAGCATGCAGGCTGACTTGAAGGAGCAGTCCAGGAAGGGCTGAGGTGCCTTCTTCCAAACTCTCTGTAAGAGAGAGGAAGGAAACGTGAGAGGTGGAAGAGAAGTCTGGAGTTTTAATCATTACTGGGCCCCTTTACATAGAAACTCAAGACCAGGGAAATGAAGTTCACTGTAACTGTTACCCTCTTACTCATCTCCCAAGACCAAGCTCCCCTCCACCTGGCCCAGAAAGTCCCACCAACCTGGCTTTTACCTTCAGAGCACATTATTTTATGTAGATGGTCAAGGGTTGAAATGTGATCTCCTGTTCTGTCTGCAGAAACACAATGTCCCAACACTTTGAAGAATAGTTCAGGAAACAATTCTTCTTTTATGGAGACTTTCTCTACTCACTATGAAGCTTGATTCCCCACTTTTCTTTATAGGCATCACAGCAGTGGAGAGTACCAATGAAAATTCAATTAATAATCAAGCTGAGAAGAAAAAAAAGCGGATTTTATTTGAGCTAAACTGAGGATTATAACCAGGAAACAGATTCTCAGAAAGCTCTGAGAAATGTTCCACCTGTTCGAAGTCGAATGCACAGTCATATACATTTTCGAGACAAAGGATAGTACATCAAAAGGTACGGATGTGTTTGCTGACATTTTACATAAAGTTCACCAAGGCTATATATAGTCCATGTAAGCATGTACAAAGGGAGCAGCAAGTCACCATGACCCCCTACAAATTTGGTAAAGAACGCTATTCTTTTAAGAAGTTACATCGCTAGCATCAGCAGAGAGGGGGAAAATATGATCTTTATGGTGGAGCAGTCACTCCCATCTTTGAAGTGCTCTGTTTAACGTGTAATGCAAATGCACACTGCACATGAGGGAGGAGGTCCAAACAAACACAGAGAGAGAATATTATGTTTAATTTTTCTTGCCCTGCCTTAAAATATAAATTTTATTTCATCAAAAGACAGACCCTCTTTTTCACATTCTCCTATCTTCTGCTCAAAAAAGTCTTTTTCCCAGGCCCGGATTACACACCTCCCTCAAATGGTGAGGCCAGCTGCGTCCCAGTATAGATGTCAACACTAGACCAATCCTTCATCCTGTCACCAAACCTGCCTTAACCTTTACCCTTCTACTCCATCAGGCTCTAGGAATACCTTTACAAGGATGCTTCCAGCCAAGTGGCCCTCAATAGATTGCCTGATCTGTACCAGTGAGGTAGTGTTGCTGGCTACTGAAGTTATAGAATATTCCAGGTGAGGAATCTAACCATCTCTCCCAAAAACCTAAAAATCTTCCGAACTCTCCATGTATCAATCGTGAAAATGATTTATGTGTACAAGTGGAAATGGTTTACAGTCAAATGCTTGTTTTTCCACCCAGTGCCTATCACGTGGCAGGCACCATGCTAATCTCACGTGGCTCATGAGTTCCGTTCTAAAGAGGCTGGTGGGAGGATGAGTCAAACAGTTCAATAGCAATTACAGTAGAGTGGGATATAACACCATTGGGAGTGGAGGGTACTGTAGGCCACGCTTTGATACTTAACTCAGACTGGGTGGAGATAGAAGGAGGTGGGGAAGACGTCATGGAAGAAGTGACACCCAAACTGAGCATGGAGGAGATGTAGGCAAGATCGAGGCAAGAGAGTGGGCTGGAGAGAGAAGTGGAAGAGGTGCTCCAAGCAAAGGGAACAGTGTGTGCCTAGAGGTGAGAAAGAGGACGCTCAGTTCAGGTAAGCGGAAGCAACTAGAGAATGGGGTGTACAGATCTTGAAATTCTTCTTTGCCTGGCGATGACCATAGGCCCATAGGCATCCTCATAATTTGTGGCAGGGGTCCCCAACCCCCGGGCCACAGACCAGTACCGGTCGTGGCCTGTTAGGAACTGGGCTGCACAGCAAGAGGTGAGTGGCAGGCGAGCAAGTAAAGCTTCATCTGTATTTGCAGCCGCTCCCCATCGCTCACATTACTGCCTGAGCTCCGCCTCCTGTCAGATCAGCAGCGGCATTAGATTCTCACAGGAGCGCGAACCCTACTGTGAACTGCACAAGTGAGGGATCTAGGTTGAGCACTCCTTATGAGAATCTAGCGCCTGTTGGTCTGAGGAGGAGCTGAGGCGGTGATGCCAGCGCTGGGGAACGGCTGCAAATACAGATCATCATTAGCAGAGAGGTCTGACTGCACAGACACCATAATAAGTCAGTTGCTTGCAGACTCATATCAAAACCCTATCAGTGAGTGACAAGTGAAAACAAGCTCAGGGCTCCCACTGATTCTGCATTATGGTGAGTTGTATCATTATTTCATTATATATTACAATGTAATAATAATAGAAATAAAGTGCATAATAAAGGTAATGCCCTCGAATCATCCCGAAAACATCCCGCGCCCCCCTCCTTGGAAAAACTGTCTTCCACGAAACCAGTCCCTGGTGCCAAAAAGGTTGGGAATTGCTGATTTATGGCATCAAGAGAACCACAGCTGGACTTGGTTTGACAGTTGATAAGTCTCAAGTGTTTCATGTTTTCTTTTGAAAAGACCATACATTACCAAAGCAGTATGGATGGAACTTGAATTTACAAGTTGTGGATTAAGTGGAACCTCTAGCTGGGCTGCTGAGATTCTCCTATGGAGATGTACAGCTAAAAGGGTCTTTATTTCCCATTTCTTCCTGGGTAGCAACACTCATCTACTTGCTCCATACCTGTTTTTGCTGCCGACATGTCTATTCCTCGGGGTAGGAGCTGCACCTGTCCTGTTCACAGGCGTTGGCAAACAGTGGGTGCTCAATTACAACAACAAAAAGATTTATTAGGCATTTATGCCTGGGATTTATCAGGCCTTTATTATTTGCCATGCACTTTGTATATACCAAATCATGCAATCTCACAGCATACATATAGGGTAAGTTTCAATTATTTCCTCCATTTTAAAGAGGAAGTCACCAAGGCAAGGGATACAAAGTCATTTGCCTGGAAGGTCATACAGCTCGTAAGTGGCAGAGCCCAGGTAGCCTGAATAGCGTTGGACCCACCTAGTGACCCTCCAGGCACTTCTGAGTGCTTCTCCTATTACCCTAGGAGTTGTGCCTATTTGCCGTTTCCTCCTTTCTCATGTTTCCAGGGCCCACGTGGGGACCCTAAATGGGCAGAAATGGACGATATGTGGTCACCTAGGCAATAAAGGGAAACTTCATTTGTTTGTTCTTTTCTAGCCTTGCTAATGACCATCTTTCTAAGACATACCAATTCACTTTTCTTTCAGTGTATGTATGAACCTTTCTGTGAGTTCTGAGGAATTTAGAGGAGAGAGAGGGCAGAACAATTCTAAATATCAATAATCATAAGAGATTCACCCTATTTTCTGCCTTTGTAACCTGTTATTAGATTAGATTTCTTTTTTAAAAAAGGAATGGAGAGGAGAAAATTTCAGTCACCTGAGGTTTTTGATTTTGGGGGGCTTTGCAATAAATTATGTAAAAATAATATTCACTATCCAAGTTCTGAGTTCAGAATAGAAACACTGTAGGTTAATATTTGTAACTGTAGTATTAATGCTCAAAATAAGCGGGCTGGACGTCAGGAAAATTGAATTTGAGGGATGTTTCTGGAGATGTCACTAAACATGAATTCGTGTGTGTCTAAATCTCCCTTCCTGGGTCCTGGGTCCTGGGTGCTGTTCTGAACTGCAAAATTTGTAAACTGTTAGACCCTCATGACCTGCAAGTCAGTCCTGCAGAAAATCTTACACAGCTTCATAATGTAATACATAGGAAGATGTTCATTGATAGCACCCTTATTTGTGGTGGGAGGGTGTTGGACCTAATCTGGGAGTCATCCCTGGGTGAGGACACACACTGCAGACCTCTGTGCAATAATTAAAAATAATAGTTATAGATGGGGTCTAGAGGTACGCACAGCAACACAGATTGAAAAACTGGCACACACACACACAAAAAACCGTGGCATGAAAGGGACAAAGTAAAAATAGAATGAGATATATGACACAGTGTCATTTATGTAAATTAAAAACGCATGTACCGAAACCAAAAATACATGTTCTACAAAAACATATAGCAAGAAAGAAAAGGATGATCTTTCCAGTGATTTCTTATGGGGGTGGGAGACGAAAAATGAAATTGAAAGGCAATTAAAAAGGAATCCATAAATAAATAAAACAAATGAAGGGCCCTGTGGACATCAGTGATAAATAATTGAGGAGTAACATTCATTCGACTCCTTGAATGTGAAGGAGAGAGAGAGGGACAGACAACTAGAGACAGTGAAAGGAGATGAGATTACAATGACTAGATCTTAAATTGTGTTCTGGGTACAGAGTGCTTTCATTCTTTTTTTAAAATATTTTAATTTTTTTATTTCGGATAATTTATTTAAAAAAAGAAGGATGAATCCACGAGGTGAACATGGAAGAATGTGATACACATACAATCGTTGAATAGTTTGAAAAGCGAACTGTCAGGAGTGGGATTCGAACCCACGCCTCCAGGGGAGACTGCGACCTGAACGCAGCGCCTTAGACCGCTCGGCCATCCTGACTCGCCGTTTGCATACGACGCTCGGGTTTCATTTCGTGTCTACCTCAACGCTAGTCAACTTTTTTTTTTTTTTTTCCCTGAGGATGTGGAAATTCTTCGGTTAAAAAGCGAAACCACAAGTTTGCGAACGGACCCGGACGCCGACCCTGGGTGGAAGCGCAGGATAAGTGCCGGGTTGCCGGGGCCGTCGGGGGGCGTCTTCTGCGTGAAAGCGGATTCGATTCCAGGCTGCCGCGGGCGTGGCGGCGCGGGCCTGGGTACCCAAGAGTAAGGGAACTTCTTCTCCATTCTCGACAGAATTCTTGTTCAAATAATGGCACCCACGTTGCTGAAGTTGCCTTACTTAAATTGACACCTGCTCCCAGGAGGTTTTAGGCTATTTATTCAGTTTGTTGCTCGCCGAGGCCCAGCCCTCTCGGGCGCTCGCTCATTCCTCCCTCCTGTCCTTTCTGTTGTAAATCTCCCCGCTGGGGTTACCCTGGGGACCGGTGTAAGGGTGTCCGGGTGTCTTGCTTCTTGTTCCGAGTTATCCAGCTGTACATTGAGGATTTGTGGACTTTTCTGTATGGATGTTATACCGTTCTCAAAAGGAGGCCTCAAACTGAGACCAGTTCTGCCTTTCACTTTCTACAAGTGTATCGCTTTATCTTCCATTAATTCTTATGGCTTTCCTAAATCTCTGTTTATGTCCAGCAAAGCTACCAGATCTGTACCACAAAGAGTTTCTAATTGGTATGGAGCACTCCTCAAAGAGAATTTAGTTCAGATCCTTAGAACTAAACCATGGAGATATAGTTTTTTTGTTTTGTTTTTTTTTTAAGGAGAGGATAAACCCAAATTTTGACATCGGTTATATTTGAGTGATGAGATTTTGATCATTATTTTTTTTAATGAACTTCCATATGTATTCAAGGAAAAAGGCTATTTCCATTTTAAATTTTAAAATGAGAGTAAATGTGCATGTAGTTGGGAGTGGACTCAGAGGTTTTGAGAAGGAATTTGGAGGAGACCTGAGTGGGTCTGGAGGCAGAAGGGACAGATAGATAAATTGGGATATGCAGAGAGATGGCGCGGAACAGTTGTTGTTGATAAGGGATGATAGAAGTTGTACAGTTATTTTTCTCTTAATTTGAATGTCTGAGCTCAACTATCTCACAGAATCTCTGTTAAAGAGAGGCAGGCCCTTTCAAACATGTGATGACCAGAGTTGGCATTTGGTGTGTGAAATGAAGTCTATCACTATCATTTCAGTAGCATTTGCGTTTTGGGGCTGATCTTTAGCTGTGGGGTGAGAGGTTTTTGTTTCTGGTTAAAAAAGAAACTCAGGCCTTGGAAATACTACAATTATTTGCAGTGGTGGAAGAGACGCCTTTTTGGTGCTTCTAAAATCACAGTGTCACCGATTCTGCTTCAGGTGATTAAGACGGGCTTTGGCAAAGCATCAGCAAGGCCACCTTTCTTCTCTTTTGGAAGGTTTGAAAATAAAGCCAGAACGACCAAGACTGTTCATTTCTTCCAGGCACTGGTAGCTGGTGCCAGCTGGAAAGAAAGCCTCAGGGCTCATCAGATAAGTGCCTCATGTGAAGAGGCTAAACCTGGGAGGGGAGTGGACACAGATGTTTCCTAAGAATCTACTACCAGCTCAGTACTGTGTTTGGTAACCATTTTCCTTGAAGATCATGAGGAAATAGGAAGGGGAGAGAAGTCGCAGAAGTAATTAAAACCTATGACGAGTTCTCTTTCTACTCTCAGAGAGGGGTTCCTGTGGCAGCCCCATCTATTCGGAGTGAGATTTTACATATACATTTCAGGACACACATTGTACATTAAACTAGCAAAACAGCTGCTTGAGGTTCTCGAGTATTTTTAAAGAACTTCGGACTTTGTTTCTTGAACTTGTTTCTTTGTTTTTTGAACTTTTTTACTTTCTAAAAGTACAATTTGAACACAAATGAATACTTTTTTTTCTTTCCCGTGTGTGGGCCTCTCACTGTTGTAGCCTTTCCCCTTGCGGAGCACAGGCTCGGACGCGCAGGCTCACCGGCTATGGCTCACGAGCCCAGCCGCTCGGCGGGATGTGGGATCTTCCCAGACCGGGGCACGAACCTGTGTTTCCTGCATAGGTAGGCGGACTCTCAACCAATGCGCCACCAGGGAAGCCCGTAAGCTGCTTGATTTGCATTAAGGTCAGACCCTCTGTGAGGGGGACTATTCCTGATCCTTGCTTGGGGCAAATAGGGAAAAGTGGGCATCTCACTGAACTATCAGGGCCTTCAGAGTAGGAATCCAAAGGGCCTTTCCTCTGGAACGGTGGTTTAAAGATCGCCCACGTTTGTTTGTTTTTCCAATTATGAGGCACCACCACTAAAATTTCCCAAACATTTCCTCCAGAGGCTAAGGGCGGGTAGCCATTGGCACTGTGGCCTTATTGTAAATAGCTGGACAGTCCTGGGACAATAGCCCCTTCCCTGGTGAGCCCACTGCCATCAGGTCTGGGGATGGGTCTTGGATAAACAGAACCACACTGCTTTGGCTCACTGCATTCCCACGCAGGTTTCTTTCCTCTGTTTTTGTTTCAGTTCCACTTGTTGGGATAAAGAAAGGAAGGTGCAGATGCTGTTTTCAGCAATCAGACAGACTTATTTATTAGGTTAAGACCATGGGCGACATCTATCCTGGAAACTGGAAAACCCAGTGGAAATGGAAGGTTGGAGCCTGGGTAAATATGCAGTCTATTGGGAAGACAAGACACACATATATAGGAAAATGCAAATACAGACAACTGCGATCAATCCAGCTGTGCTGACACAATGGTGCAGCCTTCAGGGAACCCTGAGGAGAAGCAGCGTGTAGGAAAGCTGGGTGGGGAGGGAGCGACTGGTGGTGCAGTGTGGAAGTGGGTGGTGGTCGAAGCTAATTAAAGGTATGGTGGAGGGTCTAAACCAAATGTTGGGTTGAGGCTGAGACAATGGCTGATAAAGTGGTGATCTTACTGAACGATGATGCCTGGAAATGCCTCTGAAATGGAGAGATTCTAGATCAAAAAGAAGAAGAGAACCTGAGACTTGTGGAGTCAACAAAGTGAGGTTGAGATGAGCCCCGAGATGAGCCCCAGGCAAGGGAGAAACACGGGTGCAGAGAGGGGAACAGGGCCGAGGCATGGCTGTGAACACAACCTTTGAATTTTATCTAAAATTCTCCCCTCTATCAAACGTTCTGTCTGATCCCTTAGCCCTGCTCATTTCATCTCTTCTTTACTCTCCTTGCCAATTGCTCAGATCCACCCCAGGGGATATGACTTAAAAAATTTGACATATAGGCCCTAAAACTCTAGGGGCAGGCCAGATGTCCATCAATGGCCTGGGTTCACCTCACTTTCTTCTATCATGACTTCCCCCACAAGTTCCTTTATGGGATTTCAGCCTCGGATCTTCCCTTCCCAGGATCCTTTGGGTTTTCTGCTTGCCTAAAACCTGTTCCTGTACATATTCCTATTCTGGACACCAAGATGTTTCTGTCACAACCCTAGGCCAGCCTAAGCCCATCTTGATCCCTGAGCTTAAAGTGCCTTCCTATAGGCTTTGCCTCAAGGGCATGGAGAACGCGAGACGCAGTTGGAGTCCCCTCTCCGCCCCCTGAATATTGAAACAGAAACGGAAACAGATTAGGAAGGTCCTACACCCCACACTCTATCAGCAGCAACACAACTTTCTCAAGATTAATTAATCCCTACCCAACAGGAAGAAACAGGGGCTGGGTACAGCTGGCAGATGAAGCCCCAGGGGGTGATAGAGAAGGGGGTAAGAGCGAAGGGAAGCGGTTGAGCTGGGGTATTCCTTAAGGTACCCGTTGGCTGGGCTGGGGAGGGATCAGTTTAGAATGGAGGGTGTCTGTATCCCCAGAGGCAGAGTCCTGCCCTGTGGGCGAGAGTGGGATGTCCTTAGAAAGGTCCTTGGGATCAGCAACTACTGTGACTCCCTCAAGCCCATTAGTGATTGGGCAGATGGTCAGGGGCTTTTTACCACAGGACCACAGGCAGAAGAAGGGCCGGAGGGGGCCTGAGAAAGAGGCATTAGAGAAAGTATAGATATGGGATCCATCAGTCATGTTGTAGAAGCAGATGTCTCCTGACTCACAGTCCAGGAAGATCCCAACTCGGCGGGGGGGTCCCGCCAATGGGAGAGGGGTCCGCAGGGGGGTGAGAGCCCAGTACCCGTTTCCATACAACTCCACAGCCCAGAACCCATTCTCGGGAGTCATGGGGTCAAATCCTTTCTTCATCACGTTCTCCCTACACACCCCGATTGCCCAGTCAGTCCTGTCTCCCACCTCCACCTCCCAGTAATGTCTCCCCGAGGTGAAGGCCTCACGACCCAACACACAAGGCCAGGAGTCAAATCTCTCTGGTTTCTCAGGCAGTTTCTGACGTGAATCTTCCAGTCGGACAGATTTTGAATCCTCATACAGAAAGAGGTGGGGGTGGGCGGTATCTGGATCCAGAGTCACATCAACTAGAGACAGAGAGAAAGTGAGTCTGAATATCAGTGAATGTTAAAGGTTGAAAGAACTATCCTTTCTTCTCCAAAGAAGTGGGACACTGCTCTACAGTTGACAGGTCTCCTCCGGAAGAGAGCTGCCTGGCCTGCTCAGCTGTCTCTAGTCCCCTCTTCCATCCACAGCCACAGGGTGATTGATGTATGAACTGACTGTCCCCAGTGCCCCACGGGACCCTGTCAGAGGGGACTTGTCTTCTAGCCATCTTCCAAGGACCCTCTGTGTGCCTCAAGGAAAATGTTGAGGCCATTTGCCATCGTCTGTCCCCTCTATATCCCCATCACTAAAATATGTTAGTGGTTTTTATTTCCAAGTACTGTAGGACTTTGAATCCCTGAAAGGTAGCTCCTCGGAGCCCTTAAGATATTTAGAGTCACTGACCTGCATGCAGTGTAGCCTTTTTCCATTCTGCAAGGGGGGAGGGGGGAAAGAGTGTTATTGACACGTTTTATAATAAGAGAGAGAAAACCTTGTGGATGAAATAATTAGAAGAAGATAGAACTTACTGAGCTCTTCCAGGAGTTTCTCTGGAAAACAAACAGAAATACCTTAGTGACCTTCTAGAGTGGGCGTGAGGGAGGGGACAAAACAGGTGTAAGAAACGCACAAAGGAGTAACTGTTTACTTCATGACTACCTGATTGTTGAAGCATTATCAATAAATGAAGAACAGGGATTATGTTTTGTTTTCTAAGAAATATGCAGGAAGTTCCTACTGGCTTGGGATCAGATCTTTAGTCGTTACTGGGAAACCAAGTTAAAAGTAAGGATAGAGTCTGAAGGTGAGTAGTGAATAAACATCAGGTCTATTCTCTCAGAACTGGTTTTGACTCGTCTTGTACCCCAAACCTCTGTTATTCTTCATATTGGGTGCCACTGACTTCAGGAGCCTTATAATCCCCTCTGACTTTCAGAATTCTAGAATCAGTTATCTTCCCATTGGCAGTCATCCTAAAGGACTTGGATCCAACCCCACTTGGAAGCATTCCCAAAAAGAAGACTGGGATTCTATGTCTTACCTTTAGAGCTGAATTCATGCCTCTTCTGTCTGGATCTTTCCTTGTATAGTCTCCAAGTGAAAAATATGGACCCAGTTGTGAGAAGTCCTAGGACCATCAAGACCACAGCCACAGCCACCATCCAGGGAGTCAGCCTTGGGAAGAAGGGAGCTAAAACAAAATCCCCAAGAAGGACATTTGTTGAGAAGCTCAGAGCAAGTCCAGCTCCTCTCCTGACTCCAAAAGGGGGTGGAAGAGAGGATGACCTGGACCTCTCACATTCCTCCCATGGCAAAATAGTCCCTCCAATGCCACTCTGAGCTTTTCAGATAAATTTTGATCTTACATAACAGAGAGCAGAGAAAGAGAGGAATGAAGATGAACAAGAGTCATTTGGGGACAGGACCTGTGAGATAAAAAATATAATGGACCAATTCCTGTTTTCATGGAAATTTCTCCTTAGCTATCAATGCAGGATGGGAGCCAAGGGGTTGAGGGAAGTAAATAAGGAAGGGGAAATGTCACATCTGAGTGCAACAGAATGGGACTCAATGACCAAAGAATAAGGAAAAGTTCCTGCCTGAACCAGAGACAGTGTGTAAGGAATAATGAGAAGATTTGCTTCCCTGAGGACCCTGGAAACTTAGACAGAGTTCTAGCATGGAATGGGGAGGAAGGCAAGGCAAGGGTGGAAACAGGAGAACTAATTTAGTTAGATCCAGAAGACCCCCCCCCACAAAGACAAAGCTTCTCTACCAAGATATATCTCCCAAGATAGAAAATCTGGAATTTGTATGAGATCTAGGTAAAATTTATGCCTTCAGAATCTCTACTCTTCTAGTGAGGCTGGTGGGGCTTGGTGGGCAAGAGTTTAGGTGGGGGAAAGCTTAAGGTGAGGAAAATAGACAAGTCTGCCATGAGGTTACAGCCGGGCAGGTGTCCCATGTGATGTGGCCCTGAAGCTGTGTCAAAAAGGAACCCAGCACTGATTTCACTGACCTGGTATAGAAATCTCTACTTCCTTCTCTTGGCCGAGAAGGAGGTTCCGGATACAGCAGGACACATTCTTCATGGAGGTGTCCCTGATGATCACTGAAGCTGCCACGGTGAACAGACCTTCTTCATCAGGGTTCCTGGACTCTGACACGGATGGAAACTCCTCTCCCTTGGGAGTTCGCCACTGTACCCGGGGCTCTGGGTACCATCCCACTGAGGTACACTCCAGCCAGATCTCTCCACTCTCTTGAACTTCCATGTGGATGTGAGGATCAGAGCCCAGAGCTATGGAGAAAGGAGACAACTTACTCCTTTAGCGGACATCCTTCTGGGAGGCTTATAACCACAGGGCTACGTAGTTTGAGAAAGAGAAACCCAAGGGAACTGGGGATGAGGGGGACTCATCTCCATAGTTTATTACACAAGGAAATAGAGGTATCAATAAAAGAATACATCTTATCAGAGAGGGGTGCTGTGTTGGGATTTAGTGTTGGAATTGTGGGCAGGAGTTTGGTGGACAGACAAGGGGTCCGGTCAGCGGGAACAGCAAGCCCAGTGGCTTAGGGGTGGGTTAGTGAGTCTAGGCTGGGAGCTCCAGAGATGGGAGAGAGCTCTGTGGTTGGAAGTATCATGAGAAGGCTTTGGGTAGGAAAAGGGCTAGGATTGAGAACGTAAGGATAAACAGAGAAGGAGTATCCTTGAGGAGAAGGGGGATTGGAGGTTCTTTGCACTGAGATTGTAGTTGACAATTTAAGTTTCACTTACCTGTGATACTGATTCAGGAATTTTCTTGAATGATTTCAACCTCATCTACCCCCACCCCCCAATTAAATTGACGTAAATCAACAGGAAGCTGTTTTTCCTTTCTGTTCAGCCTAATTATTTTCTTACAATTCCACAAAGTACAGAAAAACAGCTAGCTTCAGAGAAGAGTTCTTAAACACATATCCACAACTATTGGTTGAAATCCATATACCAAGTTGTGCGTGTACGTGAAAATGTGTATTCTTTTCATGAAAAGGGCCACCACCCTCAGCAGATTCTCAAAGGTGTCTATCACTCAGAAAAGGTAACAATGACAGTTTATGCTATCAAATCTCTAGGGCTTTATAACCAACCTTTAAGCTACTTCCCTAAAAAGGAAATATGAGTTATATATGATGCTGCCACGTGGGGCACTCTGTTATGAGGCAGGGACCCAGATTTCACCCAGGTATTTTTCAAACTTTATATTTATTTGACTACATACATCAAAAGCAATATAGTTGTATATTATACATTGTAGGGCAGTCGAGGCACAGTAATAATATCTTACAAGTACATAATGCTTTTAGAATTGACCAAGCAGTTTCTCATATATTGTCTCATTTCATTTCATTTCTGCAAAACCTTGCTTGAGAGGTGGTGCTTTCCAGTTTTACAGTAGGAAATATAGCTCAGAAAGAGGTCTGTTTGATGCCAAGTGGGAAAGTCAGACCTCAATGTATACTTTCCTCCTGAGTGTTTACCATTTTCCTTGTTGTTTTACTCTGAAATTTGGCTTGAAAGGAAAAAGGAAACAAAACCAAAAACTTTTGTAGGTAGATCAAGACCCTTAACAAGCAGCCATGCTCCATGATTTTAGGAAATTGGCCTTTGGGTTCTAATCCATGAAGCGGCGTCAAAGTATGCATTGGGGTTGCTCACCACAGCCGTAATGTAATGGTGAAAAATAGACACAACTGAAATGGTTCATTCTGGGCTTTGATCAAGCAAATTATGGTCTATTAATAGAAGAGAATGTTATACAGTCATTGCATCTTACACTTCTTTAATTAATAACATGGGGAAATGCTTATGCTATAATTGAGAGAGAAGGGCAGGACATCATTGAAATAAAGCTCCGTCCAGAAAGGTAATTCCGCTGCTCCCTTTCCACTGTCAACTCAAACCCCCTTCCTACTCATCTCCTACCCTAGGCCTGCCAACCTCTTCCAGCCTAAAAGGGATTTGGGGAATGAATGTGATGGCTTCCAAATAACAGATCCATAGGAAAATATATCCCTCATGGAGTCACCGGAGAAAGTCAAAACCGGTCTACTCACCAGCCACCTGCAGAGGCACGGTGGCCTCTTCGTAGTTTTCGTCCTGCCTGAAAAAGCATCGGTACTCCCCATCATCAGAGGCCTTGACGTCCTGTATCCTCACAGCGACGCGCCCCTCCGCGATGCGGTCCTCCACCAGCGTCACTCTCCCCCGGTACTCGGCCATCTGCTCTCCGGGCTGCTCTCGCCCTTCCCGGCGCACGAACACCGCGGGAGAGATCTTCTCTCGGAACCACCGCAACTCCATGCGCTCGGCGCTCACGTTGGGGGAGAGGTGACAGGGCAACTCGGCATCTTCACCCACCACCGCCAGGATGGGCCCCGGGGGTCCAATCACGTCAAAGGGAGCTGCCAAAAAACCAGGAGGGTCAGTCAGAATGTGGAGGTGGGAGATGAGGACTGATACAGACCAGGATCCCGCCGAAGGGCGGAGACTCTCCCACCATTTCTCTTATTCCTACGACAGCCCAAGGGAGCCCATCTCGACCCTTATGGAAGTCGCTAAGGAGAACCAAATGGGATTGTTTACAATTACTGAGAAATTTCAACCTTGTAGGCCAGAGAGAGAGAGAGAGAGAGAGAGGGAGAGAGAGAGAGAGAGAGACAGGGGAGACCTACCAGAATCCAGCTCGGGCACCTGGAGGAGAATGAAGACGAGCAGACACCCAGGGAGACAGGAGTTTGGGAAGACTGCCATCTCCAGCCTTTGTGGGCAGCAAGATGCTGGTGGACTGGAGTTTGTCAGGAGCTTCAACCTAGGAGACAGATGAACGGATAGGAGATAGCTATGGGTTGTTGAGACACTGTTCTCCCAGCGTCCTCCCAGCACTTCTTTCCAACTTGGAAAGAGTCATTTGCACCTGAAGCTTCCTCCTTACCTCCCCACACAGGGCAGACTTTCAGGCCAGGCGGCCCTCAGCACGCTCTCACCGACCACCCTAAGTCTGGTCAATCTTGTCTGTATAAAACAACAAAATGGGCCCTGAATCCCCAAGAGAGACTTAGGATAAGGGAATTGTGAGGCATAGTACCCATTAATGGGTTTCATATAAATAGAAGAACCTTGGAACCACTGCCCTAAAAAACCTCTTCTTTCAAATACAATAATTTGGCATTTGCTTTTAGCAATGATAGTCAAGATACAGTGATGGAGGTAGAGATGGAGACCAGGGGAATAAGTTGGAGGAGAAAGGAAGAAAGATTGGGAGCAGATAGAACAAGAAAGGGGAGCTGAAGAGAGCTAAAGGGCTTGAAGAGTAGAGGGCCTAGGACTAGGGAGGAAGGAGCCAGGGGGAGAGAAAATGCCTCCTGGCTGCTGGCTCTCTCAAGGGGTGAGAGTAATCCCAGATACTGACCTCTGATGTTGGAGGAAAAGGCACCAACAAGCTTCTGCTACCAAATGAGAAAGTTGGTTGTGGCCCCAGGGGCAAAAGTTAAAGGAGGAGGAAGGGGGAAGTGCTCTCAGGAAAGCCTGCCCCCAGGTCCCTGATGTATTTACTTTGGGGAAAAAAAAAAAGTTTTCTAGAGAGGAAAAGGTCTGTGGATTTGTGGTCTTCAGCTGAGAAATCAGGATATGCATTGATGACCTGGGCTAAACAGAAGGGGACAGGGCAAAAAAGAAAGAGGATTCAAGAAAACACTAAAAGAAAATGTAAAGCCTTGGGCCGTTAATTCACCTCTCCAAGCCTCAGTTCTTTTATCTGTAAAATGGGAGTATTGTTAATAATACCTTCTTTGGAGTGGTGTTGCAAGGATTAAATGAGATTAAGCATGTTAAGTGCTTAGCATATAATAGGGATTTAGAAGAGAGAAAGTTGTTATTCTATTATTATTTATGTGAGTTGAAAATTAAAGATAGGCTAGGAATACATTTGTGTGTTTCAGTTTTCAGGGCCCCAAAGTTGTCTCTCTACCAAAGCTACTTCCCTAAAAGCAATTCATGAGGCCTGCAATTTCTTGTTTTGGGTTAAACCCCTTATCGTTATGGAAAATTTAAAAATATGTATATTTTTGAAAGTAGAAATCACTCATAATGTCAGCAAATAATGACAGCCTCTGGCAGAATTGTTGATACTTTTGTAAATATAATTTGAAACATTGTTAATAGCTACATAATATCATATTGAAGGTTCCTATAATTCCCAAGACTGTGGGACATCTTGAGTTTTTTGCCTATTATAAATAGTGTGCTTTATACACAAGTCTTTGTCCACATCTTTTATAGTTTCCTGATAAACTTTCTGATGAATTCCCAGAAATATTGTCATCAGGTCAAATGGTATGAACATATCGTCAAAGTTTCCTCCTGAAACGTCAAGCCTATCACACCATCAACCGAGATGTCCTTCTCACCTAATTCCTGCCAGCATTGAGGGCTATTATTCCTCATCATCACTAATGGAATGGATAATGTTGACCAAATTATTACTTCACAATGCGTTTATATAACGAGGCTGGTCATTTTTCATGTTTATATACTTTAATATATTCCGGAAGTGAATTTTTCGAGCTAATTGCCTTTTTTTTTTCTAGATAGATTCTGGAGCTCTTTTTTTTTCTTTTTTAATCAAAATGCATGAACTTTTTAGAAATTAAAGACATCAACCCTGTATTATATGTGTGGCAAAAACCCTTCACCACCCGTTTGTTCTTTGCCTTTTAATTGGGACTATGATTAAGACCAACAAAAAATAATTCCTCCAGTGGACCCACCTGAGTGCTAGGAGAATGAATTTTCTCAAATACAAATCTGATCTTGTCACTTTTTGCTTAAAAATCCCTACATGTCTCCTTAGTGACCCCAACACCCAGTTCAGGCACCTTAATCTGGTCAAGAAAATGCTGTAAGATCTAGTGGCCTCCCTCTTTCCTTCCTCTCAGCCTCTTCTCACCAGAGCCTCTCAGTCTGTCCAACTCACATGAGAAACACTTTTGAAGTCTTTGGTCTTATCTATAATGTTTAAAGTAAATTAAACATTTTGCTGCATTACACATGAAATTTAAAAAAAAAATGACTCTGGCTAGACTTTGCCCCCTCCAAGTGAAATCAGCTCTCCAGGAAGATGGGCCAGGTTTATCCTGTGACATGGACAACTTCCTGGTCCCTCTTTGCTGGCACAAATCTGACCTGAATCCTACCGTTTATTTTTGTTTATTTTGGATATGTTTAGATATGTTTATTTTTGTCTTTTGTTTCCAAGTCTTTCTTCCCCTCCTAAACTGAGCTCTTTGAGGTCTCTGACCTCTTATCAGCACATAGACCGAAGTAGAATTTGCAGCTTCAATCACACCCACCAGTCCTTGGCTTTCCTAGTTTGAAATGTGCCTGCCTCATTCTCAGCTCCCATCTGTGCTTAACTTTCGAAAATATCACCGATAATGAGTTTCCTCTCCTCAACCCATTCTGATTAGACTTCTGTCCCTCGCTCTACATTGTCAAAATATCTTAGAGGAAAATTTGGGGCAGGAGGAAGAGTTTTACTTGCACCCAAGAGAGCTAGACTGAAAGAAAGGAGCTGGGGAAATAGAGAGCAAATGGTATTCAAGGTATTATGTGGCAGCCAAGGTTCTGATGGATAATATCTGAGTCATTTTGACAGAAACTAGCAGTTTTGGACAATCAGTGGCAGGATCTCTGAATTGTCCAGGCTCAATCAGGGAACAGACATTCTAGATGCCCCCAGTTTTCATGGCTCCCATTGTTTTTTAGGTGCCTTTGTGATGTGGGGCTACTATGAGCAAGTTCCTGTTATTCTGGGGTCCTAGAAACATAAACTGTTTCCTCTTAGACATGAAACCATTTGGGCTGAGGAGTGTGATGTGCTCCTCCGATGACAAGATGTCAGGGCTTCTCCCCCTACACTCCCCTTTTCACCACACACGATTCAAATTTCCTAATATTATAAATTAGTCAGATCCAATGATTATTCTCTTCCTCGTTTTACTTGACATCCAACAGCATTTGACTGAGGCAACCACTTACTCCTTTTTTTTAAGAAGTAGTTTTTATTCTGTCAAAGTAATTCATGCAAAGCATTTTTATTTTTTTTGCGGTACGCGTGCCTCTCACTGTTGTGACCTCTCCCGCTGTGGAGCACAGGCTCCGGACGCTCAGGCTCAGCGGCCATGGCCCACGGGCCACGGGCCCAGCCGCTACGCGGCATGTGGGATCTTCCCAGACCGGGGCACGAACCCATGTCCCCTGCATCGGCAGGCGGACTCTCAACCACTGCGCCACCAGGGAAACCCTCTTGCTATTCCTTGATGAATCCATTTTTAGATATTACTTTTCGATGCTTTATCATGAGCAGTGATGATTTCCTTCTTGTGGTGGCTGAGTTTATGTGTCAACTTGACTGGGCTAAGGACTACCCAGGTAACTGGGAAAAGGTCATTTCTGGGTGTGTTTGTGAGGCTGTTTCCAGAAGAGAAAAGCATTTGAATCCGTAAGTGAAGAGACCGTCCTCACCAATGCAGGTGGGAATCATCCAATCCTTTGAGGGCCTGAATAGAATAAAAAGATGCAGGGAGGGCGAATTTGCTCTGTGCTTGAGCTGGGACTTCCAGCTCCTGCCCTCAGACATTAGCACTTCTTGTTCTCTGGCATTTGGACTCTGACCTGGACTTACATCATCGGCTCCCCTGGTTCACCGTTCTTCGAGTTTGGACTGGAACTACACCAACGGTTTTCCCGGGCCTCCAGGTTACAGAGGGCAGATGGTGGGATTTCTTTGCCTCTATAATCACGTGCGCCTATCCCTCATAATAAATCTCTTTCTATATATCTGTATACCGTATATCCTATTGGTCCTGTCTCTCTGGAGAACTCTGACTAATACCATTCTTTTATATCACCAATAGAAATACATCATTTTTGTTCAGTGTTTCCAATACCATGGTTTTGTGGCTATATTTTTATGGAGCTGAGGATCATATATGATTACATTTACTTTCCTGTACAACTTTTTGTGTTTGAGGGGGATGGGGGAGGGAGGGAGTTAAATGATTCACCTTATTTCCTTTGTTTAGTTTTCTGTGTTCCCATCACAGATTTTTCCCAGCCCTTAACAGTCTCTAAGTACAGTCTCCGTAGTCAAACATCTCATGTAATTTATTAGTGCTATTACAATCCCTCCCTAGCCCCATTCCCATCCCTCCCAGAGCAGCACTTCTCTAACTTAAATGAGCATATGCTTCACTGGAGGGTCTTACTAAAAATACGTTCTGATTTAGGTCTGGACTGCTACCAGGATTCTCCCTGCTGGCTGCTGCCGGTCCACAGGAGCTTTTTCCTCTTCCTTATTCAGAATCCGCAGCTGAAGAGGCAGCTGCTGGCTCTACACGAATTGTGGAGATGACCCTGGGGGATGGTTCTGGCTGAGTCTTGGGCTTATTTCTTTTGCACGTGGTTAAACCGAGCTAAGACAAAGGGCTGGGTGCGAATGGGCACATCACGCATAACACCGTATCCTGTCGCTTGTAGTGAGTTTTGTGGTCAGCTGCTGTGTCTCAGGGCACACACTATTGGCGTACTGGTAATAACTAGATGTGACCTCATGGTATGTTGACATTATAATACTGACATAACCCCCCTATTTACCAAGCCTGTATTGAATTTATGTGCATCGTGTAGCGATCGCTTTGTAATGTATAGAGATATTGAATCACTGTGTTGTGCAGCATGGACTAACACAGTGCTGTAGGTCAACTATACTTCAAAACAAACAAACAAACAAGCTCATAGAAAAAGAGATCAGATTTGTGGTTATCAGAAGTGGAGGGTGGGGAGAGGGGGAATTGGATGAAGGTGGTCAAAATGTACAAACTTCCAGTTATAAGATAAATAAGTACTAGGGATGTAATGTACAACAGCATAAATATAATTAACACTTGTATAATATATATGAACGTTGTTAAGAGAATAAATCCTGAGTTCTCCACACAAGGAAAAAATTTTTCTTTTTTCTTTTGTATCTATATACGATGGTGGGTGTTCACTAAACTTATCGTGGTAATCATCTTACGATATACATAAGTGAAATCATTATGCTGTACACCTTAAACATATACAGTGCTGTATGTGAATTATGTCTCAATAAAACTGGAAGAAAAGAAATTATGCGCATTGTAGCCCAACAGAGTTTGCATATGTGAATGGGGGCTGGAAAGAAATTGAAGAGGTCTGAAGAAGATGTGATGGGATTCTGTGTAGAAGGGGGGTCCGTGGGGGTGGAGTGAGGTTAAATGTGTCCCCTGGGAGCAAGAGGCTGAGGTCCGGTTGAGTGGTGACATCTCTGAGTCATATTCCGGGAAACGCTTTTGAAATGGAGAGTTCCTAGAACAAAGAAGAGGGTCAGGAAAGGAACGTATGGGAGTCAATAAAATGAGTTTGGATTGTGCAAGGGAAAAATTAGAAGATTTAGGGAAGGGAGCAGTTGTATGGACCCCTCTGAGTCCTTCTTAGAATCTACCCCATTGCCCCCTCTCTTCCCATTACCTGGTGGGGCAAATTCCTCCAAAGCAGGGCTCTATCTACCCTCTGGAGGACAGGCTATAGAAAACATGAAAATACAGAGTTCAGTATTTTAGAAGCAGGCCATGAATTCATTATTGGTTTGACTTCACCTTGTTTTCCTCTTATCACAGATGTCACTCCATGTTCCCTGATCAGACCTTGTCTTAGTTTGAGTTCTCCCTGAAACAGGCCCTCAGACACAGATATGGATGCAAGTAATTTATTTGGGAGGTGATCCTAGAAAACATGGTGGGGAAGGGAAGAAATGAGACAGGGAAGAGCTAATAAAGAGTGTGATAACACCCGGATTACTGTTATGGGTCCCTGGGACTCAATCTTGCTAGGGACTCTCTGAGAGATTGTGTGGAACTGGAAACTACCCAATTCAGAGTTGTCACCGAGGGATGAGAAAGCAGAAGGATTTATCCATAATCCAGCCCCTCATTGGCTGAGGATTTTCTAGGTAAACACCAGTAGGAAGGGTATGCCGGTGACCACCAAGGGGAGAGAGAGAGACAGACAGAGAGAGGGGGGACTGAGAATCAGTGAATGTGAGAGATTCAGGGGGCATCTCTTTCTCTCCAAAGAAATGAGACACCGTGGTAGGAATTGTCAGGTATCCCCAGGAGACATTTTTCCACCTGGCCCCTGGTCTCCATTCCCAGCCTTCCCCGCCCTAGCCCCACACCGACTTCTTTCCTGATTATCAACTACCGATTAGAGTGCCTGAACTTCAAGTTTCTTGGGTTAGCTAATCTTCTGGTCATATTCCAAGGGATCTGTATGTCTCCTAAGGAGAATGTTGAGGTAATTTACCACTATCTCTGTTCTCTCCACCCTCATCAGTGAAATGCTGTCAGTATTTTTCATTTTGTGTGCCCTGAGGCTTTGAATCCCTGGGAGATATGAGCTCTGAGTCCCAGAGAAATGAAGAGCCATTGACCTGCACACGATTGTACTTTTTTCTATTCTGTAGTAACAGAGAGGTTTTATAAGAGATACAAAGCCTCTTTATAGAACAATGGAGGGAACACCAGAATTTTCTAAGCTCTTTTATGAGTTTCTTTGGAAAATAAACAGAACTAAACCAGTTAAGATTTGAGTTAAAGATGGGGGAAGGAGGATGGAATGTGAGCATGAAACACACAATGGAGTGACTGTTCCCTTCTGTGAATACTTGATTATTGAAAAATTATCAATAAATCATGAACAAAGAATACTTTTTGTTTCAATTTTTGTTCTGAGAAATCTGCAGGAAGTTCCTCTTGGCTTTAGATACTGAGAGATTTTGCTGTATCTGGAGAACTGAAAGTCTGGGGCCAAATTTGGGGTGGATGGGAGTGAACACTGGAGGCTGATAGTGGGGTTCTGCTTGCCTATGACCATGTTGAAGGCCACCAGCCAAAGCCCAACTGCAGTTGAATGAAATTGGATTTGTTGCTACTTGTTACAGCAGTGTGGATTCAACACACCATGAGGGCTTGGGGGGGTGTGTCTCAGTGAGAGGGTGTGGGAGAACTTAACAGGATTTAGGTTTGTGTTGGGTGATTTGCGGGAGGTTCAAAGAATGAAGGGTTTGCTCTGGATGACTGCTGTAAGAAAGCAGTGGACTGATGTATGATTGAATATTCCAATTTTTATTAGGAAGTGGAGGAAAAGAGTGGGCTGGAATTTCCTGGTGGTCCAATGGTTATGACTCCATGCTTCCACTGCAGGGGGCGGGGTTCAATCCCTGGTCGGGGAAATAAGATCCCACAAGCCGCAGGGCACGGCCAAAAAAAAAAAAAAAAAAAAAAAAAGATTTAAGTGGTAAACAAACAGCAATTACTGCAGTCAGGAGAGAGAGAGAGAGACAGAGAGAGAGAGAGGTGTATGGTCATTTTTGTAGCTTGCACGGTGTTCTTGTTTTTTGGTCTGTGCTCTGACATGACTGCAGAGTGGATTTGTTTTTGTCTCACTCCATCACAATCACAGAATGGTGAAATGTTTAAGTGGAGAACGCTGGAGCCACTGCCAGGCTTGTTTCTTTCTTCCTCAGTCAGAGGCTGCCTTTTCCTTCAGATCTAAAGGTATTTGGGGCTTTATAACTTTAGAGTCCCTTCCAACTTCGAAAAATCTAGAATCATATTTCTAAATTTCTAAACTAGGATGACTTTTGAGTGGAAGTCATCTCAGAGGGTATGGCATCCCAGCACATGTCTACAGATGGGAGGAGTCCTGTGGATGGAAATACTAAGAGAAGGCTTTGAGGAGGACATAGAAATTTGGTTACATCTTAATATGATCTTGAACAACGGTGTGAAAGATTGAATTACTGAATTGCTATCATATTAAAAAACAACCTTCTAGGGGAGAGGAGCAATATAGAGGTTGGGGTATGCTGTTAGGTATAAAATGAACTACAAGGATATATTGTACAACATGAGGGATATAGCCAATGTTTTATAATAACTATAAATGGAGTATAACCTTCAAAAGTTGTGAATCACTATATTGTACACCTGTAACTTATATAATATTGTACAGCAACTATACTTCAACAAAAAATTTTTTTAATAAAAAATAAAAAAACCACCCTCTGAGGGTCTTTGGCTGGGTGTGAAAATTAAACTGATAAAGACAGATGAACAGGAGAAAAGCATCCACATTTTATTGAATTTTTACATGTACATGAGAGCCCTCACAAGAGGATGAAGACCTGAAGAAATGACCAGAGCAGGAAGCTTTAATACATTTTAGGCAAAGAAACAATAAATTTGTGAAAAATTGACATGGCAAAGGGGCTTGGGCTAGGGGTAGTAAATGGTGAAGAAGTAGCAAGGTTTGTTTATATAGCCTTCTCTCTGGTGATAAGGATATCTCCCTTCCTCCTGGTACAGGGAGGGTACCTTTCATATGCGAGATTTATTTCCTGCTTTCAGGGAAAAAAGGCGAGAGCGGGAAGCCTTTCTCCTGCAGTTTTCTCAGACTTTTTGGAGGAGCGTGCCCAATACCAGCTTCTAGAGGCTACCCATTTCTCCAACTTCAAGTCTAGTGGCATAGCATCTTCAAATCTTTCTATCTCTATCCTCTGCTTCTGTTGTCTGTCTCCTCTCTCTCTTAGAAGGAAATCATTAGGTGTTTTTTTGTTTTGTTTTGTTTTCTTGTTTTTGGCTGCGGCACAACCAGGAATTGAACCCGCTCCCTCGGCAGTGAAAGCGCAGAGTTCTAACCACTGGACCACCAGGGAATTGCCGGAAATCATTATGTTTCTTCCTTGTTTAAAATCATACAGTGGCTTCCCATTATATTTAAAAGAAAACACAAACTTCTTTCGCTGCCCCGAGTCTCCACTGATCTGGCTCTCCCTGTTTCTCTGGTCTGCCCACTCTTTCTCCTACCATCCTTTGGCTGCTCTCACCTTTTTGTTCAGGTGGTACCCCAGATCCAATCGCACCCTAGTCCTTTGCCCTTGACATTCTTTCTCAAACTGTGTAGTAAGAGGTCTGGCCTTTGTCCAGCTCCTGGGAAATAACCTAAACCCTTGGAATTTCCCGAGTGTTGTGTCATTCCTGGTGAGCTCTCTGGATTGTACCTGATCGTTTACTCTAATGAGATGACTCATGGGCAATCACCAAGCCAGAAAGTCCAATCATGTGATTACGGGGTTGGGGCTTTGGGCTATGTGCTGTCAGCTTGACTCAGCAAGAGAGAGGGGCTGGAGATGGAGTTCAATCACTATGTGGTCAATGATTCAATCAATCAAGCCTACATAATGAAGGCTCAATAGAAAGTGTGGCCATCGAAGCGTGAGTGTACTTCCTGGGTTGGCAATAGTCCACGCATGTCACCTGTCCTAGTCACTGTTATTTTCCTCAGTGCCTAGACAGTGCTTGGCTCATGGCCAACAGCCAGCGATTGTTGCATGGATGTAAGAATAAGCTGCAGGTGTGTTGACTCATACACACCAGAAACTGCGGATATAAATGGATATAAATGGATATAAATGGATATAAATGTTAGCTTATTTACTGATTATTTTACATGTACCTTATCTGTGTCAGATTACTTCTGTCTCTGATACCAAAGTCCTCTAAGTTTGATTAGTAACCGTAATTGAAAGGTCTGGGATAATTATACATGTGCCTTGTGGTACAAAAGGGTTGGTTTGGGGGAGGCTGGGGAGAAAATGAAATGATCCTGTGAACCAGCCTGGCAGCAATGTGCCAGGCTGTTTCATATATGATTAAGGAAAGCTCTTCATGAGTCCAGGGATATGTAAGTTTCACTTTCCCAGAAGTTGGGAAAACTTCTAATTATGGTAGGATATGCCGAGAAGACCTAACTTCCAATATCCCCACCCCATCTCCCTCCTTGGCCCAGCCTACTCTCTCCCACACGGGGATCAAAGGGTAACAAGATTAACCGTTGCCCAGTAATAACCGCTGACGATAACTCCCAGCCCATCCTAGGTAAAAGATTAAAGTCTCTCTTTAATCCAACATGCCAAAATCTGAAAAACTTCCACTGGAAGGTCTTGATTCAGAATTCTTTTTTTTTCCCTCTCCTCTTGGGGTTGATCTAAGTTACAGAGCCAAGAGGGCAGGTGGGATCACAGATGCCGTGGATCTCAGCCACTGAGGGTGCTGGGATCACTACGCCAGGCCTGAGCCGTGACACCCAAAGAAGGGGAAGAGTCCCTGGGGGGCGTTCCCCTTTTCTCCATACTCTACTCCACTTCACTCCCAGCCCCCAAACCCAGGAAAAAGGAAATTCTGGAAAATTAAATTACTCATGCTGCTAAGAACGAGTAACCCAGGAATTGCCTGGCGGTCCGGCGGTTAGGGCTCAGTGCTTTCACTGCCGGGGCGGAGCCTGGGTTCAGTCCCAGATCGGGGATCCAGCAAGATATGCAGAGCAGCCAAAAAAAAAAAAAAAAAAAAAAGGTAATCCTGCTGCCTGCTGGGAAAAGGAAATAAAAATAATTCTCGGGTGACTCCAGACATCTGTTCATTTGAGCTCTGGTTTTCAGTAAGACTCTGTTTGATTCTCAGCACTTTGCTGCGAGCCTCCAGATCGTCTGCTTTCTACTCGTTTCCTGCCCGTCCCATTCTCAATCTTTGCTCTGACTGTAGGGGTTTATGTTCCTTTAACTAGTTAGTTTATTTCTGCTTTGGGGCTCGTAATGCACAAGATTCCCAATGCTCGGGAATCTTTCCTAGTCCTCAAGTCTCAGAAAAACCATCACTTCCTCCAGGAAGCCCTCCTTAACTTTGCCATCTAAAGTGGTCCCCCCTCAGCCCCCACCCATTCCTCTCCATAATATCACCCTGTTTATTTCCTTCGTGACACAACAGACCGTACATTGTCTACACATTAAAGGTGATAAATTTGTTGAGAGTGAATGAATAAGCAAAGATATGAAGGAAGACAGTAAAGGATAGGAGCCGAGTTTTACACTATTTACATATTTTATACAGTGACTAGCAGAGCATTGGGTTCATGCTTAGTTTCAATAAATACTTAAAACATTTGAAATTTATGTTTATAAGGCACCTTAAGGATGAGGCATGATTTATCAAAAAAAAAGTATGAATGAAAACTCTGTTTTCCTTGAACAAACAAACAAAAAGATTGCTTTAACTTGCTAGACCTCACTATTTCATTGTGAAATGGGGATCAGTATATTTGCTATGAGAAAGCAAGGCTACTGCATAAGTGAAAGTGTTTTGTAAACTATAATAAAAGATATGCAAACCCACTCAAAGCCTTATTTTACAGAATACCAAAACACCGAAAAGCTCTAACTTGCCTAAGATTAATATAGGCAGTTATTAGTAGTACTTGTTTCCTGACTCGCAGTCTGGTGCTTTTAGTTAAAACTGTTCAAATATTATTATAACAACAATACCAAAAATAAAAACAACACACGCACATACACATTAATAAGCCAGTCTTCCATCTCAACAAATCACTTACTTCAATGTTCCTGATTTTTTCCAGAATGTCTCCATTTGAAACTGCAGTAAAACAATTTTGAACTTTTGAAATACCTTTTAAAGTTTTCAGCCAAGTTTTACAATTGGATGGCTGAATTATGTGAAGTCCAAAATACTGCCATTTATGTCATCATTTTAGATGACTGACTCAATTCCAGGATCCTCTATCCTGGTTCTCAAAAGATGTTTTGCAGATTTCTGGGTGGTCCCTGTAATACTTGCAAACAGTGTACAAGATTAATACTATTCCATAATAATGATACTAAGATATTATTTTTCATTTTTGCTCTCACTCTCTCACTAGTGTACAGTTACATTTTTTAGAGCCTACATGACCTGTGATATCCCAGCACTGAATACAGAGGCAGATGTGAGGATCCAGCCACCTTCGAGAAGCCAGACGTTAGATTTGCAAAAACGTTAAAGAATACCACACTTCTCAATAAACTTTATTTTGCATTGGAAACAACAGTTATTTTTCATGAAAAATTTTTTATGTTAACCTATAATTGGCTTGTTGCTATTTTTAATATAAATTAATAAATAAATACATTTTAAACATTTCTCAGTTCCAATCTCTAATGCCACAAATATTGATAGATATATAACCCAAATGAGCAAAAGCTCTTTAGGGTCCTCAGTAATTTTTAAGTGTCTAAAGGCAACCTGAGGCCAAAAAGCAGAAAAGCACTGCTCTCCCCACTGAACCTGAACCTTGAGATCCACTTGGTCCAATGCTTACCTGCTCAGCTGGGACCTTAAACCTTAGGCCACTCTCAATAACTAAGTACTGACACCTTGTTTATTGTAGGGACACCTGAGCCAGGCCACGTCCAGAAGTATCCTCATCCTTCATCCTTCCTCATATGGATCTAGGCCTGGGGAGCTTTACTGTATGCCCTGGAAATCTTGGGGGTGGGTGGGAAATGGACCGTCAGCTCCTGGGACCCCTTAGCTGTAATGGTGGGGCTTAACCACATCCATAGCCTCGGCCCACCTCTCAGGTCTCACTTCCTCTATCTCTGACTTCCATTTGTGGTTCCCGCTCCCCTCTTACATCCTAGTGCATCCTCGCCCCAGTCCACAGTATCTGACGTCAACTCCGGTCTCAGGCTGAATGTGTCACTCTGATGTTAAAGCAACCGGTTTTCTGCCTGTCACATTCTCACACTTCTTGGTTGGGAGCTATGTGGCAGCACTTGTGTTCCTGAGACTGGCCCCTGCCCCATCGTTACGTGCAAATGAGTTACTAAAGCAACGGCCTAATGAGGGAGAGATGGGGCTGGGGCTTGAGGAGGTGTCCAGGGGACCTCTGGAGGAGATTTTCTTCCGTGACCGAAGGAAGGAGGGTGGTTTTCCTCCAGGGGGTGCTGTGCCGTGGTAGTAGAGGTGGCCTGGGCTCTCTACTTGGCTCTGAGACCGGGGAATTGGTCCTGGAGGCTGCGGTGGGTCTCTGCCCTGTGAAGGACCAGGCCGCCCGCAGGCACTGTGACCCCCTGGGCCCCTGTAAACGCTGGACAGATAAAGAGGGGGCTGTCATCAGACCCCAGCCTGAAGAAGGGCCTCAGGGGCCCAGAGAAGGGCGAACGGGGACACGTGTAGATGTGCGACCTGTCCCTCATGTTATAGAAGGACACATCTCCAGCTTCATAATCCAGGAAGATGCCCACTCGGCGAAGGCGCTCTCTCAGGGGGAGAATCTTCTTTGGGGAGGACAGGACGCGGTACTTGCTCTCAAACATCTCCAGGGTCCAGAAGCCGTTCTGAGGAACCAGTAGGGCTTCCCCTTTCCTCTTAACACTGTCTCTACAAACACCCACAGCCCAAACCATCACGTTTTCGACCTCCACCTCCCAGTAATGTTTCCCTGAGGAGTAGTTCTCTAGGCCCAGGACACAAGGCTGACAGTCAAATCTCTCTGGGTTGTCAGGCAAGCTCTGCCTGGAGGGACCCCGTCTCACACTTCTCCGGTCCTCTGACAGGAAGAGCTCGGGATGAGCGGTGTCTGGGTCCAGTACCACATCAGCTGCAGAGGAAGTCTCAGGTTTAGGCCTAGGATCTCAGGAGATTGTGAGATTCCTGGTCCCCAGAGAGATCCCAGAAAGCTGGTGGGAGATTCCCCCATGTGACCGCCTTTTCCGTGAAGGCCCCTCGATCCCAGATCCCAGGCAGCTCACAGAAAATTCCTGAGGCTGCACTTCTATCTCTTAAGTGGCAGGAGCACTGCCTCAGGTCGAGGAGAACTGGGGCTCTAAGAAATATAGAAAGTTCAGCAAATGAGCTGAAATTAATGGCTCCCGCTTTCTCTCAATGTTCCTAGATCCGCTCCCTTTTCTATTCAAAATATATGATCTCTGGGACTCTCTTTAGTTAAAAAGTTTCCCACATGGCTTAAACCAGCAAAGAGGACCTATCCCCTCCCCCTCCCCCAGTTAAGCCATTAAGGCCAATTTTTCCCTACACAGATAAGGGTGATAAAGTGTCCCTACACTGGTCCTCTGTGTTCTACCAGTTTAACCAGGTGACAACTGATTTAAATGACTAATAAGCGTATCCCTCAAAGGGTAAAAAAGAAGGATAATGTCCCCCAAAGTCTACCTGCCATACTTGCCTGAGAGGTGAGTATGGCAAAAGGTAGTTTTGCCTTAATAACATCGGTGTGACATCTATAGCTATGACCTCTCTGCATACAGGAAATGCCTCAGACCCCCGACTTTCTGCAGCCCTCTCCCATCTGCAGTTACTACTACTTAGTCAGTCTACATCGAACACAAAATCACTGTGTTAAAATGATTTGCTTCTTTCTCCAAGTTGTTATGTCTGATGGTGATAATTTTGAAATTCGAAAGAGGAAAGGTCCACGTGCTGTGGGATCTAGTAAAGCCTGCATTCTTTGATGCTTGTGAGCAGAACGTGACAAGTCATAAAACTCAAAGTGCTCATTAGGAACAGGCAATTGGACCCTGTGTTCTCCCACCTGCCCAGGTCCTCTCCACTGGCAGGCTACACACAGGGTTATCAGCATTCTCTTGGAGCAGGAAGGCATTTCTGGTCCCTATTTGTACACCCCTCAGCCAGGCCTGGGAAGCTTATTGCTTTTCCCACACGTGGCTCTTCCACTGTGCAGTCTATACCACCGCCCAGGTTATAAATAGCTAAGCCAGTATTGTCTTCTTTCAAATTAAGCCAGGATCCAAAGAGCAACAGCTACTAAAAGGTAAGCTTTCGGGACATCTATTATGTATGGTAGACCTTTGGTAATCATGGATGAAATTATTCTAAAAAAGAAAGGATGGTGGGAAGTAAGCTATAGAGTTGGTTAAGAGCTGCAGGGCTTCCCTGACAGCAGAGGTAGGCTCCGGCATTGGGTAGGATACTGCTGGTGAATCGACCCCAGGCTCCTGCCCCCGCTAGCCAGCCTTGGGTCTCCTTGTTCATCTCCTCTAATGTGTCCTGTTCGCTGCCTGGTGGGGAGAAAGCTCGGGATCTGAGGGAATGTCAGAGGCGCTCACCCGCATGTAAGAGGCTTCTTCTCCATCCTGCAATGGGACAGGCAGAGAGGTGAGCTTCAGGAGATAATGCAGGGCAGAATGCAAATCATGCAGGGAGTAGTTCAGGAAATGCTCAACTTACGCAGTTCTTCATGAAGTTGCTCTGAAAAAGAAACAGAAACAAATGAATGTCCTCAAGAGAAGAACTAAGAGAAATAGAGTTTGCCTTAAATGATGATGGCTGGTCTTCTATTTGACCACTGTCCCCCTCCCCGGCTGCCTTGGGAATTGTCAAGATACCAGAAATAACATATGATCAGGTGGCTGGATATTATCAGTACTTATTTGGGTTTGCTCTTGTCCAACAATATAGGGCTATACGTAGCCAGGTGAATGGATGCAACATTTGCAGAATGGAAGAAAGCGAGGTCTGAGGGATTCATTACTAGGACACGAAGAGTTCTAAGCCCTTGCCGCTGCCTTTATTCACGTCCTCTCTCTCTTTCGCAGGCTTTTAGCTGCCCGAGCTGTGTCCTTTTGTAAGACAGTGAACTGTGTTCCTACTCTTTTACCTTTTATTTGACGTTCTTTCTCTTTTTCCACACGTTCTTTCCCCAGTTCCTTACGTGCAATTTCTTTCTCTTCATTTTCAATCTCTATTTGCATGGACAGAAGCTTTTTTTCCATTTGGAGTTTCTTGACGATACAGATGCTTCCAGCGATGATGAGGAGCAGAGAAGGCAGGATGACAGTCAGGGCCACCAGCCAGGGAGATGTGCTGGGAATAAAGGATTCTGAAAAGGGAGCCCCAAAGTCCCATTTAGTGAGAAAAAGGAGCCCTGGGATTAGAGCCCTTCTGGGCGCAGATCTGAAGAGCACCTCCCCTGCACCCCTGGCCCCCACCAGGTCCCTGCTCCGTCAGCTTCTCTCTCAGAAACCCCAGCTAGGGAAAGAGACTTTGGCTCTGCACTGGCTCGCCCCACAGTGATTGCCAGGGTTGGGGCCCCAGAAGACAAAAAAGCAGTAACATCTGGAGTCACCATGGGTAAGACCAGGGTGACTAAAAGCTAACCAGCCACACTGAATCAGCACGGCCACCACATGGTATAAGCCATCATCCCTTCTTGCCTGGAATTTTGCAATGCCTTCTCCCTGCTTCTGTCCATATCCTCTGCGGTCTGTCCTCAGCACAGCAGCCTAAGTGAGATCATGTTGTTTCTCTGCTCAAAACCCTGCAGTGTTTCCTACCTCACTGAGACTAACAGCCAAAGTCCATGTGTGGCCTACACTGCCTCATATGATCCAGATCTACTGTCTCTCTGAATTCATCTCCTCCAACTCTCCCTGCCCTCAATCCATTCCAGTCATACCTGTGTCTTGGGGGGGTCCTTGAAACTGCCAGATATGCTCCTGCCTCAGCCCTTTGCATATGCCGTTCCTGCTACCTGGCTTGCTCAGTCCTCAAACATCTGCATGGCTCACTCCTCACTTCCCCAACTGCCATCTTTTCCGTGAAGCTTTCCCCGATCGTCCTATTTACAATTACAACTGCCTCATGCCCCTGACACTCTCTATCCCCGCCTCACTAATTTTTTTCTACGGTACTTATCACCATCTGATATAATCCACAGTTTAATTAATTATTTCACTCCTTGTTTTAATTCATGATTTCATTTACTGCCTTCTGCTCTTCTAGAATGTGAGCCCCATGAGGGCAGGTATCTTCATGTATTTTGTTCACTGATTTACCTTCGGTTTCTAGAACAGTGTCTTGAACGTATGAGACGCTTGTTCAGTATTTAATGAATTTATGAATGTCTACAGACAGAGAATTTCTCCAGCTCTGTCCTTTGGGAAATCTCTTGGGCAGGAAGGAAGGGCTTCAGCAGATACTACCTGCCCATAGATTTATGATTGTTCTACATGTTTGAAAATTGCTGCAGGATAAGGACCATAACAGAGAAAAACAAAGCAAAACAAAACTATCAGATTTACCCTCAGAGAAGAGGCTTCCTACTCCTGTGTTTTGAGGTGATTTGATTTTCCTCTTGTGACAAGGGGAGAGGCCTCAGCTCAGCTGTAGCCTCTAGTTCTTCAGGGCCCAGGACCCTTCCACTCCGTGCCCCTACTCCCATCCCCATGCTGGGCTCCGGTCTGTCTGCTGAGGATCCCACCTCCATGAGATGAGCCTCCAGAGAGCGGGGAACTAACCTGGAATGAAAATCACAGTTTCCTTCTCCTGGTTGAGCAGGGTGTTGTTGACGGAGCAGGTCATGTTCCTCACAGACTCGTCCATGATGATCACAGCCGTGGTGACCATGAAGAGGCCGTCTTCGTTCGTAGTGTAAGCCTCCTCCAGCGGGGGCATGATCTCACCATAAGGGTCCCTCCACACGGCATGGGGCTCTGGGTACCACCCTACAGATGTGCATTCCAGCCGGAGGCCTCCATCCTCGTGGCCCTTCATTTCAATAACGGGCTTAGAACCCAGGCCTGGGGAGAGAGACCAGCTAAAGAGGTAATGGTGTCTTAGCCGAAGTGTCTTAGCAGATCAGCTGTTAGTGATGAGAGCCAAGGGAAGCCACGAGAGAGCAAGAGGTTGGTGTCCAGAGAAACTGATGACGCACATTCCATTCTGTGAAGGGAGAAAGGAAGGAAGGAAAGGAGGGAAGAAAACCTTGATGTTGGAGAACACCAGGTAACCAACATGTCAAAAAAATTGTGAGATCTCTAAGTGAGGAAAGGATTACATTGTACTTTTCTTTGTGCTCCACCTACGGACCCCATCACAGGAGCAAGCATTTATCTGCCTCCTAATAGATACTGGTTGATTGATTCATTCAGCTAGAGATTTTAATTTTCTCACTTCCGGGTGGGTGTATCCACTGTGACCAGAAAGAAGCAGGCTTTCACTTTCTGCCCTGAGAGGACTTCTCAGTAGCTCTGGCTTCCTGAAGTTCTAGGTCAATACAATAAGGACAGAAACCTGCCAGGCTGGCAGAATCTTAAGAAACTTTTTGAGTTCAAGGCACTGACCCTCTTCTCCTGGTTTAGGACTTCACATCGCCACAGCTATCTGATAATCATAAGCAGCTGTTGGTTTTTAGGAAAATTGACAGAGCCAGTGTGCAAAGCCAACCCTTACCCCAGTTCACAGATGTTTACCTTCCACTCAATTGGGCTCAGTCAATTAGGTAATTTTCTTACAGTCCCTTGACAACATTCCCCTATTAGATCTGGATGCTCCCGGGATCCTTAAGATAAAAACATCACCTCCTTGGGCTTCCCTGGTGGCGCAGTGGTTGGGAGTCCGCCTGCCAGTGCCGGGGACACAGGTTCGTGCCCCGGTCCGGGAGGATCCCACGTGCCGCGGAGCGGCTGGGCCCGTGAGCCCTGGCCGCTGGGCCTGCACATCCGGAGCCTGTGCTCCGCGGCGAGGGAGGCCACAACAGTGAGAGGCCCGCATACCGCAAAAAAAAAAAAAGAAAAAAATCACCTCCTTAATGTCAGCAGATCATCGTCAAAAGTCCTAAGAATCTAGGCTCTTCCTAACTTATTCTATCTTTCAGAGAATCCTCAATAAAAGAGAATACTGGGTAGGAGAGAGCTGCAAATGCATGGTCCTGGGAGACTTCTGCCCCTTTAGCCAGGTGTCCAGCAATCATCCAGACTTCTTTTAAGGAGTTCCTTTGTTAAGCCTGTCCAACCAATTATACCAAAGACAAAATTAAAGCAGTCACTTAAGCCTTACTGCTTCTTGCTCAATTTGATCTTTTCAAGATGGAAAATAAAAAACAACTAGTGGCATATTGAAAGGCTCACACAGAAACTTTGAAGTGGGATAAGATTCAAAAGAACTTGGCCAGATGGAAAGAAATCCTACAGAATGTTCCGGAGGGGTTCGATAAGGGCAAGCAGGAGACAATAGACTTAAGGACAGAACCAGCCAGCCGATTAACCAAACTGAAAAACAGTAAGCAAACAAGCAAACAGGTGTACACCAACTCGTTTCAGAGTGGGGCAGGTCAGGGTCTTGTTTACAGGGGAAGAATGGAAAATTCCTGCCACATACAAACACATGGTGGTCAGCTCTGTAGTGCTGCTGTGAACAGAGTCAGGACACAAGGGTGGAGAAACCCTTCTTCCATGATATTCTATATTAATCAGATACAAAACTGCCCTTCTGAGTAACGAAGATGGGATCTCCTGCCAGTCGCGTTTGAGGCCCACTGGGCAGGTCGCACTGTCCACAAACCTCCATTGGTCTGGTGGACTGAAATGCCATTGATTTATGTGTGTCTTAAAGGCTTTTCCGTTCTTCAAACATTTCTTTTAAAGTATAATACTCTGACACCGGAAGTGAGGTCATACCTTAAAGCCAATAAACTTATAGAAATCCCAGTTTAAATGCCACTTCTATCCTGAAGCCTGGCCGAATTCTCACTCATTTTCTCTGCGGGACCACTAGGCTTAATATATAATTTACATGTCAGTCACTCACACGACAACTAGTATTTGAGGAAAGGGAAAGAAGGTAAACTTAATGTTTATCAAGAAATGAGATGTCCATATATGCTGTAGTTTCCTGGGCAGTCCTTGTTGATTCCACTTGTCCCTGTGCAATTATTGACAGTGCCTCCTCTCACTCTCAAAAGTGTGCAGTTTGAGTGATAAACTATATGGTCCCCTATCAGGAGCCCACACGCCCTGTGTTGTGCTAGATGGGACTTCACACTGGATGCTCTCAGTAGCCCTAGACGTGCATGGCTCACTTCCTCACTTCATTCTCGTTTTGTTCGATCGCCATCTTTTCCGTGAAGCTTTTCCTGACCATTCTATTTCTAATTATCTTACCTCCTTGCCTCCTAGAACTTTCCATCTCTTCCCTGCTTTATTATTTTCTATAGTACTCATCGCCATCTGATATAAAATCCAGTTTAATTATTTCATTTATTTCTCTGAGCACCCTCCAGAATGTGAGTTCCACGAGGGTAGGGATCTTCATGTACTTTGTTCACTGATTTATCCTCAGTTTCTGAAACAGTGACTTGAACATGAGATGCTTGTTAAGTATTTGTGGAATGAATTTATGAATGTCTGCAATGAGGGGTGCGCAAGGGTAAATTTTTCCACTCTGATTTTGATATCAGCCATTCATCTTTTTCACTCCTTCATTTTACAACTACTTATTAAGTACCTGCTAGGTGCCAGGCAATTTGCTAGATGCTGGAGACATAGTTGTGAATAATTGCTGGTTTTGATTGTGATGTGGACTATTAACACTTTAAAAGAATGTCTAGTAACAAAAACCTGAAAGAGTACTTTTTAGTGCTGTCTACAAAAATTTTCAGTTCACCTGGGCCCATGGTTAGGCTTGTACTTCCCTCTCCTGTATAGTTAGGCATAACCGTGTGACTTGCTTTGGTCAATGAAATGTGAGTATAAATAACATGTAGCACCTCCCAGGCAGAAGCTTTACAAACCAGTGAGTAATTTGCCGGGCTCTCTTTCCCTCTGCTCAGGTGAACCACAAAGCTCCAGGCAGATCTGTATGAAGTAGAGCCCCACCAGACTCAGGAAGGATATATTTCATGTGTTAGAAACAGACCCTTGTTGATTTAACGTACTGAGATTTGAGGGCTGCTTGTGACCAGAGCATAACCTTGACAATCCTGACTAATGCATACTTCAAAGATGATTAAAAGCATGGACTGGTAAGAGGCTCATGGAAAAAGGTTAAAAAAAAGCAGATCTCAGGCTTAGAATAGAGATAGCTCAGGCACGATGTGATGACCACTTACAGCTTTATGGAGCAGATTCATTTAATCCTTCAATAATATTTGTTGAGCACCTGTTATGCTCCAGGGTCTGTTCTAAAGGTGTGGATATAGCAGGAGAAAAATAGAAAACAATCCCTTATGAAATCTACATTCTAGTGGAAGAGCCATAATAATCTGGATAAATACGTAAAATGCATATACGTAAGAAGGTGAGAGGTGCTGAGGAAGACAGTAGGGAAGGGGGGTAAAAAGGGTCAAGGATGGTGTTTGATCCTCACACGCATGGAAAATAGCTTATGAAAAAGAAAAAAATAGATTGAAATCACATGTGAAAAACTTCTCTTTGGACTTAATGAAAAAGGTATGGAGCATCATATATGACTGGCGAGAGTGTATATTGGTACAAACACTTTGGAAAACTAATGTGTAGTGCCTATTAAGGATGTATATTTCTCATTACACAGCATGTCTCTTCCTAGGAACCTGTTTAAGTCGGGGATTTTGAGAAGTGGCATGTGGTGGACTGAACTGTGCCCCCGCAAAATTCATATGTTGAAGCCCTAACCTCCAGGCCCTTAGAATGTGCATGTATTTGGAGAGAGGGCCTTTGAAGAGGTAATTAAGTTAAAATGAGGCTGTTAGGGTGGGCCCTAATCCAATCTGACTGGTGTCCTTATAAGAAGAGGAGATTAGGACACACAGGGAAAGACACCAGGAACGTGGACCCACAGAGGAAAGGCCACATGAAGACACAGAGAGAAGACCACATGAGGACCCAGTGAGAAGGTGGCCATCTGCAGGCCAGGGAGAGAGGCCTCAGAAGAAACCAAACCTGCTGACAGCTTGATCTTGGACTTCCAGCCTCCAGAACTGTGAGAAAATACATTTCTGTTGTTTAAGCCACCCAGTCTGTGGTCCTTTTGTTATGGCAGCCCTAGCAAACTAACTCGGTCAGTAGAAGGCAGTGTTCTAGTTCTTGACATGAGTAGTGGTTACATGGGTTATAGCTCATAATAATTCAGTAATCTGTATACATTAATGTTCTACGAGTTTTTCTGTATAATACTTCACAATAAAGATGTCTAATTCTAAAACATGTTACTGAGGAAGATGCTTAGAGATCTCTCACAAGTAGGCATAAGAATAATTTGTAGGGATTAAGCATTCGCCCCTACTCAAGGTGACAGCTGAGTTCCGTGTGTGCGTCTCAAGAGTTGATGCCCACCGTTTAGCAGAGCAAACCCACTCACTGGGTCCTTGAGCAGGGGAAAGCCACCCTCCCTGTTTAAAGGGGATTCTAGGCAAAAATCTGCTGGTCTGCAGGGGGCCTGAGGTGAGGAGAAAAACTTTCCCTAAGAGTCAGGCTGTGAAAAAGCAATGGAGCAAAATGGAAGGTCGTACCTGCCACTATCAGGTACATGATGGCCTCGTCGTAGGATCTGCCTTCTTGGAAATAACAGCGGTAGATGCCGTTATCGTGGGCTGTGACGTTGTGTATGATCAGCCCCACGCTCCCTTTGCTGATAGCTTCGCTCACAAAGGTTGTTCTTCCCCTGTACTCCTCCATCTGCTCCTCCGTCCTCTCTCGATGGCCCTTGTACACGAACACTGCAGGGGAGAACTGCGTCCGGAACCACCGCACCTCCATGCCCTCAGCGTTTTTCTCAGGTGACAGGTGGCAGTGTAACTTGGTGTCTTCTCCCACCATGGCCTGAATTGGATCAGCTGGTCCCAGGACAGTAAATTGGACTGTTCAACAAAGCGGTAGAGTCAGACAAGGGCACCAGCCATCAACTCTCTAAGGTGGGAAAAGAAGTGGATATGCCAGGGCACAGACATGTTCTTTCTAAGGGGCTTCCTGGGCTCAGGATTCTGGGGGCCAAGAGATGTGGCTGGTCGATAGTAACAGACACCTAGCAGGGGTAGGAGGGGTGTCTATTGAGGATGCTAATGCTTTTGAACAACACATGGAGAAGCATACCCTGATACCCCCCATGGACCCTGAGCTTACACAGATCTTTTTCTATTTCCCAAACCAGCACAGTGCCTGGAGTATACTATAACCTTGAGCTGTCCAATATGATAGCCACTAGCTAGTCCCAATTGGAGTGTGCTGTAAATGTACAATACACACAATTTTGAAAATTTAGAAAAAAATGTTAAGTATCTCACTGTTCGTATTTTACATTAATTAAAAGTTTAAATAATAATATTTTGGTTATGTGGAGTTAAAATAGATTATGAAAGGTTGTTTGATCTGTTTCTTTTTACTTTTTTAAACGTAGCTACTAAGAATTTTAAGTTATATATGCAGCTCGCCTTTTGTGGCTCTCACTGGATTGCTAAATGGAGGGCGCTGGGATCCGTTCGAAGACCGTGTGCAGAACGAAAAGGTGAGCGAACACAACTGCAGCCCTTCTTTACCCTTCCTCTTTGCAGACTGAAGTGCTGATTTTCCTTTCTGAGAAGTTGATAGGAGTTAGTGGCATGCATCCCTACCTGAGACCGCTGCAAACAAGCTGAGGAGGTGGAAGAAGAGAAGGGAGCCTGGCAGGGAGAAATGCAGAGAGGCAGCTCGCTCCATAAGCACCCACGAGAGGCAGGGACGGGAAGCCTAGAGAGACGTGGAGAATCAGCCAGGGAGACTCGGCACTACGGTTCTGATCTAGGTCAAACTTTCCTGTAACCCGTGTTGGTTATCATCAGCGCCCCAACTGCTGTCTTGGGCAGCCCCCTTCCTCTCCCGGTTCAGGTGTTTACCGATAGATGGCTTCATTAAACATTCCAGGGAATAAGCCAACAATACAACGATCGGGACTACAGTTTTCCGCCCTCCTCGGCTCACTTCTCCGGCCAGAGTTGAGTTTCTTCAGACGTCACTTGATATTCTTCCAAACCCATCCTCCCTCCCGTCCCTTCCTCCTCGCCGCGAATCTGGCTCGGCACCAAGTCAAGCCAGGGGTGGAGAGCCTCCCTCCGCTCACCCCCGCCCCCGGAAGCATCCCCTACCCGGGACCCCGACTTTCCCCTTATCAGGTTCTGTTCCTCCCGCCTACCGCCCCCCACTCCCCGCCCCACCCCCGAGCGGTAGCGCGTCCCCTCCCTTTCTTACCTTCTAGAATTAACTTCTGCGTTTTCTTTTCTCCTCTGACGCTCAAATGATGATTTTCCGGTTGTCCGTCTTCCCCCTAAACCCGCCCATGGGCACAGGCACAACCAGACCAAACCTTCCCGAAAGCGGAGAAGGAACTTTTCTTCACCTCCTGTTAGTCGCGGCCTGGGGGCTGCGGTCCCTGGGACCCGGTCCACTCGGGGACCACAAAGTCACAAGATCTCCAATGAATGATTTAGAGCAGGCCGTGGGTCAGCCAGCCAATGGCATCCCTGAACCTGCTTTCTCACCAGTTACTGGGTAGAATACACAGAAACAGCTTAGGACTTAAAAACGCACAGCTGCACGGAGCCTTTAAAAAACTTTCCTTTTTCTTTCTTCAGAAGCGAGATACTTTTCATTTTTTTATTGAAAATTCTTGAGATTCCCCGAGGATTTTGGCGTTGCTGCTAATCACCAGGAGAGGCCTGCCGTGTGTAGAAGTCTGTGTGTGTGTGTGTGTGTGTGTGTGTGTGTGTGTGTGTAGTGTTTGGGGTTGGGGGTGTGATGACGTAAGCATAACTCACAGCTTCACACGTTTCTTAGTCTTGGGTGGGATGGAGCCCAGTTGCCCACATGATAACCAACTGATTAATGTACCCTTTATGTAATTTTTCTCTCAGTTGGCTTTTCTCTTTTTATTTATTTTCGAACTTGAGTTTTCTGGGATCAGTTCTCAAGTAGACAACGTGACTCCGAGTCCTTGACTCAGAGTCAGCTTTTGGGGAACCCAAACTAAGAGATGGATTCAGTAGAAAGTTCACCAGACATCATCAACAGTGAGAATTATCTTTTCTGCAAAAGGACACTCTGACATGTATACCTGGGTTTAGTAAGTGAACGAAGGGCTACAGATAAAATTTCCAAAGAGTCACTCATTGAGATTCACGGGAATCTCCAATCGTGGAGGCCCTTAGTGTATACAGGACAGAGGCCTCCTCCAGAGTGAGTGAGGCTGTGACTACGTGTGCTAGCCTGAAGAGTTCACACCAGAGTCTTTACAACCTGTGATTATGACACATTACATGGCAAAAGAGACCTTAAGGTTATGGATCTTAATGTAGAGAGATTATCCTGGATTCATAGGAAGATTATCCTGGATTATCTGGTTGGACATATCTAATTACATAAATTCTTAAAAGTGGAAAAAGGCAGGAGAGTCAAAGAGATTCAGTGGAAGAAGAAACAGGGTGATTCAAAGGCTGAGAGGGATTCAATCTGCCATTACTGCTTTGAAGCTGGAGGAAGAGGACCACGAGCTGAGGAACGTGGCAGCCTCCAGAAACCGGCAATAGCCCTCAGCTGACAGCCAGCAGGAAATGACAGCCTCAGTCCTACAACTGCAAGAAACTAAATTCTGCCAACAGTCTGAATGAGCAAGGAAACAGATTCTTCCCGAGAGCCTCCAGAAAGGAATGCAGCCTGCAGACACCTTGATTTTAGTCCGCTGAGACCCATGTTGGACTTCTGACCTACAAAGCTGTGAGATAGTACATTTATTTTGTTTTAGGTCACAAAATTTATGGTAATTTATTATGGCAGCAATAGAAAACTAATACAATAAGGACTTTGTGAAAATGTTGCAGTGAGGTAAATTGTGAAACTGTGGTGAGTAAACTGTAGGGGCTTAAAATCTAGAAAATGCTCAGTTGAAGAGTGAAGATTATTAACACATTTATTTAACAAAGGTAACTTGACAACCACACGCCCTGTGACGGGACACGCTGTCCCAGAACGTACAGTTTCGATTGTAATACTTGGAATTAATGATGAAATGTTTTGGTTTAAAACTGTTTGTACTGTAACGGCTTTTATTGCTAACCGCTTGACTCGGCTGCTGTGAAATTGAGCTTTGCTTCCCAGCATAATGTGAACAGGAAGACACTGGGTTCCAGATGGCCGACCCAATAGTTCAAAATTAGAACGAACATCCTGTTACCCTGGGATTTAAAAACCACACCTGTACAAGACTCGGGGTCTCACCCTTCTTTTGGTGAGGCCCCAATCGGTTTGTGCTTTTGTGCTTAATAAACGCCTATCACTAATCTACTTTTGATTTGCACTGGATATTGGTGTTCTGTCTTGGTTCTGATTCCTCCCCGAGGGAAGTTCGCAGGTGTGTGCAAGACCGCAACAGCCCGGTAGAGGGGATACACTGGTGAACAAAATAGTGATGATAATGAAGAGTAACTTCTGCCCGGTACCCGTCAGCTGCAAGGAACATTCGTTAACATCAGTAACTGATCAGGCGTGGAAATATCCCTTTCCTGGAGATGGACTCTACAGTGTGATCAAAATACTGCTAAAGTTCATCTAGCTTCATTCCTCCCAAATTCTTGTTCCACAGGCAGTCTTTAGGTATTAAGTTAGGCTTTCTAGAGACCTTAAACTTAGGAGGACTGCTTCTGCTCCAGGATTACTTATCACATTGGCCGGGGTGTGGGGGTGGGGGGGTGGGGAGGTGGAGAGGGGTGGGGCGGTGGTGGTACTCATGCCCTTTAGTAGTTAAGATTTTGGCCTTTAGTCCTTTTGCAGTCCTGTGTGATGCAGTCACTGTGAATTCATTCTCTGGACCAACTCACCCGGCAGAGCCAATCCAGCGAAGCGCTGGACCTATGGCTCTGACTGTTGACCTTGAAGGAACCCAGTGGGGTGTGGCCTCCATAGACACCTACAGTGATCCTTACCCTGGGGGGCCCTGGGAAGGGACACTCAGGGCTGCACATGGTCCCTTCCCCAGAGGGGCAGTTGGGCTGGAAAACAGGCCAGCGGGTAGAGGGTGGGGGACGGGGGCCAAACATCCCCCGGCAGCACAAACTGATGAATTATATAAGTCGCTTAACTCGGCCCTACCTCAGTTTCCACACTTGCGCAATGAGGCTCTATCACAGGGTTGCTGTGAGGATTAAAGGAGAACATTTATTTAAAGCTTTGACACAACCCCCAGTACACTTACGTCATCCGTAAACGTTTTATATTCAAATCACAGCTGTCATTTACTAGCTGAGTGACCTTTGGGAAGTGAATTCACTTTTCTGCACCCTGGTTTCTTTCTCCATATAAAGGAGACAATAAAGCAGTATCAAACTCAACTGTCCATATGGAATAAATAATTGTATTAATACTAGTGAAGTGCTTCACACAGTGTGTGTCTTTGGTATTTTACGGTTGTGATTTGTTGCTGGTAGGGAAGAGGCCCTCAGCTTCAGGCTGGACAGGGAGAAGCAAGGACGTTACTTCAGCCTGAGGCTCCCCATTCTCATCAGCTGAGTCCAGGGCCACGGGGCTCTCCAGAGGAAGGTCAGGCTCTAGGTCAGGAACACTGGAACTCCCCACTCCTGTCAATGCTGGGCAAATGGTCAAGGCAATGGGCTCCAAGGTCAAAATCCTGAAAACGGGCCACAGAGGCCCAGAGAAGGAGGTGTGCGGGAAGGTGTACACATGCGATCCATCCGCGGCGTTGTAGAAGGAGACCTCACCAGTCTCGTAGTCCAGGAAAATCCCCACTATTTGAGGAGGGTTGGCAATTTTCAGTTTGGTCCGGGGGTCAGTGAGAGCCCGATAGACATTCCCATCAGACAGCCCCATAGTCCAGAAGCCATTCTCGGGTGTCATTTTAATCCAACGTTTTCTCTCCACGTTCTCTCTGCACACCCCGACGTGCCACTCTTTCCTGTCCCCAACCTCTACCTCCCAGTAGTGTCTCCCTGACGTGAAGCTCTTGCAGCCAAGCACACAGTAAAGCCAATCAAATCTCTTGGGGTTGTCTGGCAGATTCTGTCGTTTGTATGCTCGCTGCAAGCTCCTCTGGTCATCAGAAACAAGCAGGTTGGAGTTTGCTGTGTTCGGATCCAATATCACATCCGCTGCAGAAAGTTTGGGGATGGGGTCATGGGTCAGCCATTGTTCCTAGATCTCAGAGCCTCAGCCCTTAAGGCCTGGGTCTGGTTGAAGAAGCCCAAGTCCAGAGCTGGGTGTCCCCAACCTGCCCTAAATGTGACCCCCTTAGAAATACCAAAAGAAAGCCATCAGGGGTCTTAAGTTCAGTGGGAAAGAGGAGGGTGATGAGGGTCAGGGTGTTCTTAACTGACACCTGGAGCTGGCTCTTTCCTTCTGCCTTTTTCCTGTTTCCCTCCCCGAAATGACTCTGCCCACCTGTGCTTCATAGGCACATAGGTTTAAATTTCAATCCTTGCACTACTGCTCATGAACTGAATGTCTTTTCCTTTTCTCTTTTCCCATAGACTTAAGCTATATAATATCTTTAAGCCTCAACTTTCTTAACTGAAAAATGGGGATAAAAATACTAATGTCTAGGGTAGGAAGACAACACATGTTGTGTATTTGGCTCAGGGCTGGGCATGGAGGAAGTGGCCTGATCTTATAAAAGCTGCCAGGCCTCTTCTGTGCTAAGGGCCATGTTGGGGGCTTTATGTGCTCCCAGACCCACTCTCCATCTTGCTCCACCCTCTTCTGGGCCCCAGGAATCTGTCCTCTATGGACAGTGTCACTGGGTTCTCTTGCCTCTGGTCACCTGCTGGATTTGGCCAAGGGGAGGTACTAGCTGAAGACTGGAAGAAGAAAGAAGAGAGGCACAGCATTTACTTTTCCCCCTTTCTTCCCTGCCAGCTTCAGATGGTGATGCTCTAACAAAAGGATGACTCTTCTCAGGCAGCCCTCTCCTTGAGCTATAGCTTCCTCTGGGCTGCACCCTCTCCCTATCTCTTCAGGCCCAGGGGTGGTGACAGCTCCCCACTGTTGTGAGTCCTGGGGGACGGAATGTTCCTTTGTCGGCTTCCCTTTACTCTCTTTTTTGCCTTTGTAAATAGTTCCTTCTTTAAACCCTCTTCAACCACCCATTTTGAATATACCATCTCTTTCTTGCTGTTTTTTTGACCAAATACACATTCATGAGCTCATTTAGTCTTTACCTCAACTCTCACATAAATAGGAACTACAATCATCGTCTAAAATTGAGGAGAGTGAAGCTCAAAACATCAAGTGACCTGAGGACACACAGCGGCAGGAGGTGGCATACGGAGCTTGGGAAAGGACAAGATCTCTGAGCATTGCTTTCTCTCCTTGGTCACGTAGCATCCTCGCTCTCCCTGTAGTATTAGTTCGCTCTGCCTGTCCTTCCCCTCAGCTCCACCTTTGATGCCTCTTCCTTCCCATAAAGGTCTACAGAAGCCCAGGAGAGCAATTCTCCCTGGTTCTCTGGGCTCTCAGTGGCAGGGCACGGGAGATGGGCACGGCCTTGAGATCGAGACCTCAAGTCATCTGCCCGGAACTCTCCCAGTCATGGGGACTTGTCCCAGAATCTCAAGACTTGGAGAAGAAAAAGGGAATATGGTCCCTCGGGTTGTTGTCCTAGGGGACATAGTGATTCACTCACCAGCTTGGAAGAGGGCCTTCATCCACTCTGAAAGAAAGGACAATAAGGAAAGGTCATTAATTCTGATCTTTCCCTTACCCATTCTCCTCAATAAGCCTTTTCTGTGTCCCTTCAGTCTCTTCCAGTAGCCAGCTTCCTTCCTCTACAGCTCTGACAGATTAGGCATAAAAGGTCTCAAAAATGGTGGACTTCCTCATCACGCTGGGGCTGCAGGTGACATGGCCAGGCTATAGTAGGCTGCGTGCTTGTGTGCCAGCTGGGTGGGGAGTGGCTGAAAGTGCCCAGATGCTGTATCTGAAGGGCCTCTCTGAGGCTGCAGAAAAGCAGGGGTGGTATTCCTCACAGAAAATGAGCCTCTTGGTTACATCCGAGTATTCCTACTGGGAATGCCAATGCGTCACACAGCAGGGAAAAGGTTTGAATGCTTATACACATGAGCCAGGAAACTCAGAGGACATCCAGGTCACTCACCAGGATAGGCCTGAGACTTCTTCCCACCTACAAGGGAAGAAAGGCAGACACGTCAACTGAACTCTGTCATTTCCTTTCTCCTCCTTTTGCACCCATCTCTCCTTCTTTTTGACCACCTACCCTTCCCACTTCCTCCCTCTGCCGTTCAACTCTCTCCTCCCCTCTCTTCCTTACGGGGGCGGGAGGGAGGGGGAATGAAGGCCCCTTTCTCCATTAAAAAACCAAACAAAACACTCATGATTCTCTCCTCCTTTCTCCCCAACAACCACTTCCCCCCAATCAGCCTCCCATATTTCTTTTCTTGGGAGAAAGGATCCGGAACATTCCTTCAGCCCAGGGCAGAGTTAGTGGCTGAGGAAACTGGCTGGAAAATACTCAGGCAGAGACAGTCTTGGATGAGAATTTGGAGAAAATGTCAGAGCCACTCACGAGCCATGTACAGGATCTTTCTCCACTCTGCAATGGAAGAAGGTGATGAGTCATTAAGAGGCCCAGCGGGGGATAGGAAGATGAGCTTGGGTCCCTGGGGGCATCAGAACTTACTGAGTTCACACTTGAGCATCTCTGGAAAAGAAGCAGAAAAAAAAAAAAAAAGTACTGTTATGGGGATGGAAGGAGGAGGATCTCTAGAATATAAACCTTAAAAATGACGTAGTGCGGGTTGGGTGCACAGGATGGGGATGCAGAGAGGTAGTCCGGCTCCCTCCTGTAGGCACAGGCCTTAGATTCCCTCTCGCGGTCACATACCTTTTATTCTTTGTTCCTGCTCTTTTTCTGCCCGTGCTGTTTCTTTTTCCTCTTCTGCTCTCTTTTTCTCCATGAATAGAGCCTCCTTTTCTTTCCTCTGTAGCCACAGGAAGTAACCAGCCCCTGCGAGGAGCAGCAGACAGACAGGCAGCGTCCCCGCGAAGACAGCGATCCAGAGCTGGGCCCTTCTGAAGAAGGGATCTGCAATGGGATCCAGTCTTAGCCTCTCACCCTCAGGACAGGGTTCACGGAGTTTATCTCCTGCCGTCAAGTGATCTTTCTCTTCCTAAGTTCTCAGAGAACTTTAGGGAAGACTGCAGTAAACCCTAGTAAGGGTTTGTAGCTATAGCAATAGCAAATACCATTACTTGTCTCGAAAGGTCTGCCTCTCACATGTAAATGTGATACTTGAGCATCGCAATCAAGTTTTTTCTAATTAAAATTTACAATAGGTTATATTCACTTGGTTCAAATATCAAATTAAAAAAACATAAAACATCACCCAAGTCTCCTTTTCACTTCCTCTGCCCGTCTCCTTTAATTAGACTCATTTAATCAGCCTAGTATGGTGACTAAGAATGTGCACTTGGGAGCTGGGGGGCCTGGGTTCAAATTCTGATTCCTCCACCTGACTAGCAGTGTGACCTTGGACTAATTAGTTAACCATTCTATTCCAGGTGTCCTCATCTGTAAAACGGGGGTGATAATAAAATTAATAATAATAATAATAGAATAATAAAACCTAACTCATAAGGTTAAAGCATTAAATTAATGTTTATAATGCATTATAAACACATGAGTGCTATGCAAGAGTATATTAAATTTAAAAATATAAATGTATTCTTATTTTTTCTTGTTTACTCCAAAGATAACATTCTGTATAAACTGCTCTGTGTCTTGCTTGTTCTGTTCACATTGTATCTTGCAAATCTTTCCATATTAGTACAGGCAGAATGCCTGTGTTTCCTTTCAGAGCTGGGCAATATTCCATTGCATAAAAATTCCCCATTAATGGATATTTGCATAGTCGCTAACTTGTTGCTCTTATAGTTAATGCTATAAGAAATAATTTTTTACATGGGTAGTTTTCTACACATGCAAGCATATCTGTCAGATAAATTCCTAGAAATGGGATTTTGGATCAATAAGTAGGTAGTTTGGATATATATTGCTATATTGCCCCCAATAGCAATTGTGCCAATTCATACCAAAAATATATCAAATTATGTATACCAAAAAATGTCTAAGTGACTGTCTCCCCACAATCCTACCATCAGAATGTTTTATCAACCAGCACTGTTTTGTTTTGTTTTATCTTGTTGCCAGTCTCACAAGTGGAAAATGTTTTAATATACATTTCTCTATTGAGTGAGGTTGGACACTTTCATATGTCATTCCTTTTCTGTGAATGAATAATTCATATCCTTTGCTTTTTTTCTACTGGTTTGTTTCATATTTTAAGGAGATTAGTGCTTTCTCTAAATTATGAGTTGTACATATTCCCCCTGTTCTCATTTTGTCATTTGTCTTTGCTTAAGGATTTGATCTTTACCACTTCTCCCCCAATTCCCATTGCCTGTCACAGTTTCTGGCACATAGAAAATGCTCAGTAAATACTTGTGACATTATAACAGGGAAAAGAAAACATCCCCGGAGCAAGAAGACACCTCTGGAACCCTGCTCAGTGCCTCGTTTTCACTGCAAACTCAGCACAGAGAATCACACGTCCTCCTTCTTTCTTTTCTTTTTTTCCTTTTTAAAATTCATTTTTATTTCATTTTATTTATTTTTATACTTTTCTCTTTTTAATATGGCTATGCTACATTTCAATTGGTTAATGTTTAAATTGTCATTTTTAAAAATTTTCTACAGATTAAATTTTACATATGCCTCTTTTAAGGTGCATTTAATGGAATTTTAAAAATTGAAGTATAATTGACTTATAATATTATATTAGTTCCAGGTGTTCACATCTTTCTTCTTCCAATAGCCACAGCTCAGTATACCTGAGGCTAAGCAGTGTACTGACCTGCAATGGAAATCTGGGCTGTCTTTTCCTGGTTGAGGAGGGGATTTCTGATGATACAGGACACCCCTTCTCCAGAGCTGCTTTTCACCGTTAGAGATGATGTGACTGCATACAGGCCTGCTCCATCTGTAGCTGGAGGTGTTGCCGCAGCTGGCATGTTCTGGCCCTTGGCATCTCTCCACTGTATTTGGGGCTGGGGATACCAGCCGGTGGATGTGCACCCCAGGTGGATCCCTCCATCCTCATGGCCCTTCATTTCAATGTGAAGATCTGAACCCAGAGCTGTGGAAGGGACAAATGAGCCTCAATTCTTGGGAGCCTCCAGTATCAGTGAGGGTCTCAGCGGGAACTGTATGGCGCATCCACGTTAGATAATTAAAGTAGGGTTTCATTAAGAAGCTGTTTACAAAAGGGTGGTCATTAGTGAGGAGAAAACTATATGGGGCAGAGCAATAGCCCAGGGCCAGGAACAACAGAGCTGTTACCACCCACCCCTAAACCCAAAGGCAGGTGGAGAGGAAGTCGTTTTGAAGACCTAAAAGGAGAGAGTCACGTAGAGAGGACTTTCATAAGAGGAGCTGTGATCTTTGGGAAGAGCACGCAGCCAGCTAAAGGTGGCCCTGCAGGGAGAAAGCCAGGGGCATAAGTACCCGGACTTCTCTCCTCCTCCCCTCCTCTATCTTCAGCTATGGCTCCCCATTGACCAAACTCAGCCAGAAGCCACAGTGCAAGGGAATGCTCTGAGAAAGAGAAATGCAACCTTTGACATTGGACATGGGCCTGGTCTTGGTGTTCTCCTGGGGAACACAAGCCATTTCATGGAACGTCAGCATCAAAGGGCCCTTTGTCACTATGACGGGTCAAGACAAAAACAAGACCAACAACAATCATGTCTGAACATAGAGAAAAACACGAACACTGTCCAAAACACAACGAAGACCAAACATCCTCCTGTCCTGGCCGTGAGTGATGATGCTCCTTTACCAGTCCCAGCTTTAGCTTCACTCTAGTCTTCCTCCTGGGTAAGATTTATGAAGATACCCACCCACAGAATTACACTCCTCCTCCTCCCTGGCAGCATCCAATCCAGAGCAAAGCCTACTTCCATAAACGCTGCCCCAAATCCCCTAACAGAAGCCCAAAGTCTGTACCAAGTCTCCTCTAACAGCCTCTTCCTGAGACCCCCAGTTCCCACGTGGCATGGACTCCCCCTCCTGCAACAAGGATTAAAGTCAACTGGTACAACTGCAGGGGTGTTCCTGGGAACTCGGGTTGGAGAACAGTTGCTGTACAGACGCTGTCCCTACAGGTCAGCCTCCCAGGGCTCACAGCAGGGTGTACCTGGTGGGGCGCCAGAAGCCACAGGGAATGCAGCTGAACCCAAACCTCTGCGCACCATCTCTGAGGAGATGTTTTCTTATCCTTCTCATCCCCGACCTTCCACTTTCCAGCTTAGACCCTGGCCACCAGCAGGAGGGAGTTCTCTACTTGATATGATAGGGTACAGGAGGGAGTCTTCCTGGAGGAAGACCTGCATCTTTCCCGAGGGCCTCAGAGAAACAAAGTTGGAAGGCAGCAGAGGCAGTACCTGGTGATCAACCAGGAGCTCTGCGAGGTGGATTTGGAGATTGAGCTCTGTGTCTGCCCCCAGGCCTCACAGAGGAATGAGCTCAGAACAAAACCCGGAGGCTCACCTGCAACTTTCAGCTCCACCAAGGCTTCTTCGTAGAAGTTGCCATCTTGGAAATAACACAAGTAGTTTCCACTGTCAGAGGCTCTGACGCTGTGAATTTGGAGAGCAGCCTTCCCTGCAGTGATGCCATCTCTTAAAATCTCAGTTCTCCCTCGATACTCTGCTGTCTGTCTGTCTTCTACTTCCTTGCCTTGTGCATACATGAAAACTACCTGCCTGAGGCTGGGTCTCACCCACATCAGTTCCATGTTCTCTGCGCTCATCTTCGGGAACAGGTGACAGGGCAGCTCAGCGTCTTCACCCACCATGGCCAGGATGGGCCCAGGGGGTCCAATCACAGCAAACTGAGCTGGTCAGCAAAAGGGGGAAACTCCATGAGAGGGAGTTGGGGCCATGATGGTAAGGGGGTGTCTCAGGCAGAAAAACCTAGAGAGGAACAGGATCCTGACAGAAGGACATTTGTCTTAATGGCATGTGTACTTTCAGTTTGTGACGGGACTTCCAGGAATGAACAGTCAAAGGTTCTGACTGGGTGCTAACAGGTAATTGTCTGCTTCCGATACATAAAAGCAGCATCGTTCCCTACCTGAGCAAGAGGTGAGCAGCTGGACCAAGATGATGCAGACAAGGAGGTGGGGCAGACGGAAGTCTAGGGACGGCGCCATTTTCATCTGTGCTGCAAATAGAGAGAGTCAAGGAGTCAGGCAGAAATACGGCCTGGAAGAAGATGGATAATTCTGCGTGGAATTCTGAGGTTTCCACGCAGAATTCTTCACCTCAACAGGGCCAACTCAGGGCGAAACACAGTATCGCTAGGGTGATGACCCAAGATCTTCCTCTGCCAAAACGTCTGCTTGGGAGTTTCTTCACCTTTGCGTTCCAATATGGAAAATCTCCCATAAAAGTATGTATGTTAAGTGTACAGACAGTAACCCTAACCCATCAGGAAATCCTTGGCTCTGCGGTCTGAACATGTTCAGAATCTTTACCCGTGCCCGCACTTCCCCAGCTACGCCAGGTCCAAGCCTCCACCATCACACTCTGATTAATACCGGACCTTCCTCTCTGGGTCCCCTGATTCTGCTTGTATCCCCTACAGTCTCAACACAACATCCAGAACATTCCTTGAGTCACATCCTGTCACTCCTCTGCTCAGCACTTTCCAGTGGCTCCCATTTCACTCAGAGCAGCTGCTGAAGTCCTTCCAGTGGCTGGCATGGTCCTCCAGGACCTGCACTCCTCATTTCATCTCCCGTACTCTCCCTGTCTCTGCTCCGGCCACACTGCCCTTCCTGCCGCTCCTTGACCAGGACATGACAGAGGACCTTGACCTCAACTCTTCCCTCTACCTGGAACCCTCTTCCCTGCATATTCACAAGCTCACTCTCTTGCCTCCTTCAAATCTTTCCTTTAAAGTCAGTTCCTCTATGGGACCTTCTCTGACCACAGAATTATGGCAAACTGCTCCCACCCCCCTGAATCTGCTCTCTTTTTCCCATTGAATTTTCACCACTGAACATTTCATACATTTATCGTGTGTCTCCACCTGCTAGAATGTAAGCTCCACAAAACAATGATATTAGTCTGTTTTGTTTCCTGGTGTGTAAGAAGCCTGTAGCATGGTGGTGGTTCACATGGAAACCTCAGTAAATATTTGTTGAATGAGTGAATGGATGAGGAGTTACATATTAAACCATCAATACTCACTAGCATTTTAGTTCACTTTAGATGATCAGATTAGTTGGTGGTCATCCAACTAATGGATGGAGAGGTGGGGAGGCGGAGAATTTATGAGGATAAGTGTTTTTCTCCATAATGACAGTGCTCTTTTGGTCTGGCTTAGAGAGCAGAGCTTGGCCTCTTGTGGTCCCACTGGGCCTTGCCTATATTAATGTGTTTGTTCCTATTTTTCAATAAAGTGGTTTCAAGGAGCAAGCCTGTCCTGGACATGCAAGTGTTGCAACTTGATGTTCCTTAACGCACTCTTTTCACAATTGTTCTGGGAATTCCCTGGCGGTCCAGTGGTTAGTACTCTGCGCTTTCACTGCTGGGTTCGATCCCTGGTTGGGGAGCTAATCCCATGCGTGGCCCCCCAAAAATTGTTCTTTGGGGGAGAAACACCTGTTCTTTGGGGGAGAAACATTTCTGGAAAGGAAGTGATTCCTTTCCTTTCTTCCCTTTCCTCATGTGTTCACCAACGCTCCTCGGCAGATGGCCTGCCTCTGGGCTCACCAGCAATGGATAATTTTCCTACCTTGGTCTTTGCACTGCTAGAGAAGCGCCTTTTAGGGGCGGAGATGTATGTGCACTTGCACAGAAGGGGCAAATATGTCAACCGAGAAGCACACAGCAGCCCAACAGCTCAGACCTCTATGCAGTGCTGGCGTTCTTCCAGCTCAGAGGCAGGGCCCCGCAACTCCCCAGTCTCAGACCAATGTTTCCAAATGTATCTTGGCTCAGAAAAGCACCTTTACCTCCTTTTAGGCATGGTCTGTGGGATCACTGTGAACTTTTGTGTTAAGGGAAGTGTGTGGCCCTTGCCAACTAGCCAGGCTTGATTCTAACTGGAGTTCTAACTCGGCTTCCATCCCAGCCACCCCAGAGTTGGCTGCGTCCCTAAATAGTAGAGACCCTGAGAGTCGGCCTAGGTGGATTACTCCAAGACAGGACTGAGAACTCTAGAAGTAGCCCCCTCCCTTCTCCCATCATGTATTCTTTCCTTCCCTGAAAACGTCAGATGGAATGGTATGCCAACAAATGACTCAGGGTGCCCGTCTGCGGAGCAACACTGCCGTCTCCTCTAGGCCCCAACCCATGGCCATCACCAAGTTCAAATCACTCTTCCATCAGACTCTGGTCAAGATTCTGGCAGATTCCCTGGGTCACCCAGAGGCTGAACCTACCACTTCTTTTTTTTAATTTTGGCCAAGCTGCACAGTTTACAGGATCTCAGTTCCCCGACCAGGGACTGAATCCAGGCCATGGCAGTGAAAGTGCCCAAACCTAACCACTGGACCGCCAGGGAACTCCTATGAACCTACCACTTCTTAATCCCAAGGCAAGTGAATGGGAGAGTTAGGAATAAGACCAGGTCTCACCCGTGTGTTTTCATTCATTCAACAAACGTTTATTGAGCACTCACTGTGTGCCAGGCCCACTACAGGTTAGGTGTTGGAAATAAAAAGGGTGTGGGAAGTAAGTCATGGCACTATGATTCACGACCTTTGTGATCTCAATCATGTGACAAAACCTATCTGAACTTCAGTTACTCATAAAACATTGTGAAATAGGAACTTTAGAACGTACATAATTGGCTCAGCAATTTCACTTCCAGATATCTGGTCCAGCAAAGCACTTGCATGGGTGCAGAGAGAATTATGTGTAAGGATGACACTGAAGCATTATTTTTAAAAGGAAAAAAAAAAAAAAAAGATAAACAACCTAACCAGCCACTCTAACCACTAACAGGAGACTGGTTAGTTAAATAAAGGCTCATCTGTATGAGGGAATTCGATATGGCAGTTAAGAGTGATTTACAGTCACTAACTCAGATAATCAAGATATATTAAACAAAAAGAACACTGCAGAAAAATACTAATGATCCTATTAAAAAACAACAACAAAGCTATAAATTTGTATATACATTTTTATGGGATCGCCTTAAAAGAGTTCTGAAGGGCCACATGCTAAAATGAAAATCAGAGATTGAGTGAGAGACACTTGTCCTTTGCCCCCTATACTTTGAAAATTGTTTGAATGTTTTCAATTTTAAAAGTTTTCACGTTTTACTTAACAATTAAAAATTGTTACAAATAATTATTGTGACTGTAACATATTAGTTGTTCAGAAAATACCGACTCCTGTAAATCAACTGTATGTCAATAAATAAATAAATAAAAATAAAATACCAACTCTTCACACCAATCCCCCCAAAACAAACCAGCATGAGGCCCGCATTCATAGTACCTGCTGTCGTGATAAGTGCACCAGGAACTGCCTTTGAGAACAAGGCCCGCAGAGGCGGGTGGGTGGGTTGAAGAGGAGCCGGGAGCAGAAATCTGTGCTGCTGGGAATTCTCTGGAGCCTGCCTGAAACCCGGACAACTCTCGGACAAAAGACTGCCTTTCACCATATCCTCTGCTCTTCAAAACTACTCTCTAAGCTGCTAGAGAGAGGACAGTATTATTATTCTATAGGTAACAATTTCAGTGCTGTCCTCAGAGTGAGGAATATATTTTCACTAATTTTTTTAGGATATTTATTGGGTTTTGTTCCTGATTATAGACAACTTCAAAATGGAAAAAAATATGAAGGAATAAAATTTAAATAATCTGTGATGGTAATCATATACTTTGCTTCATGGGAATAAAACTATTTCTGGAAGTATTTTGGCCATAGATATATACTAAATGCCTGAAAATTGTCAAAATTATAATTTGACCCAGAAATTCCACTTGTAGAAATTACTGCTAAAAAAAAAAAATCAGGTATTAACACAAACATTCATGTTTAAAGCGGTTCATCATAAGTAAGATCTACAACTGCAAAATGTAGATACAATTTAAATGTCCAAATTCGATCCAGTTTTGTTACAATTAGAAATAAAAACTCTTTATTAAAAATATGATTCCTAATGACTATATGAAAATCCCTTTTATGATTGGACAGTGTGTTTGTATCCATTCTCCAACTCTTGTATATGTAGCTTGGTTCAGATTTTTGTAATTGCAAATAATTCCGTAATGCACAGCTTTACATATAAATCTTTAAGGCACATCTCTTTTTAAAATCTCTTAGAACAGATTCCCAGAGATGACTGAGAGAGATAAGAGTCCTTTGCTCCTTTCTGACCACAGTAAGCTCCTAAGAACATGCAGTTGGCAAGTTTTTTCATTCACGTTGTCTCCTTCCCTTACATTTTCCAATTCAGGTCTTTAGCCTTTGCATTGTCCTGCTGCCTCCACCCCCTCATCCTCACACACAAGCACCAATCCCTTTCTCTGGATGAGGGCCTCCCTGGAGGCCCACTCTCAGCTCTTCAGCCTCTCTCCCTCTAGGGCTCGTGGCCCTGGCTTTTACCCATTTTCCCACACTTACCTCTTGGCTATCCCATCTGAAAATCACAGCCCTCAGAATAAAGGTAATCAATAGAGGCTCTGTTACCTGGAAGAAAGGAAAAAGAAATATGCCTGCTCACTAGGAAAAGCAGTAACAGGGTCATTCTGTAGAAGAATTAGTTTTTGGATTGGCTCAGAGGGGTGTTTCTCATCAGTTGCTGGGCAGAAACCAGTGAGGAAGTTTAAAATGAAAACTGAAACTGTATTGGATTGTACACGGTGAAGAAAAATTCCAGCCTAATTTTCACACTGTGTCACTCTGTGTTTTCCTAATTGAACCACTTATGTATATGTATGTGTATAATCAGTCTTTCATTATATATACCTGTTTTACATCTTCTATATGATAATAGATTTATTTTATATCAGAAAAGACTTACTGAGTAACGAAATAAAAGATTTTAACATGTGAAGAGAGGAAGATGTGCATTAATTAAAATGTTTCTGTGGCTATTTGCTGACATCTGTTTGCATGTACACAGGCACGTGGAGGAGGATTTATCTTTTACAACAGAGCCAAATGAGAGTATGAACAGAAAACCAGACCCACTCCACCTCTTAGCACCTCTGAAATTCAGGTCTCGGATCCATCACCAAATAACATAATTTTCAGATTTCCCAAAGCAGTGTTGCCGGTGACCGATTGGCATGTTTTACATTTTTCAGAAAAATTCTTATTTGGGGTGTTGCTCAGAAGCCTCATTCACCTTCTGAGCCTTATTTGTGCTACGTTTGTATTTTCACGCATATTTCTTTCTACTCTGCCAGCAGGATTCTGTATTTTCCGAGGTTAGATTCTGGATAGTCTGTGGATACTGTTTCTATAAGGGGTCTTCGGGACAAAGTGGTCTTACCTGTGGCCTAGAGCCTCCCAAGACAATTTATTTGCCTCTTGAGACAATGATTAAAGCTCAAAGGACTTTGATATGACTTGGCTGATGGAATTTAATTATATATTGGGCTGGCCAAAAAGTTTGTTCGGGTTTTTCTGTAAGATATTATGGAAAAAACCTGAACCAACTGTGTGTGTGTGTGTGTGTGTGTGTGTGTGTGTGTGTGTGTGTATTTTCCTTTTTTTTTTTCCCCCTACCAGTGATTGAACCCGAGCCCACAGCAGTGAAAGCATGGAATCCCAACCATCGGACCTCCAGGGAATTCCCAGAATTTAATTATATTCCAACAGTTTGAATTTAGGCTCTGTGGTGGAGATGGCTGGTTGCTTGTGCAAGCTCTATTTCCTGCTTTTTTTTTTTTTTTTTTTTTAATGTACAAAGAGCTAGCATTCTTTCTGTGCTAAGGTAGATGTCTTGGATGGCCCATCCAAGGAAGCTCATGGAGTCCAGCTTAATAAAACCTACACACCTCGCATCCTGATGGAATACTGGTAGCCCATATTGAGGCAGTATTTCTGGATCAGACTGTGAGGGTTTGAGCAGACACGGCAAGACAACCCTGGCCAAATTTTCTCAGATGGCTCCAGTAGAGCTGGTGGTGACCCACCTTGCTTTCTCATTTCCAATGAGGCAAAAGGTCCCTGCTTCTTAGCACTCAAACCGAATTTTGGGGAGTAGTGCAATGTGCCCATCCTTATAGATAAGAGAGGCCAAGGGACTAAGTTTGAGCCAATGATTCTTTTTTTTCTTTTTTGCAGTACGCGGGCCTCTCACTTTGGTGGCCTCTCCCGTTGCGGAGCACAGGCTCCGGACGCACAGGCTCAGCGGCCATGGCTCACGGGCCCAGCCACTCCGCGGCATGTGGGATCTTCCCGGACCGGGGCACGATCCCGTGTCCCCTGCATCGGCAGGCGGACCCTCAACCACTGCGCCACCAGGGAAGCCCTGAGCCAATGCTTTGAAGGCGGAAGTTGTTGGGTTATGTTTCTCAAGACAGGTCTACGATCTTCTACCTCTTTCTTCCTCTTGCCTAGAACATGGTCTTTGGAGCTGGAGTGCAGTGACCAACTTGTGACCATGAGGCAACCTTGAGAATGGAAACTACATGCTGAGAGGGCAGAGAATAAAGACAGAAGGAGGCTGGGGCGTGGATGCATCTCTGAGCTGCTGGACCAGCTCTGGACAGCTGCCCTCTGATTTCACTTTATGTGAAAGGAAAATAAATCTTGTTTTATTTGAGCCAGAAGTACTTCTGGTCTCTATCCTCAGCAGCAAAATACAATTCATCCCTCCCCAGTCCCCACTTATCAACACTTTATCTTGAAACTTTTCAAACGGATAGCAAAGTTGCAAGAATTTTTCAGTGAACGTCTAATACACCTATGGTCTAGACTCTACAGTGAACATTTTACTATACTTGCTTTATTATAATCTATCCTTCTGTTCACACCCCTATCCATCCTTATTTATTACTTATTCCAATATTTATTGATTTATTTGGTACCTTCTAAAGTAAGTTACAAACACCAGCACTTTCCCTTGGAGACTTCAGCAGACTATCAGGCAGAACATAGTTCTGAAATGCTTGAGGCACCAGTGCTATGTCTGAAATATAAATGTAGGAGTATCTTTAAGTTATATGTTCTAAAATGATCAGGGGGTTATTTTTATCTGGCTATCCCTAGCTCCTAAATGCCCAGCCATCCCCAAAGACATTGATGGTCTGGCCCCAGCTACCTGGCCACTCTTACTAAAAGTCAGGGCTACCTCCAACAGGCTATGTGTAAGCAGGAGGGCTCCAGGACTGCCTCTCAGGAACAACCTCGGCAGGGACAAGCAGTGCCTCAGGTCCCTTTTGTCCCTTCCCTGGCACCTACTCAGAGAAATGCTCCTTTCTCTGCTGATACCACAAGAAGGGACTTGAGGTTCTTGAGGACCTGTAGGATTTAGGCCCCCAAATCACATGAAGAAGGGCAGGCATAAAACCACTTATAAAGGAAACTGAGGAAAGGCATGGGATTGAGTTCAGAAATAAAATAAAATAAATAAAATAAAATCGAAGAGTGGGCATGATATCACAGAGAGCTGAGAAGGTAAAGCTTAGCTCAGAAAGTAAAAATCTGCCCTCCCGGTCATCAGGCTGGGCTAACCGACATGCCTGATAAAGCCAACTCCATACTTAACAGGAAATAGTATTTCTCTCAAGGTCATGTTGCAGCTGCAAAACCCTTCTCTGAGTGCTTCCTGCTTTCTGACTCACTGGGAAATTTCGTTTTTAAAATTCACAGTCTGTCAAAAAGATTTGCTGCTGGAAATCATATCAATGAGAATGAAATATTCCCCTCTTGTCTGGAGGATCCAACCTACTTTGACACAGAGAAGCAAACTTGATTTCAAACCTAGATGCTAAACTTCAGAGAAGGGGTTTCTAGGCACAACATTTTGTACCTCTTAACTTTATGGTTTCCAAAGAAATAGGCTCCAGATCCACTTCTCATCCAGACCTTTACATAAAGCCTGGGGAGAGAAATGCATATAAAATGGAGCAGGAAAGAATTCATTTGCAGGAAAGAATTCATTGATTCAGCACACTATTATTGAGAACCTACAGTCTAGTAGGTATCAGGCATTGCAGTTAATATTGGAATGGGTAAACCATAGACTTGGAGGCCAGGTTGCCTGGGTGAACTTAACTAGCTGTGTGACCTTGGGCCAATCACTTAACCTCTCTGTGCCTTAGTTGTCCTATATGTAAAATAAGGGTAATAACAGCACCTATCTTTTGGGTTATTGTTGTGAGGATGAAATGAGATCATTCAGGCAATTTGCTTACAACCATGCTTCATAGAGATTAAGACATAAAAATGTATGTGCAGTAGGGCTTCCCTGGTGGCGCAGTGGTTGAGAGTCCGCCTGCTGATGCGGGGGACACGGGTTTGTGCCCCGGTCTGGGAAGATCCCACATGCTGCGGAGCGGCTAGGCCCGTGAGCCATGGCCGCTGAACCTGCGCGTCTGGAGCCTGTGCTCCGCAACGGGAGAGGCCACAACAGTGAGAGGCCTGCGTACCGCAAAAAAACAAACAAACAAAAAAAACAAACGTATGTGCAGTAAAAGGTAGATTTGGTCCTCCTTCTTAAGGTTGATAGATTGGATTGTCCTTTGAGGATGATGAGATGGCTGGGTTTGAAGCTGAAGGAATGCAAAACCGAAGGGCGGGCTTCTACTGTTGACTTTAGGAAAATGAGCCTGATAGATACCAAACTGTAGGCAGATACTTCTTTTGCAGGAAATAGGTAGCCCTGTACCTAATAATATTTCAAGTCCCTTTTGTATGGCAATTGTACTTTTAAGAATTTATCCTAATGACAAATGCAGTTTGGAAATTTATTCCGTGGAAGTGACCAGAGCTGTGCAAAACGATTTACATACAAAGATGTTTATAGTAGCATTATTTGTAACAGGGAAGAAAGAAAACCACGTTGATTATGAATAATATAAGATTTGTATTTAAGATTTGGTGTTACGTAAAAGAAGCATATCGTGGGACAAATATAACAAGGCTCGATTTTCATTAGAAAAACTGTGTGTGTATGTATTTGTATAAGCATAGAAAAAAGTTAAAGAATATGCACTTAACTGTTGATGAAGTAAAATATTCTAAAGGTAGGAAGATATTTAGGGAAAGGAGCAGTAAACAAATTCACAAACTGGAAAAGAAATCTTGGATCTGGGGTGAAAAGTGTCACTGAAAGGACCATTGCAGTTGCTTTATAAAGAATGACTGGACTCTGAGAGGTGCTATGATTGGCATTAGATGTAAGGATGTTGAAGGCAGCATCGATTCCCAGAGCACCAGGGTGACCTGGAGAAGTGACTTTTCTCTGTGCACTTTATTCAGTCTCTCTCTGGGTTGTACATGCGTCAAAACGAAATAATGTCTTTGTATGAAAAGACTCAGAAGACAGCCAAGGCCCATCCAGATCCAGCTTCCTGCTGCTCTATTCTGCAGACATTAATGACAAGGAGCTCAAGATCAGAGATCACTCTCCACCCAGCTAGTCTTTCCATCAGTATCTTGTCTCTGCTTCCTTTTGGGGTTCCTTTTTCAGTTTCCAGCTGGGAGGCAACACCAGACAGACTCTCTTGACAAGATTCTGTAGGGTCGCATTGTCCTTTCTTGGCCTCTGCACCACTCAGCCTTGGAGAATTATAAACTGTCCCTAGTCTTTATCTGCAGCAAAAGTCAGAGGGGCTCAACCACCACTGTTGGCTCAGCTGGAGCCTTGGGGGCGTTGTCCCCAGAAATACGGCACCTCAACCCCAGTGCCAAGTTCTCCCCTGGACGTTTAACCGAGAGAAAGCCTAGAGACAGATGGCCTCAGTGGCAGATAGTCAGAGGGTTTGGGTGATAGAATCAGAGGCAGAACGAAGGCCGAAGAGACCCAGAGAAGGTGGCCTGGGGGAAAGTGTACATGTGGGACCCATCGGCCACACTATGGAAGGAGACATCCCCAGCCTCATAGTCCGAGAACATCCCCACCCGGCTGGGGGCCTCGCTCACGGGGAAGACAGTCCAAGGGGAGGTGAGGGCCTGGTACTTCCCAGCATAGAGTTCCATGGCCCAGAACCCATTCTGAGGTGACTCTGTGATTCCCCCACATCCTTTCTATGTTTTCCTCACAAACCCCCAGCTCCCAGTAAGTCCTGTCACCCACTTCCGCCTCCCAGTAATGTCTCCCCGAAGAGAAGGACTCGTGGCCCAGCACACAAGGCTCAAAAGAAAAGCTCTCAGGTTTTTTTGGGAGATGCTGCCACGATTTTCTCCGCCTAACACTTCGGTGATCTTCAGACAGAAAGAGTTCAGAGTAGGCAGCGTCTGGATCCAGAGTCACATGAGCTGCGGAAAGAACGAGAGAAGAGAGGCCCGTCATCTCTGGCATCCCAGGGCCCTCAGTGACTGGGAAGAGGGGGAAAAGGAGCTGGTTCTAACCCATGAAGTTCCCTTGCTTCCTCTACAAAATAGCTGGAGTGATAAGTATCTCCCCCAAATGTCCTCAAGAACATGCTTCAAAGAGCTACTAGGAGAGCTCAGAAACTTACAAGGAGGAGAAAATCCAGATTCCCCAAATCCGGAGGTTCCTGGACCCCAGGAGCAGGGGGTGGCCAATCACATTTCTCTCATCTCCCACAGCATTTTGTACAACCCCCTCTCATGTCACTGCACTATTATTGTTTATTTCACGTTTCTCTCCTCTACTAGACTAGGACCCCAAAAGGTAGAGACTATGTTTGTTCATCTTTGCATCCCCACTGTCTAGCATTGTCAGACACTGCCTCACAACTGGGGCTTAATAATACTTGCAGAATGAAGGGCTGGGGAAGGTCCCACGGACAGCCTTCAGCCATGCCTCTCTGCCATCCTGAAGCCCCAGGAGACTGCTTGGAGGACCACTTGGCCAGAGCTTTATGGCCAACTGTGTAAAATGTCTGATCTCATCAATACCCGTCTTTAATAGACTTTCCCTGAATCCCCTAGCTTAGAAGAGTCATATGGGAGAAACTTTTACGTGTCACCAAACATTGGTTCCTTTTCCTCCTGGGGACAAAGCTAGACGACATTTCCCAGCCTCCCTTGCGTATCAGGAGAAGAGTTGGCTACTTCAGGCCTGGCCGATGAGAAACCTTCTGCACATTATTTCCACTCCTTTTTCTGCCATTTGCTGGCTCAGTACGGAGTAGAGTGAGGCCCTGGGCCCATGTCGAGCAAAGCTCCCGCATCCCCATATGATCTGTCCTGAACACTGAAGAGACGGAGAAGTACACTTTCATTGTGTTTACCTAATGAGCTGTTGGGGCTGTTTGTTGCAACAGTTAGCCTACCCTGACGAATACAAGCCATGACCCAAAGTCAGTTCCCTGCATATACTGTTTCTGTGGACATTTCTTCCATGTCCTAGATACCGAGCACTCCCAGATGGTAAAACACAGGCCATGCCCCGTCAAGGAACTCAGTCTTGAGACAAAAAAAGAAACAAGCAATATCACTTCAAAGAGAAAGTCTTTCAGTTGAACCGGTTATTTGAAATTACTGAACCTCCTTCATGTTAAGGATAAGGGATCAGAGCAGATCTATTACAACCTTACGCCACATAATGAGGGGACGGAGCATAGCCGGCGGGACCAGACTCCTTGGGCTTGTATCCCAGTGTCACCACTTCCTGGATGTGTGATTTGAAGCCAAGGTTTTTGCCCTCTCTGTGGATTAATTTCTTCCGCTGTAAATGGGCATAATAATAGCACTTAACTCTTAGGGCTGTTGTGAGGATCCATAAATGGAAGAATATACGTTAAGCACTCAGAGCTGCTTCTGGTGCACGGTAGTAGCTGCTCAATAAACGTTAGCAATTTTGAAAGACAATTTACTAGGTTTTATTTAACCCTCCTCTTTCTAGGATTCTCCATGGGGGAACTGGGTACCAAGTGGCACCTCTGCTCTGAGGGGAGAGGAGCTTAGGTCGACAGAGTCGCCAGATCTCCTCTAAGATGCACATAACCCACTAGAGACCGACCGTCATTTGAATGAAGCCTTTCTAGTTGTACCCTCAGGTCCATGATGCTGAAGATATTGAAGAGTAGAAAAACCCAAGAGAGAAAGTGGATGAGCAGCACTTTAAGAAGAGAAAAGAAAAAAAAACAGTCGAAACTGCTGGAAAGGCAGTAGGTGCAGGTGCTGAACTGAGATTGGGCAGCACCTGATCTTGATGCTATGTGGATTCTCCCTGGGTCTCCATTCATTGCCCGCCCAGCCAGGCCACTATTTGGAGCTGGAAGATGGAGAAAGACAACTAAGATCTTCTTTTATGGAGTCCTGGGCCTGAGGCCGTAAGAATTAGACAGCCACTCGCCACAATAGGACCAAGCTGTTCTCCAATCTGCAATAGAAAAAAGAGAGGTGAGCGCTCTGTGGCCAGAGCCATACATTTCTTGGCCCTTTCTGTGTTCTGGCTGCCTCTCCTTCCCGTCCTTGGCGCCCTCTTCACTCATCTCGAGCACTTGTCTGGCTGATTCCCTCATGTTCCTCACAAGGACAGTGTCTAGGAAGAGGGAGGCTGGACGAAATGCACTCTTCTATTTCCCCTTCTTGGTTCCTAAGCATGGGCTTGGACGCCACGGGGAGCTCTTTACTCATCTCTCCTCATTCCCCAAATTAGACGGCTTAGTGGCTGAAAGGCACCAGCTTCTGCAAACTCATGTGAAGGCTGCCGTTGCTTGGGACACAGGACACAGGACACAGCCCTGGACACAGGACAGAACTCTGCTGGATTCACTCCTTTCCTCACTGTGATCATGCTTCACTCATTCCCACGGTCAGGCACCTGACCTCGTCTTCTCCTGCATCTTTTCCATGACCTAGTTTACTGTCCTGCATGCAGGAAGGATGGCCAGCTGCCTGGAAATCTGTCTCTTTTATTTAGTTAGTCTCCACAGGGAGCATCTCTTTTTCATAGCTAATATGTCACCTTTGCTGTGATTAGGGACTCCCACACATTTTTTTGTACCTTCACCTGGGGAGCTGCTAGTGTGTTCTGGGCCCTGTGTCTTATTGGCTATTAGCTCACGGCCCTTCTGTCGATCCCAATATGTTATTAGCCACAACACATTAGCCATGAAACCCAAAGCCAGTTTAATTAACTCTTCAATGTTCCTGTTTCTTCATCTGTAGGTTGGAGATCAGACTAACACTTGCTACTTAAGTTATCTGGGGAGGACTTAGAATAACACCTGCAAAAATACTGAATGGCCATGCTGCACACCTGAAACTAACACAATTTTGTAAACAAACTATACTCCAATTAATACAATTTTTTAATCTAGAAAAAGGCATTTTAAGTTATGCAAGGTCACCAGAAAAAGAAAAAGATACAGAGGAGCAAAAAGAGTAAGTTATATTTCTAGCCCTGACCTCCTGTATGGACTGCACACTTGGTTATCCAACTGCCTACTCTGCATCTCCATTGGATCACTAATACCCTCTTGCACCTTTCCATTCCGTGCTACTACTCCCCTTGCCTCCACTACCTGTTTCTCTCTCGGTTTCTTATCGCAGAAAATGGCAATTCCATCTTTACAGCTTCTTAGACCTTGGACCTTGGCGTCATCCTTGATCCACTCCTTTATTTGCACGCCACATTGAAGTCTATCAGCAAGGCCTTCTCTATTTTTAAAATAAATCCAGCACTGAGCCCTTCTCACCACTTCCAACACTCCCTCTCGGTATAAGCCATCCTCATTTCTCCCCTTGATCTCTGCAGCAGCTCCCAGCTGGTCTTCAGGCTTCTATCCTGCCCCTCCTAGCCTCCCCACTTTCCCCCCCAGCCCAGTCTCAGTTTAGCATCTAAAGTAACTTCTCAAAATGTTAAGTCAAGCTCAGTTCCTCCTCAGCTCAACACTCACTGGTGGCTCCTTTCTCAGAGGCAAAACCAAGGCCAGCATGATGACTTTCGAGGCGTGTGTGATCTGGCCCTCCAGGCCCCTCTGATCCTACCCCTTCTGATTCTCCTGGTCACTCCCTGCCCTCTGGCTACCCTGGCTCCTTTGCTACTCTTCAAACAAACCAGTGTGCTTCTGCCTCTGGGCTTTGGCACTGCACTTCTCCCTTATTGGAATGCTTTTCCCCCAGCTATTCCTGTGGCTTGCTCCCCTACTTCATCATCACCCTATTTTATTTTAATTTTAATTTTTTTATAAATTTATTTATTTACTTTTGGCTGTGTTGGGTCCTTGTTTCTGTGCGTGGGCTTTCTCCAATTGCCGCAAGCGGGGACCACTCTTCATCGCGGTTAATTTTTTAAATTGAAATATAGTTGATGTACAATATTTTGTAAGTTCAAGGTGTACAATTCATCACGCTATTTTAAACTATACCTTCCAATGCAATATTCTGTTATCTCCTGAGTACATACTAACGTGTGCCAAACTGTATATTTTACTATTTCTTTTTTTTTCTGTCTTCTTCCACTGGAAGGTAGGTTCTTTGTGAATGGGAAAGTTCTGTGGTGTTCATTTCTGTGCCCTGGGCACTTAGAAGAGTAACTGGCACATAGTTAATAGTCATGGATCTTTGCTGAGTTGATGAATGAATGAATGAAATGAATAGGGAATCCCTGAGGGAAGCTGGAAAGTGAGGGGTCTAGGATGAGAATGGGAAAATAGCCTCAGAAAGGAAAAAAGACATCTGCTCTGTTGAAATCAGAATAAACAGATTAGAAAGGGCAGATGCAGGTCATGGGGCAGGAAGTTTGGCAACTCCCCCTCCTCTTTCTCTCTGAGGTTGCATTACCTTCAGAGATGTGGGGAAAGGATGTGGTGATGAAGGATCACAGCTAATGTTCACTGAACTTAGCTACGTGCTACGTCTGTACTGGGTGTCCTCCACACCTTTATCTCATTTTCTAACATCTGCTCAAAGTAGTAGTTGTAATTAAATCAATTTCTGGGTGGGAAAAATAGAACTTCAGAGAGGTTAAGAAGCCTGTCCCAGTTTGTCTGAATGAGTAGAATAAACAAGGCCAACCAGGTGTGGTGAACAGGCAGAGGAAATGGGCACAGAAGTAGGAAACCGAATGATGGATTTGGGGCACTGCAGGTGGTGTGGTCAGGCCAGTGTAGGGCGGTGTGTGTCAGGGAGTGTCCAGGGATGGAGCAGAAGTAGGACTGGACCATCGAGTGACTGCATTGTGGGGTTAAAAAGTGCACAGACTGGACTTTACCTTTTCGTGTAGTGTTTCTTCAACTGAGTTAGGTAAGAACCCTGGTTAGGCAAAGATTAATTTTCAAATACATCTGAAAATATACCTTCAAAGTCCTGAGGGAGCCAATTAAAAAATGTAGCATTAAAAGTTAAAATCTGTCATTAGGGAGTTCCTTTGTCACTAATGCAATTATGAACATAGCAGTTAGCTTGGAAACTGGAACCACTCAGCAATAACTGATTACAAGGATGTTAACCAGGTGATATAGGATCTGCTTAGGTTGTGTTTGTTTTGATTAAAATTAACATTAAGACAATTTTTCAAAAAAAATATTGAAAATCCTTTTAGGATTACAAATGTCCATAGCACCCCCCACCCCAGTAAGACCGCAGAAGGCAATGGGAAGCCACAGAAGGTTTGGGACTTGAGAGGAACGTAATTGGGTTTCTATTTTAGCAAGTCTACTTTGAAACCCTAGACAATGGTAAACTTTTCAGAAGCAATGTCTTGCTTATGCTGGTTGTTTTTCAGATTTCTTGTCTGTTTCCTAATATTTATTTATACTAAAAGTTTTAAAAGGAAAAAGGCAGCAGCAGCTCTTGGGGGAATGGAAGCAGCTTGCTGTTAAGAGAAGGGTCTTGGTAACCTAATTCCAGGGATCTGTGTTAAAAGAAGAAAAACTGGGGGAGGTATTCTATGCCTCAGAAGGGGTCCTGGGCTAAGCAGTACCAGGACTTGCCCTGAGGGGAGGAGAGGAGGCTCCTTGGGTGGGTGGGTGCTGGCAGCATTGTGCAGCAGGGGGTCCAGGAGGAAGGGCAAGTTGACAGCAAAGGAGATGGAGTTCAGTTTTGGCCACAGGTTTGAACACCTTTGGGGAACTTCCCTGGTGGCGCAGTGGTTAAGAATCTGCCTGCCAATGCAGGGAACACGGGTTCGAGCCCTGGTCCGAGAAGATCCCTACTTGCCGCGGAGCAACTAACGAGCAACTAACGAGCAACTAACGAGCAACTAAGCCCGCGTGTGGCAACCTCAGAAGCCCGAGCGCTGAAACAAGAGAAGCCGGTGCAATAAGAACCCCGCGCTCCGCAACGAAGACCCAATGCAGCCAAAAAGAAAAAAAAGAAGAAAAACCTTTGGGGCATCCATGAGGTATGAACAGAACTATTGGGATTCTATGGCGTAAGTCCAGATAGTGTAAGAGTAAGCAAGACCTCAGGGGAAAGAATCAGGAGAAAGGCACCTATTAAGTGAAGCACATAAAGTCTTAGAGGAAAAAGAAAAAATCCAATTTACTCACCATCCACTTTCTGGGCTTTTCTCCAGCCTGAAGTAGGACAAAGAAACCTCGTGAGATAAATGGCACATGAGAGGGTCTCAAATTGTATACACAGGAGAGGGAAGCACAGAACTTACGGAGCTCTCTTTGGAGTTTCTCTGCGAAAGGACAAGAAATGAATCAGTACCGTCCACAAGAGATGAGCCAGGTTTACGTGGAATGGGCCTCGGGGAGACCCCTTCCTGCATCATGTGTGCAGTGAGTCCTGTGAGCTGTCCTAGAACTAGGAAAGCTAGGGCACGTTCAGCGTCACAGGGTGAGGGAAATAATGAGTAGGGTTGCTGGTTTTGAGGGAGGAAGGACTGAATTAAAAACCTCACCTTCAAATCCCCTTAATCCTCTTCGTCCTTGTCCTCTCCCTTCCCCTCTGTCCAATCCCTTTTCCACAGTCTTCTTTGGACCTCACTGCCTCGGTCTTCTGATTGCTTTACCTTTGGTCCAGCATTCTCGCTCTTTCTCCTGGCGAAGCTTCCAGATGAAACCAAGAGCAGCCAGCAGAAGTCCCAGAAGAAGCAAGAGCGAAGTCTGAGCTGCTGCCCAAGGAAAGTCCTTCAGCAAGAGGGTGCCTGAGCCGGAAGTGCTGGGCGTTATTCCTGCAGAGAAAAGCAGGAAACGGCCAAGGACTGTGGGTACTGGAGCACACAGAGGCTGTCTCCGGACTCTCCGAGATTCCTGGGCCAGCCCAGTGGCAGAGGGGCCTGGCTGGGAGAGTGACTCCAGCTTTGCCCCATTCTCCCCCACAGGATGGTTGGGAAACCAAGATACCTTGAGGGTCATCATGGAAAACAACAACAACAACTAAACATAAAGGCTCTGGGACCCAGTGTTAAATCAAGGAGGCTCAAATCACTCCTGAAATATGGAACTGAAACTGGGATCCCGAGGAAGGGATGGAAATTATTCCCTTTTCCTCAGATCATGAGAAGAGGAGCCTTCCACTGAGAATCACCCCGAATGTGGGAGCCCCTCAAGTTACTTGCAATAGTTGAGAGAAGTATATTTATGGTAGGGAAATAGATGCTGCTGGGAATCAGAAGCCCTGGGTCCTAGTCCCACCCCCACTGCTTATTCCACCTGTGGTTTCAGCCAAGCCATGCAGTGTCCCTCTGTCTTGATTTCCTATAAAGTGGAGAGTTCAATAGTATTACCTGTGCTATCAACACCACCAGCTCAATAAGAACATTGAGAAGAGAACTTGGCTATCTATATGAACTTTTATGCATGTGTTTCTTTTCAATCTCCCTTAGCACCCAGCCCATGCAATTCATTTAGTTAGCATCCAATAAACACCACTGAGTTGAAAAAGAAAAGTGAGAGTGTAAACCCTTTATTTCTCTATCAGAAAAAGGATTCCATATGAACAGAGAGCCTTTCCAAAGAGGTTTTACAAATTCAGTGACACGTTATATGTGTAGAAAAAGTTAAATTAACAAAATAAAAAACTACCTGTACAGCCAGAACAGAGTCATAACTGGACATAAATGTAACAGCCTAAGGTCAATGCATGGAGCATAACCAAATTTCCTCCCAATATCTGACAAATGTCATTGTCGTGAGGACTAAAGGAACAGTGAAAAATCAGTTGTTGTCACCTTCCTAATACAGTAGAATTTTTATTGACAGAGTAGGTTCTAGCAATTTTTCCTGAAACTAAAGCATCATGTTTTTTTGTTTGACTAGTCATTATTTCCCACAGCAACCTACAGAGGACTTCCCCATTTCTGTATTTTTGTTCTTCCTTCCATAAAATTTAATCCTAGATTGTATACTGTTTTGTACCATTTCCTAGCTATTTTGTACTGGTAATGGCTTTACAGTGAAAACCCTGTATGTCCTAATAAAGGATAATTTTTTAAAAAGGTAAATATATAAAAAGAAAGTGTCAATGATTTATTTAACTTATTAATTAATAAGAAAACCAGTAAAAATGTTAAAAGTGGTTCAAATGAGGATTTGATTTATAAAATCTTATATTCTCTATCAGAGAGAAGTCGTCTGCGTCACCAAGCACAAGAACCATTTGTATTACTCTCACTGTTCTATAAGTTAACATCTGCCTCTACAAAGTTGTATATGGTCTAGAAAAAGAAACAAGGGCTCAGTCCTACAGAATCAGAGATCTCCAGTGTGAGGTCTGCTAGACAGTGTCAGTATTCCATTGAAGAGATACCCAGTAATCTTTTTTTTTTTTTTTTTTTTTTTGTGGTTCGTAAGCGGGCCTCTCACTGTTGTGGCCTCTCCCGTTGCGGAGCACAGGCTCCGGACGCGCAGGCTCAGCGGCCATGGCTCATGGGCCCAGCCGCTCCGCGGCATGTGGAATCTTCCCGGCCGGGGTACGAACCCGTGTCCCCTGCATCGGCAAGCGGACTCTCAACCACTGCGCCACCAGGGAAGCCCTAATAATTTTTAATGTGAAAACATAGTTAACAAATTTGGGGACTACCGGGGACTAACATATTTGGGACTGTGCCTCCCAAACCTTCAACATCTTTTACATTCTTGACATTTTTTTTTCAATAGTATGAGAAGGTCTGTGCAGACGCAGCTTCAGGACCCCTAGGACATATACACACATCTGCCCTCTATATAGAATTCTGAAGCCTCCCCTCGCTTTCTCACAAGAAAACTAGAGTTCTCTGAAGTGAATCAGATCACAGAAAAGGAGGGAAGAATCTCATTCATTCCAACTTTGCTCCTTTTCGGGAGCAGATCACATTTCAGAATCCCACTGTACCCTCTTTCTAAGACACCAATCATAAAAGCCGAGAGTTACCCAGTGCTCTCCCTGCTCTAGGAGCTGTGTGCATCCCCAGGACTCAAGTAAGCCCCAGGGGTGCGAGTTTCTGTTTATTCTCCTCTTTGCACCAAACCTGCCAGGGAGGTATTATGGTCCCAATTTCTGCATAAAATTGAGGCTGAGAGAAGTTGAATGGAGCAAAGTCACTCAGCCAGCGAGTAGCAATGCCAGAGTGAACCTGGCTCAGTCTGGCACAAAGCCTGACCTCTAAACCGATTCAGCTGTGCGGCAGGCCTGCCCTGTTGCTGTGGCCACCTGCGCTGACCCCGAGGAACAGGACCTCAGCTCAGACCAGCCAGTTAGGGGGCAAATCTGCTTCTGTGCAGGCCCATGAGCCAGCCAGTGAGGGCAGGAGAGGAAGCTCTGGCCAGCTGAGAAGTGTCACACAACAGTGCAAAGTTCCTTGGTTCAAGCCCAGCGGCTCTTTTTCCTGCCCGAACAGAGTTTATTTGGCCAGAGAACAACATGAAAGGGATACTATGGTTTTCTTGTTCCTTCTCTCAGACTTTTATCTACACTTACCTCCCACACATGTCCCTGCCCATCTCCCCTTTCTCCTCTGCTCCCCGTTTCTAGCACCTTGGCTTCAGTGATAGGAAACGTTTCTTCTCCGGAGTTTGTCAGAATTGGGTCACAGGAGCAGAAGAGTCTGGCCCAGATGCTGCATCAGGAGAGGCCAGGCAGGGGGGTGCACAATATCGCCCCCCCCCCCCCACCGCCTGCAGAGCGGGGCTCAGCTGCATATCCAGCAACACGGCTGCTGAGACAGAAGAAGGGAAGAGCCAGGGCGGTGACGAGGCCCAGAAACAGGGAGTGTGTGGAAGTAACAGAAACCAGGGTGGAGAGCTGCCCCAGGAGGACCCCCAGGGGCCTGGGGAGGAAACAGCCCTGTCAACAGGAGCCTTCCTGGTCCCGGGATAAAACCTTAGGCCAGGAAAGTTTTTATAATCTTCCTTCTCAAAGTTCAGGTTGGCATTTAAAGCAGGTACGTTCATTCAACAAGCACTCCTCATTTGTGTGCCAGGTATTGTATTGGAGCCAAGGGTGCAATAACTAGAACACAGGTTCTGCTGGCCGGGAATCCTCAGCAAAGAATTACCATTTATTATGTGCCAGCCATCATTCTAAGTGGTTTACACATGTACGAACTTCTGAGACCTTACAAGAACCCTGGGAAGTAGGCACTGTTACCCCATCACCACCATCCTCATCATGCTCACTTTATAGATGCAGGAAGTGAGGCAGAAAGAGATTCAGTGACTTGTCACAATTAGAGGAGAGTGACTCTAGACTTTGAAATCAGGCTGCTTGGCCCCAGGTCTGCTGGGGGCCAAACATCACGGACCAAAGAGAGCAATGTGTTGATGTTGTGATGAGGGAAGTGACAGGAAACCTAGGGAGACTTCCAGGAGGCGGCAGCCTCTGAGGTGTAACTTGGAGAAAAAGAGATCCAGTGGCTAATACAGTTAACATCCAGTTCAAATTTGAATGTCAGATAAATAACAAATAATATTTTTGGTTAATATGTCCCAAATATGCATGAGACAAATTTAAATGGGTATCCTGGATTTTTATTTGTGAAATCTGGCAACAATACTCATCAGTCAAATGTTTGCTTGGATAAAGACTTCTTTGTCAGGGGTTGAGTGTTGGAGGAGGTGAAACTGCAGGGCTGACGGGGACGGTCACTGAGGGCCTTGGATGCCACGCTTAGCATTTTATACTTTATTGTCATAAAAGGATGTAAAAGGAGAGGGGTTAGAAGGACCAGATTAAATGTGTGCTTTATGAAGTTCTCTCTCAGGACAACATGGAGGAAGGACAGGGAAGGCAACAGGAAGTAGGGAAACTATTGTAACAGCTGCGAGAGAGGTTCCAGTGACTTGGATGGAGACCCAGGGGCTGAAAAGGAGAGGGCAGGTCCAGGAGAGTGTAAGGTGACTAGGCTGGCTTGAGAGGCGCATCACCTATGCAGGGGCACGGGATCCAGACTCAGTAGGGCGCCACTCTTGGGTTAATGCTCTGCTGTTGCCATCTTGAAATTCTTAATAATTTTATCTTTGAACTTGTGTATTTTAAGTGAAGTCCAATGGGCCACCAGAGCACGCTCATGAGGAAAGGATATAATCAGAATATGTGTGTCCACCATTTCGGCAGCTCCATTCCAGTTACAGTCTTTGCGATGCCCCATGAGCACAGAATTCCGGGGGGCCCACGAAGCGTGTGAATTCAGTGAGACTCAGAGTGAGTACAAGGTAAGCAAGTTACACATACAACTGAGTAAATGCGGTGCTGACAGCCCCTAGGGGCCATGCTTCCCTTTTGAAGCAAACTTTGCTTCAGATGCAAAAAAAGCCAATGAAGTCCTAAGAAACACAATCCTATCATACCCTTTCGTGTGTTACTTCCTTGTATTTGCCAACCACTTATGCTTAAAATGATGACAGAGAAGGTCAGGAAAAGATAGGGCAACACATCACTCCTTTTTTCTCAGTCCTTCCTCATTTATCGATAAGTCAAAGAGTGTGTTGGTAGGATGTACATATATGAAGAAGAGAAATAAAAACAGTGGAGTTAGTTTTGCGCATGGTTTCCATTGTTCTGGTAAGAGTGAAATACATGTACACTCTATGAGATACAAATGGTGTAATTTTAGTGATTCTACTCTGGAGTTAAATGCTCTGATATTTGCCTTTACAACTGACACTGCACATTATAAAGATGGACAGTGAAATTCACGTTAAGAATTAAAAATCGAATCTTTCTTTACTCAGAACAGTATTAACTAACAAAAGCCACTATGATGAGTTGAGGGAAAGACAGACTGTAGAGGGAAGAGAAAAGCTTTCTATTTTAGTATTTTTAAAGGCTCTTTCCCTGCGTTTTGAACAACAGGCTCCACATTTTCATTGTGTCCTGCAAAGTCCATTGCCTCAGCTCTGGGTAGAAATGGCACCTGCTGGAGGAGGGGGTAGAGAGAATGACTTTGCTGGCTTATTCCAAGGGCATGGTTTGGTGACTGAGGAAGGCAGTAGTGACAGGGCAGCCAGGAGGCAGCGCAGGTGATGCGTGGTGATGGCAGCTCAGCACCTCTTGCGTTGGAGGTGCCTGGGGGACGTTTAGACAGAACAATCCTCAGCTGGAGAGGCAGGCCTGGTGCCTAAGAGAGAGATGGATTATTCAAGAGAGGCAGGCCTCGGGTTAAATGGTCAAAGCCTTTCAGGGAGCAGTCAGAGAGAGGGCGGGAGAAGAGCTGTTCACGTTTGCAGAGCAGTTGCTAAGGCCTGTAACTCATTTGTTCCTCACCTTAGGAGGTGAGGGCTACTGTCCACATTTTACAGGTGAGGAGGTGGCTCAAAACCTTCCCTGACCACTCCCTCCTCCTCTGTCTTTCTTTCTTTTTTTTTTTTTTTGCGGTACGCGGGCCTCTCACTGTTGTGGCCTCCCCTGTTGCGGAGCACAGGCTCCGGACACGTAGGCTCAGCGGCCATGGCTCACAGGCCCAGCCGCTGCGCGGCACGTGGGATCCTCCCAGACCGGGGGGCACGAACCCGCGTCCCCTGCATCTGCAGGCGGACTCTCAACCACTGCGCCACCAGGGAAGCCCCCTCTGCCTTTCTTTATCTCTCTTCTGTGCTTAGTTTTTCTCCATAACATTTAGGTCACCATCTGACATATTGTATATGTTACTTATTTATTTTCTCTCTCCCTCTCACTAGCATGCCACTCCCTGAGGGCAGACTTTTGTTACATTTTGAGTAATGCTCTTTTTGTCTCAACTGAGCTCCGACATGAGGACCCATGGGTGACGGGTTTTTCAGCATTACCACAGAAATGGATTTAATAAAACTGTAAGATAAAGGTCCATTACTCCTGATACCCCACTCGCATGTGTCTCTTCATTTTGTCATGTGTAAAGCATGCTTATTTTTTTTTGATCCTCAACATTTCAGGCTGAGATAAAATAAAATGTATCAATATTAACATATACACACTACTACATATAAAATAGATAAACAACAAGGACCTATTGTATAGCACAGGGAACTATACTCAATATCTGGTAATAACATATAATGGAAAAGAATCTGAAAAAGAAAATATATACATATATGTATATAACCAGATCACTTTGCTGTAAACTTGAAACTAACACAACATTGTAAATTAACTATACTTCAAAAAAAAAATCTCAGAAAAAAATGTGGGTAGGAATCATTATCCAGCTGGGTTGTTTCTGTGAGGCAAAAATGAAACAGTATCTATAACACGTTGTAAAATGTAAGGTCCCTATGAATGTCACTAACCGCTGTCCAGAAAATTATTTTTTCCCTTTAGTAACTTGCTTGTCCCTCTCCCCTGCTCTACCTCTCATTCCTCCTTCCAGCCCTCCTATGCCACCTCTTCCTCCTTCCTCTCCTTCCTTCCCATTCTCCACCCCCCACCCCCGCGCTTTCCTCCTCCCTCTCTTTCCTCCCTCCTCCTCCCTCTCCCTCTCCTGGGCTCTAGTCCCTTCCCCCACGTCTCCTTCTGCCCCCTCCGCCACCTCTGACTTCTGATAATTATCTTTAGGCTTTTCCGCCTCCTGGTGGCCAATATACATCAGTGCATGTGCTACGTGCCTGGGAAACAGTCTCCGTCTCTCTACCAGTATGAAAGGAGTGGGTAATAAACAGGCAAGCCAAGGGCTGTGCTGTGCAGAATCCCCAAAGCCGAAAGACGTGGTGTTTTCCCGCAAGAACATTATAAAAGATTTAGAAGGTCCCATGAATAGATTAGGATTCTGTAGGCCACAAATTCAGGAGTTAATTCTGTATGCTTATTTAATATACAATATAAACTGAGGTATATCTCAGTCCCCAGCCCTTTTCTGCTTAGTGGCAGGACCTTAGCCAAATCGGGCTACATCTAAGTCAGTGGGCTTTGTCTTAGTCCAGGACTTTATCAACTAACTTGGGGACTCCACGTTTTTTCGGAATTTTATGTCAGTTTGCGCATGAAGAGAAGAGCTCTTTGTCCAGGTACCCGGAAGAGTTGCCGGCTCTCAACTGATATCTGCCCACTAGGAGATCTGCCGCTACATCCTTGTGCGCTGGTTTCTCAGCGTGGAACCTCGCAAATCCCCGCGTCTTTCCTCTACATCCTGGCGAGGTGTCCGGGGCAACTGTGCGCCTCTCAGCCACGTGCACACCGAGCGGGACCCGGAAACCTGCTTCAGTGGAGCTTCCGTTCCACGCTGTGGTTCTGCCTCAGCTCCTCCGGAAGCCGGGTCCACTGGGTTCCTGCATCTTTTTTTCTAAAGTAATCTTGATTTTTTTTTTTTTTTTTACTGTGATCCACAGTAAGAAATACATTTTATATTGTAACTCAAGACAGCATCCATATTTATATAGATACCATTTGCTCTTATACCTTTTTGTTCTATTTGATATTTTAAAAATGTTGGTCGCTACTCAATGTATTGATTTTACAATCCATTAATGAACCAGGACCTGCAGGTTGAAAAGAGGTTGAAAAGCACTGTCCTGTGATTATTGTCTGTGGCATAAACTTTATGCCTCAAGTCCTGCAGGGCTCTGCTTTGTTACCCAAAAGACAGGATTTTGAGGCTCGAAAGTTTACTTTCAAATTACAGTTTTTGACATGGATATTTTAAAATGATTTTGAAAGTAAAGATGCACTTATGTCTCATCATATTACTGCTGTAAGAACACTTTTATTCTGGCATGAGGCCGAGCAGAGTTTTCTGATGCAAAAGGATAACTACATGAGTTAACATTTCTTAATATTTTCTTGCCTACACCTTCTCCCAAATATGCCAAGGTGGCATATTGATTATTTTGCATTAAAGTTACTTGAGAAAAGTTCAGTACAAGAAGAATACTCTGACTCCTTTTTCTCACTGAGAAAGTTTCCATGGAAAGGTATCCTCCCTATGCCGAGAGGATGGAGGACATCCTTATCTGGGGAGACAGGGAATTGGAAGCTGAGAAAGCTGTATACACAAACTTTGTTACTTCTTCATTAATTTGCTACCCCGAGCAAAAAACCCTTTGTTTTGTCAAATCTCCACAAATAATTGATTATTTGTGTCTAAAAAGGAACAGCCTGCTTTGGTCACTTCTTAGGTCCTATGCCTAAGGGGCTTCCATATACACCAAATTAAATTTCTTTTTCTCCTGTTAATCTGTCTTATAACAATTTGATTGTTAGACCAGCCAAAATAAACTAGAAGGGTAAAGGAAAATTGTTCCACGCCTACACGAGGGATCTGGAATTTTTTCTGTAAAAGGCTGAATATTATATATTTTTGGCTTTTCTGGCCATGTGGTCTCTGTCATAACTACACTTGTGTTGCAGCCATAGATGAATAGACATGGCCGTGTCCCAATGAAACCTTATTTATTTATGGGCGCTAAAATTTGAATATTATATAATTTCGATGTGTCATAGAATATTCTTCTTCTTTCCATTTATATTCAACCATCTAAAAATGTAAAAACAGCTGTGAGTGATACAAAAACAGATGATGGGCTAGATTTGGCTCAAGGATTATGCTTGCCGACTCCTGCTTTAATCTAACGACTTGACAGTTGAGAACTTTCCCAAGGCCTGGTTTTAAAATTCTATAAAAAAATTGGGAAGTGGTTTACTCAAATGAAGGAAATCTGGTGAAGGAACTGACCTTAAATCATAGCTTGACTCTTTGTTAAAGTGCTTTATATTTAATACAAATCAAAATGCATAAGTGAATTGTTAGCATTTCTATACCTGCGATCTACTGTGTGTTTTATATACTGGATGCTTATATCTTAAAAAGGAAAACTTTCTATTTAGTGGAATATTTGTAATTTGTTGTTCTCTATGATGTTTATGCTATAAAACTTAGGCACTTCTATAAATACATATAAAATGTAAATGTGTGTGATACTAGAGTTCTTATAAGTTCTTATAAGTATATGATTATTGTTGTTACTGCATACTGAAAGGAATTGATCCAAAGGGCAAACTCTAATGAGAAGATTCATTTATAGGTTTATTAAAAAAAATTTTTTTTGTAGATTTCATACTTTGATCATAGCTGAGGGGGTGGCGGGGTGTGTGGATACTGTGTCAAGTTGCCTGTTGTCAGGTTCATCCCCTACCCTTCTCTTGCTCTGCTCTGTACCACAAGGAACTACATTTCCCAGGCTTCCTTCCCCTCAGGCTTCTGGGTAGGTGTAGCCAATGGGAGGACTGATAAAAGATTGGAATGCGGGAGGAAGGCAGAATCCAGGGCATTTCTCCAACTCTCTGCTTCCTATAGCATTTTCTGCTGCAGCTGCATCTGTTCTCAGACTAGAGCGCCTCCCTCTGGCATCCTAGTTCCTGCTACTCATCCCTGGGTCATCCTCTGTTCTAGCCCCCGCTCTGGGCTCTAACACCACCTCTTCCCATTGTCCCTTCATCTTTAGGAGCATAACAGCTTCTTGCTGTTGATAATCTCTGCATTACCCTCCTGTGGGTCCCTATACTGACAGCCAGTTCATTTTGCTGTCTCTTACAATGTCTCTTAAATATGGCCCAGACCATCTGCTCCTTGAAGGTTGGGAAGGCAATCTCTGATATGAAATCATAACTCAAAAGACAGACGCCTAAGGACTCTTAAGTGTAAACTTTAATTTTCTCTCCTGAAAAGTCAGGTTACTGACACTGTTAAAGTCCGCTGACCAAAGACCTCCAGGAATACACTTGTAGTCAAAGTTAGGTTTGGGGAGAGAGCACACTGGAGGAATCTTGGGGCATCTAGCTAAAAGGGAGTTGGGAGAAGCTTATTATTCTGAGGAGGGTGTGAGGAAATCAGACATCAGTTATGGATTGGGTGTTGTCAGGAAGCAGGGCAATTCAGTGAGTAGGTATTTCAGTAATCTTTATGTAGGAGGAAGGAGGATTAAAGTGGGGCTGGAGCTGTTACTGGTCAGAAAGCACAGTCACTTAAGCTGGAAAGGGGGTTACTTATCTCTGTGATTGCAGAGTATCCTTATCTCTCTCCTGTTTCAGACATAGTTATGGAGGGAACTTCTCTCCACCTTGTTCTATCACAGGTAACAGAGTGGCCTTTTCTGATTATTGTTGATACTGTAAAACATTGTGTTCAAGTGTCCTGGCATTTAGCTTCCAGTTCCTGGAATTTTTTTTTTTTTTTTAATAGTTGTGACACCAACCTCACAGACATATTGAGAAGATTGAATATAATTATATAACACCATATGAAAATTCAGAGAAATGTTTTCGGGGACATAGTAAGTGCTTAAAATAAATATTAGCTTCTTCTTATTGTCGTTATTGCTAAGCAGTGATAGACTAGACCCGGAGCCAGCTTGTACTGGTTTGCAGGAGCCAACTGTACACATCTCTACCTAGCTCAACATTCAATGATTTCAGTGACTTCACAGCTGTAGCTTGAGTCAGCTATGGTAGGAGAATCTATACCAGAATAGTGTTTTTCCCTGGAGAGCTGGTTATTAAACATATCAACATACCACTGCCTGGGATGACCAGGAGCCTCAATAGCCCAGTGAGAAATGAATGTGGAAATGGAAGGGCACTTAAGAAAAGTATTTGTTTTGATTGGAGTCAGAAGAAATTGGAAAGTCAATCTAAAGTAAAGTCATACCTAATATGAAGTCCACATTATTATGAGAATTTTAGGGTAGTATAACATTTGCAGAGTACCACTATCCATTTCTACATTTCTTTTTTTTTTAATGTGTACAAAGCTTTATTTTTTCTTGATCAATATATTTTTATTGAAGTATAGTTGATTTACAATGTGTTAGTTTCTGCTGTATAGCAAAGTGATTGTTATACACACACACACACACACACACACATATACATATATACATTCTTTTTTAAAAATATTCTTTCCCATTATGGTTTATCATAGGCTATGGAATATAGTTCTCTGTGCTATACAGTAGGACCTTGTTGTTTATGCATTCTATATACAAAAGCTTACATCTGCTGACCTCAACCTCCCACTCCATCCCTCTCCCAACCCCCTCTCCCTTGGCGACCACCAGTCTGTTCTCTATGTCTGTGATTCTGTTTCTGTTTCATAGTTAGGTTCATTTGTGTCATATTTTAGATTCCACATATAAGTGATATCATACGGTATTTGTCTTTCTCTTTCTGACTTACTTCACTTAGTATGATAATCTCTAGTTGCACGTTTCTATATTTCTGCCCAGCTTGGATTTATAAGGTGAGGAAGTGAAGTGCAGGAAGAATCCTAAATTAGTTTACAAAATAATTATACATTATTAATGAGGTAATAATTTTTAGAATTTTGGAGAAATTTGTGTATTTTCTGCCATATGTGTAGCATGTGTGTGCCAATGACTCCCATTACTTTATCACTTGGTGTATTATGAGAAAGATGTAATTATGATATTTAGAGTTAAGCACTAAAATGTGGGACATTAATAAAAAAGCAATAGTAAAACAGTATTGTATTAGTGATACCAGCTGCTTTATAGCACCCATAAAAAAACCATAAAAAACCCCCATAAATCTCAGTTTTTCACCTCAATAAATGTTTTTCTCTCAGGCAACATCTAGTGCAGATTGTCTGGCTGGTCTTCACATGGTCGCTGAGAGACTATCGTGTGACTTTGGAGTCTAGGACAATGGAGTCCCCTGCGTTTGACAGATAGAAGGCAAAGGGACATAGAGAGGAACCCCCCAAACCAAGAGAGGCTTTCCTGGGTCAAGCGTCAAAGTTTCAAACTGGCCGGTTACAATTCTTTCCACATTCCATTGTCCAGATCTCAGCCGCATGGCCGAAATTAATTGCAAGGGAGGCTAGGAAATGGAGTTTAGACTGAATGTTTGGGTCCCCCCCCAATTCATATGTTGAAACCTAATCCCCAGTGTGATGGTATTTGGAGGTGGGGCCTTCTTCGGGAGGTGATTCAGTGGAACCCTCATGAACGGGATTAGTGTCCTTATAAAAGAGACCCCAGAGGACTCCCCGGCCCCTGCCACCACGTGAGGACACAGCCATACTGAACTGCTAATGCCTTGATCTTGGACTTCCCAGCCTCCAGAACTGCGAGAAAGAAATGTTTTTTTTGTTTAAGCCACCTAGTCTATGATATCTTGTGATAGCACCCCAAACAGACCAAGACAATTGTATTTCCAAGAAAAGGAAACAGACTTTGATAACTACTCTAGCAGCCTCTGCTGCAATAATTTACCACGTGTTCTGTGTCACAGGGGATCCACAACCAAAATGAGGGACCTATATCAAGTCTGAGAGTCTGATTTCTTAGAGAGGCCACCATCCCTCTGGGTCAACTTCCTGGTGTTTGTTCTTAGCAGGGAGTGGTAGCCATGCTATGGTGAGGTGGCTGTGGTAGCCAAAGAGGATATGTTATGTGGAGGCAAGCTGACCTCTCAGACGGGCCCCCAAAGAGGCTATGCCTTAGCTTTTAGTTTAGTTATTTTCAACAGGTAATCAATAAATATATAAGTAAAATATATGGTATACTAGATGCTGATATACAGTATGCAGCATCTAGCCTAGGAAAAGCAAGGAAAAGAGATAAGGAGAATCAGAGGTACACAATTTTGAGACTACTGGACAGGATATTCTGAAAAATGATCCACTACTGGAAAACAGACGCACCTCTCTCTGAAAATTAAAATTTCCAGTTCTTAATCTTGAAAAATGGGTCCAGAGCTCAGGATTCATTTTTCAGAATATCTTTTTCTAGGAGTTCAAAGCGACCTCTCCCTTATTTACATCTCGGGAAAAAATCTCATTGAGATTCGAAACCCGCCTGCAGTTTCCCAGACAGGCGCTTTAACCAGTCAAACCATGGTGACGGGATCACTTGCTTCCTCCGGCAAAAAAGATTTCCTGCTCTTCTTAGGGGCAGTTTCAGATCCAGTGATCAGATTAGAAAGAACTCTCGCAGTATGAAATCGATCATTTCAACTAAGGACAAGAGCGGGTGTAAGGAGACGCCGCTGTCGCGCAGATGGAATGCGGCACAATTAAACTTCACTTACTTGGTACAGATGATTAATTTCATAGATCAGGTTGACAGGTAAAGGAAAAGGGGGGCTCCCGCAGGACCTCGTGGCGCAACGGTAGCGCGTCTGACTCCAGATCAGAAGGTTGCGTGTTCAAATCACGTCGGGGTCAACTGTTTTAGTGTCTGTGGGGTGTACTGGTCTATGAAGTGAAACGTAGAGAACGACAAAAATTCCTTCCCTGCTTTCTCCAAAGTTGGATACCCTTAAGACATCTTTAGAAAGTAAATAAATACGTAGGTGTACACTACTGTTACGTGCTTTGGGGGTTTTTCTCTGGGCCCATAAAGACATTTTTATTCTGTTGTTGCAAAAGACATTTTTCTTTCATTGCAAACGTTCTGAATTTCACTCTTCACTAACTCCCAGCCTTCTCTCCACGCTCACTTCTGTGCTCCCCGACCCATCTCCTGACCCACGTCTCTCTCCAACCGTCAGAAGCTTAGCAGATCTTCTCAGACAACTAGTCAGATTCGAGGGGGTGACCTCAGCTCACCTGCTTCACACCTGGGTCAGCTTTTCCTTGCTAGAGAGCTTACATAGCGAGCGGATTCGTGGCTCTCTGCGATTCCCCTGCTCCTGCAAACCATGGAAAGAGTCAGTTCATTTCCGCTTGCAGAAAACCTGAACGTAGTTTTTTGTTTGGTTTGTTTTATTTGCCAAATTGAGACTAGAGGAAATGAACCATTACATCAGAGAAAGTTAATCCTCTGGGCTAGAAGTTCCCTGAACCCCCTAAAACTCTATGTTAAAAAAAAATGTACAGGAATGTGCATTTTTTCTTACCTGGGACTCGAGAACCCTCCAACAGATTATGAACGGTCACATGACAGCATGG